>NC_030684.2:35978058-36578058 GCF_000004195.4 Xenopus tropicalis | reverse complement strand
GGTCCCAGTCTTCTGCAAAAAATTCTGTTATGGTCAACAACACATTTATTAAGCCTTTTTACCGTAGGGAATTGCACCTTAAAAAAAAAGATCCGCTTATATAAAGATTTACCATATAATTGGATTTTTTTTAACAGTATGCCAGAACCAGGGAATTCTTAAAAAAACATTTGATTAAACATTTGATTAGCGTTCGGTAACTTTAGCTTCCTGTCGCATTTCATTTAGTGCAAAGTCATGTTTTTAAATGGGGTTTATCATGCATTTACTTCTCACCTACAGGGAAACATCTTTGATATGAAAAAATACACCTGAATTGTAAACAAATGGATCATTCTTTTTTTTTTTTTTGGTTTATTTGCATTCTTCCTCGATCGAACATTTCTTTCCTACTGCAAACAACTAATTTATGCTGTTTGTTAATAGTGTATTGTCAACTGCCCAACTTATGCAGCAGCCAGTTAGAACGGGGGAAATAAGTCAGAAACTGGCAGCATGTGTGTGTTGTTTGTAGTTGGGGAGAAAATAAACACTGTGAAACAGATTGGCTAAACACCCAGCACAGTTTAATGGATATTTGATAATAGTGATGGATGCCTTTTTAAAGGGAAAGGAAAGGGAAAACCTCACTAGAGGGTGCCAAATATTAGGTAACCCCCAGTGATTATAATCGCTTACCTGATACCCTGCGCCGGCACAGGGTAATTCTTTAGGAGCATCGAACAATCTTCCTGCACTTCTTTTCCAGGTAGGCACACATGCACTACAGTGAAAAGCCAAACTTTAGCCACTCCAGTGGCTACTGTGCATGCACGGAGCCACTGGAGCATGAAGAAGTGGAAGAAGATATTGGCTCCGTCATGCTTCAGAAACACCCCTGGCTGTTGCAGTTTTCAGTGATGCCAACCCTGGGTATCAGCTAAGCCATAAGAATAACTGGGAGCACCCCTTAACATTTCCTTCACTTTTCCTCTTCTTTAATATACAACACAGCATGAAGGCATTTGTTATTTTCAGCCAAAAAACCACACTGCTTTTCTAATCAGACTAGGGATGCACCAAATGCAGGATTCAGCCAAAATTCAGCATTTTTCAGCGGGATTGGGATTTGGATTCGGCCAAATCTATGATCCTGTCTGAACTGAATTCTTAAAATCACATTACCTTTTGTCACATAAACACAGAAGTTGAACATTTTTCACTCTTTTACTCTTTAATTCTTTAATTTTACATATGTATATTAGGATTCGGATTTGTTTTGGTATTCGGGCAATTCCTTTATGATTCTCACTTGGTGCAGCCCTAATTCAGACAATGTTCTCTGGGTGACTAGGGAGGCAAATGATGGCCTTACATGGGCCAACAGCAGCAGTCAGATGCTTACTGGCCCATGTATGGGGCCCATGGACCGACCTGCAGTTTCATGAATTATTGAATACATATTAATGAAAGATATACATCCAGAAAGAATACAAAATATGAGAACAAATGTTGTATAAATGCATATTTTTAGCAAAATAAAAGTGTGTCTAAAAAATGTGCAGTGCTGTAAGTTAAGAAATGGCTTACTTAACTGTGAACAGTGTCGGGCCCAGGGATGGGGGCACCCAAGGCAAGCACCCCCTATTCCCACCCACTCCTCTCTTGTTTGCTTCTCTTCTCCTTCCTACACAACACATGCAAAGCCTTGCTCGCCACCCCCCCATGTGCACCAAATCATGAATGCAGAATTCATACTTCTAATAGCCAAAACTAGGGAATGGCAGGCAAAAGAGGTGCATGCCCCGCACCCCCCAATATTGCACCCTAGGGACTTGCCTCTTCTGCCTACCCCTATTTCCAGAAAATAGGGGTAAAAATCCTTCTGGTAAGCATGACTGCATCTGTTTCCTTCCAGTAACAAAAAAAAATGTTCTGTTGTTTTTATGGTTTGGATTCTAGATTTAGATTTGGAATTCGAAAATTAAAGCTGGGTACACATAGGCAAAGCTGAAATATCAATTTTTAAAATGGAGTTTTGGTTCTTGTAATGCAGAGGGCAGCATTGGAAAGGCCGCCTCAGGGCAGCCAAGGGGCCAGGAACACCCCTGGGCAAAGTCATTGATATAAACTTACTCAGAGTACTTCTTTCTCTGAGCACTTTTGCAATTTACATTCATTTTTAATTAACTTAATACTGTGACTGTAAAAGACTGCCAGAACCCTGGTGTTAACAGTCTAAAACTGCAACTTGGTATTCACTAAAAACAGAAAATGAATATAAATTGCAAAAGAGATTATTTAATTAAAGGCAGAAAGATGGTTTTAATTATTTATTATTTCTTGCCCCTTGCTGTAGCATTTTGAAGTTGATCACTTTTGGGTTGATCACTGCTCAGCTAAGGTAGCATGTCCTGACCAGTTAAGTGTCACTTATCCTGTCTGACATGTATTTCAAGGAAGTTTGCCTGCTTTGCATTGGACGTGTGTACAATATACATAGTGGCATAACTAAAAGCTACCGGGCCATATGGCATTATACCCTCAAAACTATGTATTTTGTATTATTTTATCAGTTAAGAGCCCATGGGGCTCTTTACACTCCCTGGTGGCAGTTGCAGGTTCTGCCTCCACTATTATTGCTTCTCTGGCCCTTTTATTTGTGTGGCTGAGGCATTTTATGACATTAAAGTGTAGGCCTATGACATGTTAGACAGTCCTAGAGCTGCAATTATTTAACAGATGGAATGCAAAAGATTATCTGTCCATGGTAGTCATTTTTCCATTTTGTTGTGATCTGATTTTGTAGGTATGTATGTGATTTTGCATCAGTAACTACTACTATTTCTGGTTTTGCCATTTTATATGTGAAATTATAGAGAATATGTTAGAAAATCAACATGTAAGAGTAGTCCAACGGAAAACAGTAGGCTTGCAAGTAAAGCATATAATAACGAGAGCAGGCATACTGATCATTTTAAGGATAATACAGATTATTTTCCAGGGCCACAATGCTTTGTGTATTGCAACCGCATTTACTGTACCAGAATGTCCATTTAACACCATATAACATACTTCTTATTACACCACAATACAGCAAATTATGTGTAAATCCAATGGGTACCAATGGGAAAAAAGAGTGCCTTTTCAGTCTTCTTTGTTGTCTTTGTTGTTAGCTCACCTTCCCAGACTTCAGAGAATTTAGCATTTTGCCTTCAGGTAAAAAAAATGAATGGAGCGACGGGTTCCTGTGCTATGCGGCTGTTCCATATCTGAGGCATTTCAGAGATTCAACTGCTGTTCTGCTGACGGAAACTCAGTGCCCGAGTCACAAAGTGCCGTTCCCCTGAACTAAACCAGGACAGGTGATGGTGTTCTGCATTGCTGAGCTGGAGTCCTGTCATCCATTGCAGTCACAGTACAGAGCATAACGTTGGGGTGGATGGAACAATAGCTTGTTGGTTAGTACTGAAAAAGAATGACCTGCAAAGAAAAAGGAGTGAGTATTATTATTATTAATATTATTATTATACCCCTTAGCACATGTGCCTAAAAGGTTTGTAAATGACCCCTAAAGGCTAATAGATGGCTGCAACAATGCAGGATGCAAAGTGCAAAAAAGGCCACCATTGTATTTGGGTTATTCATTGCTCTATTAGTGAGGGGTGGGCAGGGGGAGGTGCATAGGTTCTCCCCCTACTGCATGCCATTTAGAGGTTTAAGGTAGGAAGCAGCAGGAGTTGCAGCTCACGTTGGGGCCCAGTCCTAAATGCCTAATCACAAATTGGGTTGCCACCTAACCACTATAATATCAGCCACATATTAAATCCACATTCTGCATGGCTAATTAGCAAGTAATTCAGATGCGTTCTGCAGACTGAACTGATTTACATGAAGCCATGTAGCATACATCTGAATTAATGAGGCATTATAGATCATATATTGTTGGTTTGGCAGTTTTTCCTAAAATATGTGGTTAATAAACTTTCTGTGATATCATTGGGTGCAGATTTCCTACCTTACGGAGCAACCAAGTGATAACGTTCAACACCCACATCTGACTTTTAACCTCGTGGCTAGGAACTTTGTCAAGTTAATAAGGGAATATAGCAAAGATCAGAAACCAGATTACAACTCTGCTGCTAAACCTAAACCCCCAGCTATTTATATCAGCCAGTAGCTTGTAGTTAAGTTCCACTACACAGAAGGGCTGCTTCAGGAAAGCTTTCATGGTGGTTCCCAAAAGAACTGTTGGATTGGTACCTTCTCTTATAAAGGTCTTCCAGCTTATTAATCCGAGGGATCTGTCATATTATGTAGAAGCTTTTTTTTAGCACATTTTCAGAATATTCTGCAGCCCTATAGAAAACCCTGTTTTTCAATAACTAATGAACTTACAGAAATGGTAGATAAGATGTTTTAAACCTACCTTGTCCCCTCTGTTAGACAGTGTTGCTTCCATGTCAGCTTTGAGGTGCACAGGAGGGCCAGCATAGGGAAGCCTACAGTGCATCTGCCCACACTGTACTTGACCTGCAGAAATATATTTCAGCATTTCAGTAAGTGGTTTAAGTGGACTATATTATCACAGAAGGCGGAGGTGGACATTTTTCTCCCTTTTAATGCAAACAGGAGACTAATTTTGCTGTATAATCAAAGTCCTTTGCAAATTAAGCACAAAACCAGTTTTTTTTTTTTAAATAAAATTATCCATAACTGTTATAAATGTATTTTCAAATCTGAGCAGTCAATCATATTTCACCTTCCCCACCTCCAGCGCTTCCTAGATGTCATTGGTCTCCTCACATTCCCCCTCCCTCCTCACCGCCTATAATTGTGCCTGGGTATCAAGTCCCCCATTCTGGAGCATAAACAAGATTTTGGGGTGATACAACGCTTCCCTTAATAACAGGGTCGGACTGGGGGTGCAGGACCCACCGAGGCTTTTGCCCCCGTGTCCCCCGCACCCCCTAACCCCCCCGCAGAGCCTCCCTTACCCCCTGTAGGGGCCCCAGCTGAGCCTCCCTAACCACCTGAAGTCCTCCCCTGAGTGCGCATAAGTTTAAAGCGTCAGGGGAGGAACGGTCAGCCGGGGCAGCGCTGGCAAGGTTCAGGTCTGGGCTGCCGGGGCCCATCGGGTTTTTTGCCAGTGTCCCGGCGGCCCAGTCCGACCCTGATAACAGTGCCCACAAAATGGCGCCTGCCCGCTGGCTGTAACTGTGATAGAAAAGGATTTAAAAATGAGTTCTTAGAGCGATAAGCCCACTTTATCCTTCCTATGGATGAAGTAGACCTTAGGGATTGAACAAAGGGTTGATAATGATGGATCTGTTTTTTTTTTACTACTAGGTTCATATGTAACAAAGGATACAATGTTTACCCCCAAAAATGATCTCTATATGCTGGTCCCTATACTGTGTCCATAATGGACCTTTATCAACTGCAGTGGCCTAAAAAGTTGTAAAGACAGTTTTCCTGCCCATAACCATGCAGTTTATTAGACTGCCAGCACACTCTATGGAATGAGTTTGAAGGTGTTTCCATAACTGCATGGTTGTTATAACTGTCAGCTATAGCTATAGGCAAGCAGGGCTTTATAAAAACACACAGTGGGAATACACTTTTGGATGAATTACCTGGAAACACTTTATCCAGAAAGCTCCAAATTACGGAAAGACCATCTCCCATAGACTCAATTACAAACAATTCTAATTTTTCAAAATGATTTCCTTTCTCACTGTAATAATAAAACAGTATCTTGTACTTGATCCCAACTAATTTATAATTAATTGTTACTGGAGGCAAAACAATACTATTGGGTTTAATTAATGTTTAAATGATTTTTAGTAGACTCAAGGTATGAAAATTCAAATTACATAAAGATCCCTTATCTGGAAAACCCCAGGTCCCAGGCATTCTGGATAACAGGTCCCATACCTGTACTCAAAACAGCAGAGTTACTTCTGCTCTTTTGAAAACTACAGAAGCCAATGAGAAGCATTACACCCACAGATATGTCAGTGAACAAACTCACAACTTACTTTCTATGTATCCATGCAGTGTTACCATCCTTGCTCTTTCGGGACTGTTGAAAGGGGAGAAGTGAAGGTCGTCTGACAGTGAGGATGTGATGCGGGTTGGTGTTGGGCCCTGAGGAGGCACGCCGTGCTGTGGTGTGTGCTTTTTATGCCGTGCCCTGCAGTTCTGAAACCAGACCTGGGGATTGAAAAAAAATTACAAGGTATATATATACAACTAATTCTAAGCTTTATCATATACAGCATGGATTGGGTTAAATAGATCCATCTACAGTTTTTTGTTGCTAGGGGGCCAGGGGCCGGGACCTTACACCCCTTGGTTTACTGTCCCTACCCAAAGTACTCTCTTATATATTAAGGGAGTGTAATTTGCAGAGCAACATCCCACTTTACTTAGGACACTCTTAACCCAGTCATAGATAAGAGAACAAAAGCATTGACCAATTGAGCCAGCCTCCAGCTCACTCTAGAACAGGGTTTACCTACTTTGTTTTTTTCTCTCTGAATTACTTTATATGTTTCATAATGCACAAATTCCATTTGTAAATCCATTATTAACCAAGCATTACTCAGACTTCCATTTTATGGGAAGGCAAGGTCTCATTTTGCAAGGCTGCCTTAGGTCTTCTGAACCACTATATTTTCTACCGAGTAGAAACTGTGGATTTGTGGTGGCACAGGCCTCTCCCTTCAGGTTGCTGCCCACTTAATGCAATCCCCGTGGTATCTAGTCAAGGTATAACAATTACTAATTATTTTTATTATACTGTCAGTATCCATTTAATACACATTCACAAGCACTTGCCTTGTCTGTAATCTGAATTAATTACTAATTACCATTGTATTGTGACATTTACATTCTATCCCCCATATGTAATAAAAGGCCCAAAATCTGCCCAGATGCAGTAACTGACTTTAAACCAGGAAATGCAACCTGCTAACTGGTTGCTATAGGCTATAGGATAGGAACGGTATCAAACTTTACACATGTTATTACATAACCCCCTAAACATAATGTGTATTGTGAGTTGGTCCCTAAGTTCAGGTAACTAACAGAAGCACAGAGGATGTGGCGGAAATCTGCAGAAATAAAGGGCATCTTTGGGCATAGAGATCTTCCCAAGGGCTGTGGTTGCCTTGGGTTGAAACAGAACCCCAAAAAATAAGGTGCAGCATTTCTACCCTACTTCTTTGGTAAGCTTAAGTTTTCCTAAAACTTAATACTCACTGCTTCTGAAAGCAATATCAGAACGACAGAAATGCCATCCCAGATCTGATGTGACCCAGGGACATGTTTGTGGTGCCTGTCCCACCCTAGCCCACACCTCTGTTCCACCCCTACGGTGCTGCTCCCTACACTATTTCTTAGGATGATATCGGAAGACTTGGGTGATGATTATGTGCATTCCAATGGAGCAGGTAAAATGGACCGATCAAGTTTAGTTTGCAAATAGAAGTGTCAGTCTTCAGGCATGGTGGGAATTTTAGGTTTTATGACTTAGCAAATAATTTTCTTTTATACATAAATAGCCCTGGGCAATCCATCTACATACCTGGGTCCTATACTGGGTCCATATGGGACCATTATCAACTTCAGTGTCTGCAAAAGTTGTAAAGACTCTTTTGTGTGTCTTTTAATCTTAATATAATTCTGCCCATAACCATGCAGTTTATTAGACTGCCAGCACACTCTATGGAATGAGTTTGAAGGTGTTTCCATAACTGCATGTTTGTTATCCCATCAACTAGTATCTCATCTTCTCCTGTCAGGTAGGTATTTACAGCTCCTATAACTGTCAGCTATATCTATTCTACAGGCAAGAAGGGCTTTATACAAACACTTAGGGGTTGATTCACTAAAGGGCGATAACGCTTACTGCATGCTTTTTTGTGTTAAAAAGCATGCAATAACTAAGTCCTGATTCATCCAAGTCATTTTGCATGCGTTAAGGCTCATGCCACAGGTGGCGTTTTTCTGCTGCGTTTTTTCTCGGCCTAAAAACGCTGCACAAGCCACACAGCCCCTGACTATGGTGTTTTTCAGCCTAGTACTGGTGACGTAAGCAAATCCCGTTTCCATGGTACTAATAGTGCGAAATAGCTAAAAACGCAGGTCTGGCAGATGCCTTTGCGTATACATAGGAATAGCTTGCTTTGCAAATACTGGCGTATTTCGGCCTACGCTTGAAAAATCCGTGCAAAGGCGTTTTCTAGTGTATTTACGCTTTGTGTGCTTTGCTTCGCGTCTTTTCAAGTTATTTCTATGGATGATGATATCAGGCGTTTTTCAGCCGCCGAGAGAATTAGAAAATACGCAGCAGAAAAACGCCACGTGTGGCATCAGCCTAAGACGCATATCGTATGCGCAAAGAAAGGCACTATCGCAATGCGTTATTTACATTGCATTGCGTTAATTCTCGCATAGAAATAATACTAACGCATGATTCACAAACACATATGAAGCGTCAAACGCGCTAAATATCGCATTAATCTGTGTGTATATTAACACCTACTTGTGGTCCGTGAGCTTTTGGCAACACAATATGTACTTTGCAGTGGGATTTTTTCAAGTCTGTGTTGGCCTTAGAGTGATGCAGCCTCCAGTTTGCAGGGAAACGGTAATTTTAAGAACAGTAGTTTTCCGAAAGTAATGGTTACGTGCGTAATATTGTGCACTAATATAGCAAGCGGTGAAATATATTGCGCGCAGCTGGAAATAACGCACACGGCGGGAATTAATGCAAGAAAAACGCTCATCGCGAGTTAACGCAAAGAACATCGCGTCTTAATTATGACGCCTGTCCTTTTAGTGAATCGAGCGTTAAGTCGCAAAAAATAAGAAGCGATAACATTTTTAACACATGCTATAAATAGCGCTCGTTTTATCTCCCTTTAGTAAATCAACCCCTTAGTGTGAATATACTCTATTCATGACAAGGTAATGGTAAAATGCAGCAATTAACTATTCTACTAACAAAATAAAATAATCTCAAGAATTGAGGCACATTATATAACACACTGTCCCATAAAGTTCCAGATAATGTCCACAGTCCACTCTGGCAAGGTATTGTTTAGTTTCTTTTCTCCCACCGTCTCCTTTCCAATCAGTACAGAACAAATGTCCCTTTTGCCTATTTATAAAAGCACAGCTCCATGACTATATAATACAACCCCATCTCCAAAAAGGTTGGGACATTGTGTCAAATATAAATAAAAAGAAAATGGGATGATTTGATTATAATTTAAACCCTATCTTTAATTGCAAACAGAACAAAATCAAAAGCATTGTCTTGCTGAAACACACACACACACAGCCTTCCCTGAAAAGAGGTCATCTGAATGGCAGATGTTGCTTTAAAACCTGTATATATCATTAAGAATTATTGGTGCCTTCCCAGAAGTGCAAGCTCCCCATGCCATGTACACTAATGCCCCCACCCCCATACCATCACGGATGCTAGCTTTTGAACTGTTCACTGATAACAGCCGGATGGTCCTTCTCCTCTTTAGCCCAGAGGACCAAATGTCCATCATTTCCACCCAACATTTTTAAAATATTTCCACTTCAACTCAGTCCATCTTAAATAAATTTGGGCCCAGAGAAGGCAGCAGAGTTTCTGGATTATGTTTCTTCTTTGCATGGAGAGTTTTAACTTGCATTTGTGCATGCAGCGACGAACTGTGTTCACAGACAGTGATCTTCAGAAATATTTCTGAGCCCATGTTGTGGTTTCCCTTATAGAATTGTTTTAAATGCAGTGTCACAACCATCCAGTACAGGTGTGGGACCTGTTATCCAGAATGCTCAGGACCTGAGGGTTTCCAGACAAGGAATCTTTCCATAATTTGGATCACCATATCTTAAATCTACTAAAAAGTATTTACACATTAAAAAAGAAGGAAGGGTACAATCACTGGGGGTGCCAAATGTTAAGCACCCCCCAGTGATTATATTCACTTACCTGATACCCCTAGGCTGGTGCTCCTGTCAGCAGAAAACTGCACTGGCCTGGTGTAAATGAGAATGAACGATCCTCTTCCTCCCGTTTTCTTTCATTGCTATCCCAAAAGAAAGAAGAAGGGAGGATCGCTCACTCACAGGTGCCCCAGGCTAGTGCAGTTTTCTGATGACAGGAGCACTGGCAGGGAGTATCAGGTAAGTGATTATAATTACTGGGGTTGCCTAATGGGTGTCCTTGGCTCTTTGCTTTTTAACTTGGTTATTAATGACCTAGAGGTCAAGAACACTAAATTGTGCAAAACTATAAGTTCCATGCAGGATGCTGCCACTTTGCAGAGAGATTTGATTAAATTGGGGAACTGGGCAGCAACAGGTGAATGAGGTTCAGTGTTGGTAAATGCAAGATTATGGACTTAACTTTATTACATAAAGTTATACAGTAAATGGTAGTGTCTTGGGTGTATAAATTAACTGATAAGGATTTTTTGTGGATAACAAGCTGTGTAACTCTAGGCACTCTCATTCAGTGGCTACTACAGCAAATAAAGTGCTGTCTTGCATGAAAACATAGTTTTGCCCCTTTATAGGTCCCTGGTAAGGCCTCACCTTGAGTATGCAGTGCAGTTTTGGGCTCCAGTCCTTAAGAAGGATATTAATGAGCTGGAGAGAGTGCAGAGACTGCAACTAAACTGGTAAAGGGGAATTGTCTTCTCTAGAGAAAAGGTGGTTGTGAGGGGACATGATGCCTCTTTACAAGTACATTCTGGGACATTATAGACTGATAGTGGGGGATCTTGCAAATCAGAGGCCACTCCTTTTTCAAGGTGAGGGCAGTGAGGCTGTGGAATGCCCTTCCTAGTGATGTTGTAATGGCAGATTCTGTTAATGCCTATAAGAGGGGCCTGAATGAGTTCTTGGACAAACATAACATCCAAGGCTATTGTAATCTTAAAATCTAGAGTCAGTTAGTATAGTTATTGGTATACATGTTTTATATATGCAAGTGAATAGATAGATCTGTATAGATATGTATATATGTGTATATATGTGCACTGGGATTTTTTTGGAGGGGTTAAACTTGGTGGTCTTTTTTTAACCCAAATTAACCACGTAACTATACAGTATATTCACCACCTAAATATTGTACATTGCAGACTGAGCCGTAAGCTTTCCCCACTAGAACAAATACAAAATCAAACTTGTAGTGGTCAACAACAACAAATTTTATTTGTTCACACAGAGTATTCTTCTTCACAGAGTAGATCTCTCTCCTTAGAAACCAGGTTTTTGTAATGTTAGTATAATATAATGGTAACATATTTATCAGTGAAGGTTCTCATTCATCCAGGTCATGGTATATCTGTAGTAATAAGTCAAATCAACTGGACTTGCTGTGGTTTAGTTTTGAAGACATTTCACCAGTCATCCGACTGGATTTCTCAATTCAGAATTCTAAATTGAGAAAGCCATTTGAATGACTGGTGAAACACAGCAATTCCAGTTAATTTGATAATACAGATATAGTAACACTTTAGCATTCAATTGCTGGTATTATGTCCAGATTATATGGAATGAACCTGTTGCTGGTCCTCTGGTGAGACTACACATGGCTTCTGTTTAACGTGCTAGGTCTTTGTGTGGGCGGCATTTGCCACTTCACAATTTTCCCGGTACACTGTCATGCCTAAGCCAGTGTCTCTGCTGAGCTGCTTATACCTTTCCTGCTACATTTGGGTACTATACTGATTACCTACATTGTCCTGGATGTGGATTCTGATTGCTGCCTGCCTTGACTCATTGGCCTGGATATGGACTTCAGTATCTGCTGCCTTCCCTGACTCTTGCATCCCCTGGTTCCTTTGCCCATACTTGTCCTCATGGGGAAGTCAGATCTTCATGGTGTTGCCACAGAACGTCTGGGAACCCAAAAGGCCATTGGTGAACACCAGCACCTGCAAATCTCTCAGTCTTTTTCCAGTGTAACCAGCTACAATAGTCTGATCTATTCTGGGACTAAACTACCAGGGGTAGAGTAACAATGAGAACAAAATTATAATCCATTTCTATCCAATAAAAAAAATCATTAATCAAGTCCTGGGATTTATTATCCAGATTGCCCATTTTCCTTCCAACTTCTGCTAGCCTGCCACCAGGTTTACACATTGTTTCCAATATTTTATATATATATATTAACTTTTACTTAATGTTGTAAGCTTAACTGCACTGGTGACATAAACAACTACCTACCCATGCATATTGTAATGTTCACTCCTCAGAAGTGCAAAGTGCTAGTTTGGACTAAGTGCACAATGATACTATTTACAAAAAGTACTTGCCCCCATACATACTCCTAGCAACTGCCAGCTACTTGCTGGGTAAACCAATGTGTATGGACAGCCTGGTATGATGAATACTGTGCAAGTGCATCCATGAATGATAGGGAACCCTTCAATTACTGCCTGCTTGGATGTGGTGAAAATTCCAGGGTCCCCATAACAGTTAGAGACAATATTGCAGCCAGTGCATCAAGTGACGCCATTCCAATACAAAATCAGGGAAAATGGCATGCATGGTAACTTGCTCATGATTTACCAAAATTAATGCTTTGTATGCATCTTGCCTAATAATAAAAAAACACAAATACAAGAGTATTGTAGAAATGATACCTATATTGGCTAACAATAAAAATACATTGCAAGCTTTCCGAGCTCTAAGGCCCCTTCATCAGGCAAAATACAAATGAGAACTGAAATGGCACAACATTTATACTGATAGATCAGAGAGTGTTCACAAGCAATAAATTAGGTTATTAAATTAAGTTACAGATAGATAGAGATAACTTGTGAAGATAGTAAAAGTAATTAAGGTTTATTAGGGTGGGTTGTAAATAGTTTGGATTCAGTCAGATCAGATAGTGTGACATGAAACCTGACCCCAAATTAAGGCCCTGTCTTAATGTGTTGAATAACTCCATACATTTGAATTCATGGACTATTTACAACCCACCCTAATAAACATTAATTACTTTTACTATCTTCACAAGGTATCTCTATCTATCTGTAACTTCCTAATATATTGCTTGTGAACACTTCTCTCTGATCTATCAGTATAAATGTTGTGCCATTTCAGTTCTCATTTGTATTTTGCCTGATGAAGGGGCCTTAGAGCTCCGAAAGCTTGCAATGTATTTTTATTGTTAGCCAATATAGGTATCATTTCTACAATACTCTTGTATTTGTGTTTTTTTACTATTATTTTTGACACTGGCTAACACGGTACTACAGTTTTTGTTTTGTGATATGCATCTTGCCCAAATTGTGGTGGATGCAACTTAGTGTGATGCATCCACTTAGTGAATCGTGGAGCACTGGGTCCTGCGGCATGCCCCTTCAATCAATTTCTGCCTGTGATCCAAGAGGGGTGGGGGGAAGCATGTAAACATCCACCAAAGAAGGGCTACTAAGCCGCTGAAGGGTAAGGAATGTCTCAGTTATGAAGAAAGATACAGTGAGCGCTATAAAGTAAAAGTAGTTGTACTAGCAGATACATTAGATGGGTTCAATAAATAGTTGGATGGCTTTTTAGCAAGTGAGAAAATAAAATGTTAGCGAAAATTAGTACAAAGTTGATCCAGGGACTGGTCCAATTGCCATCTTGCCAGGAAGCACTTTTTCCCCTCTGAGACAAATTAGAGAGGCTCCAGATGGGGTTTTTGCCTTCCTCTCTATCAACTTGCAGTTAGGCAGTTTATAAATAGGTTTAACTTAATGGACATGTGCCAAATTCACATTTAATGCCCACATAACATTATTCAAGTGCCAACTTCAAGTTTAATGTGAAAGGATTGGAGTAGTTTTTACTTCTCTTCTTCATGGCCCACTTTGTAGTCTGCACACAGAAACATATATAAAGTGGGAACAAATATATACAGCGGCCCGGTGGGGACAATCTTCTATACTAGGATGGAACTACAAAGACAGATGGCTTGAGCAGCCACACTCAAAAGCTCCAGTATGCTGGGGGGGAAAGAAGTGGCGGGATGTCATCCCATTACATTCCACCTCGAGGTCTACCAGAAACTTTAAAGTAATCTAGTGGTAGGCAGCGATCTACCTTTTGGGCACCCCTGCTTTAGTGTAATTACAAAGGGTGGATATTGTCACGTGAAAGACAATTTCATTGTAAATTATGCCATTCATCACATAACTACCCATGTATAATAGTATAATCCATACCTGTATGACTCTTCTGCTCAGCCCTGTCATATCTGCAAGTTTTTGGAGTGTCTGTGCATCAGGATTGTTGTCCTGAGCAAACTGTGCTTGCATGACCTACACAAAGCAAAAAAGTACTATTAACATATGTATCTATATAAAAACAGATCAGAAATAGCACAGCCCTATTCTGTAATGCCTGTATATGCTGTATATGTTTGTATATATACTTCCAGTACCTGCAGCTGCTCTGCTGTGAAGGATGTGCGTGCCCTCTTGGCTGGCTTTGGCTGGCTGTCTTGTTCAGATGGGACAGCTCCTTCTAGTGTAATCCCATTACCTAGAAACGCACATACATAAAACACTATGCATTAAATAAAATATAGCTTCTGAAATGATTGGGAATTTTATGAGATCTGAAGCTAGTGATGTTTTCTTTTCTTCATTAAATTCTGTAATTGTCTGACCAATCTGTATGATCTTTGTGATCTACCAAGTGCTCTACATAGTAAAGGGATACAAATACAAGACCTAACATGTAAAGACAAACATTTCACCAGAACTGATTCACAGTTACAATTGGATATTGTTAGAAGACAGGAGAAAGGGCCTAAGAGCTTTCAATATACAATAATCCAAGAGAACATTAGTTTTATACAGTATCTAGTAGAATTAAGTCTAAAACAACTGGACTTTTCTCAGTTTTTCTTGAAAACGTTTCACCACTCATCCGAGTGGCTTCTGACAGCTGTTTTAGACTTAATTCTACTAGATACTGTATATCATGGCCTGGATGAATGAGAATCTTCATAGACATTAGTTTTATATAAACTAAACTAAGAATGTAATATTCATTTTTAAGGAATAGTTCAATTGATATTTAGGGATTATTTAAATTCAGGACTAGGAAGCACAGAATAAAGGATTCTGTTAAATTCCATCATTCTTTGCAGAATCTGGATTTAATCAAACTAGATTGGAACCCAAACGGTTATGGTACATGTAGAGACCTGCAGTGGGTCGGGTACCCCCGGAATACCCAACAATACAGATATAGAAAACCCCCAACATTTTAGATTCCCCTTGACAAAGGACTTGGTTCTGAAACAGGGTTTTCTCAATGCACACATGTCTGCTTTTCCTATATCTGCTTTGTTGTGTCAAGGCTAATTGGTGGTATGTATCTTATGCACTGAACTGTGAAGGTCTTGTTTGTTAATATTTACTTACTATATAACTAGCATTATATGTTAACATACCATTTGCTCCATTTGACTCTCTGATTTTTGAATAGGTGTGCATTGAGTAATTATATAATTTGTATCTATATTCATTTGCACCCAGTTTCTTTATAAAGATATTGCTTTGTGTTTGTACATGTGGTGCACCCTCCAAACAGCATATTGTTTTCCCCAATTAAAAAACAAACATTGTATTGGTTGCTATGGGTTACTGCTCCTGGGCAAACCTGTTACCTTTTATTACATTAGAGAAATATGCACTTGAAGTTTTAACACCCTAGACAATGATTCCTGGGATCGTCCTGTCAATGAGTGGGTCATATTTAAAAATAACAGTAATGATAAAAGGATTGTTCGTAGTTATAAACAATCAGTCAGATGAAAAAGTAAGTAATAAAGTACCACTTTATTGATTATGCTCTATCATTTAAAGGAAAAGTAAACCCTCTTTTTAAGTTGAGCTTATATTATGAAAATAAATCAACACATAAACACAATCTGACCTTCTGATATATATATTTATATATATATTTTTTTACACAAACATACTTGATTTCACAGACTGACAGGAAACCATGCTAGTCTGCCTGTGCTGAAGGGCCAAGCTCCCTAATCCTGTTTAGTCTTACAGTCCCTCCCTCGCCTTTTCTACTACCTAGAGAATCTGTGCACCATTCATTATATAAATAAGAATTATTTATGTCCCAGAATCCATCACTTCACAATGGAACAAGGAGAGGGAGATGTTGCGATACACCATCAACCCAAGGAATGTTAGGAAATGGTTCATCAGTGTAACATGGCTTCCTATCAATCTATGAAATCAGATAAGTCTGTGTAACAATATACTGTATATATATATATATATATTTTTTTTTTTTTTTTATTTAAGTTGAGACAGTGTTTATACACCTTTTCTACATAAGCCCAACTGAATGAGAGCATATGAAAAGGGGTGTATATATTCTTTTTAAAATGCAACCTCGTACGTACCCTTCAACCAATGAGGGGTCAGCTAATATAACACATTTCCATCATAATTTTTTCACTTCAGGTATGGGATCCATTTTTCGGTAAACCCATTATCCAGAAAGTCCCAAATTAAGAGAAGGCTATCTCCCATAGACTCCATTATAAAGAATTAATTCAAATTTATCTCTGTAGTAATAAAACAAAACCTTGCACTTGATGGTAACTAAGATATAATTAATCCTTATTGGAAACAAAACAATCCTGTTGGGTTTATTTAATGTTTAAGTGAATTTATAGTAGACTTATGGTATGGAGATCGGAATTACAGAAAGATCCCTTATCTGGAAAACTCCAGGTCCCAAGCATTCTGGATAGCAGGTTCCATACCTGTAGTGCAGTGATCCCCAACCAGTGGCTCCTGAGCAACATGTTGCTCCCCAACCCCTTTGATGTTGCTCCCAGTGGCCTCAAAGTTGGTGCCCATTTTTGAATTTCTTATTTGGAGGCATGTTTCGGAGGCATAAAGGCCATCTGTACTGCTAAACAGTACCTCTAGTAGTCTGCCAGTCCACATTGGGCTACTAATTGACCAATCTAAGTCCTTATTGGTCACCTACTTGGAAAGATTTTGTGCTTGTGTTGCTCCCCACCCTTTTTTCATTGAAATGTTGCTCACAGGTAAAAAAAGGTTGGGGATCCCTGCTGTAGTGTATGCATTAATGACAAGTGTTGCAGAAAGTGTACATATAAATGAATAACAATTACAAGAAGAGCTCCTACCATTTTCTGCTGCCCGCTTGAGGTTTTCTATCATGGTGTCATAATGGATCCTACAAAGAACTTTCTCTTCCACTAGGCCAAACTCTTCCCCTGTCGACAGTTGTCTTTTACATGAATAACAAGCAAAGCAGGCAAGGTGGTAGGCGTTTCCCCTGGCTCTCCGTACCCAGTCACTGGCATATATCTGTCTGCCACAACGTGCACACTTTGTACCAAAACGGCTGAAAGATAACACAGGGGTATGTTTCATTCTCCATTGGCAGCGTGAAATGGGTACAGTGCACAAAATGGAACAGAATAAAAGATATCATTTAAAAGAAACCCCTATATTGTAATATCTTTTCAATCTAGACCAATCAGTTGTGACTATACACAAATACCAGTCTTTTCTTACAGCTGCTGAAGCAGAGACTTAAGCTGGCCATACACGTGGCGATCTGACGATGTTCTGACCGATGGTCGCACGAAACATCGTCAGATCCGCCACACACCATTCAGGGCTGAATCGGCAGGTAAGGAGGTAGAAACAATAGGATTTCTACCTCCTTCTGCCGATTCAGCGCTGAAGGGAGATTTTGGTCAGACGCCTTCTAAGGCGGCCGATCAAAATTTTCAAACTGGTCCGATCGGCAAATTGGGCGATATCAGCAGCTTCCTGCGATATCGGTCGACTCGCCGACATACCATACACGTACCGAATATAGTATGAAACGAGGTTTCGTACGATATTATCGGTGTGTGTATGGCCACCTTTAGGAGCAACCAAAATATACCAAAAGTTAGTTAAATCACAGGTATTGGATCCTGTATCTAGAAAGCTACAAATTACAGGAAGGCAATGCCCATAGACTCCATTTTAATCAAATAATTCAAAATATTTTTCTCTGTAATAATAAAACAGTACCTTGTATTTGATCCCAACTACCATACAATTAATCCTTAATGGGGGGGAACAATCCTATTGGGCTTAATTAATGTTTAAATGCTTTTTAGTAGACTTTATTGTGGAAAGATCCCTTATTTATAAAACCTCAGGCCCTGAACTTTCTGAATAAACAGTTCCATGCCAGTACAATGAATATTTTAAGGTAAAACACACAAGTAATTCAATTACTGAAACTTTAAAATGGGAGGGGCAAATATCTGCAAAACATTTTGATGTATAAGGATTTTAAAACATTTTTTTGACAGAGCAATTTTCTGTTAGCCATTGCTATTCATTTTACTAGCTAGAAATAGCAAAGGAAATATTTCATTCTGTAGGTACAACTAAAATAATTGGCAAAATTCAGTTTGATGAGAGCCAGATGCAATTCAATGACAAATCTCACTGTTTATTACATGAAAACTCTATTGAAGTCTATGGGGAAAAAAACTGGAACTGAATTAGGAGAAAAGTTTTTCTTGCTCAAATTAAATCTTATCCATGAGTTTTCATGTGATCATCATAAACCATAAAATAATGTTTGAAACTAAATCTGGCCCATCGATATGTGAAAGCACCAAATACCTTTGGAAAACATTAAGGCTCCTTAGATTTAATCAGGTTAGGATCTTACACCCTTCTGCAAATGAGGAATCAAAATTTCTTCATTATTTCTTCACAATAATGAAGATTTGTACCACTAACCATATCCTTCTCCAGCTGAATACAGTAGTATTTTTTATATACGATGCTGTATCATACTGAGACAGACACTAGGGGCATTAGGTTCTATCATATGAATGTCAATAAAGCAAGTTTCATTTGTTCTTGTTTTCTGGCATTGTTTTTTTTTTTTTTTCTTTGTGTGGGATTTATTTTTTTTTGCCACAAAAGTATTTTTTTAAAGTGGATAAAGTCCAAGAACACTTGAGCCAGATTAAGATCTCTTCTTACAGTGATACAATGCAAAATAGGAACCGCACACATGTGTTTTATGGGCTATTCAGTTACATAGAGTGTAACAGAAGATAACGTTTCGGGCAGTTGAGCCACTCTATCTGACAATGGGTAACTTCCTGAAACATTACATTCTGTTGCACTCTTTGTGGCCAAATAAAGGGGTGAAGCACCTATAAAGTGCAAGTGTGTGTGGAGAATCCAAGAATGTTTAAGTCTAGGTGGGAAATACTTAGTGAGCACTAAATTGCACTTGTCTAGGTGGGAAATGGGTACGTGCATATCATGATCACATCAAGTAAGCAAGGGTATGTATGTCGGGTATAAAAGAAAGAACGGGGTCAGAAATAAATGATGATAGAAATACAGCACATGTTAATGCATACAAGCTGTACAATATGGACTTCACAAAACCTTCAGACATTCTGAAAAAGTGGTAGTTTTCTATGATAAATTATTACAATTAAAGTATAAATTAACTTCCCTTATCTATTATATACGCTATTCGCTCTTTTTAACATCCACTTCTATGCAGTATTAGTTTCTCAAAATGTCTGGGCCAACAGTCATCTAAGTGTGATCGAGCAAATACAAAGTTAACTGTTTCAAACAACCATTGGCAAGTTGAGAGATCTATACGTGTATGATAGCAGTGTGGTTAAGCCTTTCTCTATTCTATAGTGTGGGCCCCCTGAGAGCGTCCCATGTAATACACATGCTACTGTGAGTTCTGACTCACCAGACTTATTGTACAGCGCTGCGGAATATGTTGGCACTTTATAAATAAATAATAATAATAATGTGAGCTGGGTAAAGAAAATGTCCTCTGTACCAAAGTGTAGTACAGCCCCAGTAACACTGCAAACAGAATTAAACTACTAAGTTACAAACTAAAAGTTGAGGTGAACTGTTATTTACTGCCCTACACATTCCTTGATCTATAGCAGAATGATCATTATGACAATAATGTCTAATAAGCAGGGCCATTTTAGAGTAAAGCAGGACCACAGTGGGAAGAGTTAACATAAATAAAAGTACATAAATGGCATATTATATTGTAGCAAATGTTGGATATTTTCAGCCTCCCCAGCTGTTCCATCTCCCAGCTTCCCACAAAAAAATGGAGGCTCCTGAATAGGCCTGTTGTTCATAAAACAGCTACAATCTATATATTAAATAATACACAATATGGCCTTGGAGACTGATAGAAAACACACAAAACAACCTTACAAGCTTCTGATCATTCAAGGGCCTAATATTATTTTACAGATACACCATTCTACTATCCTCAATAAGTTTATATTGAGTGTACTAAGTGTAACAGGTATAAATAGTGGTGCATTGTTGTGTCAGTCTTGCACTCCTCGGGCCTTTAAGATTCCTTATAATTCTTCTGTGCTGTGTGTGGTCCCAAATGCATCCCTAACATGGGGGCTGCAACTGCGCTCAAACACTTGGTCAATTGGGCATGACTGTCCTCGGAGCTATCCGATATACTAGCAGTAGGAATGCCAGTCTCCTTCCTTGTGTGTTGCCTATGTGCTTTGGCTGCTTCCAGACTGCAGCCACTTTACTGAGGCAATAAATGTATTCCCTTCATAATCCTTTGTGCAGAAACATTGTCAGAAGACTCACCCCTTAAGGTCATTAATATATAAATATTCGCATTTTGATAAGTAGAGGAAATGACAAATCAGTTAAAAGATGACTTCCCCCCTAACACATATAAATAACACATATAAATTTCAAATCAGCAGCAGCACGGGATGTGCACTGTTTGGCTGTATACGTCATATTGACTTCAGAGTTCAGGTAATTATGCTCAATTGTTCCCAGCTCTTCAAACAAGAGATTTACAGTCTGGCATAAAGTTTAAAGAATGGACACCCAGTTATTCCAATTTGTGTCAAATGTTACTTCTTTTACCGTATTCTGTGGACAAAATGCGCAGCCCTGTTAGCCACTACAGAACTATGAATGAGCTTAATTAGTTCATATATGGTGTAAATGTGCAGTTCTATGTTGTATATCGTCAAAAATGGTGAGTGCAGACTCAATACTTTATTTAACTTTATTAATGCTTCATATTTATGCACATCTGAAGTTATACCAACATACTTAGGATCATAAGGATACAAAAAAAGAATATTACAGAAACAGTGTTTCTGTATTATTCTTGGCAAATCTGTACATTTTGTTTTGCACCCCCCCTCACTGTTGTGCCCAGAGGTGCCTTTGCTACCTACCTCTAGTTCCAACCCTGGTCCCATCTCTACAAAAGAGGCAAATGTACATATTTTGTTATAGCTTCATTTTCCTCGCTGTGCTGAGAAATGTTTTCCTCAAATGCAGGAAATGACAACTGGGAGAATAAGCTGTTAGTGCAAATACTGGGAAATAATGTGAAGGATACCACAAGGTGTGATAATGAACTAAGCATGGTTTAATGCTGCTCAGTCACTTGCATCTTCTGACACTAAATGGAAGACACTGTTGGTATATAGAACCACCGCATGATGCAAACAGTGTCAGAGCTGGTCTGAAGCCTAGCTTTTAGGAATGGCTTGTATGACATCTAGGACAAGTACAATATCCAAGGCTATAGTGGTCTTAAAATCTACAGTTAAATGTAGTATGAGTATATACATGCGCTGGGGTCAAGGGTTGAACTCAATGGACTTTTGCCTTTTATTAAACTCATATTAACCATGTAATTATAAAGTGTTGGACTTGATCCTGGCCCAGTTGCATATTATCCCTGAGAAGGGTCCCCAGGGAGACCACAGTTTAGAAACATAGATACAGTACTATAGACCAGATATAATTCAGTGAGAAAAACTTATCTCATGGTCAATCATGAAAAGGTATGGACAAGAGTCAATTCAAGGAGAAAAACCTTTTCATGTGAGATAGGTTTTTCTGAAATCAGTTGCACCTCAAATTGAATCTCGTCCATGGGTAGATAAACCTTTTTCTCACTAATTTGAATTTGCCCCTATGTTGTGACACATAAGCACGTGTATCAGTCACAAAGCGAGTGCGGGTCCTTTGTATGAAGCACATGTTATTTCATATCATTATCAGAAGACAGCAGCACTTTGGGACATGTATTCATAAAAGGTACGTATCTGTATATGTATATATCTCATATAAATGACCAACACTCCCTTTGATTGATGCGTGTGTTTATTTTAAACAAAATAGTTCAATATCTTTGTTCTGAGGCTTTCGTCTTAAGGATAATATTCCAAGTACGTATATGTTTTCAAATATGTGAAAATTATTTTTTAAAGGTAAGAAATCTGCTGGTATTTTGGGGACAGGAACAAAATCTGCTGCCCCTTAAGGTTTTATGATACACTTGGGCTCAAGACTGGGCAAGATAGCACCTGGGCAGTAACCCTTGGCAACCTGACCGAAAAATGCTAATCACTGATTGATTGCCAAGGTTGCTGCCCAGGTAAAAATTTGCCCAGACTTTATAACTGAACTCAAGTATGTCATAAGATCTTAAGGTATAGCAGATTTTCTTTACCTATAATTATTACCTACCCATAATAAATGAGCCATTCAAGACTATGGGCCTGATTCACTAAAGTGCGATAAAACTTATATCGATAAAAATTTTATCGTGTCTTAATTTCCGCGACTTTTTGCACGATTCACTATAAGCATACTTGCGCTATTTTACGCGCGGTATTTCATGCGATATTTTTGTCGCGATAAATAGCGTGCGCGGTATTTTTCGCATGCATGCTATTTATCGCATGCGCTAATTGTCGCGACATTACGTACGCGACAATCAGCAGCATAAAACTGGCGACATTTTGATACGATCGCATGATTCACTATAACTTAGGCGCGCTAAATATCGCATTCGGCTATGTGAAAATTAACACCTACTACAGGCAGGCGAAAAATTATAGAAAAGTACAGTAAATGAGTTTTTGCCAATAAAATATGGACTTACAGTGTTATTGTCCCCCCAACATATTGTTAAATACACTGGACCCAAAACAGAACTCTGCGGCTATAAACCACTAAAAAGCCTACTCCAATTAAAATACACTCCATTAGCAACCACCATGTCTTCACAGTCCTTTAGGCAGTTCTCTATCCAAGTAACAGCCTGTTTGAACTGATCCTTCTGCGCTACTACAGAGTGGGTCCTGTAACTTTGGCCTTTTTATTCTATATACACAGTGAAAGAACTGATCAAGCACATTTTTTTTTCAAAATCCTCTGTAACCAAAATATTTCCATTTACCAGAGTCACTCTGAATTCAAATATTTTGACTACTGATATACTATGACTTTTTCTTAGGTTTTTCTTGTTTCTTAATAAGATAAAAACACTAAAATTGAGAACTAATTGAAGATATCACCAAACAACCACAACCCAGGGCATTTCAAACACATTAGTGCACCCACTGCTGCAGCCACTTCTCCAATAGGGTTGCCACCTGGCCAGTAAAAATGATGCCTGATGTCAATGTTATTTACAGGGAAGAAAGATAATAACTATAGGAAGGTCATATCAGTAGTAAAAAGTAAAATCAACTGGACTTGCTGTTTTTCTTGAATATGTTTTACCAGTCATTCAAGAAAGCCAGTCTGATGACCAGCAAAAAGAAAAAACACTGCAAGTCCAGTTGATTTGACTTTTTACTACAGATACCCTGTATCCTGGATGAATGAGAATCTTCACAAACATATAGGAAGGTCAGTATTTTTTTGGCAACTCCTATCCTCCACCCCTGCTAAGCACACAGACACGCAGGACTTTCTCAAGAAAAATGGGGCCTAGGGAGAAAGTGACGCTTGGGGCCTCATAAAAAGCTATGTTAGATTGTGTTAATGTTAAGACTTACAGGTTTTGCTTCTTGCAGCTGGAGTTGAGTCCCTTCCTCTTCATTTATACAAAAGGGTCTGTAGAATACCCCTTCAATCAGTTTTCCTGTTAGCTTACAATTTATGAAAAGTTTTACCCCTACAGCTGCTGCCCAATTATTATTTATCACTACAACTTCTTCATGCTTAAGATACAGGCCTTCCCCCCTTCCTTTTCCATTTATCCAGTCCATCTAAAACAATGTATAGCCATCTATAGTGATAACATCATAGGGCTCATTTACATCCACTGATGCAGTGAGCAACTTCCATATTCCCCCACAGTCACTTGTGCATTACAATATGACACTGTCATTAAAGGTACTTATGTGTTCCTTGCACTCCTGTATAGTTGTGTTTGGCACCGCTGAGTCCTTCCTGCCTTTTGTTATGAATCAGGAGCAGCTGCGCCTATTGACACAGTGGAACCCAGAGCTACTGCCTGATCAGGAGGTGATGGTGCAGCTCACTTGGTCTCAGATGTCACTCGCCTGCAGAACACTGGAAATTACAAAAATATTCCCCCCAAAAATTTGCAAAATATTTAGCACAACTGCGCCCAATATGCAATGAAGCACATATGCCGTTGTGTCCATTTTTAATAATCAGATGCAATTGCATCAGGCCCAAGGCCTGCTTGTGCATTCTGGGGAAAAAATACAGCATGATTATGCTCAAAATTGCACTGCCTCTGTGGGCATTAGTAAACATACTTGTTTCCCCCATGTATAGTTTTAAATCTAATGTGACCTACACTGTATCTGTCAATGCTATTTGGTTGTGTTGCTGGTTCATTAGTGCACACATATATATCTGCAGCATGTCCCAGTGACTTAGAACCCTCCATGGAGCATTACTGAGCCATTTGTGTATTTAAGTAAACTAAGTTTTAATATACTGTATGTCAGGATTCAGTGTTCAACCATGCATGCATTCATTTCTGTATGTGGAAACTCTATAATTGTCCCCTCAGTAATAGCCTGCCCTATAGGCTTTCCTGTGGGCAGCCTAAATAACCACATACCCCATCAATGTGATTGAGCTGGCTTCTTTGAAGATGAAGACTTTTTCACGCTAAACTACCCACATACCAGACTATTATTCTAAACTAAATAAAGCAGAAAAAACTGCTAAGTTTGGGGCAAAGTTGGTCTGGTTCCAAAATGATTCTGTCTTTGTATCACTCAGATTAATATTTTTTGCTAAACATAAGCAACCAAAACAAAATGCATGGTCTCCCTGCTGTCATTTCTCTATTCACTATTCGCAGAATTCCATGTATCAGAGTTAACTCTATTCTACATTATTCTGTTGTAATTGCAATATATGAACATGGACATGTTGTCTGTATATCTTATGGCTAACTAAATTCCCACAGGGACGTGATTTTCCTGTTGCAGCCTATTCTTTGGGAACAAAACACATACCATACAGAATGTACAGCGGGTTTGCCCTTATTTAGAAATAGTCAGACAGACTAACATGAGAAAGGGCAAAACAGCACTTTAAATATTAAAACAATAATTCCTCCATTTGTTATAAGTGCAAACAGAACACATTTCAACAGCTTTTTGCACTTTGTATATAAATACAGATATTCAGCCACATTCCTCATTTAACATTTACATGTTTAACTAGAAATATGTTCCAGTTTCAATGTTTCTTTACAGCTTTAAGAAAAAAAAATCAAATGAATTTGCTTGATATTCCATTAAAAGTTTTGTGTTCCTGGCTCCTTGATACAGGTATGATATCCATTATCCAGAAAGCAGTGCCACCTCTGGGGTCCTAGCCACCTGCGGCGGCCAAGCAATAGCGTTCTCTGCACTAGAGGAGCTGAAATTTTGCTTTACAAATCGGAATTTCAGCTCTTTAAGTCCCCGGTTTTGCTTTAAGTTTTGCTGCCCCTGGTAACTTGCTGGGTCCTGCCACCTAAGGCGAGTTGTGGCAGCAGCACTTGAGACAGAAAGCTCCGAATTACAGGAAGATCATCTCCCACAAACTCCATTTTAATCAAATAATTCAAAATTTAAAAAATGATTTCCTTTTTCTCTGTAATAATAAAACAGTACCTTGTATTTGATCCCAACTAGAGATATAATTAACCATTATTGATGGCAAAACAATTCTATTGGGTTTAATTAATGTTTTAATGATTTTTTTAGTGGACTTAAGGTATGGGGATCCAAATTACAGAAAGACCCCTTATCCAGAAAGCCCCAGGTCCCCAGCATTCCGGATAACAGGTCCCATACCTGTACACATTTGGTGGTCTTGTCCCATAGCTAAAGAATTATGGTTAAAATTGTCAGTCTATTGAAAACGCTCCTGGGGCCAGGGGGAGTGGATTCTCCACTTTACTGTGTCTGCATGTTATATGCATGTGGAGAAAAGCGGATCTGCTTTAATGCTCCTCTTCCTATAGCCACATGCAAGGAGTGCATGTAAGCAGATCCACTTGCCTCTACCTGCATTGAAAAAGGAGGCGAAAGTAAGCAGAAAATCCGTTCCTTGTGCCTCTAGCCTAAGTCACAATATTTCAAACTCACTACTCCATTTGTTTTGAGTAAAAATGGTAATAATCTTTGCAAACATGTTTTTTTCTGCAGCCAAATGGACTCCTGTTTCACTCTGGCAGAGGGACAGTCTTGACAGCTCCTTTAGAGGACATTATGGGCAGTTTTATGGACATACAGACCCTTTGGATTTATATACCAAATGCTCATGATTTCCCCAGTTATTTCATTTTTCTGTCGGCTCCGAAGGATTCTTTTGACTTTCCTTTTTGCTATATATTTACACCATTCAGTCTATATATTTATATATATATATATATATATGGGATCCCTTATCTATCCCTTATATATCCCTTCCATATATATATATGGAAATCTGTTATCCAAAAGCTCCGAATTACAGAAAGCCTGTCTCCCATAGACTCCATTTTAATCAAACAATTCAGAATTTTAAAACTGATTCCCTTTTTTTCTGTAATAATAAAACAGTACCTGTACTTGATCCCAACTAAGATATAATTACCCCTTATTGGGGGCAGAACAGCCCTATTGGGTTTATTTAATGGTTAAATGATTCCCTTTTCTCTGTAATAATAAAACAGTACCTGTACTTGATCCCAACTAAGATATAATTACCCCTTATTGGGGGCAGAACAGCCCTATTGGGTTTATTTAATGGTTAAATGATTCCCTTTTCTCTGTAATAATAAAACAGTACCTGTAATTGATCCCAACTAAGATATAATTACCCCTTATTGGGGGCAAAACAATCCTATTGGGTTTATTTCATGGTTAAATGATTCCCTTTTTCTCTGTAATAATAAAACAGTACCTGTACTTGATCCCAACTAAGATATAAATAATCCTTATTGGAGGCAAAACAATCCTATTGGGTTTAATTACTGTTTTATTGATTTTTTAGCAGACTTAAGTTATGGAGATACAAATTACAGAAAGACCCCTTATCTGGAATACCTTTGGTACCGAGCATTCTGGATAATGGGTCCAATACCTGTATATTTTTTTTTTAAATATATTTCAATAAAGCATGGATAATTAATTTGCTAAAATAAAATATTTTTCGAATTTAGCACCAGAATAAAACAATCCATGACAAATTCAAAGTAAAGATTCTAATAATCATTCAAACCTACAAACCTAATTACAGATATTTAACAATTTCAAGAACTAAACATTTCTCATAATGATTCACATGAATTCTTCTCTCGAGCCACGTGGCCAAAAAGAACCAACTAAAAGCAATTGCAGAAGATTTAATTCCTGCTGTATTATTTGAGAGCAATGTCATGCTAAAGGTGTTTGGTTGGCGAGCTTCCCCCCTAACTACGTACTGATTGCTTATTATATTTTTATTGCATCATTTTTTAAATGAATTATGAAAATGACAAATCTGGAAGTAACTCTTCAGTTTGAATCTTAATAAAGTGCTAAAAGCAAATAAAAGGCAATAAGATCACTATATGAGATACGGCCACTTGAGCAAAATGCATTTCTTACCTAAATAATAGCAAACGTAATACAGGTATAGGACCCATTATCCAGAATGCTCGGGACCAAGGGTATTCCGGATAAGGGGTCTTTCCGTAATTTGGATCTCAATACCTTAAGTCTACTAAAAAATCAATAAAACATTAATTAACCCCAATAGGATTGTTTTGCATTCAATAAGGATTATTTATATCTTAGTTGGGATCAATTACAAGGAACGGTTTTATTTCTACATAGAAAAAGGAAATCCCTATTAAAATTCTGAATTATTTGCTTATAATGGAGTCTATGGGAGACAGGCTTTCCGTAATTCGGAGCTTTCTGGATAACGGGTTTCCGGATAAGGGGTCCAATACCTGTACTAAAAATGAATTTTTGCCTAACTTGTGAACAATACAATCCATAATAACAGGTTGGGGTCTTTTCTTTTCTTTTCTGTAATCTGTAAGGCCCCTGTAAATGTTTTGCATGAAAAAAAAATCTAACTGTAGAAAATGTGGCAAAATAATAAGCTAGAAGGTCTCAGTGTGCCCCCAAGGAGAGGTCTGCGAGCAATGCTGGATGCATGCCGAGTGTGCATAATCCCATTTACATAGCTGACCTTCAGTTTAAGCAGGTCATTGGCACAAGGTTACACTCATTTCCTGAAATTGCTTTCTTTGCTTTCTTTGTGCAAACAAAGAAAAAAAAAATTTGTAAAGGTTATTTGTGCTCAAATTAACGTTGTCAGGGCTGAAAAAATATTCAGAGCAATCAAGCTGAGCTTAGACACCACGAAGCAAAATCAGTGCCTTTAAAGCAAAGAACAAAACCCCTTTAACTGCAACCTCTGTTATTATACTGAACTTCTGTGCCCCCTCAGTCCAAAATAACATATTTTGAAAATAAAAGGTGGCTGTTACGCTACTTGACAACAAATACAAACGTAATATTAGTGTATTACACCTCTTGGATGGTTATACCTCTTTGTAGCAGATATTGAACAAGCACCTTTCTTCCGCCTGCTTATTGTTATATATGTTAGAATTGTTATATAATGAAAGAGCCCATTTGCGTTCAGACGCCTTATATATCTCACAGCTAATTTAGTGGGAGGTGCAGTTTACCACTTACACTTGTGCTTACAAAACAAACTGCTCCCATGGAGTGTAATGAAGCCTGTGGGATGTAATGACGCTGAATGTTTTCAGCCATACCACTGACACAAAGGGCTCAATAAAATGCTTCTATGGCATGAAAATCGTTCATTGTATCAGCAAAGTGTAGGCAATGCTTTATGACAAGAACGATACCGATGCCCTGTGAAGAAACCATATAACTAAACCTACTAACCCCCCCCCACTCTCCACTACCCCCAAAGTGTTCCATCAACCCAGAAAGCTACTCCTGAACGGTTTGGTTTATTTCTCCTTGATAACGTCTGTTAGAAGCAATTAACAGGCAACTTGTTAACATAACACATTGCTTTTTTGTGCACGTTTAAATTGTGTATACTTATTTCAGCTGTCATGTCACTTTAAGAAGATTCTTGAGCTCATTCCTGCTTCCTCCAATGAGCACGCAGTTCTTCCAACTCTGTGGGGTAGATTTATTTTTCCTACCATGACTAAACTCACTTTTTAAGAAGCACGAATGTCTCCTCATTTATTCAAAAATATGATTACATAAAGCACAAATGAAAAAAAATTGTGGAACAAATATGAAATGAACACCTCAAAATCTTCATTTGCTTAAGAATTTTCATGTGATTACAAGCAACCCCCCCCCCTGAAAAACTCAAATTAAGTAAATATTTTACAAAGGAAAGCTGCCATTGACTTCTACATGACCTCACCAATAGATGTAATAGACTTAATAGATTTGTTGTTTTAGACTCATTAATCAAATACACAATTTTTTATGCTAAAAAGTCTGATTCAAGTAAAAAGAATACAAACATTAATAAACATGTCCATTACTACCCTCACGTGTGCGGCTTATCCTAGTAACCTCTCTGCTTGTCACAGCAATTGGCCCAAAAGCAAAGATTCTTTTACTCAGCTTGGAAATTCTCAATTCATCTATCTTAGTGCTTTGGATGAAACCTAAGCTGACTGGTAATATTGGGCTCTGTTTCAATTTAACAAGACCAGGAGACAGGCCTTATTTCTTTGTCTGGAAAGTAGAGACAATGATGCACCTCTACAGTGCCATGCAGAAATTGGCAAATGCTCTGGGTGAATTAGCTTTAAATATGTCTACAGAAGGACTTGCAAAGCTTTAAACCTTCCATCTTCTCCCCAGTGATAGGGTGAAATCTCTATAGCCCTCAAGCAGCTCTTCCCCCAGCAAAATACCTAAAAGTTTCCATTTCAGCTCAGTTTGGTCAGTGTTTTAGCCAGTTGTCCTGAAAAGCTCAGGGCTGCTTGGGCAGACAATAGAAATGATACAGAATTCCCTTGGAGATCCACAGGGTGGATATTGTGCTACTTGACTCAAGTTACTTTTTGCAACAGCAAACTCTCTTGTCCTTTGACTATTATCGGCTGGCTAAGCTTTCTTTAACTTTTTAGACATCATTGCTGACTGCAACAACTTTTCTAGGGTTCAATTCCCATGAGAAACTCTACTAACACATTGTGGATTCTCAAATACAGAATTTATTTTCTCCAGGTTTCCAACCCATTGCTCAGCTCTTAGCAGTACCTGCAAAAGGTAAGCCTTAACTAGTGCTCTCTTTAATGGCAGGATCAGACAGCACTATATTTTGGGCATTTACTGGGAGAGGAGAGGCTGGGAGCAGGGTGGTCCCACTAGGAATAAAAATACCAATACAGGTATAGGACCTGTTATCCAGAATGCTCGGGACCAAGGGTATTCCAGATAAGGGGTCTTTCCGTAATTTGGATCTTCATACCTTAAGTCTACTAAGAAATCAATAAAACATTAATTGAACCCAAAAGGATTATTTTACATCCAGTAAAGATAAGGTAATTATATCTTAGTTGGGATCAAATACAAAGCACTGTTTTATTTTTACAGAGAAAAAGGAAATCAATTTTAAAAATCTGAATTATTTGATTAAAATGGGGTCTATGGGAGACAGGCTTTCTGTAATTCGGAGCTTTCTGGATATCGGGTTTCCAGATAAGGGATCCCATACCTGTATACATATACAGGAATAAGACCTGTTATCCAGAATGCTCGGGACCAAGGGTATTCCAGATAAGGGGTCTTTCCGTAATTTGGATCTTCATAGCTTAAGTCTACTAAGAAATCAATAAAACATTAATTAAACCCAAAAGGATTATGTTACATCCAGTAAAGATAAGGTAATTATATCTTAGTTGGGATCAAATACAAAGCACTGTTTTATTTTTACAGAGAAAAAGGAAATCAATTTTAAAAATCTAAATTATTTGATTAAAATGTGGTCTATGGGAGATGGGCTTTCCGTAATTCGGACCTTTCTGGATATTGGGTTTCCAGATAAGGGATCCCATACCTGTATACATATACAGGTATAGGACCTGTTATCCAGAATGCTCAGGACCCAGGGCTTTCTGGATAAGGGATCTTTACGTAATTTGGATCTCCATACCTTAAGTCTACTAAAAAATAATTTAAACCCAATGGGAATGTTTTGCCTCCAATGAAGATTAATTATATCTTAGTTGGGATCAAGTACAGGTACTGTTTTATTATTACAGAGAAAAAGGAAATCATTTTTAAAAATTAGAATTATTTTCTTATAAAGGAGTCTATGGGAGATGGCCTTTCCGTAATTCAGAACTTTCTGGATAATGGGTTTCTGGATAACAGTTCCCATACCTGTATTGCTGTAACAAAAATAAAATAAAAGTGGGCATCTAATACAACAGAAGAAAACCAGCAACTGGCAAAAAAAAAACATGAGGTCTGTATGTGTGAAATATATAGCACAGCCTAATTCACTAACACAGTATAACGGTTCCTAAATAAATCAGGCTGGGCAGACAAAGCCCCTTCAGATGCAGAAAGACCTGTCCCTCACACTCCTAACCCTGAAATCACACACTGTCAGTATCCTCCCAGTTTCTGTTTGGTGATCAGCTGTCAGTATTACATTATTGGCGTCTGTTTCCCCATTTAAGGTTCAGAGAGGATTGTGGCTGAGAAACGGGCAGTGGAGGAGAGGTTGGGGCAATAAGAAACCAAGGCTACTAAATTGACTGTACAGGTATAGGACCTATTATCCAGAATGCTCGGGACCAAGGGTATTCCGGATAAGGGGTTTTTCCATAATTTGGATCTCCATATCTTAAGTCTACTAAAAAAATCAATAAAACATTAATTAAATCCAATAGGATTGTTTTGCATCCAATAAGGATTAATGATATCTTAGTTGGGATTAATTACAAGGTTCTGTTTTATTATTACAGAGAAAACAGAAATCAGTTCTGAAATATTTGATTAAAATGGAGTCTATGGGAGACGGGCTTTCTGTAATTTGGAGCTTTCTGGATAACAGGTTTCCAGATAAGGGATCCCATACCTGTCCTTTACATCTTTGATACTAACCCAGGATAAATATCGGGATAATGGTTTGGGAGTGTGGGACGCGGATTACTGTATTTATTCTGAAGATTGTGAGTGTAAGTTTTTACCAGCGTAACAACTGTTAAGGTTCAGTTTTAGCATGGATCTGTAATCATTTGTTTTACTTGTTTGTACCTGTATATATTTTTACCAACCCCTAATGGTGGCTTACACACTGGGGCACTCTCAGGATCTCTTGAGAGATCACAGGCAGCTTGGGGTGCAGTGAAGAGCAGGGTGCCCTATCTCGCCCCTACACTTGATTGCCATGTTCATACCAAAAGCATGGTCAGGCCAAGTAAGACCAGGATGCTCAGAAACAGTACTGGGAAAATCACCCATTGGCACAAGGAAATACACCCAATGGCTTCAACACATTTTGTATGAGAAAAAATGCAAAAAGAAACCCATTGACTTCAATGCATTTGGCATAATGTAACCTTGGACTTTTAGGGACAATTATGCATTGTGGAAAAAAAACATTGGATTTGTGTCCCCTCTATTCATGTTGCACATGTTTGTAAACTAAACCTACTGCCTATATATATATATATATATATAAAACCAAAACCATATACCATATATATATAAAACCAAAAATTTTTCTACATAAGACCTGTGAGTTGCGATCCGTTTTTTCCTACTGTCTGCACTGATGAGGACTGCACCCAGGCATTCGGTAATTATCTGTTTCGTGAGTGCTGTTCATTCGGGATTGTATTTATATATATATACTGTTTTTTTTGTTGGGAAAACATCAAGCAAAATAATATATCAAATTAAAGAAAAAAGTTCCAACTGGACTAGTTTAAAGGGTATATTCACCCTATTAGTATACAGGGACCAGATGCTCAAAACTCAAAGCCTTCAGCCCACAGGACACTCCAAAGCAAAATACCTCACAAAATGAGAAAACAAGGCTGGCACTAAAAGCAAAATAATATGACAACTCCCATTCATATGTGATATCACTCAGAGAAAAAATTCTGTATTTCAACTGTGTTTTTTCCTCAGAGAAAATAAATGGGAGATAATCACAACTCACATCAAATTTTCATAATTATATAATGGTTATATAATGAGCGAGCAAGAAATCATCATCATGAAATGACTGGTAAATGCAAGAAGGTAATAGAATTCCACAATACACAGAGCAGAACTGCAAAATGCAATTGTACATTCATTCCCTGCTTCTCTTGCATTCCCCTGTTTATCTGTGTCACTATTCCATCCCTGTAGTTTGATCTTGTGTTTCTGCTACGTTCAGTCAGTGACATACAGAGAGTTGAAGATCAGCATCTTTACCTATTTTGCATCACTTAACTTCAATTGTAAAGTGCTAACTTGGACATGGATTAGCACTATTTAGAAAGGTATTTGTGTTAATACATGCTCAAAATGGACCCAAAATTGAGCAGCATTTTACTGTTCAGAAAGGCAGTTGCTTCCATGCCTGCACCAAAGTGCTAAATTGGACAAGTATTGAGTGCTATTTTTTTCCATTCAGAAAGGTAGTTGCTTCCATACATTCTCCTTTCCAATGCTGAGATAGTGTCAGTTAGTGATGTGCATGTCAGGAAAAGCTCAACCTGCTCCTTAAGCCAAACCTATCCCAACCCACACATTGCTCAGTATGATTACTCTGTATTATTACTCTGTGTCATTGCTTTGGGTCATTGCTCTGCATCATTGCTCTGCATCATTGCTCTGTATCATTGCTCTGCATCATTGCTCTGTATCATTGCTCTGCATTATTGCTCTGTATCATTGCTCTGCATCATTGCTCTGCGTCATTGCTCTGCGTCATTGCTCTGCATCATTGCTCTGTATCATTGCTCTGCATCATTGCTCTATATCATTGCTCTGCATCATTGCTCTGTGTCATTGCTCTGTATCATTGCTCTGCATTATTGCTCTGTATCATTGCTCTGCATCATTGCTCTGTATCATTGCTCTGCGTCATTGCTCTGCATCATTGCTCTGTATCATTGCTCTGCATCATTGCTCTATATCATTGCTCTGCATCATTGCTCTGTGTCATTGCTCTGTATCATTGCTCTGCATTATTGCTCTGTATCATTGCTCTGTATCATTGCTCTGCATCATTGCTCTGCGTCATTGCTCTGCGTCATTGCTCTGCATCATTGCTCTGCGTCATTGCTCTGCATCATTGCTCTGTATCATTGCTCTGCGTCATTGCTCTGCATTATTGCTCTGTATCATTGCTCTGTATCATTGCTCTGCATCATTGCTCTGCGTCATTGCTCTGCATCATTGCTCTGCGTCATTGCTCTGCGTTACTGCTCTGTATCATTGCTCTGCATTATTGCTCTGTATCATTGCTCTGCGTCATTGCTCTGCATCATTGCTCTGCGTTACTGCTCTGTATCATTGCTCTGTATCATTGCTCTGCATTATTGCTCTGCATTATTGCTCTGTATCATTGCTCTGTGTCATTGCTCTGCATCATTGCTCTGTGTCATTGCTCTGCGTTACTGCTCTGTATCATTGCTCTGCATTATTGCTCTGTATCATTGCTCTGCGTCATTGCTCTGCATCATTGCTCTGCGTTACTGCTCTGTATCATTGCTCTGTATCATTGCTCTGCATTATTGCTCTGTATCATTGCTCTGCGTCATTGCTCTGCATCATTGCTCTGCGTCATTGCTCTGCGTTACTGCTCTGTATCATTGCTCTGCATTATTGCTCTGTATCATTGCTCTGCGTCGTTGCTCTGCATCATTGCTCTGCGTTACTGCTCTGTATCATTGCTCTGTATCATTGCTCTGCATTATTGCTCTGTATCATTGCTCTGTGTCATTGCTCTGCATCATTGCTCTGTATCATTGCTCTGCATCATTGCTCTGTATCATGGTTCTGTGTTATTGCTCTATATCATTGCTCTGGGTCATTGCTCTGTGTTATTGCTCTGCATCATTGCTCTGCATCATTGCTCTGTATCATTGCTCTGTGTCATTGTTCTTTGCACTACTTTTGCTTACACCACTGGTTCCAAAGGAATCTTTGGGAGCAGTGAGTTTTCCCAGTCTGACCCGCACCCAAACCCACAATGGCCGCCAAAAATTCAAGCTGAACCCACCTGACCTGCAGTTTTCGGGACAACCCATACATCACTAGTGCCAGTATGCCCCTTCAGCCTGCTTTAATGAAATATACACACATTAATACAAGGGAACCCAGGAATTACTATCAGCTTGGACCTGTTTTTCTCGTAGAGGGACAGTGTTAGTAACAACACACAAAAAAAATGTTTATTGCAACATGGGCACAACCAGAACTGATGCTGATATGTCTCAGTGTTGGTGCATCCAAGTTGCAGTGCATGTAGCTTAGTGTTCTGCATTGTGGGCTAAAAGCATACATCTGCACTTTGCACTGCATTTGTACATTAACCTTTTTGTATTTTATAATAAATGTATTTATTCAAGTTATCTTCAAGTATATTTTAGAATGGCCAGTTCTTAGCATATTTTCAATTGGTCTTCATTTTTTTTTTTTTTTTTTATATTTTTTGTATTACTTGCCTTCTTCTTCTGATTCTTTCAATCTTTCAAACGGGGGGCACTGACCCCAGGAGCCATAAACAATTGCTCTGTGAGGCTACAATTCTATTGTTATTGTCATCTTTTTATTTAAACCCTATCCTATTGATATTCTAGTCTCTACTTCAGACCACTGCCTGGTTGCTAGGTTAAACTGGACCCTAGCACCAAAGATAACTGCTATAATTTAACCCTGAGAGTGGCTCAACCGAAAGCCAAATAATTAAAAAAAACAGATATTAAAAAATAAAGCCCAATTGCAAATTGTCTCAGAATGTTACTCACAACATAATACTAACAGTTAATCCAATTTAACCCTGTTTTTTGGTATCCAAAACTTGATTGCTGAAAATGAACCAGTTAAAGGCAATGTGCAATGTGCAGCAGTTCCAAAGAACACTTATTCACCTTCCCCCCATTAAGCAATCACATATACTGTGCACATCCTGAGGGTGAATAAGGTTTAGTGGTCTTGATTGCTTGGCTCTAGAGTTAACCTCCTTTAATTGAGCCAGAGGAAATACATTAGCTGTAGCTGAATGGCACTAGATGTTCTGTATGGGCAGCGCGTGCAGTTTTCTTGCTTTGAACAGAATCTCAGACTGATTCTTAGTTATATGAAATTTACCACGTGCTGACCCTGCCCATTTTGGACCACTCAGTGTTAAACCTACCTAGGGCTCCATGGGAGATTTTGTAGGGCGGCATTGGATAGACAAAACTTGTCTCTGACCTCTTTGGTTGGGCGCAACACGAAGTGTCCTGCCAGGGAGCCATCCCAAACTGCCAGGACAAAGGCAGGGCATCCCACTACCTTTAAGATTTATCTCTCAGCGACTGGGAGATTAGTTGCTGAGAGACAAATCTCCCTTGTCGCGGGCGACTAATCTCCCCGAAATGCCATCCCACTGGCTAGAATGTAAATCGCCGGTGGGATGGCATACGTGGCGCCATGATTTGGCGAAGAAGTGGAAGTTTCCTCTCAAGGCAACTTCGGCAAACTGCGGCACCGCATATGCCATCACACAGGCAATTTACATTCTAGCCGGTGGGATGGCATTTCAGGGAAATTAGTCGCCCGCGACAAGGTAGATTGTCGCGCAGCTACTAATCTCCCCATGTGTCACCGCCCTAAGACCTTTCTCTCCCTAACAACCAATTTTAGTGCAATCCGACAAATCCATCAAATTATTATAAGGTTAGTGGGCATCAAACGGTACCACACCTGGCAGTTTTTCATCCAACATCGGTCAAAAAATCGTTTGGACAGGTTTGAAAATTTTTGTTAGCAAAGAATTGTTTGCAGGACGAAGGAGGTAGTTTTCCTAGCTTCAACTAGACGATAATGCTTGAAATGGTCGTTTTTATTGATGGACAAATCGTACTTTTAAACGATCGTTTCAATATAAGCTACAATACTGAAAAGATCTTTTAAAAATCCTAACGTGTATGGGCGGTTTAACACTTGCCATTGACCAAGTGTAAGTTGCTCACATACATAATTTTGTACCATGAAACACAAAGCCTTGGAAGTTGTAGAATGTCATTATCATAGAATAGTGAATGATTAGTATGCTGTATGTTCATTTCAGCAGTGCATATTTTATTTTCTTTCACATTCTCCCTGCTCCCTAACGTTCATTGGCCACACATGTCCCCCCCAGCCCAGATTTGCTAGGAGCCTACAGCCGTCTCTAGCTTACAAAATCAAGGAACTCTCCAAATCAGCAAACACATGCACAGGATGCCAGCGGGGTATAGTTACATGCCCTCCTTGATTAGAGTGCACTCATTTCCAGCATTAGCAAAAGTATTTGTGTGCTGGGAAGCTCATCACCGACATCTGGAAGGACGGGGCCTGATTTCAGAGAAGTCCCTGGTTTTGTTTAGCATCAATCGCTTCAATATGTTGCACTTTCTTTGAGTCAATTTCCTATTATAATTATTTTTTTCTTAGACTTTTTCCACGTCTTTCAGCTTGGTTCATATACAACACAACGTAAGGTGCAATTTTAAACTAACTTAGAAATATTCCTACGCCATACTTATGGAAAATCTTGATTTAATGCAAAAGTGCAAATATTTCTAATACTGATACAGTTGTATCTCGCTGTTGTTCTCTATCCTGCTCTAAATATGATGGAAGAAGCGTGTGATGCAGACAGTGGTATCCTTACGATTTGCAGGTGATTTTACATTTGTAACATTTTTGTGTTATTAATCATTTCCATTTTCTGTGCAGCTGTCAGGCTTGTTGGGACGTGATAACTAAAAATTCGCAAAATGTAACCAAAATTTTCTAATAGCATAGGAATCAGTGTTATTTTGCTGAATTTCTTCTAGTGTCAATGGGTGTTTTTTTCTTTGCACTTTTTCCTGGTGAAAAAAACCTTCTTAGAAATTCTAATAATGCTGATGGCATTTGTTTTCCAAGCAAAAAAATCTACATTTTTTTTTCTGGTACAACAAAATGCATTGTACAATCCTATACTGCCACGGGTGGTGCGAAAAATGTGATTTTTTTTCCCCAGCAGAATAAAATGCATAGGAATAGCGCTCTCGGCACTAGTGATGCAAGCCCCCCATGACCCGTTCCAATGCCAAAGCAGTAAGTGCGGAGCAGGTGATGGGGGACACATCAGGGCTGCAGGCAGCAGAAGCCCCAGAAACCCCCTGGTCACTAAAAGATTTTGGGATGATGCAAAGTTTGCCTTAATAAAAGTGTACACAGAATGTCAGATTAAGATTACTGTAACCCTGGACATTATACCTGTCTATGAAATCACCCTAGCGACCCTTGAAGACATTAACAGAATCTGCCATCACAACATGACAGGGCATTTCCCAGCCTCACTGCCCTCACCGTGAAGAACCATTTGCTTTGCTTCTAATACTATTTTATTTTTAAAAATCAGATAAAACAATGACAGACAGCACATCAAGCCAAACCTAAAACTAAATAACCACAGCACAGATGACACAGCAGCCCCCTCCCCCAGTTATGGCACACGTAACTCCGCCCAGCATTCCCAGCAGGCAGTCCCCCCAGTCATGGCACAAGTAACTCCGCCCAGCATTCCCAGCAAGCAGCCCCCCCAGTCATGGCACACGTAACTCCGCCCAGCATTCCCAGCAGGCAGTCCCCCCAGTCATGGCACAAGTAACTCCGCCCAGCATTCCCAGCAAGCAGCCCCCCCAGTCATGGCACACGTAACTCCGCCCAGCATTCCCAGCAGGCAGTCCCCCCAGTCATGGCACACGTAACTCCGCCCAGCATTCCCAGCAAGCAGCCCCCCCAGTCATGGCACACGTAACTCCGCCCAGCATTCCCAGCAAGCAGCCCCCCCAGACATGGCACACGTAACTCCACCCAGCAAAGCAGCCCACCTCTCCCAGTCATAACCCCAAACAGTTCCAGCACAACAGCCTCCCACCCCCAGTGGCTATCACAGCACACCTAATGTTTTTTTATTGTAAATACAAGCCCCCAAACAAACCAAACAGAACAACATTTTAAAAAGCTTTATTTGGAGTTTTACGGTTTGTGAATGTTTATTAAAGGTTCCCACGATAGAATCGATAACCAACTAGTTTCATTCTACCTGCATAGAGCTCATAAACGTCTCACTTTGAAATATGGACGTCGGTAGCAGAAGTATTCAAGCATTAATCCTTTGTGAGACAAAGTATACTTCTGTATACTTCTATAAGCTTTAACAGATTACAACAGTCTTAGTTTCTTTTATTACTTAATAGGACTTTCAAAGTATGGTTTATATCTACAGTATTTCTACATTACATACATGGTGTGGCAGTGTGCTTGGAAAATACATCTGGCCTAAACATATGCAGGGAAGTATAGATAATATTATATGGGCTGCTCCTTGTGTGTGAGAGAGTCTGGCTCTTTGCTGTGTTTGCGAGAGAGCCTGAGAGACAGCCAAGGGGCCTGAGAGACAGCCAAAGGGCCTGCGAGAGAGCCAAGGGGCCTGAGAGACAGCCAAGGGGCCTGAGAGACAGCCAAGGGGCCTGCGAGAGAGCCAAGGGGCCTGAGAGACAGTCAAGGGGCCTGCGAGAGAGCCAAGGGGCCTGAGAGAGAGCCAAGGGACCTATGGGGAAAAAAAGGAACTGTATTTGGTTTTGTAGGGGCTTGGGTAATTGGCGCTCACCCCAAAATAGAGAGGGAAAAATAAGTGTGCTGGGTAGAAACAAGACTAAACAAAATTGGCACGGACACGCTTTTTTTGCCAAATGAGTGCACTGAGTTAATTGTACTTTGGATTTGTGTGTATGTCTACCCCCAGGACACCAACAATCTATTACCTGTAATCACTACAATAGGCATAACTTACTGTGCTCACAGAACTTTATTTATATATATAACTTTTTTTTCTTTTTGCATTTATATATATACTGTATGGGAACCCGACTCTAAAAATAATTACTACACTGCAGTCTTACTGCTAATCTTTATATATAACATGTAGGGCAGAAATATTAAATAATATGGTGTCATACAGTTCTGTATATTCAAGAATACTGACTGTGAATGCTAATTAGAATCAGGCATTGTCTTCCCCTCAAATGTTACTGCAGCTTCAGAGGTGCAAGTGTGCAATCTAACCTGGCCATGCACAAATAGATCTGCTCAAATGGTGAGGTAACCAACAAGCATTTCTTTGCCCTGTCAGGCAGAGATGTGTAGGACCTCACCCTGCAAGATTTCCACACCTGCCCCACTGGCATCACAATCTGTTAAGCTGTCACAAAGGGTCAATACATGAGCCAATAAACTGCCAAATTAATCTGGAGATGTTATCTTGGCAGGTTTTATCAGACCATTTATGGCCATCTTAAAAATGAACAAATGGATTAGAGACCTCAAGTCCTTATAAAGTGATGCCATGTAAAGATATGCAACTTTGAAAAAATGTAATACATACTATAAAGGAATGTAACAGAATATGAACCTCTGCATTGCATTCACTGCACAACTATTGTACTTCATTGTGATCAAATTCACACCTGTATTGTCATTTTAGCATGCCAGTTGTGTTTGTTTAAACTGTGCTTTGTCACTGCACTTGTGTTTTACATATTGCACTGTGCAATAAAAGAATGGAAAATTACATGTATATTCAGCAGTACTAGAGCAGGAACAAAAAGTTAGGTTCAAGGTCATCCTTGCAAAATGATCAATAAATGGATCAATGAACTACAATTATATTCTATATAAACAAGAGTTTATTTCTTTATGTCATACGGTTATATCTACCTTTAGTGTGCCCGTATGCCTATAAACAGAACCTATAATGTAGAAAATTCAAGGTATTCCATAACAATTAAATAACAACATAAATACAGTACATTTTCCGAAATAGACTTGAAAAGCATTTCTAATAAACAGTATCTATTGTAATTCACAGACGCATGTAAATGACATCATGGTTCTTTATATATAAAGCAAAAACATGCAGACTTCCAAATTGAAATGCTACCCAGCTGACTGGGGTCATTGACCCCCTGCAAACAAAATAAAGTATTATTTTTATTATTACTTATCTTTCGGTTTAGGCCCTCTCCTATTAATTTTATAGTCTGGCATTCATATCTCTGCCTGCTTGCTAGGTTAACTAGGACCCCCACAACCAGATAACAGTTCAAAACTTGTGAGCTGCTTATAAAAAGGTGAAAATATTCAAGAACTACAACAAAAACCCAATGGCAAACAGGATTCCTGCCTGGCTCCCAGCATCTTGTTTTCCTTAGCAACTCAAACCCCATAAAACTGAAGCTTCAGCGGTCCCAACAACGTAGCTGTATTCATTAGTTAAACAAACAGTTTGTTCAAAGGAATATGACTTAATGACCCGAAATAATTTTAACTCGGCTCAGAAGAAATGTATAAGGGAATCCACTGAGCTATCCTGCTTAAAACACGGGGCCTTGGTATCAAATATCCAAGGTAATGTTTACAGAAGTGTCAATATAAATGATTTCTGAAGTGTGCCCGTACAAAGGCAAGTTTATGCCTCTGGCTGGCTACCTGCACCACTCTCCCTCCTCTCGCACAGTTTGCCCTGCAGACATATGCACAAGCACTGATCAACACTGACGATAATTTAAAAAACAAATAACAGCAGCAATAAGATACGTAAATAGAGATAAGTCTGAAATGGCTCATTTTACCCTAAATGGTGCAAATAAATAACAGCATAACAATCAATTATAACAAGTACTTAGGAGTAAGCCACCTCCCCCACCGGAAAACAAATTTGTTGGTAAAGCAGGACCAAATCAATAAATACATTTTGAATTCATGAACTGCAACAATCAAGTCTGTACAGATATGGGATCCCTTATCTGGAAACCCGTTATCCAGAAAGTTCCAAATTACGGAAAGACCATCTACCATAGACTCCATTATAAGCAAATAATTGTAATAAAATGATTTCCCTTTTCTCTTTAATAATTAAACAGTACCTGGTACTTGATCCCAACTAAGATATAATTAATCCTTATTGGAGGCAAAACAATCCTATTGGGTTTATTCAATATTTAAATGATTTTTAGCAGACTTAAGTTATGGAGATCCAAATTATGGAAAGATCCCTTATCTGGAAAACTCCAGGTCCCGAGCATTCTGGATAACAGGTCCCATACCTGTATCATATGTTCTTGTTTAAAATGGGCAGGAACCACAAAGAGGGGGAAATTCAACAAATTGCAGCATACCTGAAATAATCCATTTTGCAGAATATCTCCTTGTTTTTGATATAGCAGCTATTGTGTTGTCTCAGGGAGGTTCTGCACACGGAACATTCCAGGCACCTGACATGCCAGATCAGATTATTCACCTGAAACACAGAATAGCACACTCTATTAAATTGGCTCTTTTTAGCATGCATGTTTTGTACTTCTGTAATAGCTTGGATTTAAATAAATCTTCTTCATGACCAATCCCCCATAGACAGATGCATGCATGGTAAGACCCTGATTGGCTGCTAGTGCCCCCTAGCAGGATGGGAGGACTTGGCAGAGGCAGCGGAATTCTTTACTATCCAACTGGGAGTATGAATGGGTGTCATTTCCACTCACAACATAACATTGTGGATATGATACTTTTTAAAAGAGCATCTTCATCCACACTGGACTGTAATAATACTGGAATACTATGCAACATGAGGAATACTATCCTATATTATTGGATTGCATAGGATAACACGTACGCATTCCTTTGTATATTTTCTTACTGTCCTGTATAGGTTGATGTGCATGAGTCCATTGTTATACTGATAAATGGTTTTTGTGGATTCATTTATTAGATTATTTTCCTAGCCTTCCCCGTGTAATATACATGTACTTTCACAGTATCCGGGGGTGCTCATTGCAAGGTAGTTACATAAATTTAGTCACATACAGATGGACACATTTGTTACCTAGCATATATATGTTATTGTAGATTGTAAGCTCTTTTGGGCAGGGCCCTCTTCACCTCTTGTATCGGTTATTGATTGCTTTATATGTTACTCTGTATGTCCAATGTATGTAACCCACTTATTGTACAGTGCTGCGGAATATGTTGGTGCTTTATAAATAAATGTTAATAATAATAATAATAATAATAATATCATGCACAACAATCCTTTCTTCAGAGACCCTTAATAAAACCCATAAACCCATAATATATATACAGCCCCCTTGAACTTTTCCACATTTTGTCACATTACAGCCACAAACATGAATCAATTTTATTGGAATTCCACGTGAAAGACCAATACAAAGTGGTGTACACGTGAGAAGTGGAACGAAAATCATACATGATTCCAAACATTTTTTACAAATAAATAACTGCAAAGTGGGGTGTGCGTAATTATTCAGCCCCCTTTGGTCTGAGTGCAGTCAGTTGCCCATAGACATTGCCTGATGAGTGCTAATGACTAAATAGAGTGCACCTTTGTGTAATCTAATGTCAGTACAAATACAGCTGCTCTGTGACGGCCTCAGAGGTTGTCTAAGAGAATATTGGGAGCAACAACACCATGAAGTCCAAAGAACACACCAGACAGGTCAGGGATAAAGTTATTGAGAAATTTAAAGCAGGCTTAGGCTACAAAAAGATTTCCAAAGCCTTGAACATCCCACGGAGCACTGTTCAAGCGATCATTCAGAAATGGAAGGAGTATGGTACAACTGTAAACCTACCAAGACAAGGCCGTCCCCCTAAACTCACAGGCCGAACAAGGAGAGCGCTGATCAGAAATGCAGCCAAGAGGCCCATGGTGACTCTGGGGGAGCTGCAGAGATCTACAGCTCAGGTGGGGGAATCTGTCCATAGGACAACTATCAGTCGTGCACTGCACAAAGTTGGCCTTTGTGGAAGAGTGGCAAGAAGAAAGCCATTGTTAACAGAAAACCATAAGAAGTCCCGTTTGCAGTTTGCCACAAGCCATGTGGGGGACACAGCAAACATGTGGAAGAAGGTGCTCTGGTCAGATGAGACCAAAATGGAACTTTTTGGCCAAAATGCAAAACGCTATGTGTGGCGGAAAACTAACACTGCACATCACTCTGAACACACCATCCCCACTGTCAAATATGGTGGTGGCAGCATCATGCTCTGGGGGTGCTTCTCTTCAGCATGGACAGGGAAGCTGGTCAGAGTTGATGGGAAGATGGATGGAGCCAAATACAGGGCAATCTTGGAAGAAAACTTCTTGGAGTCTGCAAAAGACTTGAGACTGGGGAGGAGGTTCACCTTCCAGCAGGACAACGACCCTAAACATAAAGCCAGGGCAACAATGGAATGGTTTAAAACAAAACATATCCATGTGTTAGAATGGCCCAGTCACAGTCCAGATCTAAATCCAATCGAGTATCTGTGACAAGATCTGAAAACTGCTGTTCACAAACGCTGTCCATCTAATCTGATGGAGCTGTTTTGCAAAGAAGAATGGGCAAGGATTTCAGTCTGTAGATGTGCAAAGCTGGTAGAGACATACCCTAAAAGCCTGGCAGCTGTAATTGCAGCAAAAGGTGGTTCTACAAAGTATTGACTCAGGGGGCTGAATAATTACGCACACCCCACTTTGCAGTTATTTATTTGTAAAAAATGTTTGGAATCATGTATGATTTTCGTTCCACTTCTCACGTGTACACCACTTTGTATTGGTCTTTCACGTGGAATTCCAATAAAATTGATTCATGTTTGTGGCTGTAATGTGACAAAATGTGGAAAAGTTCAAGGGGGCCGAATACTTTTGCAAGCCACTGTATATATATACGAAAAAGGAGACTGCCGGCACTCACAAAACGACACACTTCAGTTGCCTGGGTGCAGTGTTCAGTAAAAATGTACAGAAAGAATCCAGAAGCCGCACTCGCAGGTCTTATGTGGAAAAAAAACAATCTTTATTGCCAGGTGAGTGAACTAACGTTTCGTCTGTTACACCAGCCTTTGTCAAAGTTATAGGAAGTAGGAAGTAAATGTTGTTAAGAATGTCAATTTGCTATGAGGCTGTGGTCTGTTTTGGACTTTTTTATTACATAATGTTGAATCCTGTGTATGTGTCAAAGACCTGAGTTGTCTTTTTGGAGATATGTGGAGATATCAGTGTCACTGATCTGGGCTGCAAATCTTATAGGGCATTTAATAGTTAAAACTGTTACTGGAAGCACATCTACAAAATAAACAGATCATCTATGAACCTATAAAGTCTTTATATGTGTCTCCCAAATGGGGTCAGAATATGTTTCTGTTTGTAATCGGCCATACATAAATTGGTGAAAACCATGTCAACATTTGCCCATACTGTAACCTCTGGTTTGTAGATAGTAGGACACCTGTAACAACTCAAATAAAACCTCTGTGCATGGTCTTGTGGGGTCTTGGTTAGTCGAAGGGTGTCCACATAATGTATTAATACCTTCCTCCATGGGTATAACAGTGAGGACATATCCATGGGCACTAATTTACTGTTGGAAGATATAGGCATGCTTTACTTTGGATAAAAAGACTCCTGTGGGTATGTGGACATTATCTGGACAATTGGTTGCAGAAAAAAGTCAATGGAAATGGCTATACGTTGTAAAATCAGCTCTCTGGCACTACTAAGGGCTACTACTAATGGGGGGAGTAGGATGCAAGAAGAGAATAAAGGCAATTTTCTAAATCGTGAGTCCATGTTCATCTCTGACTCCCTACTGTACAGCGGTTCTGAAAGTGTTAATTCTCAAGTGATGAAAAATGATATAGAAATTTCGATATTAAAAAAAATATATAGTAATCTGCTGGAGAGACCAGAGAGAAGTGAAAGTGAGAGAAGCTGCAGTGTGAAGTGCTCCTGACAAAATACCTGGAAAGGTGCTACAACACAGGTATAGGGATTCATCAACCTGGTATTTAGTTTTACAGCTGTGAATCCCAGTACGGACATTTCTGTTCTTGCCTTGTCTGTCTGTCTGTCTAATCCTGCTTATAATTAATGGGGGTATGCAAGGGGCAAATTTTTCACTTGGAAAAAGAGAAAAGTGTAAAAGGACAGGCACAATTAAACAGAGAAGTCTATCGCAACTCGTAAATGTAGGAAGTAATAAGGGTTTTATGGCAAGCTACAGAGACACAACAGGAAGCTGCAAGGGCCCAGCAACAGCATGACAGCTCTACAAGAAGCTACTAGAGCAAAACCTCAGGTGCCCCAAGAAACTATGAGTGCTCAACAGGAAACATTATAGCTGCATATGACAAATCTATAAGAAACCAACAGGCTAATAACTAGACAGATCAATGCACACACAGATGCCAGTAAAGATGCCTTGGAACAACAAGACCAAATGAGCCCGCACTTACAGAAAGAAGGCTGCTGTGGCTGAGAAACTACTACTACTGAGGGGCACCTAGGACTGGAGTCCTCTTCACAGCATCCTAGCAAGAGTCAGAGAATGCAGGAAAGCCTTGGTAAGATTGTTCCATTTGTTAAATGGGTAGTTACACAGAGTAAGAGAGTCAGAAACTCTATGTCCTTAGAAATCAACTTAAGGGTGCCAAGGTGCCTTGGTAGGGTTCATTCTCACATAGACTAGACCAGAGAAAATTGAGAGTGAGAGGCAGAGCTGTCAAGCCTAGGAGGTAGAATTTTGGAGGGCTGAAATGTATTCATGCTAGCCAGAAATGAGGTCAACATGCATGCACACTCTTCCAGAAGTACGTCACGCACATGTGCAATTGACTGCTGCTCTGCGTTACCAAATGGTAAATGCATAAACGTGCCCGGATGTAACAGCGAACTTCGGGAGATTAAAAATCAGGAGAATGCTATCAACTGATGGGAGACCAGTAGAGAGAAGCCAAAATTGGGTAACTCCGCAAAACATGGAGGGGGGGGTAGCTCTGGACCAAAACTTTGTCACAAAAGCTGGATTTTCATAATAAAGTGGATATGTTTGTTCTGTTCTATCCATCTGATCCTGCTAACAATAATTAGATACAATACAGGGATGGGCTTTCATCCTTATATCCAGAAAGCTCTGAATTATGGAAAGTCCATCTCCCATAGAGTCCATTTTAAGCAAATAGTTTTGGACACAATTAGTCATGTCTTTGCCTACAATGCAGCATTTTACCCCCAAAAAGAGTATATGTGGTCATGTGTGGATCTGCATCCATCTGAACTGTGTATAAAGTTTTAAAACACAAGGCATTTAGTATGCGTGTTTAGAAAATTTTGACGCACACTGCAGTCTAGAGATAGAGGTTTTTCCCAGGACAAGACTTTTGGCAGAAGGAGTTTGGAACTTATCTTCTTTGGTGGGGGAACTTGCTGTATAATAGCTTGTCTAGCAGTTAGTCTCTGCAGGCACTAAGCAACATTGTCTTCTGGAACAGCAACCTATGTTCCCTTACTTTCTATTTCTGACCCACTGTAACATCAGATAAAGCAATCCTATACCCAAAGTGACTGCCTGGATTCTGGTCTCAGCATCTTCTGATAATATTAGCCATGTTTGGCCACTGGGTTGACCCTCATCTACACAGTTGGTGGCACTAGCTCTTAGCCCCCACAAAGGACAATGAGCGAGCCAAATAAAGCAGAAAGGGCTTAAGAGGAGTTACTTAGTTTATATAAAAAGGGTTTAGTAATACATAGCTGTGTAGCAATAAATATCATCAAGATCACTAGCAAGGTTTGGGGCAGGGATGGCGGTTCAGTCGTTAGCACAACTTTTTGGCAACCTGAGGTCCTGAGAATGATTCCTGGAATCTATATGGAAGAAGTTTGTATATCCTCCCTGCGTCTGTGTAGGTTTTATATGGGTATTCGGATTTTCTTCTACACTTCAAAAACATGCGTGAAAGTTCACTGGCATCAGATGAAATAGACCCCTGTGCATATGAATCTCATAAAGGGCTCAGACTGTATGCTTCACCAGGGCATGGACTGATGGTTAAATCTCAGCAAAGAGATGAACAAAAATTACTGGCACTGTATAATGAAGGGATAATAAAGAGGCATTAGAGGCAATACATTTACATAACACAAGATACCTTGAGCAAATATCTGTCCAGGATTTCCAAGCCACAGCTGGAGCAGATGTTCTTTCCATCTGATGGGACGGAGGATGAGGAGGATGGGGGTGAGCACACTGAAGGGGTGGAGGGAGGGCTGGGTGAAGAGTGGTCCTCTTTCTCCAAACTACATGGCATATTTTCATCATCTGAGTGAGACTGAGAAAAAACAAAAATAATTAGAAAACTATTCTCAAACTATACATACACATTAGGGAACTGCTATATGTCTTTTCAATAAGATTTGTTGCAATATAGAGCACCCTTAGTTATTTTTGTATTTATGTCTTGTTATTTTGTCCCACTCATGTATAATATATAGGAAGGGCACATAATTAAACAATCCCCTTAACTTATTATGTCTGTAAATGGCAGGGAAAAAATTAAATGGAAGCTACAATTTACAGAGAGAAGTATTTTAAACAGCTGCAAATATCCACACACCTGTGGGGAAATGCTATCAAATGGTTCCTTTTTGGTTGGGCTGCAGGAAACAAAAAGTAATGTGGGTGCATCCCTAGCTGCCCTCCTTCATGAGATATTGGTCAGTAAATATGCACCAATGAATGAAGAAACAATGGTGATGTCCCCATCTCACTGACACACAAAGGCCTTGTGCAGATATCCACTCTATATGTAAGTGCATTATGAGCAACTAATTGCATTTAAAATCCGGTCCACATGCCCATTCCCACACCTTGTGTCTCAACCCTTTCTCCTTGTAGATTGTAAGCTCTTTTGGGCAGGCCCCTCTTCACCTCTTGTATTGATTGCTTTATATGTTACTCTGTATGTCCAATGTATGTAACCCACTTATTATACCGCGCTGCGGAATATGTTGGCACTTTATAAATAAATGTTAATAATAACTACTAGTAGCAGCTACTTGTCACAGCTATTAAATGCCAGAAAATACCCTGCCATAGACAATAATGAGAATGGCCTCTGCTAAAACACACATAGAGACAATTATCAGTAAATGATCAGCACTGTCTATCTTAGTAGCCACAACAAGTAGCTGCTACTAGTAGCTCTGTGTGTCTTCACCCTTAATGTTTTTCTGCACAGCTGAACAGCCAGAAATCTATTTTGCCTGACTTTATTTTCTAACCAAAACACTTATATTGGCTACTTTTCTTTACTCACCAGCCTGAAACTAAACCCCAGCACTGCAAGGCAGAAGTGCTACCCACTGAGCCACCATAATGCTTTTTTTAACATTTAACCTGTATTTTATGAGCGGTGCTGGCAAACAGGTAAATTCCACATATGAAACTTGTAGCTTTAAATGGAGAAAGCAGTATTTTGTGCAGGAGAGTTCCTGGAGAGGGAACAGCAGGGAGTAACTCCTATTAAGTCTGCAGGTAAGGAAATAAAAACCGGGGTTTCCACCTAGGCACATATTATTTTGATAGATTCCATGAAAACCAGGACAACATATTGGGAAATATTTTAAAGGGACAATATATTTTCAAATATTTATAAAACTTTGATAAATAAATAAAACTGCCTTCATTATTAGGCAAACAACTATAGAGACATTATGGCAGAATCAGGACATTAAGTTCCTCATATTTATCTTGGCACCTTTTGGCACAATTTTCAGCTTCAGAAATGGGACCAGCCATATGCAAAATCAGCAATAAGTTAATAGGTTACCTACAGTCCGAGAGACATACAATATGGAAGCACATTTGGGAGGCCACTGATTGTTGTCCATGTAATAGTGAATGTTCCATATACACATATGTATTTGAACAAATATATGAACAGGAGTACATGTAGCTGGAAGAAAACTGGTTACAAATATTGTGACAAAATAGTGAAAGAATGGTGTGGATATTATTATTATCTGTTATGTATAGCACCAAACATTTACTCAGCACTTTACAGAGTTTCAACATCATTCCCGCCAGTCACTGCCCCAGGGAGCTTACAATCTAAGGTCCCACACACACTTAAGTCATTTTTTATCTGGAGCCTGTCTGTTTTTGGGTGGAGGAAAATGACACAGACACATAAAGAGCATACAAACTCTTTGCAGATCAAACCAGCACTGGATTTAAAGATGGTGTCACTATCCCCCCACCCCCTCACAGCCCCCCATCCGTTCACCCACACGCTCCCACTCTTACACCCCCCACCGGCTCCCACAAATTTTATTTTCTCCCTGCAGTTCCTTCTATTGCCAGAACTAAACAAGACAGTCCCCAGTTCAGATGAAGCCAGCAGGCAGCATTCTGCATAACTTGGTAGCTCCCCGCCCCAACCACAATGCAATATTTAAAGGTAGGAGAAGGGCCAGGGAGGGGGGACTATGGCACAACAGACTCCATTGTCCGGGCCCCCTGTTTCCCAGTCCCCGACCACAGGATCTGCTGTATACAGTACATAGATATGCCACTGCCGCCCCCAGATCTATCTTTGCTGCCCTAGGCCCAGGCCTTTGTGACCTGCCCACAAATTTGGGCTTGGATCACACAATTATAACTTTAAACAATGTGAAATAGGGCAACCTCAACCTGAAGCAGAATTATCTTGCAGTATTTGCTAATGCAGTATTTTCCTGTCTTTTTTCTGTCCTGATCCTTTTTTTTTCTTTACTATACTTATGAAATGTAGTACACACTCACACTTAACTTTATAGCTATGTTGGTACATATCTTATTGTTACCCTGCTATAAAAATCCCATTGTGGATTTAAATTGTTAAGTTGTCCTTTCCTGCTTCTTCAGTATATACCCCACTCTTCTATATGGTAGCTTCCAAAGTTCCAAATCTCAATATCACAGCTACATATGTCCACAACAAAAATATACATTTCGAAAACATGGGACAGAGGAGGAAGAGAAAGTCTGTGGCATTCATTTAGATGTGACTGCAATGTAGAATGAAGAACGTCTAATGAGCTATTCAGCACTCCAAGAGACGTGACATATATAGAAAACCCCTCTAATTACATAGGCATATGCCCTCGCTCTGTTTGCAAAGCCTGCAGCACAACTACAGAAAAACCTAATCACCACCAACTTACCAACAGGATGTAGAAAAATAAGAAAGACCGGAAAATATTTAACGCTGGCAACAACCAGGGAGTGACTCCTTTATCAGAAACATCTGGTTTGGCACAGCATCACCTTCAAGAAAAAGGAATATCTTTCATTATTATTCAGCTTTTTCTTTTGACGAATGCATGCTAAGCCATCTTTGTGGGATCTAATAGGGTTATTTAACCAAGAGCTGTCAGTGTTTTCCCACTATATTCCAGTACTGGACAGCTGTTTGTTTAAGGTCAACTACCAGAATCCCTTTTTAACTAAACTAAAGCTCTCCCAGTGGCCACTAAATTACAGTACATGGCATTCTCACTGCTTGCAGCCAGTTATATGGGCACTAAGAGCATAGGTGGATTGGTATAAGGGTCGAGGCTGAAAACCTACAGACTTTTTTGTGCCCCATGAGCTCTTCAGTATGCAATTCAAACTTAATTACATATGTGAGAGTATACTCCAATGCAAAATTATCCCTACAGTGCTATGGCAATCATTAAATAACCGTACAATATGGCTTTAGTATTATATACTGAACTTACTGCACCAGCTCAAATTTTCAGAATCACTATAACAATAATGATTCAGGCCTCTAAAATTGTGCACCATCTTGGATTTTGTTAGAAGTGTCAGTGACACTGCACATGCTCAGTGTGCTCTGGGCAGCTTAAGGGCCATCCCAAATCATCAAGCAGAAAATGAGGTTTATCTGCCACAGAGGGTGATGCTTTAGGGCCCATTAAAAATTCTAATACAAACTGCACTGTTTTCTGATCTGTCTTGTAATGAGAATCTGATTTAATTAATAATCAGCCTTGTATTTTGATTAGTATATTCTATATATGCAGTATATTGTGAGTCAGTCCTTAAGTTCAGGTACCTGACAGTAGCACAGTGTGCTGGCAATTAAAAAAGGAGATGGGAAAGTACTAGGGACATCTTCATAGGCAAAGAGCCTCACTGCTAAAGGGCGGTGGTTGCCCATTGAGCTAATGACAAAAAGACTCAGGGCCTGGTAAGGACCCGGTGCTGAACCCCCTCATAAATTGATAGCAAAGTCATGCTTTAACACTACCAAAGATGAAATTTGGTAAAAATAATAAAAAAGGAAATCAATTCTTTAAGTTGCCGGGGGTGATTTTTGCTGCTCTTGGTACAGTGTTACATACAGTAAAGTTGCTACCTTGCCCCATGGCAGATATAGCACTGGGTCTTTGGAAATAAAACTTTTATTGTGCATTTTGTTGCTTTAAAATCCATCTGTGCAGTTGCTGGACTACAGCTCCCATCATGCTTTCGCCCTTCTACTGTGCTCCAATAAAACTCTGATCTATTAAAGTTAAATATGTCCTTTTTAGGTATATCATTTACCTACGATTCATGCTTTAATATTAAAGCTATAATTGAGTTCTTTTTTTTTTTGAACATATAATGACATTTCTATATAAGTCATTCTTTTTCCTTTTTCCTTCACGTAAACATTAGAGTGCATTTTCTGGAAACTGGAGTTTCCACTGCCTGCAGTATAAAATCATGTTTAGCTCATAACATATGCCGCTCATTTTAACATTACAGTACAAATATCCTAAATCCCAAGTCAACTGCATTTCAGTAATGGAACATAACTGTAATCTGTTGTAGTTGGTTCTTGTATTTGTACTGAGTTTATATTGAAAAAATGAATATAAATATAAAATGCATAGACTAAAAACACAACTGAGCAGTACAGTAGTACAGCAGATCTAGAGCTTTGCATGACAACTCCCTCTTAAAATGTTGAGGTCACACAAAGTAAGTAAATGGAACATTTCCAAGCACTGGAGACCCATAACAAATAATTTGTAGTGCCAGGCTGGGATACAGGACTTATAGAGGGTAAGTGCTAGCCCAGGAATATCACTATTATTATATATTTGTACGTTTTTGTCTACTTAGTTTGCTTTGTAAAACATGCAACTGCCCCCATTTAGAGACTGAAACTCTTGTTATTATGTGACTTTAGTGCACGTGTGGCTGTTGTTTACAGACAGTTTTCTACCACACAGTCTTCTATATTCCTCTCTGAATGTAGATTCGTTTTGCTTTGGTCTGACAGCATTGAAATTATCTTTGGTGACTTAAGCTGGCCATACATGTGGCGATCTGACGATGTTTAGTGCGACCATCGGTCGCACGAAACATCGCCAGATCCGCCACACACAGTCAGGGCTGAAACAGCAGATAAGGAGGTAGAAACAATAGGATTTCTACCTCCTTCCGCCGATTCAGCGCTGACAGCAGATTTTGGTCAGGCGCCTTCTATGGCGCCCGATCAAAATTTTCTATCCTGGCCGATCGCGAGTCGACCGATTTCAGCAGCTTCCTGCGATATCGGTCAACTCGCCGACATGCCATACACGCACCGAATATCGTACGAAACGAGGTTTCGTACGATAGTATCGGTGCGTGTATGGCCAGCTTTAAACTGGCACAATCATGACCACTATCCATCCCCCTTTGTTCTCCAGCAGTAAAGAGATACCAGGCCCGGACTGACAATCTGTCAATTCTGGCAAATGCCAGAGGAGCTGCTGTAAGATACTATAGACACTCACTAATTATTGGGCTGATGGGGGGCTGTTTGGGCCTCTGTTTTGTTAATATGGCAGGGCTTAGCTTGAAAACCAGTCCAGACCTGACAGACACAGTCCCCTTGGTTGCTTCCTGGACCTGGCCTGCACCAGAAACCAAACCATTGCCAAAAATCCTGAATCTGAACATTACTGTTCACATATGTGCTTCATCTAACAGTCATTTCTAGCCTCTCCTCCATCAATTCTCCCTCTGATCCTGATTAACTTGTCAATACCTAGAATTCAATTCTGTACTCTATATTGGCCCCATTCCCCCTGTCCCCTAGCTAAACTCTCAGACACAATTCCTGCCCTCTTCTACAGGATTCACAGAACACATTTGGAGGAAATCCCGCACAAAAGCTGACTTCACCCACTAAAAATGTCTTATGTCATGCCTTAATACTGACCTCTTCAAGGCTAAGCAAGCTTACTATAGTATGTCCATAAACAATAACATATCCATGACACTTGTATTTCATATTCAACACCCTGCTACATGCAAATCCACCAGAATCACTCACATTTCTAGATGCAAACTAATTTGCCGCCCCTACAGACACCAGTAATCTAGACCTTTTTAGGCTTTTACCTCATTCTTTGATTTTGATCTTGTTACTTTATCTGAAGTTGCTCAGTCCTCTACAATAACAATTTGCTTACTTGATCCTATGCTCTCATCTTTAAGGTGGCCATACACGCACCGATAATATCGTACGAAACCTCGTTTCGTACGATATTCGGTGTGTGTATGGTATGTTGGCGAGTCGACCGATATCGTAGGAAGCTGCTGATATCGGACGACTCGCCGATCGGACCAGTTGGAAAATTTTGATCGGGCGCCATAGAAGGCGCCTGATCAAAATCTCTCTTCAGCGCTGAATCGGCAGAAGGAGGTAGAAATCCTATTGTTTCTACCTCCTTACCTGCCGATTCAGCCCTGAATGGTGTGTGGCACATCTGACGATGTTTCGTGCGACCGAAGGTCGCACGAAACATCGTCAGATCGCCACGTGTATGGCCAGCTTAACAGTGTGCCCCTGTACTTACTATAATACTTATATATTAAGTTTCACCCTAGCTTCTGGTGCTTTCCTTTCTTTAGAGGCCTGTGTCCAGGGTCGGACTGGGGGGTCCGCCGCACCCCCTGCAGAGGCCCCTGCCACCCACCCGACATTCTCAGGGGAGGACCATGTTTTATGGTTATTCTCTATTTATGAATGGGAACAAAGTGGAGAAATAGATGGAAGAATAGATGCTAGCATGTAAATAAAAGAGACTAGGAGAATAAAGAGGTTGGGTGAGGAAAGGAGGAATAATAGTTTGGAGAGTGGGCCTAGGGTTTAAGGTTCTCTGGTGGGCCCCTGGGGTCCCAGTCCACAATGCCTGTTCTGGGGCCTATAAATCCCTAGTTACACCACTTCTGTTGATCACTCCTATCTGTCATCAAGCTGCATTTTGATTCTCTTCCTACCTTTCTAGCCAATTGTTTTCTGTCTCTTACACAATTAAATCTGTATTGGTTAATTTGATCTTTAAATATCACTTGTAATCAGATGATATCCAGATATAATTAGACTTCCTTTCATTAACCAATGACATTCAAACCTTCTGCCACCTAGCAATCTCCTCCTGAATAAATCAAACCACCTCAAACTGAACCTAAATCTAAAATAGAGCTTATAATCTACCCAACCTTCTCCTCCTTTTTACAATTACTACTGATGGCACCGATACACCCTATTTCTAAGTTGGGTGTCTCCCAACCACCTTGTTCCCTTGCAATCAAGTTTAAAGTCTGCAGCTAGAATCTTTAAGCTTTCTCATAAGAGGGAACCTTTTCATCCCCGGTATTTATCATGGCTGCATAGTAATCAAACACAGAATAGCATACAAAATCCTTCTGCTAACCAGTAGGGCACTAATCTTTTCTTCACTCCTAACTACATTTCTTCAGTTGTATCCCTGTATATTACTGCCATCTCCACTGTTCCTCTCAGAGCCACTCTCTTTTTATACATCCACATTTACTTGTACTGGTTGTACTAAACCTTTCTGTATTGCTGCTTCTTCCCTTCGCAACTCCAACCTTTTCTCAACACTCTCTCAACCTTTTAAAAAAAAAACCAACAGATCCTACCTATTGCAGAACTAGAAACATTTTTGATCCAGTCTTTATTAACTGGGGCACAAACCTTTATGCATAGCAGGACTGTACATTATCTAGCCGCATAGATTGTGAGCCCTATGAGACAGGGACCTCTTTCTCCCAATGTCTCTTACCACATGGCCCTGTATCTATTCATATTTAGTTATTTATCTTCTCTGTTTGTAATTCTTTGTATTGTAAAAATGTATGGTAAACTCTACCATTTGAAACTGTCTCCATCTGATTGTTGTGAGAGTAGGCCCTGGGCCTTTGGTTCTCTGGCGGTCCAACACTGTACATTATGTACCGTGCATTATGTATTTACATTTTATATTACCATTAATAATAGCTGAGGTAGTTTTGATGATTTTTTCATTTCAGAAACTGTTGTAACTTTAATGTATATTACAGAATGCTTTCATTTAGCTTTCTATAGGTACTGTATATTGCAGTAGAATGGCTGAGTCTGTGGTAAGGAAGAAGGGGGCAGGCCTTTCAGCACAGTGCAGGAGTAATAAGGGCACAAAACTGCCTAAAATGAATATGGCTAGAAATTCCATATTTCATACACTGAAGTCATTAAACCAGCCTAAAGGTTTAGCATCCAGTACTGATCCAGTACTTCAAAGTTGTCATGGGGGTCACCATACTGGAATCTGTCCAGGGCAGTGTAAATGCTCAGTGGGCTCAGAGAAGCTGAGCTTAGGGGTCATAGCAAATTATCAATCAAATTGTTGCCCTGTAATAGAAGGTGATGATTCATTTCTAATGCTGACTGCATCATTTTCAGAGCTGGCATGCAGTGATGATCTCTATTATTTACTAAATAGCCTTATATTGTGACATTTATATTCTATATATACAGTGCATTGCCCCTAAGCTCAGCAGCAGAGTATGTGCAGGGAATCAGCAGTAAAGAAGATGGGGAGCTACTGGGGAATCTTTGGGGCACAGATCTTCCCTGCGAAAGGCCTGTGGTTGCCTTGTGCTGACACAGAAGCCCAAAACATAGTGTAGCCTAATTCTTTAGTTAGGCTTTATTTTTCCTTTAAAGTCCACCATAGAGCAAGAGGTAAGTAAAGGACCTGCCTGTGTTCTGCACCCTAAATTACACATCTGAATGCCACACCACTGCCAACATCTCTCTTACGAATACAGTCCTATCAAATCAAATCTAAGAAGGTGGTTGTATGGGGGGAAACAAGCAGCTGTCTCAATAAAACACCACCACCTAAGGTGTATGTAGCTAAAGTGCGGTTGATAAAGAGTCTTGAGCTCACAACATGTTGTGTATTGTAAATAAAGTAGTATTTAGCAGCTAGATCTCCTTTTGTTTCCTTTTTGGAATACAGTGCTATATTCATTTGGGAGATGCAGGTCCATTCTGGGTGCAACGGCCTGCATCTCTGGGCACTCTGGGGCAGGGGATGAAGTGCAAACACCATGGTGATTTTTGGCTGCTTTTTCACTTTGCACCCTGCACCCATGTTACATAAATGACCTGATGTGCATTATTTTAGCGCAACTGTACCACAGCAATTCATACAGGTCCCTATTGGGGACTCTGCCTCAATAGGCACAACTACAGGAAATTCAGAATATGAGGCAGCGGCACAAATACAACTATATGGAAGGAGTGCAGGGACAGAAGGATCAATTAATGACCACAAGCACAGTTGCAGGGACGGCAAAATTAACTGCAGTTCAGTGCATTATAAATCCAAATCCAAAAATTATCAAATCCAAAATTATCAAATGCACTTGGGTTAACATTTTCCTGCACTTGATGCTGGGGAACCCTGGAGCTACTATCGCCTTGAGACCAGACCATAGCTCCAGGGCTCCTACAGGGGCCTGCGCCAATTGTTCCAATGCAGCTGCTCTGAAAGTTAAGGGCGGACATATCATTCTCACACAATGCCGGAAATTGTCAAACAAATGCATCAAACACAGTTGTGGCAAGCGGATCACCCCCGGCTGGGGGACCAGTAGCCCCATTTTGTGGGAACTACTAACGTAGCTTGATTTATGACTTGAAATCAGCATTGGAAAAACATAGCAAAATATCTCTTTGCATACTGCACTTGAGGCCATAAGTGACCCCAGGCCCTCAGCCTGCTCCCTGCACTGTATCCAGCTCAAAGTATAAGGCCCAGCAATGCAGGCACAATGCAATCCTCTACTTAATGCACAATCCTCTACTTAATGCACAATCCTCTACTTAGTGCACAATCCTCTACTTAATGCACAATCCTCTACTTAATGCACAATCCTCTACTTAGTGCACAATCCTCTACTTAGTGCATGCCATAGGGCAGGTGGTAAGTAGAAGACCAGTCTGTGCCCAGCCTTTGCTCTATAACTTGCAAGGTTAAATGACATGCACATTAGGGGGTGGCTAGGGAGTGTGTCCATGCCCCCCCCCCCAAACCCCTCCTGATGAACACAGTACTAAACTCACAGTAAATGCAATTAGTAAATTACTGCTATGTTTAAACATTTCGGGGGGGCTATGTAATAAAAGACATTATGTTTGCCCAGTTTACTGACCCACTTAATGAAAGCAAGCACAGGGTCAGATTCTGTTTAATAATAAAAACCAATCCAATGTCTAATCAACATCATTTGAGTTGCATCCAAAGTAATTAGAATGACCCATCCATGTTCATATGTATCACAGTAAGCAATCTCAGCCAAGCTTTTTTCATGTATGTCCATGTGATTTACAAATAAAATTGCTGTGGATAGCAATAGGTGAATGAATCCAGTATTTATCTTTTCAGTTCGGCCAGGTTTGAACTTGACGTGCATAGTCAGTAACTTGACAAAATAGTAAAGTATAAAATATCAGATCCGTACATATATATCCAACTAATGGTGCTTATAGTGTTTGCTCTGGGGTGTATTCCTGCCAGCCGAGAAAAACTTGTTGCTGCTTGTGCTGCCTCCCATTGACTTGAATGGCAACTGCCTGTCAGTGGGGCTGACAGGTGGATTTTAACCCTAAAAAGCTCAAATTCACATTTTATGGGCAACATACAGGGGACAGATGGTTTCCATACACTTCAGTGGTAAGTAAAGGCTCCACCAGCAGAGCAAATGCTTCCTGTGCCATTAACCTAAGAGTATAATTGTAATATATATTGTAATATAATATAATAAATATATATATATATATACACATACAAGCAAATATTTGGAGGCATAACTGCTTTGATAAGGGTTTACAGAGTACAGAGTTCGCCTTTGGCTCCAGAACATATGGAATTCTCTACCAGTAGTGAGAATATCATAAGTGAGTCTGCCCAAATGCTAATCGCAAAATTAAATTGGCTCTTGGCTAGTGTTTAGGGAGTTAAATAAAGTTATATGACGTTTTACTGCAGTGATTGCAAGTAGCTGCATGCTTTGGGCAGGGATTCCATACTGTGTTTCTGTCAAAAGGTGATGCATGTAAATGATTTGTATACACAAATACATCTGTGATATTCATGAAATCTATACATCCATATCCATGATACAATGAAAAATATATGAAAAGATTCAGCAAGTTGAAAATACTTCAAATATCCCCTTTGTGACCTTTTTTTAAAAAAATCCTGATTCAGAGATTACCTCATTACATTTGAATTCAGTTAAACAACTTTCCTAAAGCTCCCATCAAATAACACAAACGTTTATAGATCTTTTTGTGTTTTATACATAAATATAGCTATTAAATATTGTAGAATACATTTTACAAGACATTCAATTACTCTTCTCCCTTTACTAATGTCACAATATTGCAAACAGTATTCTACTTGCTTCCATTCTCCCTTATGTAATGATAAAGCCATTTCTCAGGCAAGAGATCTGGGCTGAAATCTATGGCAGTAGAATATGTTTCATGCCTTCCATGAGGGGTTGGTTAATATTGTATGAAACAAAAGTTCCACTAAATCGATATCATAAATTAAGAAATGTACAGATTCTGCTGCAGATTATACATTTGAGGAAATTGGTTAAACAAGTAAATTAGAAAACCTAAACTTGTACGTGGGTTTTTGCATGAATTCTGTCATTACCCGACTCGGATGTTTCTGAACTACTAATACCAGCATCCCCCGCAAACCTTGCGGCTGTCTGTGAGATCAGAACGGACGCCGAATGCTGGTATAAAGATGTACGGAAAGGAATCACCTACCCCTGCCAACTTAGAACTTTAATTAGGGGATATTGTGAAGAACATTGGGAATTGTTTAATTTATTACACGTCTACAACACAGGTTCTCTATTTATTAGATTCAGTGCGCAACCGTTCCCAGTATGATGTACTAAAAAGGGAAATTATATATTATATAATTGCTGATCGGTGTTAGTAAAATATCTCATTCCGTTAGAAAACTCTCTGTTGTAAATAGATATATAATAATAAATACTAATCTCTGCACTGCAGGGTATCCAGACAAACGGGAAAATACTCGGTAACCCATGTGTATGATACCGCAGGCTTGGAGTTATAGGCTGCCCCTTATTAGATATGGAAATTATTAACTGCGCTAACTTCAGATTCATTTGGTAGACAATTATATTGTGAGAAACGAAATAAACTACAGGCAATCGGTTCGTTTATTTGTTGTATATTTTAGTGTTTTCTTTACATCAACCGTGAAGAAAAAGAGAAATACAGAAACCTATCATTATACTGTCAACCTTAATAGACTCTAATACCCTGCATTTATATTAAACCGTTCCCTTCGGAAAGTATTGCAGTTTCTAACCAAAATGCAGGATTGGAGAAGATCGGATGTAATATAACTATACATTGCTACTGTCGGGCTGTGCAGTTCTTGATTATCGTAGTACAGATGGTAAAGCAGGGATTAAGGTGTTGAAGGGGTAAATATAATCTCTGGCCTGGGGTGCTATTCTGTATGGTGCTAAAGCAGCACCCCAACCCGTATTGAGGGAAAACTTTGCATGGGCTGGCGCAGTACAACACCTTCTGTACATGGGGCTAAAGATGCGCTGTGCTTGGCGCTAAGGTAACTGCCACAAATACACACTGTATCAGAAAATGTTACAAAATGTTCGGGTATAGCGCTGTAACCTGCGCAAAGTGCTGGGAACTAATTGGTACATGGGTTGGGGGGTCTTCTCAATGGTTTGTGTAACTAAGTGGTACTGAGATCTGAGATTTCCCTTTGGGTCTTATTGTACTTGGTGTTGGGGCAAAGTTGAACTGCTGAAGCTGGCACTGTGGGACTTGCGTGATGCGGGGCCATTGTGCGGGTATTGCGTGGGAAATTGCACTGCGCTTGGTGCGACTGTAGGCATTTGTTACTGGTACCTTTAATATTAGTGCTGTTACAGTGCTGTGTTATAGGGAAATAAACACTGACGCTGCTTTTTGCGCTTGGGGTATATTCTGCACGGTGCTGTAATAAATCGCGCTTACTACTCCTGTGCTTTGTCCTGAAGAATTGTGGCATACCCCAAAGCTATGGGACTCTCCACTGGAGGTCTAACCTCCCACTGGGTTCATAGCATGGTTACAGGTATACCCTCCTAGTTGGTCCTTACACTGGCCCACTGGGGACCAATAGCCCCATGTTGATTAATGACTTAGTGCTGTTATTTTGCGGGTGAGGGATTGCGCTTAGTACTGGTTAAAGGGGATATCTACCTAAAAGCCGAATTTTTATAGTGACATTTCTATACATCTATAAATGTAATTTAAATTGATAAAAAAAGTTATCCCTCTCTGTTCTCTGGTTCTGGCTTACAATATATATCAGAAGTCAATTCTCCTGCAAGTCTGTTAATCACTGGCTTGTGCTACATTATGCTAGGAGTCAGGTATTAGGTATTCATCACTGTGCCTGCTGCTCTCTGTGCATTTAAGGTGTTATGCCTGGGCGCTATGCTGGGGTGCTATGCTTGGGCGCTATGCTGGGGTGCTATGCTGGGGTGATATGCTGGGGTGATATGCTTGGGCGCTATGCTGGGGTACTATGCTTGGGTGCTATGTTTGTGCGCTATGCTGGGTGCTATGCTGGGGTGCTATGTTTGGGCGCTACGCTGGGTGCTATGTTGGGGATCTATGCTTGGGTGGCTATGCTGGTTGTTATGCTTGGGGTGGCTATGCTTGGGTGGCTATGCTGGGGTGGCTATGCTGGGGTGCTATGCTGGGGTGCTATGTTTGGGCGCTACGCTGGGTACTATGCTGGGGTGCTATGTTTGGGCGCTACGCTGGGTGCTATGCTGGGGTGCTATGCTTGGGTGGCTATGCTGGTTGTTATGCTTGGGTGGCTATGCTGGGGTGCTATGCTGGGGTGCTATGTTTGGGCGCTACGCTGGGTGCTATGCTGGGGTGCTATGTTTGGGCGCTACGCTGGGTGCTATGCTGGGGTGCTATGCTGGGGTGGCTATGCTGGTTGTTATGCTTGGGTGGCTATGCTGGGGTGCTATGCTGGGGTGCTATGTTTGGGCGCTACGCTGGGTGCTATGCTGGGGTGCTATGCTGGGGTGGCTATGCTGGTTGTTATGCTTGGGTGGCTATGCTGAGGTGCTATGCTTGGGTGGCTATGCTGGGTGTTATGCTTGGGTGCTATGCTGGGGTGCTATGCTTGGGTGGCTATGCTGGTTGTTATGCTTGGGTGGCTATGCTGAGGTGCTATGCTGGGGTGCTATGCTTGGGTGGCTATGCTGGGTGTTATGCTTGGGTGCTATGCTGGGGTGCTATGCTTGGGTGCTATGCTGGGGTGCTATGCTTGGGGTGCTATGCTGGGGTGCTGGGGTAATAATGGGCATAGTACTGGGACACTACAATCAGTTGCGGTGTGAGAATAACACGGTGCAGAGTGTGGGGACTATTGTTGCTAAACGGTACAATTTATTTAGAAGAATCCATTAATATGCAAATGTAATATGCCTTTATTGGCCCCGAAAAGAAACAAAATGAAATCAATTGTCCTCTATCCCCAAAATGTGTTCCCACCTGCATTGGGCCCTCCTACAATCACTATCTGTCTCATCTAATACTGACCCTCATGGAACACAATCCTCACCTGTCCCATCTAAACCTTCTGCTATCCCATAAATAATCTTATACCCTGTCTCTTTCAGTTTCATTTACAAACCGTTCTAATAACAGCGCAGTGTCCCTAATGTTCTCTATTCCTGCACTGTTCAGCTGTCTCTCCCAACCCTACCCAGTGTCCCTCATGGTACAGTAACTGTGTGTAGTTGAGTCCCTTGATTGCCTTCAGTTCCTGTCCTAAAGCACTGTGTTCAGCTGCCTTTCCTACAATGCCCTTTCCCTTTATAAATGTCCTCACTTGTACCCCTCAATTGGCCTCTTATTTTAACTGCCATAAACTATGTCCTCAGGTTTTCTCCCCATTCCACTATCTCTCATAATAGCACTGGGACTCTCTAGTCTTCCCTCTACACTGGGCTTGTATCTTCCTTAGCCCTCTACACTGGGCTTGTATCTTCCTTAGCCCTCTACACTGGCTTTATTAGTCTTCTCCAGCCTTCTACATTGGGCTTATTAGTTTCTATAGCTCTCTAAACTGGACCTATCTGTCTTCCCTAGTCCTCTGGTCTTATGTCTTCCCTAAGCCTCTACATTGGATTTACCAGTCTTCTATAGATCTCTACACTGGACTTGTCAGTCTTCCCTAGTCCTCTACACTTAACTTATGTCTTCCTTAAGCCTCTACAATGGATGTATCAGTCTTCTCTAGTCCTCTACAGGGTCCCTGATACGAATACTGCGTTAATATGTCTCCTATGATCGTTTGAAGCTGCCATGATAATAATATTATGGGCACTAGGTTCCCCTAATGCCCTCCAGCCCCCCTGGAAACCCCTAGTTCTGTACATAGTCTCTAGTAATAACAAGGTAACCTAGTTGCCCTAGTTCTGCCCAGCAAGGCCATCACAGACCCAGTGTTCCCCTATCTCCATAATCATCCCCCCTACCCCAACAGTAGCTCTGCATTCGCTTTTCTGCCCCTAGATCTACACCGCTCCTTATAATAAAACTGTACTTTTTAATATCCCTGGTAACATCGTGAATAGTTTTTCCTAAACTCATAATGGTTCTTTTCTCATTTGATTTCAATAATCATATTTATTCCTCCATACCAGCCTTAGTCCACCTGTTTACAAGCCTGCCAGTGGTAAAAACGTGTGTGTGTGTCAAGTCCCCCTGTCACAGTCATGTCTAGCAGTGCAGAAAGTCTATAAACATGTCAGACTTACCATCATGTGGGGACTCTTGCCATCTAAGCGCCGGGAGGCTCCCCTAGGGATCTGCTTATCCTGGGACATCACCTTCAGGAGACAGAGCCAACAAAATGATCAGCACCGAGTTGCATTACACGCCATCCACTTCGCCTTTATATTTCCCACAGCCTACATAAACCAGCCTCAAACAACAAATAAGAACTTCTAGTAGGCATTTAAACCATTTGCAACAAAAGAAGTGTCTTTTTAATGAAGCAATTTGAATCTGGTTTGATTTTTTTTCCTGCACTTAACCCATGCCTCTTGAGGTAATCGTTTCGTTCCCATGTAATCCAAAGCACAGAGAAAAAAAACAAACTACCTGCAATTAGAAACTGCTGTAAATGCCCAGAAGAAGTGGCAGCAAGTGTCAATTTCAGCTGTCAATCAGAAAATCCACCAGGCTTCCCAAAGAATTGTAAATCTGATTTTTTAAACGGTTTGTAATTAAAAATCGAATTAATTCCTATACAGAGAAGTGGCGTTTGGCTTAATCAAATTTCCAGTGTTTCGATTTTTGGGTAATAGATTTTTTTTTTCTATAACTGTATGTCAGGTCTGTAGTGTATGTATGTGGAATCAAATAAGGCACCTGGCATGTTAAATACAAAAAATATTCTGACAACACGAAAAATATAAATGCAAATGTATATAATTACAATATACATATATATATATATATATATATCTGTGTGTGTGTGTGTGTGTGTATGTATGTTTTATAGGTATATGTAATACATTACCGAAGCTGTGAAAGTCTACAAGTAGAAATACAGTAATCCAAACAATCAGAAGTTTAATTTATTAAACGAATTAACGAAATGCAGCTTTAAAACATCTAAAGGAACAGGATAGTAAGTGTTATTTAGACAATAAACTCACCTTTCCTCCAGAATCCCCTTCAGAATCCAGCTTGTTCCCCTCGGAATGAGGAGCCAGATTTTCATTTTTCCAGTACATTAGGAGAGAGCTAATGCCTGAATGGCCAGCAGTAATACTATGTTCCAGTCCGAAGAAAGTACAAATCCTGGAAGGTATTAGAACTCGGTGCAAATGTCCCAGCGCTGACCAGTTAGAAGGTCCCGAAGTCCCATATCTAGAAGCCTATAATGTTCCACAGCAGCTGCAGCAGGAACTGTGGGATTGTAAATGGAAAGTTGGGCTGCGTCTTTGCACTTTCCTGTTGGTTGGAGCTGGGAGGCAGGAAGGGAAGGAACATTAGCGCAATGGAGGCAGGTCTGCAAATGTCCTGAAGCTCCAGCTTTGAGGTCCACCTTCTAGAAAGGAATCAGTAGGGAGTGGGGAAACGTCTAAAATCCCCCCAAATGCGACTTCAGTAAGGGCACAAAGTGTAGATCTTCTTGTAGCATGGAACCTTCTACCGCAGCCTCTGATATCTGACGAAGTGAGAAACCCGTTTTGGTTACAGGGATATTTCGAACAGTAGAATAATCGCAAATGTTCCGATTTGTTACAATTGAAAGCATTAGATATACATTTATAGACTGAGAGATGCATTTGCGTTAGGGAGTCCTGCGAGTCGCCTGAGCTATTGGTACAAAGAGACGAGTGAGCATCCCATGGAAACCCATTTTCGTGGTGTAAAAGATAATTCGTTCCGATTTCGTTCCACTGAGCAGCGAAGGGGTTACCACTGATATTCCCTAATACAACTGATTTTCATTGGGTTAAGCATCCCACACGCCCCCCTAGTTCCCACAGACTCCCCCTCACCTGCGTATAATCGCAGCCGTCCGCCCAGTTCTTACTGCGGTTTCTGTTTGGGTTCTGGTTTGGGTGCTGCAAATGGGGATTAGAAAACTCGCTATTGAGAATCAGGCGTTTTTAGTCCAAAGTAGTTGCAGTGACAGTCCGAGGTTAACATGACAATTTTAACTCACTGACTGCCAGACTATTAATGTATCTCAATTATTTCTATCTCTGTCTTATTACATGTCAAACATAAGCTACTTATTGGTATGTACTATTCAGAATAGTGAGTTATCTATCTATATAAATTAACTGTAACCCTTCTTATTGTTAATTTATTGTATTTCGTTCTGAATCTATTTTATCTAGTATCTAATTCATTTCTATTTCGTTTCTACGAAATTATTCTTAATTGATACATTTAACTGACCTATAATTGCTGGTCAGTTATCTACTATCACTCAGCTATAGTACATATCGCTAATATATTGTGTTCAACTGTTTCTCTTGCTGTGTATCCAGAATAACGTTATCTAATCGGGAAGAATTTATACAATATTCATCCTTGCGTTTCTCTGTTAACAGTTTCCAGCACTTTAGGACGCAAAGAACTTTTTTTTACACATTCGAGTTTACCTGTGATATATTTTGATATACGATAACTTTTGATATTTTCGGCTAAATACAAAATGATGACAAAAAACGCAATTTTGTAGATTTTACTGGGGTTTACCGTCATATAGGGGTTTCTCACCCGATCTGGCTCTTGATATTACAGTACACACACAAACACACACACACACATATATATATATACATAAAGTTTGTGTCTTACTTGAGCCTACATTTTATATATATATATATATATATATATATATATATATATATATATATATATATATATATATATATATATATATATATATATATATATATATATATATATATATACATATATTATATATATATAATATGTAGGCTCAAGTAAGACACAAACTTTATGTACAGTATTTTGGTAGATAGAATAATAGTAGGAACACTTGTCTGTTGATTTTTAGTTTCCAGTAGTAATAATAAACCATATAGCATGCATTTGCCATTGTTCCTTTGGATTAATATATGCAAGATTCTAATTGGACATTAGAAAGTACATTTGAAATATGGTTTGCACTTCAAAACGTAATCTGTTTGGGAATTATCAAATGTAATATCTAAAAATATCAGGCCCCCAAGCTGCTTAACCTTAATGAAGTAGTTGATTGTAGAGGGATGCTGGGAGTTGTTCATGAGCAGGTTTAGGGATAAAGGCTGGGCAAACCATATAGTCACTGCCTCTGTATTTGATTTCTTCACAAAGCCTTTATATTTATAAAAAGTTAAGTGGCCACACATAAGGCAAATGCTTTATTATAACTGATGGGTTAAGGGGGTTGTTTTTGTTGTATTTTCTTTTCTGCCAAAGCAGACACTTAAATCTCTAGTTTTCATCTCTACTTTAACCCAGGTCATAGGGGATTTGGCTTGTAAATATTTATGTTTGAGAACAGCTCATTTCTGACTGAATTATGCTGGCGCAATCAAGAAAGTGGTTATTGGCAGGCTAATCAGCACTGCTTCCTGCACTTTGGGACAAGAGAAATTTATAGGAATGAATAGTATAGGACTAGGGGCAGAAGCTTTATATGAGGGAGCAGAGAGCACAAGTAATCTGGGAAAAGTAGGAAAGAAATGAGTGGATGGTAAAAAAGGTACAGCATGGAGCAAACTGAATGTATAGAACTGGAGCAAGTACAGGGCATCAGGAATGAATAGGGGGAAGCCAAGCAGAGAGACTTGTGGGACTGGGGCAGGGAGTTAGGGTTCAACATCATTGATAGGAAGCCTTGAACAGTTTGTAGGCATCAGAGGCAGTCTCACTAACATAATTACTTACTAAAATACATTTTATTCTCTACAAATATTGATATGGGAATATATTTACACACAATAGGCACATCACAGACCCCCTTTAGAGGGGCTGTTCCTATTAAATGAAAAATGACACATTACTATCAGTGACAGGAACTGTTAGTATCACATTTTCCAACATTAGATCAATGAAAAGGGCTTGTGCTGAGCATTCATGTTTTTCATTAGGAAATATGCATGGTCTTTGTTATTTCTTGTACTAAACAGGGTCAAATCTGAAACTGAAACTAAAGTCACACTCTAGTTCCTTATCCCTACAAGCACAATCAAAACAAATCACCAGTCCCCTGAAAGTCCCTCTGGAACAACCCCCCCATCCCCCAGCTGCAGCTTGTTATGCTTTTAGATAACGAGCAGCTCATTATACAGAGGCTTCTCTGTACACTGGGGATTTGTTTTATGCAAAGGGCAAAAAGTAAATTAAAAACGTATATTAATTACAAATAAAAGAAAGTTGGTATACTGCCCCTTTAATAAAATCTCCCCCAGCCCATCCCCTAGCATTAAGCTGACTGTTTTCATTATTTAGCTAACCTACAAAATACTCCCAAATCATTTACCAATTAGAGTTTTTAAAAGGTTATTTCAACATTGTTTGTACTTTTTGTATTGTCTTTCTATTCTGCATCTCACCATTTTGAAAAATTAGACACCTCCTGGTTACTAGGGTCAGTGACCCTAGCAACCAAAAAGCAGACAGATTTTGTGGTTGGTTTTTTTTGCTCTCTTTCATTTCAGTCGTAATCATTTTTCACTAGCAGTCCAATATCATTTAATCAAAATCTGTCAATCCAGGCAGCGACTGCAAATTAAAATGTTTGTACACTTTTGTATTGCTATGCCTTTGATTGCCTTTTCATGGTAAACCTAATTATGTTTCTGTCAGTTCACAACATAACATTCCCACATATGAGAATGGAGTGCATTTGTAGGGGCAGTATAACTGTTGTTGAACATAGGGTCAATGAATAGGGCTTGAACTGAACATGCTGTTCACCTAGTTATTTAATTATAAAATATATAAGGGTAAAATATTAAAAGTAAAGCTGCATTCTACTTCCAATACATGTGAGCACAGTCAAAACTGGAAAGCCTCTATATAATAAGCTGCTCCTAATTTTATAGAAAAAGAGTTGCAGCTTAAAGAAGGAATGGGGTTTGTTTATACAGAAGGCATGGGTTGGTGACTGGGGTTGGGTTTTTGTCAAGTGCTGTTTTTTGCATCAGAGAACAAAACAACACATGTGCAAGGGGCCTCAGGCTTACAAAGGCTAGTTATGTCATGACATGGATGAATTAAAACCTTGAAGATAAACAGTGGAAGCTTATACTAAGTACTCGGACCATAAATATTTGTGAAACCCCATACATGGGACTGAACCCTCACCTGTTTATCTGCTGGCAAATACCGAGGTTCTGCTCTATACACCACGAGAACAAACACATTCGCATGATATGCCCAGGGAGAAGTGTTGTATAATAATGTATGGTACAAACGTGACGCATTGAGGTTCTAGGAACAAATGGAAAAGAGTCAGATAGGTTCCACGGAAGGAAAGATAAAGACATTTAGCATAGCAGGAAAACTGTGAGCCTGAATTCTCTAAACATATAGGGAAAGTGTGCAAAGAGATAGAGGAACTCGTGCAGAATTTGCACAAATAAATCTACAGGAGGGAGCAGAGCAAAATGACTTAGGACCAGAAGAATATGGGGCTGATTTACCAAAGGTCTTATTAATGTTTTTCTGTGATTTGTATTTCTTTGCACTAAAAAAATGATTTATCATTTTAAAAAATGCAATTTTTTGGCATTTATTATGTGTCATATTAAAGTCAATGGGAACTGTCCTAGGTAATTTGTTTGCGGTCATTTTAGTTCAAGGTATTCAATTTCTTCGTATTTTTTGGCGAGAGGTGTTCGTGTGTTTTTTTAATGTATTTCAGCACTTTTTTGTCATGGTATTTAATAAGGAAACATTTGTGCTTTTTTTAATTTGTGAGTTTAGTTGTGGTAGAAAAATAAATGGGCCTCCAAGATTTATAGAAATGAATACAACTTTAGAAAGCTGGGAGAAATCCAAGCTCAGAAAAATCAGGGAGTGAAGAATTTATTAAATAGAAATGAAACAAGAAAATTGCTGTATATAAAGGTGTGACACCCAGAGACACTGCATCTGATTGGATGCAGGCACACAGAGCAAATTTTAGTGCCAAAACACGTGCAATTTTTTTACACCAAAATCCACTCCGAGTGCCTGCACCCCAAAGGACACAGAGCAGATTAGAGTGGCACGGCAGTTTCTTGGGCCTAAAAATTGCCCTGTGTGCAGTAGCCTTAAACAGCAGCAAAGGCTGGTCTGGCAAATACAGATTAGGGTTAATGCTAAGAACAAGCCACTCTATAACATACTAAAAGTTAACCTGAAGGTAAACTGCTACTTTTACTCCTGTCCTTTACCTAGAAGTGTTGTTAATTACATCTAATAGCATCTGCGAGCTTATGGATGAATCTGGTTTGACATTTCTGACTGTAAGGTACCAGTCAGTTTGGCTCCAGAAGGGAAACTCTAGGCCAGTGGTCTTTGAAACAAGTGTTAGAAGCATAGAGACACAGTCCATATGGGGCTACCAAATAGCCAATCGCAATCCTTATTTGGCATCCCCCAAAAAACTTTTTTCAGCTAATGTTCACCAGCACTTTTTATACATCTCAGTGTGGCTCATGAGTAAAAAAAGGTTGGGGATCCCTGCTCTAAGCTGACAGTGTAGAGGTTTCAACAAAGCTAGCAAGCTCCATGAACACTACTTTTCCCCAGTGGCATTTTGAAGCCCTGGGTTTTTAACCTCACTTAGGGACTCTTGAAGCATGGTAGCAAGAGTCAGGTGGCCATCAGAGTAATCCAATAATACAAAGGGGGTTGTGGGTGTAATTCCTGGGGAAAGTGTCTCCTAGTCAAAGAATAGTCTCACAGTCTAAACCCTCCCCCTGTAGCTTTTATAGGGGATATATGTCCGAGAGCAACGACTATTATGGGTGTGCTGCAACCATATTGATATATGGCCATTCTTACTGCTAAATAACTCCGCTATAATACCACAATACAAAGGGAGAATTCCAAGGCTAAGTGGCACTGGCAGTACTAATATTTCCACAGACTTTACAAAATAGTGGGAATTGATCAATGCACATTTCCTGGACCCCATCATAATCAGTCATTTATTCCCTACAAGTGCAGACATGTTCAAAAAGGAGGTTTTAGTTATAAGTAGAGATGTAGCGAACCTCACAAAAAAAGTTCGCGAACCCGTTCGCGAACTTCTGCCAAAAAGAGCGAACTTTTGCGAACCCCATAGACTTCAATGGGAAGGCGAACTTTAAAACCTAGAAAAGCCATTTCTGGCCAGAAAAGTGATTTTAAAGTTGTTTAAAGGGTGCCACGACCTGGACAGTGGCATGCAGGAGGTGGATCAAGTGCAAAAATTTCTCTGAAAAATACGTTGTTGACACAGCATTGCATTTTGTGCTGTAAAGGACAGAAATCACACTACATTTCTAAACTTGTGTAATAATCTGCTTTTACAAGGACTATTGGGTTATAGCAGATGATCAGCAGGACAGCTGCCCACAGCAGCTACATACAGAGCAGTAGAAAGTAGATTACTAGTCAGCAAAGCTACCTAAACTGTCCCTCAAATCCCTGCACAGCTCTCTCCCTATGCTAACTCATCAAGCACACACAGGCAGAATGTAAAATGGCTGCTGGGCTTCGGTTTATATATGGAAGGGAGTGGTCCGGGGGTGGTCCAGGAGGGAGAACTGCCTGATTGGCTGCCATGTATCTGCTGGCTCTGGGGTGAGAGGTCAAAATTTGGCTCCAGCTAAGGCGAACCCAAAATTGCGAACTTCGCTAAAAGTTCGCGAACTTGCGAACTTGCGAACACCCGATTTTCGTGCGAATTAGTTCTCCGGCGAACAGTTCGCTACATCTCTAGTTATAAGGCTATGATCATAAAATTATCAGTCGCATCAATCAACCCCCTCTCTTTTGTAGGACCAGAGCAGTCTAAGGGCAGACAGCATTATTCGGAATCCAGTGTCTAATCATAAAGACCAGTATTTCTCACACAAAGCAGTCATATCCCTTTTGAATGAGACTGTAGTTGTCTTTCCAAGAGTGTATTCAGTGGTCAGAGATGCTATTTGAAACGTCAGGATGCTGAGCTAAAAAACATGGTGAAACAACTCAGCAGTGATTGATATATCTCAGTAATTGATATGTTGTGTTACATTATATTTGTGTTGAAGATGTCCCATAAACAAATGGAAGTGAAGCAAGGTATGTAATGGGCTTGACAAAGAGCACTTGATACATGCTGTTCTATTTTGGCTTAGGCCTAAATGTTTTCAATAAAGGGCTTCTAATGTTCAAGGAATCTGTATGACTAGCAGATCGGTGCCCTGTGTTTCAGGCTTGTCTTGTCCTTTAAAGCAGCGTTTTTCAACCGCTGCTCCGCGGCACACTAGTGTGCCGCGAGATGTTGCCTGGTGTGCCGTAGGAAGGGCCGCAATTTTTACTTTAAAAAAAAAATCCGGGCCCTGTCATTGGTTGCGCCCCGTGTGTACGGGTGACGTCAGTACGCACGGGGCGCAACGTTATAAAAGGGCCTGTGTGCGGTCGCGTGTAGGCAGAAGTGCAGAGGCGGCGCGCGTGAGGGGAAGATGCTGCTGAAGCCGCCGAAGAGTAAAATGCTGCTGGGCACCAATGTATTAGGGGGGGCCACGGGGCACACTGACTTATGGGGGCACTGCTGCTGGGCACCAATGTACTAGGGGGGCTGGCTCTTGGCACCAATGTACTGGGGGGCACTGCTGCTGGGCACCAATGTACTAGGGGGGCACTGCTCTTGGCACCAATGTACTAGGGGGGCACTGCTGCTGGGCACCAATGTACTAGGGGGGCACTGCTCTTGGCACCAATGTACTAGGGGGGCACTGCTGCTGGGCACCAGTGTACTAGGGGGGTACTGCTCTTGGCACCAATGTACTAGGGGGGCACTGCTGCTGGGCACCAATGTACTAGGGGGGCACTGCTCTTGGCACCAATGTACTAGGGGGGCACTGCTGCTGGGCACCAATGTACTAGGGGGGCACTGCTGCTGGGCACCAGTGTACTAGGGGGGCACTGCTGCTGGGCACAGAGTTAAATTTTTTAACATTTTCTAATGGTGGTGTGCCTCGTGATTTTTTTCATGAAACAAGTGTGCCTTTGCCCAAAAAAGGTTGAAAAACACTGCTTTAAAGGAAAGTTACCACTGCCTGTTTCACTGCAGTGAGTCTTGACACAGTGCGTGACAGCAGTGCACCTTAGTTAACATTGTTGCTTTTGCTGTCCTAGGGTGCAAAGTATTCCTGTATGTGCCCCCTGTATGTCTGGATAGCTCTGTGTGGTCTGATCTCCTGCAGAAACAAACTACAACAGACACAGTTAGGGGTGTTTAGTTGTCTGACTATCAGCCCTGCATAATATGTCTCAATCTTTTACTTAGTAAGGAAAAACTGCTTGGCACAAGTTAGTACTTCACAAAAAGTAAAATTACATATATATATATATTGGGAAAATTGTGGAATTATAGAATCCCTTTGAAGTAACTATACCAGAAAATACATAGTTCTACATTGTATGAGTGAATTTCCTTATCTGCAATGCACAAGGTGAGAGAAATCAATCAAATTCCACTTTTTCCTGCAAAATGCATCATTATAAAATACGGAACTTAATACGATAACCTTTAAAATAAGAAAATATAATGATTTATGCTAAAATATATTTGTACCCTTGTTTCCAGTGAAACTACTTTCTGCTCTCACTTCCCAGAGTGGGGGAAAGCAAGAAATTTTTTAAAGGCCTATGGTCTGTTATCCAAAATGCACGAGATCTGGGATTTTCCGGATAAGGGATCTTTCTGTAATTTGGATCACAGAAAGGTTTGCTAAAAATCATTTAAACATGAAATAAACCCAATAGGATTGTTTTGCCTCCAATATGGAATCATGCAGCTGAATTCCCATCAAGTACAAGGTGCTGTTTCATTATTACAAAGAAAAATAAAATAGTTTTACTGCCCAGTGTAGTTTTCTACTACAATCAAGGGGGGGGGGGGCTAACATTTTGGCATCTCCCAGTGTTTTAGTCTTTCCTTCTCCTGTAAAATGGACTGTAACGGAGATGGCCTTCCTGTCATTCTAGATAAAGGAACAGATAATAAAATGTATTGGCACACTGTCACATATACAGTATATCTATGCTTTGTTACATTTCACATGAATTCCTGATACAAATGTTGATCTTGACAATTCTTTGAAAATGAAAAATTCTGTTAAACTACAATGGGGGTTTCTATACTAAGGCTTTTTGTTGGTGATATAATTCCATGCAGATTTTGCTTCCGCTGCACACAGAGTAACCTGATATGATGAAGTTTTTCAGTTGACGCCAGCTTTTTATTTAATGTGACAACTTAATTGTGCCGCACAACTGGACTCAGATGAAAGCCCTTCTTTTATAAATAAGATCAAGTTGAAAAGTTGTTAAATTCTTTTTAAATTAAGAACATCACTTTGTTATTTGAATTGTAGGTTGCAGAATTCTAAATGTACCAAGAAAAAAAGAACCTTTTCAGCCTATAACGTACACACAGCCATACTTATTTAAAAATATACAGTATGTGCTCCAAAATCTAAGGAGGAATGATCAAGGAAAAGTTTGAACTTGTTGGGCATGGGTATTTCAGTATGTAGCTATGTGGCTTAAAGCCAACTAATATTGGGATTTTAGCAATATAGGTATGGGATCTGTTATCTAGAATCCTCGGGACTTGGTGTTTTCTGTATAAGGGGTCTTTCGATAATTTCGAAAAAAAAAATTGAATATGGCTTGACTTTGCCTATAACAACTCCCATTTACTTCTATAGAAACTTGCCAACTTACATTCAAGTTTTCAGGTTGTTTGCACTTAATAAAGAACTCATTAGGATTCTTTTGCCTCAGTTGCAGCTCAGTTACCATCACGTAAAAATATGGAATGCATTAGCTGGAGACCCATTATCCAGAAATTACAGAATTATAGGAAGGCCATCTCCCATAGGTTCCATTATAAGCAAATAATTCAATTTACTAAAAAGTCTGAACTGAAAAAGTACGCATGGAAAAAAGTAGCAGAAAAGTCACGAAACTGAGGCTTTTTCAAATTGTTGCACAAAAAACAGCATCAAAAATCCAAAATCCTCTAACGTTTAGAAGGAAAGAAGAACGTTTTGACACAAAGAATTCTACATGATCTTGGCAAGTTTTAGCTGGCGAATCATGGAATATGGAAAGATCCCTTATCCAGAAAACCCTTGGTCCCGACCATTCTGGATAGCAGGTCCCATACCTGTGCAAGGCACAGAGAAAAGGGAAATATCTTTTTAAATGTTAAATTGTTTGATTAAAAATTGAGTCTATCGGAGCTTTCTGGATAATGGGTTTCCAGATAACAAATCCCTTACCTGTACTTATTAGGGATGCACCAAATCCAGGATACGGTTCGGGATTTGGCCAAGATTCAGCCTTTTTTGGCAGGATTCGGCCGAATCTATGCCTCTGGCCGAACCGAATCCAAAAAATCTTTTTGTCACATAAACATGGAAGTTGATCATTTTTCCCATTTTTAACCCTTCCAACACCTAATTAGCGTATGCTCATTAGGATTCGGCTCGGTATTCGGCCAAATCCAAAAAAGTGGCTTTGGTGCATCCCTAGTACTTACAGAACATGGTGAATTCATATATACCAATACATATTATTACATTTTATCAATATTTTAAGGCAAATTAGTACAGCAATCAGTGTCTCATTTGTTATTATGGGTTAATGAAAGCAAGGGCTGTATATCAAAAATAAAAACTTTTACACAGACAGGGACTGATACTGGCAAACTTCTGAACATTCACAAGGAGTATGAACCTAATAATGAACCTGATGATTTGATATGAAGATGATAATAGGAGTCCTTTATTATTCCCAGAGGCACAACTGCATGCCCCTTATGCTCACTTATTGACATCTTGAGCCCAAGGAAATGCTGCCTTCTGAGTCTGACCATGATCACAAATCTACCACAGCCCTGTCCGTACTGCCATCCCTCTGGGATAGAACATAGAACATAGCCTAGCGCAGGCAGCGCTCTATGGAAGGAACAAGCAGCTGGTATCAGCGTTCTGAATGGAGCACATAGGCCTGCAGCAACATACACATTGCAGGAAGCACGGAGCAGTGGGCAAAAAAATGGCCTTAGTACTTAGTTTTATTTATTTTTTAATGTATTTTCTTCAAACTGGCCCTTAAAAGGATGCCATTTTATTAACATGTATACTCAAAGCATGGGGGCTTCGTCACTGGCATTTTCTCTTTGTGCTGCTGCTTTATCTCTGTAAAACAAACTGAAAAGTTGAAGGATAAAAATCACTACATTTGTCCCTATGTCCATTTGGGGTTGAGCTATCTATGTATGGGAAGCAGCCAGGGTAATGCTTGCAAATATTCAGGGAGTGGCAAGTAAGTCTTCAGGCTTTAGCAATAAAACAGCCAGTTATAAGCATCTCTCTAGATATGATCTTTAAAATTGCATTCTTTTTGCATAGTCAGTGTCCACAACCAAGTCCAGTATACATGCTGGGGTAGGAGATGCCTAGGGATCCATACACTATACATTAATGATATAATAACTCTTTACCCACCATACATAAAGTAGGGAAAGGTCGAATTATGAGCATGGCTCTTGTTTTATAAATAAAGTTGGGTTTTTTTTATGTTTGTGTGGAATTTTTCATTTAGCATCGATGTTGGTCTGATTTTTTCTCTGAAATGAAAAATGATCAGTGCAAAACAGACAAAACTGCAAGACACCCTGTTATACCTGAACCTCGGGCAAGTTCATCTTTCAGCACAATGAACCCAAACACATTGTCTTTCTCTGGATATTTCTTTATAGTGTATTCTGCTCTTGCACGTGCTGTATATGAGGATTACTCCATTGTATACTGTGTTATATAGTAAATCTGTCACCTTGGCACTGGTTTCAGTATGAATTGCCCTCAGGAAAACATATGAATTGTGTAACTTTTCATTTTTAATTGCCTTCTCCTGCATTGTAAGGCATTTATCTGACTCATATGTTTTACTGCCAGTAATTTACATTGAAACCAATGCTTAAGAATTTTCAGGAGGTTTGTCGCCTACAGGACGTGCATATTTCTCATGGGCAACACATCTCCTTGTCTGCCATTCCCATTCATTTGTGCATATAACTGCAAATAATACTTTCAGCAATATGTGGTCTCATCCATTACTTGTTCTGCAATTAATTTATCCCTATTCAAGGACAACCTTCATCCTCCACTGTCTGTATCACTATAGCAGGTAAAACTCAATCCCTTTGTTAAATGCATATTGAATCAGTAGAATTCTTAATGAATCAGATAAAAGAGAGAGTAGGACTGGCCAGACCAGATGACTTTGGCATAGTTGGCCAGCTTGAAGTATATTGCAATATATGCAGTGTTGGACTGGCCCACCAGGACACCAGGAAAACTCCCGGTGGGCCCAGGTGTGAGTGGGCCCTCCTGCTCCTGACCATTTGGCCTGTTTCTTGCTCATTCCCTATTACTGAATAGGAGGAAAGAGGAGAACTATATGGAGGAATAGATGCTAGCATGTAATAAAAGAGACTAGGAGAATAAAGAGGTTGGGTGAGGAAATGAGGAAATATTGTTTGGAGAGTGGGCCCATGGTGTAAGGTTTTCTGGTGTTTTTCTGTTCCCAGTCCGACACTGAATATATGGACAAACAATCCCTGTTTTGCTTAAAGGGGAGGGCATTTTTTGTAGCTTAACACACAAAATGCCTTTTATGTGTGAATGCAGAGCACCTCTTGTCTTTGTATAGTGATGAGTACAAAGATTTGTTTTTTGTTTTTAATTTAATATATACATATTTTCTCATCCCTTAAATTGCCCCTTTTTTCAATATAAGTGACCTCAGAAATGTTCATGGTTCATGGGGCAAATTTGCCTTAGGCAAAGTGCCTTAACAAAAATAGAAACCTCAGCATCTGTTAAAATTCTATGTATTAAGATTATAAATAACATGTTCAACATAATTCTTTTCCTCTTACCTGGACTTCTCACTTTCTTTCATGGGCAAAGAGCCCACCTTCAACACCTGGAATATCCACCCTTCCCCACTCCCTTTGTACCTTTCTTGTCATATAGTTGAATTCTACATCCTCTCCTTTTTTCATCCCCACACCTCCACTTTAGCTTGCTTCCCTTCCATAAACTTCCCTTTCCCTCTTTTCAAATTCATCTATCATTGACTGCTCCCCCATCTCCATATAAATAGTGATGCTCTCCCGGTAACCCCCCTGCCATTTCAATATATTACCAATCCCTTTATTAGCAGAAGTAAATCTTATTTATTGGTAGTAGGAGATACTACATTCTTATAGGAGCCCTACACCCAGTATACAGTATTAAAAATTGTCTGTGGTTTCAAAGTTGTTTGTAAATGTAATTGCAGTTGAAAGCAATATTTGTTTATCCTCTGAACAAAAAAAACCCAAACAAACAAACAAACAAAAAAAACCCAATGTAACAGTAGTTGTGTCTCCTCGGCTCAGTTTTTTTTATCAGCTAGTTTACAACATTGTTTCAAGAGTCAGAACCAGGAATGAGGAGAAAGTAAACAGCCAGACACACACTGTTTCAGTGTTTTGTATATTTACAAAAAACTTTAAAACAACTAAAAAATGTTATTTTGTGTTAGGGATGCACCGAATAGTTCGGGCAAGATTTGGCCTTTTTCAGCAGGATTCGTATGTGACCGAATCCACATGCCTGGCCGAACTGAATCCTTAAAATCATGTGACTTTTTGTCACATAAACAGTTGAACATTTTCTCTTTAACCCCTCAATGGCTTAATTGGCACATGCAAATTAGGATTCACTTCAGTATTTGGGCGCATCTTCCACAAATGTTTCAGGGTTTGGCCAGATCCCAAAATAGTGGATTGGTTCCCTTAGAATTACATTGTTTCACTTTGCAAAAAGAGTTCTTCCTTGAAAGATCCCTTTAGGGCAATGACACACGGAGCTACTTGTCTTGGCTACAAAATAGACAATGCTGACAATTGTCTCTCTGTGTGTTTTAGCAGAGACAACTCTCAGTATTGTCTATGGCGGGGTATTTTCCTTAAGGGCTGTGACCGACGGGGAGATTAGTCGGAGCGCAACAAATCTCCCTGAAATGCCATCCCACCGGCTAGAATGTAAATCGCCGGTGGGATGGCATACACGGCGCCGAAATTTGCTGAAATCACAGACGTTTCCTCTCAAGGCAATTGCCGGTGGGATAGCATTTTGGGGAGATTAGTTGCCCATGACAAGGGAGATTTGTCGCGCGGCTGTCACAGCCCTAAGAGATGGTTATCTTGTCTATTCTAAGATTGCACTGAACACCCCCCCCCCACCAAAAAAAAAAAAAGCAACAATAAATCAAGAGAGAAAAAGGAATACAGTGAGCCTTTGTGGATAGAATGGGAAAGCTTAACATAATGAAGATGAAGCAGAATCAGTGTAAAGAAATAAAAAACACATTTAAAACAAAACAAAATATATTTTAGTAACATATTCTCAGTCACAAGTCTTCCCATGTATAATAACAAACGGAAGCGATAGGCAGCAATATTCCCATATCCGATCAAAAAACAGGAGGGTATAAACACCTCTGAGTCCCCCTGCAATAATAATCACTGTTCTTTCTTGCCACAATTTTGTTTTATTATCACTCGAGTCTTATAGTCTCTTGAAAGATGGGTTCCCATAGGTCAGGGATGAATGCATATTTGCTGTTCTGGATGCTCCTGGAACTGTCCCAAATGCTGGTCCTCAAACAGTAGTTCAAGACAATGCCGCACCATATTACAAGTAGACAAAAGCAAACATATTGTAGTTTCTTAAAAAAAAGCAAACAGGTTGTTACAGGCTGAAAGCACTGCTTGTATTCTTCATATACTTATGAATGTAATATGCCAATTCTACAGTCCAACATCTTTCACTTGGGCATATACACTGAGCCTGTTAACTCCACTAGGAAACTTTCCCTGCGTAAGTAAATTCCTTCTCCGTGCCAGCAGTTCCATCAAACTTCTTTACAGTGCCCACAGAGGTCAGTGCAACCTGGTTCTCAGTAGAACAGGCTTAACCAGAGCTTATCTGTGTACTTGGGGAAGAACTGGAAGGAGACTGGAGACTGGAGACTTAAAACAGAGAAGATTGCTAATGGCGGTAATGAGAATGGGTCCAAGTTTCATGCATTCTTAGCAGAAGACTAATGTCAAGCATGCAGTCAAAAACTTGACATAGAATCTCTGACTGAGGCATTCTTACATTTCATAATCCACATTTGTTCAATCCTGCTAAATGTATGCTTTCCAGATGTGCTTAAAAACTTTCTCCAGTATAGGAATAGAGGACTCAAGTACAAATACTTGCGTAACAAAACGACAGTCAAGAAATTTGAAATCTTAAATAAATTAAAAAATAAAATTGGAATATGCGTGAGTGTTTTTCACACATTATCACAAAGTCTTTAGAAATCAGCAAGAGTCGCATGAGGTTTGTTTAGTACTGAAGCAACAGTTGCTGCCTGTGACAAAATTGTAGTGGCTTGTAGCAGAATATCATCTCTTGGATTTCTGTGAAGATTTCGGGTATGGCGCGTTTTTTCTCTTTTCATTCGACTTGAAGTAGGAATAGGTCGACTGCCCGGGGAGCAATGGATCTGGATTTTCTGCCATCATTTTCAGTTTAGCTTCAATGGCTTTAATCTTAGCACTGACACTAGAATAAAGAAATGAAACTGGATTAACTGGGTTGGAGGAGAGCTGGTGGAGGGCCGAGTTCTGTACATATTTTCTTTAGTGCGGTGAACTTAGAAGGCAATAACAAAGGCCAGACATAAACTGATTTTAATATAATTAGGCAGTAAGTTTAAAAATCATTAAAAGATGGCTTAAAATTACATTTCTTTTTTTTATGCAAAGAAGAAAAAGCAATCAAGTGCAACATATTCAAGTTTGCCCACATTTTACACCATTTTTATGGTCCCACCAATTTATAATGCTTTTAAATGGGTGCTTTTCCCAGATTTTACATCATCTTTAAATTGGTGATGTGTGATATATACATATATGTCCTATATATTGATAATGGGTGAGTGCAGAGGATCTCTTGTTGTTGTTTCTATGTATTTTGTGGTCACAACCTCATTGCACCCCCGCCTAATGGTTTAAAATTTAGTGGTTGAGCACAACTTTCCCTTTTTTTGCTATAGCTTATACAGGAGCAGTGGCCAGCTCCTTGTTGTAGCTCCCACCCTTCCCAGCTGCAGTCAGGTGATCCCAGTGGAGGCAATAAAAGGGCAACCATATGGGGGTTTTAACCTTGAAAGCAAGAAAGTTGCAGGTAAAACTTAGTCCCTTTGCTAAATGTATATTGAAGCAGTAGAATTTGTAATGAATCGCATAAGTCAGTGTAGGAACTGGTCAAAAGGGATGACTTTGACGCAGTTGGCCAGCTTGAAGTATATTGCAATATATGGACAAACAATCCCTGTTTTGTTTAAAGGGGAGGGCATTTCTTAGTAGCTTAAATGCACCGAATGTCTTAATGTCCTATATATTGATAATGGGTGAGTGCAGAGGATCTCTTGTTGTTGTTTCTATTGGAGGCAAAACAAGCATATTGGGTTTATTCAATATTTAAATATTTTTATGGAGATCCAAATTACGGAAAGATCCCTTATCCGGAAAACCCCAGGTCCTGAGCATTCTGGATAACAGGTCCCATACCTGCATATATTATATATATATCTCAAAGTGGTTTGTCCCTGAAGAAGAGTACAAGTCAGTACTCGAAACGTTGGATTTTTTCAAATACATTTTTTCACTAATCACTAAGTCCTTGTGCGTGCGGCTCTCTGTCCTTATATTTCCTCATTTTGCCAGCACCCAAGGCATTTGAGCCTTTGTAGGGTGTGCTCCACTCTTCCTTATATATATATATATATATAATTCAACCCCCATGATCCTCGTTATATGCAATATATAACATTCAGTCCTATGAAATTAAACCTACATGACATATAGGTTCTCTAAGCACCAACAACCCAATATTTGTATTCTAGCTACTTGATTATGTATCACATTTATATATATCTTTATTTATAAAGTGCTACTTATGTACGCAGTGCTGTACAGTACAATAGATTAATACAAACAGGGGGTTATTAAAATAATAGATAAATACAAAGTATATCAATAAATACAAGGTACAGTTGCAATAAGTTAAGAGTCAAAGAGACAAGAGGATGGAGGTCTCTGCCCCGTATGGACTTTATTTAAGTTCGTTCTCCCTTCACCAGTAGTAAATGAACTTCCTGTTGAACAGACAGGTGTTCAATCAGCATAGTCTTTTCTGGCTAAACCTACTGCCTGGGGCTAGTAGACTACATTTGCCCTTCCTTTTCCTGAATACACGGGTCACTTAAGTACCATGTAGTCTAGTTTTATGGTTCAGCCTGCCCTTTGCACATATCAGGATCCCAGGATAATTTATTTTGGGGCATAGTGCTACAGCACAACAACGTTTATAAAGCTGTCTTTAATCGGGCTGATAATATAGATGTGGTATTCAGTCAGCCCTCTGATTACCATGCTAATACATAGCTTGCAAGCAGGAAGTAATGAGAATTTCAGACAGCAGTGATTCATGTGATAGTATGTGTATAGTATTAATCTGTTGGTTGCTGATAAGATGAATGCAATGCAAAGACAACATGCACAGTAGGTCTTAAAGCAAAAGTGCCCTGACCTCCAACTACTGAACTTTGCATCATCACAGTGGAGGGGCGTCTTCCAGATTGGTAGCCTGAATAATCAGGCAAATGATTCCTTTCTATGCTTACAAACATGCAAACATTTTCATTTTAGCAAGTCCTACCAAATTGGTAAGGGTATGGATTCTGTTATCCAGAATGCTTGGAACCAAAGGTTAAGGGGTCTTTCTGTAATTTAGATCAGCCTACCTTAAAGGTGTTGTTTACCTTTAAATCAACTTTTTGTATGTCATAGATATTGATATTCCAAGACTATTTGCAATGGATTTTCATCTTTTTTTGTTTTTCAGTTCTCTCACTTTTTGTTTAGCAGCTCTGCAGTTTGGTATTTCAATAGCTATCTGTTTGGGTCTTGTTTATCTTAGCAAAGAATATGAATAGGAGAGGGACTGAATATAAAGATAAGGAATAAAAAGTAACAATAACAATAAAATTGTAGCCTCACAAAGCTGCTGGGGTCAGTGACCCCCAGCTGGAAAGATGGAGGAGGAAAACTTATAATTTATAAGCTATAAAAAATAAATAATGATGACCAATTGTAAAGTTGCAACAATTGGACATTCCAGAACATACTAAAAGTTAACTTAAAGCTAAACCACCCTAAGTCAGCTTATAAATCAATTCAACCCAACTGACTTGTTATGCCTCTCATAAGGATTAATTATATCTTATTAGGGATCAAGTACAAGGTACTGTTTTATTATTGCAGAGGAAAAGCAAATCATTTTTAAAATTGGATTTTTAAAAATGGGAGATGGCCTTCCCATAATTTACAGCTTTCTGGATAATGTATACTATGCCTGTAGTAGCTTTTAAAGGAAAAAGAAAGCCAAAGTCACTTGGGGGTGCCAAAATGTTAGGCACCCCCAAGTGACTTTGACCACCTACCTTTTACCCCGGGCTGGTGCCCCTGTGAGGAGGGAACAGCACCAGCCCGGGGTAGCTGCCGGCGCTTCCTTCCTTCTGTTTCGCTGCGCGCGCATGCGCAGTAGAGTGAAAAGCCGAACTTAAACATTAAAGTCGGCTTTTCACTCTACTGCGCATGCGCCCACCGCTGGCATTCCGGAAAAGGAAGCCAGGAAGAAGGAAGCGATCCGCTCCAGGTGCCCCGGGCTGGTGCTGTTTTCTCCCAACAGGGGCACCAGCCCGGGGTACGAGGTAAGCGGTTAAAGTCACTTGGGGGTGCCTAACATTTTGGCACCCCCAAGTGACTTTACCTTTCGTTTCCCTTTAAAGTTAGTTATATACACCTGTGCCATTTAGCTCTGCCTAATTCATATACAGGTATCCCTTATGTGAAAACTTCTGAATCACGGAAAGGCCATCTCCCATAGACTCCATTATAAGCAAATAATTCTAATTTTTAAAAATTATTTCCTTTTTCTCTGTAATAATAAAACAGTACCTGTACTTGATCCCAACTAAGATATAATTAATCTTTATTGGAGGCAAAACAAGCCTATTGGGTTTATGCAATATTTAAATTATTTTTCGCAGACTTAAGTCATGGAGATCCAAATTACGGAAAGATCCCTTATCCGGAAAACCCCAGGTCCCAAGCATTCTGGATAACAGGTCCCATACCTTTACCATTATGTTCAGTTTGCTCATAGAAAAAGTAATGTTGCTTATATTGGCATTGGCAGCTTTACCAACAAAGTCAACGAACTAAAGAAACTAGCCAATCAAATTTTAGAAGCTGGATGGAGATGTAGACATTCATTAAAAATGTGCAAGGAGTCAGGTTGTATACGGTTTATAAGAAAAAAGGATATGCAAAGGCTTTTTAACCTTTTCACTTAAAATCTCAGGGTCTAACCATGTTCTAACCTGGTGATACTACAAATAATTTTGATTTAGCCTACTGTTCAGCAACTTCAGTAACAGAAATAACCTTTAGATAAATGTTGTGATAAATTCAATACATCAGAGTCATTAAAAAAAGAAATCTTGGCTAAACAATTACTCACATTACCAAGGAGAGACTACTTGAACATAACCGCTGCAATTTTAGGGAAAGATGAATGTTGTTTTCATTTGAGAAAACCTTAAAAATGTTACAAGAGGCAGAAGCATTACACTCACCTTAGGGTAGATTGAGTTGGTTCTGTGCTTGAAGATGGCTCAAGACTGATTGGTAAAACCTTTTCACTTTTATAGTTATCATATCTCTAAAAAGAGGATTAAAGAAAAAAAAAAAGACTAAATAAGGATAAGTGTGAAATAAATCAAGCAACAAATTACACTGAATGCTTATCTATTAATGTACATCAGATAATGTACTGCATACATTTTGGGGCATGTTTATTAACATTGAAGACAAACTTCCCCGGTAATGTTGCCCATAGCAACCAAACAGATCTTTACTTTTGTTAAATTGTAGGTGGCCATTCAAATCTAAGGTTGATTGATTTTTTTCTGCACTTTTAGCACTTAAAAAACTTGAATTTGAGTTATAGTTCAAAAACTCAAATGCCTGGCATTTATTAAGTGCAAAAAACCCGGAAAAGTAAAAATTTGCCATGGAAAAGCTTGTGAGTTTCTAAAGTCAATGGGAGTTGTCATAGGCAAAGTCAAGCCATATTCTCAAACTCAAATTTTTCGAGCTCATAAATTAAAAAAAATTCTAGATTTTGAGTTTTTTTTTATCAAACAAATTTTCCTTATTAATGTCCATTAATTGGCTGATGGGGCCAACATGTATGTGTGGCTTGGATTGTTTGTGAGTACTGTGAATCCTATGATCCCAGGGGGAGGCCCTTAATTCTAAAACATTTCCATTTAGGAGTACCCAATAGCACATACTACTAAAAAAGTATATTTTCATGAAAATGGCTTATTTAGATGAAGCAGGCTTTTACACAAGAGCTTGTTTATGTAATATATGTTTGGGGGTATAGGTTTCCTTTTATAAATAAGCGCCCATTCGATTTGTGAGTTTATTCGATTTAGAAAAACTCGTATTTGTGAACTAGAAAATTGATAAATAAGCCCATAATTGTTGATTGGTTGCTATAGACAACATCACCAGTGATTAACGGTTAGTCTCCAATGTTAATAAATATGTCCCTTTATGTCATTTTAACATACCAGTAATACAAGTTATAAACCCTGGGTCAATGGCCAACCTTACTTATGGTCTTGTGAGAATTAAATACCACCAGCAATCAACAAACATCTAGGAAAAACCTTCCTATGATAGTAGAGGTTGTTATAGCAGCCAAAATCCCCTTCCTAAATCCAAGAGGGAAACAGAACAGCCCTTAGTCAGTTTTGTACTAGGAACAGCCTCCAACCTTCCTGAAGGCTTTATCTAGACTTTGGAACACAGCTGCAGTTATTTTCTCCTATTCAGACACAAAAACATCAGTGATGTCAAGTCATAACAGTCTCTGTTGAAATTTATCTTAAAGGTTATAGATGGGGTTTAGGTCTGAGCACTGAAGCATAGTCAAGTTTTCCTTAACAGTAAACCATTTCCTTGTGCACACCCTGTTTTGTGCACAGAAAACTGGAAGTCCCCCCCTTTTATGAAATCAAGCTACTCAGTACTTCCTGACTCATACAAGCACAATCAGAGTAAATCAGTCATCCATACTAGTGCTAGAGATAAATGTAGTATCGGTAATGAGCATCAGTGATCAGAGCAACTATCCTAGTTGGTTCCTAATTTACCCCAGACAAAAACTGCCTTTTAGCATTTATTTTTTTTTTAATATTATTTTATTTTAACCTGGCTACCACATTACTCAAGTCAATGCCTGGATAACTGGAATCTACTATAATGACAACCTAATCTATTTGTGAAGTTGTTTTACATTTATAACAGTTGATGGGCCTCTAGTAAAAGTGCTGATTGAGGATTATGCAGCAAAGTGTGATAAAGCAGTCCACATGAACACGAGCTACTTTTTAGATTTTGCATCATTTACCTTAATTTGTGCATGGGCCCATCTTACCACAAGTTTCTTGGAAAGGGCCATTTTCCCATTGAGACAATGAATTGCTCTCTCTGCTTCCTGCACAGAAGAAAATATAAAATTTAAAGAAACAATCACCATAACATAATGAGCGTCGTAGCAAAAATAATCACCATCACAGAAATGGATACAAATTCCTTTACTTACTGCTTTTGTCTCAAAGTTTACAAAACAGTATCCTCTGGGCTGTCCTTCTAATGGTCCGGATTTGTGGAACAGAAAATCAAATTGCTTTACTTTTCCAAATTTTTGAAGCAGTTTTAAAAGGTGATACCTGTTCAAAGGAAAATATGTTAAACATATGTAAAATCTATTAAGAAAGTTAATAATATCCCTGCTCCTTATATTTTCATCACAGGGAAGCATTTTGAAAATAACAATTGTTACAAAAGTAATGGTAAATGACAAATGAACTGGACACAAAAGAAAGACGTACTCTGTTATTTTAGGATCCACATTGCCAATCCACAAGCGATGACCATCTTGTAGAGAGCCCTCAGACAGAATTGCTGCATTTTCAAGAGGCAACATCTTAGGGTTGTCTTCCATTGACAAACAGCTCTGAAACGTAAAGTGAAACAAATCATTTAGGAAGTATCAACATAAACACATTGGTATGTTATACTTTAAGAGTCTATTACAAAAAATACACCTATGAATCTATACATTCATACAGCTTTGGGAAAAATAAGGAGAAAATGGTTAACGGCAGAGCTGTCCAACTGGTGGCCTGCAACCATTCCCTGTGTGACCCCCATCTGTCTGGCTGCTGTGACTACTTACCTTTGTGTAAACTTTAAATGTTATCAGTACTGAGATCAACTGGTCCTTGTATTATTCAAACCTAAGATTCAAGCTGTAAGCCCTGCATTGTTCACACCCTTAAGCCCCTGAATAATTTACACTTTCAAGTTCCTGTGTTGCTCTCACCTGTTAGATCCCGCATTGTTCACACCTGTAAGACCTGTATAGGTTTCCCCTGTCTCCTGCCCTACTTTGCCTGTGCCAGCCCTACACTGCCTGTGTGTGCCATACTCTGTCTGCCCTATGCTTCCCATGTGTGTCATAGTCTGCCTGCCCTATGCAAATAAATACTTGTACCTTTATTGCACACTTTTATTATATTTAATATTTGTATTTTTTTTTGTCTATGTAACACGGGTCAAAAAAATTTCATTACATAAACTTGAAACTTGAACTATGCTGCCTGTGTGTGCCATAGTATGCCTGCCTTATGCAGCCTGTGTGCGCGCCATACTCTGCCTGCGCTATGCTGCCTGTGTGTGCCATACTCTGCCTGCGTGCGCCATAATCTGTCTGCCCTATGCTGCCTGCGTGCGCCATAATCTGCCTGCCCTATGCTGCCTGTGTGCGCCATAATCTGCCTGCCCTATGCTTCCCGTGTGCGGCATAATCTGCCTGCCCTATGCTTCCCGTGTGCGGCATAATCTGCCTGCCCTATGCTGCCTGTGTGCGTGCCATACTCTGCCTGCTCTATGCTGCCTGTGTGTGCCATACTCTGCCTGCTCTATGCTGCCTGTGTGCGCCATAATCTGCCTGCGTGCCATACTCTGCCTGCCCTATGCTGCCCGTGTGTGCGCCATACTCTGCCTTTCCTATGCTGCCTGTGTGCTTGCCATATTCTGTCCCCTTCAGTCTCACATCCAAAAAACAGAAAGGCGATAACATTTAAAAGCACTTGAATTGTTAAATTACCAGTGTTGTGTGCAGGAAGGAGTTGATGTTCAAAGGTAAGAGAAGTGCACAGCAGGGAAGGCATATATAAGGCAAAGATGCTTTGTGCAGGGTGGCATAAGGGAAATGTGAGGAAAAGAATTTATATGCAGGGAGTAGCTGTTATCAAAGGGAAAGGAGGTTATGTGCCTTACAATGGCACCAATCACATACATGGTAGAAAACTGAATTGTGGGAGTCACTGATCAAACTATACACATGGTACATGATGACAATTTAAGCCTCTCTCAAATGTACTAATGTCTGCACACTTGTATAGTTACCTGCCAATAAAGCTTATAGTTTGCCTGTTAGGAGGCAAAGGTGTCTAATATTACATTTTTGTCTCGTGTTTTGGCCAGTTATGTGGAATTCTCTGAGCCAACAAATTCCTGTCATTTTTGTAAGTTACTATATATGTGTACCAAAGGTAAATACAATGTATAGCCATTTTCTGACCCTGTATAGCTGCCATGTTTGAGTCTACTACATTGCACAAAGCTACAAAGCTTCCCGTCCTGTTGCTGCCATGTTTAGAGTCAGTACCTCAGAGTAATCCTATTCCTATGAGAGAAGTAATGAGATAGCTCATTCACTAGTACAGGTATGGGATCCCTTATCCGGAAACGCGTTATCCAGAAAGCTCCCAATTATGGAAAGGCCATCTCCCATAGACTCCATGTTAATCAAATAATTTTAAAACTGATTTTCTTTATCTCTGTAATAATAAAACAGTACCTTGTACTTGATCCGTTAGACTGATTCGGCAGCTAATCGGCCCGTGTATGGCACTACCAAGGGACTGCCTGACCAATCTCTGGCCTGAAATCGGGCAGATATCGATCGACAGGTTAAAAAATCTAGTCGGATCGGGGACCGCATCGACTCAACTTTGCCTATACCCGTCGTTATAATTCGATCGTTTGGCCCCAGGGCCAAACGAATTAGCCTGGATTCTCCCAATATCGCCCACCCATAGGTGGCCATTTTCTGACCCTGTATAGCTGCCATGTTTGAGTCTACTACAATGCACAAAGCTTCCCGTCCTGTTGCTGCCATGTTTAGAGTCAGTACCTCAGAGTAATCCTATTCCTATGAGAGAAGTAATGAGATAACTCATTCACTAACTAGTACAGGTATGGGATCCCTTATCCGGAAACCAGTTATCCAGAAAGCTCACAATTATGGAAAGGCCATCTCCCATAGACTCCATGTTAATCAAATAATTTTAAAACTGATTTTCTTTATCTCTGTAATAATAAAACAGTACCTTGTACTTGATCCCTTAGACCGCTACCAACGAGACTGCCCGACCAATCTCTGGCCTGAAATTGGCCAGATATCGATCGGCAGGTTAAAAAATCTAGTCGGATCGGGGATCACATCGGCTCGTTGATGCGGTCCCCGGACAAACTTTGCCTATACCCGTCGTTATAATTCAATCGTTTGGCCCCAGGGCCAAACAATCGAATTAGCCTGGATTCTCCCATATATCGCCCACCCGTAGGTGGGGGATATCGGGAGAAGATCCGCTTGCTTCTTAAGGTGTATGGGGACACTAAGATATAATTATTCCTTATTGGAGGCAAAACTATTCTATTGGGTTTAATTAATGTTTTATTCATTTTTTAGTAGACTTAAGGTATGGAGATCCCAACTACAGAAAGACCCCTTATCCAGAATACCCTTGGTCCTGAGCATTCTGTTTAACAGGTCCTAAACCTAAAAAGAAAACCTGAGGCTTTTGTTCTTATTGCAAAGCTACATATTTACACTTTACCCAACGGCATTACACTGGTAGTAAGGGAAGATAAGGCTGCAAAAGATTGCAGTTATAGGCCATACACGACAGACGGAATTTCAGCTGGGAACAAACAGGGTGTCATTTCCCCAATACCCAACATTCACCACACGAACGAAAACACAGTTTAAGAAAAAAATAAATACCTGCTACAAAACGAATAGAGCTCTACAATGTCATACAGCTCTCGCTAGCCTCCTCTCTCCCAGATATCGCCGCAAAGGTTCAGCTTCCAAAGCAAATCTTTCCACTTGCTTACGTCACTGCAACGGGACCGCACTCAGGGGCGGCGCATTTTCATGACGTAAGGAAGGCAGACAAGCATACCAAAGGCGAAGGTGGGACGGGAATTATATCATCTATTAAAACGCTTATTTGGTTGGGTATTATTGGTATATTATTGTGTCTTTTCTGAAGCCTGAGGTTTATACAACTCATGATGATGTATTAGTTGTGTGGTAATATCATCATGGAGTTGTAATACAACTTGCAAATGAAAGAATTGTTTGGGGCTCACAGAAATGATTTCCACATGTGGTAGGGCTTTCTAAATAAAAAGCAATGTTATCGTTGACAATACACTACCAAAAATGTATTGGTAAAGCTGTATTATTGTGTTGGGTCACTGACTCCCTTTTGGACTCCTATAAATGCAGAAATTGGCAGCAGGTAGAAGTCATTAGTGAGGCTAGTGCATTATATTTGCATAGTGCTAATTATATTGTCAACCATTAGGATAAGTGAATAATGACAACCAGCACATGAACAGTTCAGTGTAAAAACGAAACTGGGTAAATAGATAGGCTGTGCAAAATAAAAAATATTTCTAATATAGTTAGCCAAACATGTAATCTATAAAGGCTGAAATGGGTGGGTGTCTAACATAATAGCCAGAACTTCCTCCTGTCAGCTCTCTAATCTCTTGGTTAGTGACTTGAGGGTGGCCACATGGGACATACCTGTTCACTTAGTTTGTTTTTGATCCTGAGCACACAGGTCAGATGGAAAAGCAAATAGTTATGTCCTCAAGTCATTGATTGGTTACAGGTTAGAGAGCTGCTAAGGAGGAAGTAGTGTTCTGGCTACACTGAACTGTTCCTTTAAGCCTTATCTTTGTGATAATTTCTAACTGCTGCCAATCTCTGCGTCTTTATGTGTACTGTAAGCAGTACCCACTTTGCAAAAGGTGGACATCTCTTTTAAATGGCCATTTTAAAAATGGATTCGATTTCTGCCCCCACTTCTGATGGGCAGATCATTGCAGAACCTAAGGGTTTATGTCAACAAGTATTTTTCAGCGGTTACCCCAAATTAAATCCTTCCTTGCCCAGTAAAAGGCCCTTCACCTGCTATTGGTAATTAACACTCAAACCCCAACATATCTGCTCTATTGAAACACACTCTCTGATGAAATTCAGACAAAGTGGAGCAAGGAACGTGGTTAGAAGCTGTGGCACAATACAGCACTTTTGAGCAATCATATCTTAGATGGCTAAGAACCACTTAAGGCCAATGTACATGGCTTACTTCGACTGCACAAGAATGTCAGTTGCATTAGAAACTTCTGAAGTGCTACTAGGACATCTGAGAAGGAGAAACACAAATGTATTTTTAAGAAGTACATTTTAATTTTTTTATGGCAAACTGCAATATAGTCCATGGTGGATAGAGACTGATAGTGTGCAACTTTGTTGGAATGCAGTGAGAGCAAATGCAGGTGCATGAAAAACATATACTCTGTGTAATGCAAGCTGGCATCATATTGTGCAACATAAAACATATAAAGTAAACAATTGCCACTCTGCATTTGCTTTTATATTAATCAATCAATGCTGGGACTGCAAGTTCAAAATATTTATACAACAATAGCCAGCTGGCCAAGACCCACAATCATCTTATTAATTCAGTTTTTTCCACACTTTCATGTTTCTTTATGACAATTTTATGCATTTATTTCCAGAACAAGGCATGGCTCTAAGGTGCTTGTGTAGACTGCAGCCTGTGGCACTCCATTTCCGAACAGCAACATCATTGGGACCGCAGAGAAGTGCTTTAGCAGTAAAATCGCAAGAACATTCTATAGCCTTTATAAGTAGGCACCTTGCTACTAAGAAAAGTAAAGGTATGTTGTTGTCCTCAGCAACTGAAGGGATAAATATTTAGCATTTTTGTTAAATGGGAACCTTATGCTATACAGAGAAATAACTAGTCCCATTACTGTGTTTAAATGTAGCCAAAAGTAAAGGACAAGTTCAAGCAAGAGTAAATCTAAATGCTGCCCTTGTTGAAGACATTATTAACCTGGAAGACGTGAAACAAGAAATGAAAAGCATACTGGAGAATCTTAAAGAGGATTTTACTAAAAACTTAAGTATTCGAACTTCCCCAGGTTAGTGAGTCATTTCCCACATATATGAATTATTCTAGAACTGTGCAGTGACAAAACTGTTCATCATGTACCTGTAAACAGACCATTTTTCAGGTTAGAATATAGTAAATATTTACAGTTTATGATGGCTCACACACCTTGCATTGAAACTTTAATTTAATTTATTACCAGTACAGATATTAGAAAAAAATAAAAAATGTATCCGGAATTAAAGATGTTATTGTTCATTTTCACAGAAGGCCTTCTTTAAATAATCAGTTTGTGAGATACATACTTCAACAGGATCATAGCAAAATAAGAATTTAATGCATCTATTTCCCTCCTCAAGTACCATTAATTCAAGTATGTATGCTGTGGAGTGCAGTTTTTAGCATTCACACGATAGCAACATATAGGGGGTTATTTATCAACGTTGGTATTCTTTTCTTTTCATGATTTGAGTTTTTTGTGTGTGACAGTGTGCTTAGAAAACACAGCTGTCCTGCCTAAAAATGTATGGCAATTTTTTTAATTTGTAGAAAGAAAAAAAAAAAACATTTTGAGAAATAACCCCCATGAATTTAACGTTTCCCAGAAGGTCTGTACTAACAGATACAGAGGCCAAGAAAAGAACATACAACTTTAAAATCTCCCCATTACCAGTACCATATCGTTTGCTTTCCTGTCTTGTGACAGCTTGACCTCAATGGCCGAACCTTTTTGGCCTCACTGGGTTAGGCATGTCTGGGTTAGACATCTCTAGGAAGGGCATTCCACAGTCTCACTGCCCTCACCGTGAAAAACCACCTACGCTGCTTCAAATGGAAGCTCCGTTCCTCTAATCTAAAGGGGTGACCTCTGGTGCTTTTGTGAAGTGTTGATAAATCATGGCAACACAAAAGCAGTGCAAAAATATCTGGTGTGTTTCTGTCAACTTGTCGCTTCCTCAGAAACAACAACACATCCTGCTAACTACTGATGTGCAGGTTGACCCATGGTGTTCACTCTCAGCAAATTAGGGTGAATATTTGGGCGACCATCTTCCTCTGCTGCCGAATTTTCCCTGCCATGGAACCTAAGGTGCATGCAGAAGTAGCCTACAGAGTGGAAAGACATGGGTACAGGTTGGATGCTGGTCCTACAATGGCAATATTTTGTGGGTTAGGATCAGGTGCGAGTTAAGGTTTTGTGGGATAGGGTTGGGAGGGGGGTGAGTTTTTCCTGACCCTAACCATTACTACTTTCTACCCCTCTTACATAGTGCAAAACTCCACCCTTAAAAGAGAACTAACCCCACCCCCAGGTACAAATGCCCCCTTAATTGTCCTGCATCCACCCCACCTCTCCCTTCTCACATAGTCTATAACTTTGAAAAGTGGCCCTATAGAAAAACCCTAGCTAAAAAAGCAGAGCAGTGCAACAGTGTACCTGGGCACCATTTTCCGTTCATTAGAAAATGCTTTGGGTCTCTCTGCTGATACGGACCGTGCTTGAGCATGCGCCGTTGGGGATAGCCGGGAATCAGTCCCAACTGCGCATGCTCAAGCAGGGTCCGTGTCTGCATATTGCTATAGACAATACAGGTAATTAGACATAAATGATCGAGTAAATGATCAGCATTGTCTGTTTTTGAAGCTGTGACAAGTAGCTGCTACTAGTAGCTCCGTGCGTCTTCACCCATAGAGGGGTGGAACTTGGGGGACTATTGTCTTTATGGCCTGACTCCTAATCAAGAGCATAGAGCACATAGCACTGACTTAAAACATCTCTAATTAAAAAATGGATGGGTTATTGCACAACAACAGCAGGTATCAATTTATCCTGCAATAACCTTTAATACCTGCAGTTACTAAAACTGCATATTGCTTATTTAGGTTTCCCTTATCAACATTTTGTAGTGTCTAAAAATAGCAACTTCTTTACTACTTACTTCAGTGCAGGTCTGGACTGGCATTCAAAATAGACCCTGGCCGGCCCCCTACCAGCCCACTAAATAGTGACTTTCTATGGCATCTTACAGCAGCCCCTCTGGCATTTGCCATAACCCACAGTCCTGCTTCAGTGTGCAGTATATTGGCAACTCACATATTCTGTTTTTTTTTTTTTTTCTGATTTTACCTGCTTCTATTTACCAGCCTTGATGTTATTCTTTTATGTCTTCTTTTCCTTAGGTGCATTTGATCACATTACAGTAACCACAAAAGATGGCAAATTTCCATTAAACCAGCTTGGACAAATCTCCCTGAAGTCCCCTCAGCTTTTTATAATTAACATGGCTAGTTTTCCAGAGGTAATATGTATCCAATTTTACTAGTACTATTAATAAAAATATAAAAGCTGCTATGTATGGCATGTTGTATGGGATGCCATAGCTGATAAAAGTGTCAGAAACAGATTTTAAGACTGCTATATTAATGGGGGATGGAATATTGATAGTTAAAGGAACTGTTATTTAAAGTCACTTGGGCTTATGTAGAAGACTAAGTGCAATTTGTCCCAAACACTCATTTGTTTTTATTTAACACAAGCTATGCAGATTTTTACATAAACAGATATAATAATATAATTAACAAGGTTTACAGAATAAAAACAGCAGGACAAGAGGACCCTATGTCCAGGAATTTACAACCTAAAGAACAATTGAAACATAATCTTGCTGGAAAATAAATGTTTTTTGATAGGCTAATAGGCTTCTTGGCAAGCCAAAGCAAATAAATCATTTTTGGGAGGGTCGGTGTTGGTTATTTTAAAAGGTTACCTTTATTACAAAACTAATTAAACTTCTCCATGTTCTATTATTCTAGAGTGCAACAGCAGCTGTGAATGCATTAAGAGATAGCCAAATGAACTTAAATCCAGAACTTGATGGAACAATTATTAGAGTTCCAGTTCCTCAGTAAGTATTTAAACACTGCCTAAAACTATAGTACCATAGTAGGTTAGGTCTTAGTTAGTGTCTAAAAAAAGACACACATCCATCAGGTTCAACCTTAATGCCTATATATAACCTGCCTAACTGCTACTCGATCCAGAAGAAAGCAAAAAAACCCCATCTGAAGCCTCTCTAATTTGTCTCGGGGGGGGGGGGGGGGAGGAATTTCTTCCTGACTCCAAGAAGTCTTTGGATCAATTTGTACTATGAGCTTTGTTCCCTAACACTGTTATTTGCTAAAAACCATCCAACCTCTTCTTAAAGCTATCTTATGTATCAGCCAGTACGGCTGATTCAAGGAGAGAATTCCACAAGCTCTCACTGTAAAAAACCCTTTTCGAATATTTAGATGTATGCCCTTGTGTCTGCTGGAAGGATCTACTGGTAAATAAAGCATTTGAGAGATTATTATATAATCCCCTTATATATTTATACATAGTTAGTAGATCACCCCTTAATTCCCTCTCCTTCCAACTTGCCCAGTCTGTCTACATAACTGAGACTTTCCAAACTCTTTACCAGCTTAGTTCCCCTTCTCTGGACCTTCTCTATCTCAATAATATCCACTTTGAGCACTGGAGATCAAAACTGCTCGGCATATTCTAGATGGGGCCTTACCAGTGCTCTGTAAAGTGGGAGAACAACCCCCTCCTGCAAATTTAATTCCCCTTTTAATACAGCTCAAGACCTTGTTTGCCCTTGCCACTGCTGCCTGGCATTGCTTGCTAAAGCCAAGTTTGTTATCTACAAGGACTCCTTCTCCATAATGGATTTGCCTAGTGCAGTCCCATTATGGGTATAAGTGGCTGCATATTTTTACATCTCATCTGCCATTTAACCGCCCAGATTGCCAGTTTGTCAAGATCCTGCTACAAATATGCCACATCCTGGATAGAATTAATTTGGCTGAAGAGTTGTGTGTCATCTGCAAACACTGACCCATTACTTATAATACCCTAAATCATTAATGAACAAGTTAAATAAAAGTTGACCCAAAAGAGAACCCTTAGGGACCCCAACCTTTCTCCAAGCAGAGAATGTACCATTAGCAACCACTTCCTGTACCCGATCCTTTAGCCAGTTTCCTATCCATGTGCAAACAACTTCACTAAGACCAACAGACCTTAGTTTAGAAAGCAGTTGTGGGGCACGTTACAAAACGCTTTGGCAAAATCCAAATAGATCACATTAACTCCCCCACTGTCCAGCTTCTTACTAATCTCATCATAAAAAGCAATCATATTTGTCTGACATGACCTGTCCTTCGTAAATCTTGTGCCAAAACAAAAAGAAGTGTGGGGTACAAGTGGATATATCTAGTACCTTCCCACTAGTATCACATACAATAAAAAAGGTGCAAAGGTGTACGTTTATTTCATGTGGTTCAGCATGAAACCTATTCACACCCTGCACTGTTCAGGGTTGTTACGGCCTTCTGTAGTTTGGGGCCTACGTTAGCTTCTCCATTCTGTCCACCATTTTGGGGCAAAGTTTCCTTTGTGTGCGGGGTCTGTGGGATAGGGGATCAGGTGAGTTTTCCCCTTTTTGTGGCTTCAGGTGCGGGTTGCTGTTGGAGGTTTGAGTATTGATCAATAGCAGCGTGTTATGTTTGTCCCTGTGGTCCTGGTGTAGCGATGCCTTACTTATGTTTCCCCATCTCTCCAGTTTGGGTTGGTTATATAAGTTTTAAAGGCCTGTAGCTGCTTGTGGCCCAAGAGATGCATCTGTACCCACTTATGCCAAAACCACTCCCCTGATTTTTAATAAAACATATAATAAGCAAATACATCCCATGATGTGGTTGGGACGACTGTACCTGTTGTCAAATAATGAAACCTTAAGGGTCAGGCTTTTGGCCTGCTGTGTTTTGTTTGCAGGGGCTGAAAAGTTAAGTGAGCTAGAAGGTCCCCCAAAACCCATGGCCATTGTTTGAATGGATGGGTGATTTCTGAGGCAACATATTACACACTATCTTACAGATAGGATATATTATTATTTTCTTTTCTTTATGGTCTTTTACTTTTGAGATTATGATCCTAAGCCTGGGTGCCCAGTTCTGAGCTTTCATTTACAGCAGCATTGTGAAGGTTGTAGAAAGCCCTGCTGGGGATGTTGAAATGGCAGTTTCTATTAATGCCTTTAGTAGCGGCTTGGATTACTTGGATAAGCATAATATCCATGGCTATTGTGATCTCAAGACCTACAGTTAGTTTAATATCGGTATCACTATAATTTATAAATGTGAGTGTTTATCTAGGTCTGTGTAGGTAGGTGTATATATGTGCACTTGGGTTCCTTTGGATTGGTTAAACTTGGTGGTCTTTTGCCAACCCAAATTAACAATGTGAAGTATATTTAATGAAGAATGCTGTTGGATGGACTTCCCGCTGATTGTGAAACAAACATCCAGATATAGATATACACCAGAGGCATGATACAGATTATAAGATCCCGGCATTTTCCAGCAGATCTATTTGCTACATTCAGCTCTCTCTGTCCAGTTGTAAAACTGAGCTTTTAATTTTTTTCCTTAACAAACAGGCTTCAATTGCTTGTGAAGATAAAAGTTCTAAGGCACTGTAAGCCTAGTTACAGTGTGCTCTTTTATCGGGGAAGGCAAGTTTTGGTGCTCCAGATTTTTCTTGACTTCAGTCCCCAGAATATTCCCACTAGTTGAGTGGGCAGGGTATTGCTGGTATTTATACTCTCCTTAACACTATATTACTGGTAACCTCAACTACCATTTACATTTTTTAGGGTAACGCGGGAACACAGAGAAAATTTAACAAAACTTGCAAAACAACTTACCAACAAGGCCAAGGACTCCCTACGCAAGGCTCGTACAGGGGCAGTACAGGAAGTAAAAAAATGCAAGGAGGGAGTGTCAGAAGACATAGTAAAACTGTTGGAAAAGCAGGTAATATAACAAGATTATTGGTAGCCATTTGATTGATCGTTTATATACAAATTACGTTGCATCTACAGTTGTTTTCTTCTGTGAAATCATGTCTAAAGCCTACAGGAAAATGGTTTCTTTGTGTAGGGTTTGAATATGTTTGTTATTAAGTATAGTAAAGTACAAAAATACTACCTTTGTGCACAAACATGTCACGGTTCAGTTACTGCTGTGTTGCAGCTCTCTGCACTGAGATCCAGACCAACAATTAGGTGCAGCTCATCCCTGTTCTTACTGCCTGCCTTAGGGGTCCTGACCTAAGACGGTGCTCCTGTTAGAAGAAATCTGCACTGAACGGGGTATATTCAAGCGAGCCATCCTTCATTTGTTCTGGTCTTTGTACATGCGCAGTAGAGTAAAAAGTCAACTTTAACAAAAAAGCTGTCTGTTTTCTCAACTGCACTTGCGTCGGCCCCGGGATTCTGAAGAAAGAAGATTCAGAAGGAAGAGGAACTCTCACTCACTTATACCTAGTGCTGGGCGGTATACCACCAAATACCGAATACCGTTTAAAAAAAAAAATGATATTAATTTTTTACATACCCCGGTGTAGATCGGTTGCGCCCCGTGCGTACGTGACGTCAGTGCGTACGGGCGCACCCCTGTTCAAATGCCGCCCTGAAGAGTTTCCCACCGTGGATCATGGCAGAAGCTCCCCCGATATAAAAGTCAGTCAAGAACACATGAATAAACAGCCCAGTCATGTTACCCGAGTCATTGGCTACACTTTTTTCTCTGGTCATAAATCTGCAGATGAACTTGTGTGGTGCCACATTTGCTCTGAAGTGTCCCATGTTCACACCGCCACTAGCTGTCAGTTTGCTTCTCTTGCCTTGACCTCCTGTGCTCAGAGTAATCTGTGCTTTCTACAGAGACCAACTGGGCCAGCCAGAGAATCTCATTGGCCTAAGGTCAAATTGACTTTTAGGGGCATTGGCCACCAATGTTAATTGGAAAAAAAAAATACCGTCAAATACCGTGACACCGATATAATTTTGAAAAATACCGTGATATAAGTTTTTGGTCATACCGCCCAGCACTACTTATACCCCTGGGCCGTGCAGTTTTCTACTAACAGGAGCACCAGCTGGGGTATCAGGTAACCAATTACAATCCACCCCCGCCCCCCCCAGTGATTTAGCTTTTTCTTCTCCTTTAAAGCCTCCAAAGGAATCAATGATTTCTTCTTCCAATTAAATAATTGGTGAAATTCTTTAATTAGTTGTATATCATTTGTATGCTTTACTCAGTGATTTGCTCTTTTAAGCTCTTTGATAAACTTACTGCACTGTACTGTATATCAATTATAACATATTTAATAACATATACCCCTATTTTTTCTAGATACAACAAATGGCAGATGACATAGCAACTGAACTCGACAAACAGCTGGCCACCAAGACAAAAGAACTTTTGGCTTAAGATATTTACACTCTAGTGAACAGAATCTTGTTGCTTAACATGACTCTGATTGGAAGAATTTAAATGTAAGCACTTGCAAGCTATGCTATTTTGCAATAAAAATATGTTTCATAGTGAAACACCTCAGTTCCCAAGACTCATTTATTACATAGCAAAATTGTACATTTGCCAAAAGCTTTCATTCAGTTCATATGCACAGTACAGGTATGGGAGAAATATACAAAAAAATCTCTGAATTACAGAAAGGCCATCTTCCATAATCAAATAATTCGCGTTTTTTAAAAAATAATTTCCTTTTTCTCTGTAGTAATAAAAACACTACATTGTACTTGATCCCAATTACTGAAGGCCAAACAGTCCTCTTGGGTTTTACTTAGGGCTCTGGCACATGGGGAGATTAGTCAGCCGAGACAAATCTCCTTTGTTGCGGGCGACTAATCTCCCCAAAATGCCATCCCACCGGCGAAAATGTAAATCACCGGTGGGATGGCATACACAGGAAGTTTCCTCTCAAGACATTTTTGCCAGTGGGATGGCATTTCGGGGAGATTAGTCACCCACGACAAGGAAGATTTGACGCAGGTAACTAATCTCCCCGTTTGCCAGAGCCCTTAGTGTTTCAATGATGATCTCTAAGTATAGAGATCCAAATTATGGAAAGACCCCTTATCTGGTAATCCCCCTAGTCCCGAGTATTATAGATAACAAGTCCCACACCTGTACAGGGTTTGATACATTATTGGGTATTTCTGTATTTGCCTGATATTAGTTAGGTTTTTGGCATTTATTTTTAGTAGACCTAAGATATGGTGATCCAAATTAAGATCCCTTATACAGAAAACCCCAGGTCCCAACCATTCTGGATAAAAGGTCCCATACCTGTATCAGGTAAGTGATTATAATCACTAGGGGGTCGCATAACATTTGGCAGCCCCTGTGATTTACCCTTTCCTTCTCCTTTAAACACGATTGGCAGGGTTGGCAGGGGGTGAAAGTGGGTTTGGTGTAGTAGGAAGAGTTCCTTCATTTGTAAGTGGTGAGTCTTATCAATGGATTATAATATATACCTTGTAATATGAATACATTTGACAGAAAAATGTCTGCTTTTAACACAAATCCGTTAATTCTTTCTGAACAACAATGAACACAGTGAAAAGCTGAGGGAAAAAGAAAGAAAATCAGCTGCTCAAAGAACAAAACTTTGGTTGGTTTTATGTATTAAGAAAGTGTAGGTTTAAGGCAGGGGTCTTAAACATGTTCATGGTCCTTCAGACTGTTGGGAGGCCGGACTGTAGTCCTTAAACTATGGCCCCCCGTGTTCTCAAACTATGACCCCCCTGTGTCCTCAAACTACGGCCCCCTCCCTGTTTCCCCGCTGTGCCCTCTGGCTCCCTGCTCCGCTTGTTGCCCTCTGGCTCCCTGCTCCGCTTGTTGCCCTCTGGCTCCCTGCTCCGCTTGTTGCCCTCTGGCTCCCTGCTCCGCTTGTTGCCCTCCGGCTCCCTGCTCCGCTTGTTGCCCTCCGGCTCCCTGCTCCCCGCTGTGCCCTCCGGCTCCCTGCTCCCCGCTGTGCCCTCCGGGTCCCTGTTCCCCGCTGTGCCCTCCGGGTCCCTGCTCCCCGCCGTGCCCTCCGGGTCCCTGCTCCCCGCCGTGCCCTCTGGCTCCCATCTCCCCGCAGTGCCCTCTGGCTCCCATCTCCCCGCAGTGCCCTCCGGCTCCCAGCTCCCCGCCGTGCCCTCCGGCTCCCAGCTCCCCGCCGTGCCCTCCGGCTTCCTGCTCCCATGATGTGTCCTCCAGCTCCCTTTTCCCCCACTCCCTGATGTGCCCTCCAGCTCCTTGCTCCCTGCTGCGTCTGCAGACAGGTTGTAGCCAGGGGTGAGGACACAGCGGGGTCCGGGTAAATTGCCTTGGGGGCCGGATCTGGCCGTAGTTCGAGGATCCATGGTTTAAGGTATGGATGGTATTAGGATGGATGTGGGGTCAGATAGAAAGGAGTGAATATTGGGTGAGGGGTTGGTGTATGTGGGGTTGTGGCTTTGCCAGGGTTGGTAGTAGGCATGGTGTAGTGGGGAGGATTAGGGGGCCTAATACAGAGGGTAGAGGTGTTGTAAGCAGACTTGGGTAGGGGCTAGGGGTAATGTAAGGGGAAGGGAAGGTTAGGGCTTTTAAGGTGGCCATACACGCACCGATAATATCGTACGAAGCCTTGTTTCGTACGATATTCAGTGCGTGTTTGGTATGTCGGCGAGTCGACCGATATCGCAGGAAGCTGCTGATATCGGCCGACTCGCCGATCGGACCAGTTTGAAAATTTTGATCGGGCGCCATAGAAGGCGTCTGACCATAATCTCCCTTCAGCGCTGAATCGGCAGAAGGAGGTAGAAATCCTATTGTTTCTACCTCCTTACCTGCCGATTCAGCCCTGAATGGTGTGTGGCACATCTGACGATGTTTCGTGCGACCGATGGTCGCACGAAACATCGTCAGATCGCCACGTGTATGGCCAGCTTTAGAAACCTAATGAAAATGCAAAGGCAGAGAAAGGAAAACTACAGTTTTGATGCTGAGCTATGTAAGTATTCTCAAAAACAGTGGAATAACTACTATAGAACGCACCCCCCAACCAACAAAAAAAAGTTTTCAGGAGGGCCCGGCGCCCACCAACAACTCACAGAACAGAATTACATACAAAGCAACCAATAAGCAATACAGGAGGTGAAGAGGGCCCTGTTCAAAATAGCTGACAATCTCTAAAGCTGGCCATACACGTGACGATCTGACGATGTTTCGTGCGACCATCGGTCGCACGAAACATCGTCAGATCCGCCACACACAGTCAGGGATGAAACAGCAGATAAGGAGGTAGAAACAATAGGATTTCTACCTCCTTCTGCCAATTCAGCCTTCTATGGCGCCCGATCAAAATTTTCTAACCTGGCCGATCGGCGAGTCGTCCGATATCAGCAGCTTCCTGCGATATCGGTCGACTCGCCGACATGCCATACACGCACCGAATATCGTACGAAACGAGGTTCCATACGATAGTATCGGTGCGTGTATGGCCAGCTTAAGGAGAAAGGGTTGAGACACAAGGTGTGGCATGATACAACACAATAGAGCATGTTCCAGGCCCCCCCCAGGCAGCCGCGGGGTCTGCTCCAATATTGCTGGGATAATGCTGAGATATTGATGGGATATTGCCAGGACATTAATGGGATATTGCTGGGCAGGGCCGCCATCAGGGGGGCACAGGGGGTACGACTGTCCCGGGCCCGGGCGTTTTTAGCTTTAAAGGGGGCCCGGCCACGCTAGAGTTTCCGGGCCCCCTTTCATCAAGCCCGGCCCGGGCCCAATCTTTGCTTCCGTCTTCCTCTATGTGCCGCGGCTCTCTGCCGCATCCTCGCTTTTATAAGGTTGCGCCCATGCGTACTGACGTCACACGCACGGAGCGCAACCTTATGAAAGCAGAGAAGCCGCTGAGAGGCGTGGCACATAGAGGAGGACATCACGGGAACTGGAGGCCGCTGGGAGGAAATGGAAGGTGCTTGGGGGCCCTGGGGGAAGCTGAAGGATGCCCTGGGGGAAACTGAAGGATACTTGGGGGGCCCTGGGGGAAGCTGAAGGATGCCCTGGGGGAAGCTGAAGGATGCCCTGGGGGAAGCTGAAGGATGCCCTGGGGGAACTGAAGGATGCCCTGGGGGAAGCTGAAGGATGCCCTGGGGGAACTGAAGGATGCCCTGGGGGAAGCTGAAGGATACTTGAGGGGCCCTGGGGGAAGCTGAAGGATGCCCTGGGGGAAGCTGAAGGATGCCCTGGGGGAACTGAAGGATGCCCTGGGGGAAACTGAAGGATACTTGGGGGGCCCTGGGGGAAGCTGAAGGATGCCCTGGGGGAAGCTGAAGGATGCCCTGGGGGAACTGAAGGATGCACTGGGGGAACTGAAGGATGCCCTGGGGGAAACTGAAGGATACTTGGGGGGCCCTGGGGGAAGCTGAAGGATGCCCTGGGGGAAGCTGAAGGATGCCCTGGGGGAAGCTGAAGGATGCCCTGGGGGAACTGAAGGATGCCCTGGGGGAAGCTGAAGGATACTTGAGGGGCCCTGGGGGAAGCTGAAGGATGCCCTGGGGGAAGCTGAAGGATGCCCTGGGGGAACTGAAGGATGCCTTGGGGGAAGCTGAAGGATGCCCTGGGGGAAACTGAAGGATACTTGGGGGGCCCTGGGGGAAGCTGAAGGATGCCCTGGGGTAACTGAAGGATACTTGGGGGGCCCTGTGGGAAGCTGAAGTATGCCCTGGGGGAAACTGAAGGATACTTGGGGGGCCCTGGGGGAAGCTGAAGGATGCCCTGGGGGAAACTGAAGGATACTTGGGGGGCCCTGGGGGAAGCTGAAGGATGCCCTGGGGGAACTGAAGGATGCCCTGGGGGAAACTGAAGGATACTTGGGGGGCCCTGGGGGAAGCTGAAGGATACTTGGGGGGCCCTTGGGGAAGCTGAAGGATACTTGGGGGGCCCTGGGGGAAGCTGAAGGATGCCTTGGGGGAAGCTGAAGGATGCCCTGGGGGAACTGAAGGAGGCCCTGGGGGAAACTGAAGGATACTTGGGGGGCCCTGGGGGAAGCTGAAGGATGCCCTGGGGGAAACTGAAGGATACTTGGGGGGCCCTGGGGGAAGCTGAAGGATGCCCTGGGGGAAGCTGAAGGATACTTGGGGGGCCCTGGGGGAAGCTGAAGGATGCCCTGGGGGAACTGAAGGATGCCCAGGGGGAACTGAAGGATGCCCTGGGGGAAGCTGAAGGATGCCCTGGGGGAAACTGAAGGATACTTGGGGGGCCCTGGGGGAAGCTGAAGGATGCCCTGGGGGAACTGAAGGATGCCCTGGGGGAAACTGAAGGATACTTGGGGGGCCCTGGGGGAACTGAAGGATGCCCTGGGGGAAGCTGAAGGATGCTGACGGTGCCCTGGGGGAAGCTGGAGGATGCTTGTAGGCCCTGGGGGAAGCTGAAGGATACTTGTGGGGGTCCTGGGGAAAGCTGAAGGATGCCCTGGGAGAAGCTGAAGGATGCTTGGGGGGGCCCTGGGGGAAGCTGAAGGATGCTGGCGGTGCCCTGGGGGAAGCAGGAGGATGCTGTGGGGGAGCTGGAGGATGCTTGGAGGCCCTGGGGGAAGCTGAAGGATACTTGGGGGGGCCCTGGGGAAAGCTGAAGGATGCCCTGGGAGAAGCTGAAGGATGCTTGGGGGGGCCCTGGGGGAAGCTGAAGGATGCTGGCGGTGCCCTGGGGGAAGCTGGAGGATGCTTGGAGGCCCTGGGGGAAGCTGAAGGATACTTGGGGGGGCTCTGGGGGAAGCTGAAGGATGCTTGGGGGGGCCCTGGGGGAAGCGGGAGGATGCCCTGGGGTATGAGTATGAGTAATTTTGGGGAGGACCACCAATGTTTTATGGGGCCCTGGGCTGGCTAGCAATGATTTAGGGGGTACCTGCCCTGGCACCAATGCAAAACGTAACCCCTGGCTACCAATGTCTGTATGTCTTTTGTATTGATGGGGGGTCACTGGGGGAGGGGCCATTGGGGGTGTGGGAGGAGGGGGGCCCAGATTTTTTTTTTGTGAGGGGCCCCGTGATTTCTGATGGTGGCCCTGTTGCTGGGATATTGCTGGGATATTGCTGGCATATTCCTGGGATATTTCTGGGACATTGCTGGCATATTTGATGGGATATTGCTGAGATATTGCTGGGACATTGCTGGGACATTACTGAGATATTGCTGGGACATTGCTGGGACATTGCTGAAGGTGGCCATACACGCACCGATAATATAGTACAAAACCTCGTTTCGTACGATATTCGGTGCGTGTATGGTATGTCGGCGAGTCGACCGATATCGCAGGAAGCTGCTGATATCGGCCGACTCGCCGATCGGACCAGTTGGAAAATTTTGATCGGGCGCCATAGAAGGCGCCTGACCAAAATCTCCCTTCAGCGCTGAATCGGCAGGAGGTAGAAATCCTATTGTTTCTACCTCCTTACCTGCCGATTCAGCCCTGAATGGTGTGTGGCACATCTGACGATGTTTCGTGCGACCGATGGTCGCACGAAACATCGTCAGATCGCCACGTGTATGGCCAGCTTGAGATATTGCTGGGACATTACTGAGATATTGCTGGGATATTGCTGAGATATTGCTAGGATATTTCTGGGACATTGCTGGCATATTGATGGGATATTGCTGGGACATTGCTGGGATATTGCTGGGACATTGCTGGGAAATAGCTGGGACATTGCCGGGATATTGCTGGGACATTGCTGAGATATTGATGGGATATTGCTGGGATATTGCTGGGACATTGCTGGGAAATAGTTGGGACATTGCTGGGATATTGCTGGGATATTGCTGGGACATTGCTGGGAAATAGCTGGGACATTGCTGGGATATTGCTGGGACATTGCCGGGATATTGCTGGGACATTGCTGAGATATTGCTGGGACATTGCACCTACAGAATGCTGTGCTGTTGGCTGCAAGGCAGATCTGCACATAAGTGCTGAATTAAGGTGGCCACACACGTGGCGATCTGACGATCTTACGTGCGACCATCGGTCGCACGAAACATCGTCAGATCCGCCACACACCGTTCAGGGCTGAAACAGCAGATAAGGAGGTAGAAACAATAGGATTTCTACCTCCTTCTGCCGATTCAGCCCTGACGGCAGATTTTGGTCAGGCGCCTTCTATGGCACCCGATCAAAACTTTTTAACCGGTCCGATCAGCGAGTCGACCGATATCGGTCGACTCGCCGACATGCCATACACGCACCGAATATCGTACGAAACGAGGTTTCGTACAATATTATCGGTGCGTGTATGGCTAGCTTTAGGCAGGCACTAATAGTTCGGATCTGCTGCACATTGTTACTGATGGTGCTTCAGAGTAAGGGGGTTGGACAGGATATATCTATGAGGAAGTATATGGCCTCTCAGGAAGCCTCTGAAACGCGTCAGGCCATAGCTTCACAGGCTGTGCAGAGGGGATGCCAAACTATTGGGACATTTTTGATTTCACATTACAATATATCTGATTAGGAGTGAGGAGTCATGAAAAAAAATATAAAACCACGAAATCCGAATGTCAATAAATCCCCCCATGTATATTTATTTTGCTTGTCTTTCCTCAAGCCTTTTCTAGATTTTGTAGTTTTTAACTTGGAAGGGACACAAGTGTCAGCTGGCAGAGAACAGCACGTCACCAAGTCCTTGGCAACTATATATTTCAGGGTATGTCTATGTGCTGCCTTTACCACACAGTGCATATATATATACCCACCGGGAAACTCCAAGCGGACATTTGCATGGTGGCAGAGCAATGGTGTAACAACAAACAAGTGAAACACAATACCATCACAGCATCCCGCTTCGAATCAGTATGTCAACTAAATTTGCTAGCCCCTGGAACATTACGCCTAACCTTTAAAATACTTAACCAGGTACCAGAAAATAATACAAAGAGCAAAAAATAGGAAAGAGACCTTGGTGCAAATCTGTCAACCCAACAATGGCCACAATGCAACCACACAGCCAACCGAGGAAGTACGTGTGTAACAAACATGGAAACATTGTTGAAAATCTTACACAAAATCTATTTGGTCCCGGCTCTGCCACATAACATATATCCCTCATGCGATCCACATTGTTTTAAAGGATGCCAGAAGGAAGGCACTATGCTCCAAATATGGTGGGAGTGTAACATAGTCTCTAACTACTAGAACTCGGTATTCCACCTACTATCTACAGTACTCCATGCCACGTTCCAGAAGGATCCCTTTGCTCCTAGGGAAAAAACCTAAGAAATTTACAAATTCAGCCCACAGACCATGTCAGCTTATATTAACATACCTCCCAACATTTGTAAAATGGAAAGAGGGACAAAAAAAAATATGGAGCGTGTAGTGCGGCAATTTTTTGGCCACACCCACTTTACAAAAACACACTAAAATTAGCACTAGCCTTTTTAGACAGACTCAGTGGCCAGCATTTTCATGTGGGCAAGAAGGAGCAGCAGGACCATGGCACTTATAACTGAATGCCTGGGACTGCGGGATGACATACGTAAATTGGGAACGTCTAAACTCTAAATAACCATTTAACTAAGTTTTTAACCATTTAACATATTATGACTAAAAGCGGTACAGCTGGGAGGTGTAAAGAACAGTGATCAAAAGATCCCGGGATTCTACACAGTAGCAGCAGCAGCCAGCCCAGCAGGACTATCTCCCAGGGCAATAGAAGCTCTCTTTTCGGCTTTTGCAATGTGCGCCGGGAAGACCCAAAGTCAATCGTTATGTTACGTCACTCTCATTTCGCAGATTTTCGGAAGGGGGACAGAAGGAGTGGGGAGGACCCAAAGGCAAATGGCAGAGTTATAGGTGCCGCAGGACATTTAAATAACTTTCCGGGCCATCGGTATGGGCTGCGGAAAACGGGACGAAGCCCATTAATGGCAGCAAAACTCATAATTGCAATTAATTGGAAAAAAAACTACCATTCCTCTGACAATGCTGAAGGCAAAAATAATTAATATAGCAACCATTGAAAAACGTATATGTTGCAAAATAATAAGGAAGCATATGATAAGATCTGGCTTCCTTGGTAACAAAACCCAGCCGTCATTTTTTTTCTTTTATTTCTCCTGTTTTTCTGTACGTATTTCTTGCAATTACTAAAGCTTTCATTTGCCTTTTTCTATTTCTGCAAAATGGGACCAAAGGTCCTTTTCTCATATTCCGTAATTTCTTGTAAACTCAATAAAACATTTCAGGTTAAAAAAGAAAAAACCCCAGACTCCATATAACTGCTTCCAAATAAAGAATGAAAGTGAATGTTGCACCAAACTTGAAATGTAGTTAAAACATGATAGAATTGATAATGTACGGTCTATTGTCACAATTCTGTCATTCAGAAACAAATGTAATTTGGACACAGATTTATTTTTAAATATAAATGCATATAAAAATCTAATTGGAAAACTGATCTTTTAATACTTTCTTAGAAAGCACATCCCGTTTGATTATATTAGATTTATATAACTGGGGCCTGCGTCCATCCTCTGGGCCACAAAAAAGGAGAAGAGCACAGAACTGAAAAAAATCATTGGATTTCTCAGTGCAAAAGAATGGAAGAGCTGCGCTGAATAACCACATATAGCTAAAATTGTCCAAACGTAGGGTTTTCAGCCTGGGCATACAGTCAAACTTGTACAAAAGGAATTGGCTATGATTTGCTCTGAAATATGTGGCTGCGTGCCCAGACCCAACAGATACATTTGTATTAATTCTGTTTTATGTTACAAACTGTAGCCCACACAGCCTAAACTGACAAATGAAACAGCGCCATCTTCTAACCATTAAAAAATACGTATTTGAAAGATATTAAAGAGAACCATGAGAGAAGACACATTAAAGAGGGTAGGGTACCGCTTACACAGAACATTGTTTTAAAGAAGAAAAGAATTGTGAAAAAGTATGATTTGTGGTGAGAGCTAATATATCATGTCTGAGATGTAACATAGTAAGTTAGGTTGATAAAAGACATTTGCCCATCAAGTTCAAACTTTTATGCCTAAATAAAACCTGCCTAACTGATGGTTGATCAAGAAGAAGTCAGAATTAAAATCCGTAGCCTCTCCTCTTCCTCAGAGGAGGAAAAAATTCCTTACTCCAAGATGGCAATCGGACCAGTCCCTGGGTCAACTTGTACTAAGAGCTATCTCCCATAACCCTGTATTCCCTCACTTGTACTGAGAGCTATCTCCCCTACCCCTGTATTCCCTCACTTGTACTGAGAGCTATCTCCCCTACCCCTGTATTCCCTCACTTGTACTGAGAGCTATCTCCCCTACCCCTGTATTCCCTCACTTGTACTAAGAGCTATCTCCCATACCCCTGTATTCCCTCACTTGTACTGAGAGCTATCTCCCATACCCCTGTATTCCCTCACTTGTACTAAGAGCTATCTCCCATACCCCTGTATTCCCTCACTTGTACTAAGAGCTATCTCCCATACCCCTGTATTCCCTCACTTGTACTAAGAGCTATCTCCCATACCCCTGTATTCCCTCACTTGTACTGAGAGCTATCTCCCATACCCCTGTATTCCCTCACTTGTACTGAGAGCTATCTCCCATAACCCTGTATTCCCTCACTTGCTAAAAAGCCATCCAACCAACCCCTTCTTGAAGCTATCTAATGTATCTGGCATCAGAATGGGTGCCCTCATGTCAGTTGTGAGGACCTGAAGGTAAATAAATCATCAGAGAGACTATTATATGGTCCCTTTATATATTTATACATATTTATACCTTAAGCTCCCTTCTTTGCACTTTCTCTAATTTAATAATATCCTATTTAAGCACACGATGGCCTCTTATATCTTTTTCTCCTGATTTTAGTAGTCGTTTTTCTTTCCCTTTTGGATCCATCTTTAGTATTCTCTGTCACTTGCAAGTAAAAAATCTCCATAGCATTTTATTTACTAATATCTGAGAAGAAGAAGCAGTCTGGGATCGTCACCCGTATCATTATTGTATCTATCCGAAAAACTTGTTTAACATTCTTCTTCAATATAGATATTGGACCTTCCTGTATAAAACCTTGTTTAGGTCTCAAGTACACTTTATGATCTTCATAATCTCTATTGCCCCTATTGAATTTCAGAGTTTCACATAATAGGCCTCTCAACTTATCCATCATTTCATTTTAAAAGGTTCAAGTTACTTTTTGTAATGTATCCTTCAGCTAGTTCTCTTTCTAATTACAAATGGGTTGTTGGGTTGTTTAAATCAACTATTAGTATGACGTAGAGAGTGCTATTCTATTTCATTACATATTCAATTTACAGTTGGTCTTCATTTTATATTATCCATTGTTTTAGAATTATTTAGCTTCTCGTTCAGAAGCTGTCCAGTTTGGGGTTTCAGCAGCTATCTGGTTAATAGGGTCCAAATAATCCTAGCAACCATGCAGTGGTGGACAGATAAATAATAAAAATAACAACAAACAATAAAACTGTATAATACAATTGTAGCCCCACAGAGCAATAGTTTTTTGGCTGCTGGGGTCAGTGACCCCCATTTGAAAGCTATAAAAAAGAAGCAGAAGAGAAAAGCAACTAATTCAGAAAATATAAAAAAAAAAGTGGAGACCAATTGAAAGGTTGTTAAGATATGGCCATTCTATAACATACTAAAAGATAACTTTACAGAATTGTTCCCCAACCAGTGGCTCAGGAGCAACATGCTGTCTCCAACCCTCAAAGCAGGTGCTTAGTTTTGAATTTCTGGTAAGGAGACAAGTTTTGGTTGCATAAAAACAAAGTATAATACCAAACAGAGCCTTCTATAGGCTGCCAGTCCACATAGGGGCTATAAAGTAGCCAATTATTGCTCTTATTGGCCCCCCCAGGAACCTATTTCCTGCTTGTGTTGCTCCCCAACACTTTTCATTTAAATGTGGCTCACGGGTATAAAAGGTTGGGGACCCCTGCTTTACGGTGAACCCCCTCAGCATAAATCTCTACCCATAGGGTCCCCCTTACACTCCCCAGTTCTATTGTTAGTCAGTAGTGCACTGCTCCTTCTTTAAAAGGGTGTATCCATCTAAATTCACAGCCCATTCACGGTTTTTCCGACCGTCTCAGAAATAATACCAGGTATATCATCATTTCTGTCTATGTAATAAACTCCAGTTCTCCCATTTTTCCTGACAAGCTCTGTGCATTTAGACAGCAGAAGTTACCATTCTTTTCCTTAGCACTGAGGACCCCCATCCACTGCGGGGCAATCTGCCACAGTTACAGTATATATGCAGTTACTCCAATGAAAACTCAGTTGTTACTGATACCCAACTGACTGCCTTATCGTCCTGCAGCTTCTCTCCTCCCCAGTAATATCTAACCCTGCTAGGTCCTGCTCAGTGAGCAAGATACATCTCTGGGGACCGTCAATTAACCTCAGTAATGCAATTTGCTGCTCCGGATCTGTAACTCAAGCTTCTAAAGTGGTAATTTGCTCACATCCACCACATAGTTGGAACTTCTGTTCCAAATCTGCATACATACAGCAAGCTGTGCCCTGAATCAGACCCATTTACAGTGCACAAACCTTTCATATTTGCTCTTGTCTCAAACTCCTGTTTGAAACTCTGGGGTTTTTTATTCCATTTTATGACCTCTCTGAAAGAGCACCCAGTTACAAAGCAGCTATCCACAGAACTAAGCTCCACTGGAGCCTAAAGAGCTGCACGAGAAGGAGAGATAATGTTTCTAGGGCCGAGCTTCAATCTATGTTTACCACAAAATCAGAGGTTTCCCATCTGACCAATCTGGTTGCATTATTCCATTGTTTTGAGGGACTACAGAGTAAAAACTTGCAGCATAAATCATAACATACCCAGGGGTGGTGCAGAGTTTAATTCTGTCACCCCAAAATTACATGCCAGCCATTTGATCAATGAAATTTGGCAATTCCATAATATTGTAACTACTCAGTAGAGCATTGTAGCAACGGACAGAACCCTCCCCTAGTGAGTGTTCACACTGAGCTTCATTCAGCCATCCATTGATACCATAATCACAGACTGTGTTTTGACAAATGGCATTGTGCTAACCCATAGTACAGGTATGGGATCTCTTATCCGGAAACCCACTATCCAGAAAGCTCCGAATTATGGAAAGCCCGTCTCCCATAGACTCCATTTTATTCAAATTATTCAGAATTTTAAAACTGATTTCCCTTTTCTCTGTAATAATAAAACAGTACCTTGTACTTGATCCCAACTAAGATATAATTACCCCTTATTGGGGGCAGAACAGCCCTATTGGGTTTATTTCAAGGTTAAATGATTCCTTTTTATCTGTAATAATAAAACAGAACCTTGTACTTGATCCCAACTAAGATATAATTACCCCTTATTGGGGGCAGAACAGCCCTATTGGGTTTATTTAATGGTTAAATGATTCCCTTTTCTCTGTAATAATAAAACAGTACCTGTACTTGATCCCAACTAAGATATAATTACCCCTTATTGGGGCAGAACAGCCCTATTGGGTTTATTTAATGGTTAAATGATTCCCTTTTCTCTGTAATAATAAAACAGTACCTGTACTTGATCCCAACTAAGATATAATTACCCCTTATTGGGGGCAGAACAGCCCTATTGGGTTTATTTAATGGTTAAATGATTCCCTTTTCTCTGTAATAATAAAACAGTACCTGTACTTGATCCCAACTAAGATATAATTACCCCTTATTGGGAGCAGAACAGCCCTATTGGGTTTATTTAATGGTTAAATGATTCCCTTTTCTCTGTAATAATAAAACAGTACCTGTACTTGATCCCAACTAAGATATAATTAATCCTTATTGGATGCAAAGCAATCCTATTGGGTTTAAATAATGTTTTATTGATTTTTTACTAGACTTAAGGTATGGATATCCAAATTACATAAAGGCCCCTTATCCAGAATACCCTTGGTCCTGAGCATTCTGGATAACAGGTCCTATACCTGTATCAGAAAACCACCCGGCATTGTTATAATGGAGAAACCAGATTGTTTGTACAGTCAATTTGCCTGCAAACCTGATTGGTGCTGTTGAGGACAAGTAAACCAGTTAGTAAACCTGAGCTAGTATTACTTGTTGTAGATGTAGACATAACACATTTTTTATAATCACATCAGACTAGTAAGTACAAAACCTTTTTCTGTAAAAAAGCACATTTCCCATATGATCCCTTGAAAATTTTTGTTAACTTAATATATAGGCTTCCAGAGTATGCCTGGGAACAGCAGTTCATCATCTTTCTAAAGGTCCCCATACACGGATCTTCCCCCGATATCCCCACCTACGGGTGGGCGATATCGGGGAGCTTGAAGTTAAAAAAATAAATAATCCGGTCGTTTGGCCCTGGGGCAATGGGGCAGTCGGTTCGGGGACCGCATCAACGAGCCGATGCGGCCCCCGATCCGACTGAATCTTTTAACCTGGCCAATCGATATCTGGCCAATTTCAGGCCAGATATCGGTCGGCCAGCCCGCTCGTTTCTGCCCCTACACGGGCAGATAAGCTGCTGAGTCGGTCCAAGGGACTGATATCGGCAGCTTCTATCAGCCCGTGTATGGTGGCCTTTAGCAACGTGTCATATGTAAATGTAAATCCCCTTTATCAACATTAGTTCCATAATAAGAACTTTTATTGTGTTCAAATAAGAAAATTGTACGGTTTGTATTGTTTTCTCCAATATCGTAGGAAAGGAATCAACTTCCACTTTAGCACTTCATAGTTCTGACGCAAGCCCTCACTATAATGAGCTGCTCCATCTCTCAAAGGCTAACAAATACCCCTGCTGTTAGTAACCAAGGGGTCTTTCTTATGAAGAGCACATTATCTACATTCAAAAATTTCATACTAAAGGTGGCCATACACGAGCAGATCCGCTCGCTTGGCGATGTCGCCAAGCGAGCGGATCTTCCCCCGATATCCCCACCTACGGGTGGGCGATATCGGGGACCATTTAGGTAAAAAAAATAATAATCCGATCGTTTGGCCCTGGGGCCAGACGATCAGATTATGTGGGAGGCAATGGGGCAGTCGGATCGGGGACCGCATCAACGAGCCGATGCGGTCCCCGATCCGACCAGATTTTCTAACCTGGCCGATCGAGATCTGGCCAATTTCAGGCCAGATATCGGTCGGCCAGGCCGATCTGCTCTCCCCATACACGGGCCGATTAGCTGCCGAATCGGTCCAAGGGACTGATATCGGCAGCTATAGTCGGCCCGTGTATGGCCACCTTAACTTGTTTCTAGAAGGAGAGTGAGAGGAAGGAAGGGTTCCATTAGTGCTTTACAATATTAAAAAAAATTGAAACGTTATGGAGTTTTCCAAATTTTAATATCAGGCTGAATACATTTTAAACGAAACAAAATTGAAGGAATACATATGCTCATAAGAAAAGAGGGTTAACATCAAATCTCACCCGTAGTATAGTTGGGCCCAGGTGCTCATGCCCCAAACCTTCAGCTAGAGGGAGCCAACATGGATACATCACAAATATCGATAGGCAGGCACTCCGGGATTTCAGGTGTAAAGAATGGCAGAAGTTCACGAAAAATAAAGTAAAATCAAAGTATATTTATTAAACTAACACATGTTACAACAAGCCTTACGCGTTTCGTACCTTGCGGTACTTAATCATAGGCAGTGCCTGCCTATCGATATTTGTGATGTATCCATGAATACATTTTAAACACTAATCATATTTATTGTGCCCGTATTAAGCAGTGCTGCATATATAGGGAATAATGACCCCTAGTTGTAAAATATAGGGATGTTACAAGTCACTCTAGTTTATAGAATTAGATTTATGGTGGGAAAAAAAAATATTTTGGGGTCGCATCCATTCTGGTTATCAGATCCCATACTGGTAATCAGAATGACTGCTAATAAATGCATGCTAACTTGAGTTAGTTTGGAGTTTCAGCAGCTATTTGGTTGTAAGGATCTAAATTACCTTAGCAATCAGGGTGCGGTTTGAATGAAGACTGATATTTGAATAGGAGAGAACCTGAATAGAAAAATAAGTAATATAAAGTAACAATAACAATTATTCTGTCGCCTCACAGAGCAATAGTGTTTTGGCTCAGGGGTCAGTGACCCCCGATTTAAAAGCTGCAAAGAGTTAGAAGAAGAAAGCAAATAATTCAAATCTATGACAAATAATGAAGACCAATTGAAATGTTGCTTAGAATTGGCCTTTTTATAACATACTAAAAGTTAACTCAACGGTGAAACACCCCATTAAAATATTTTTGGCATGCCTCCATAAACAGAGAGTGACTGTGGGACATGAAACAATTATTATACAGATAATACAGATTATACATGCAACTGCATTACCACTTATGTGCTAATAAAAGTCTGTGGCTTCTAAAAAGTGTCCTTTCTTTGAATAAAAAATAACCCGGTTACAATGGCTACAACTTTTTTCAGTCTCCAGGTGTCTGAGAATAAAATGTTCTTTTGAAATGCCCACAATTATATTGAACTCTTCTCTGTAGCCTTCACTTAACCCTGCCACAAAGCATAAACCTGTTACTGGCTGCATCCAGAAACACAAAAAACGGTTATTGACTCACCAAAAATATTCTAGGACAATAAATTAAATGTAAATAAGACTGGAAGTAAGAGAATAAACAGACTTACCCACAATCCCTAAATGGTATCTGTGCATTTTAAATATTTAGGGTCTTAGAATACTAACAGGTATTATACATAATGCATATTAAATGTCTATCATTTTGTCCTTGTTAATTATTTATCACACTTTGTTTATAATTTCAAGCAGCAATAAACTATTTTATTTATAAGCAAAAAGTGAGTATTTATTCCAGGAGACACAATTCACACAGTGATTGGTTGAACATATTGAGCTTATTGCTACACACTTGTTTTTTAATTATAAGCAGGTGTTTGGTTTCTGACCATCCTGCGTTATCATATGGTCTATGTATGGTTCAGCAGCTTTTGTGTCAAAAATCTTCGTATCAGATGGGGAAAATATTTTTTGCTTTACAGAATGATTAACCAAGAATCCTATTTTGCTTTGAATTAGGAATTAATACTTTTGTGACCTAAAAATGGGAATAGTCTTAGGCTAATGCCACACTTAGGGGCAGATTTATTAAAACCAGAGATTGGAAACGAAAATTTCTGAAGATCGCAAATATCACGAAAATGCTTACAAAAAAATCGTATTAGCCAATCGTATCGTATTGGCGATCTGAAAGTCACAAAGTTTTCGTACCGAACGATTGTAAACAGCTCCAAAACCGATCCGATTTTTTTGCGCTAAATATACGAAAAAGTCGTGCAAGGTACGAAAAAGTTGCGGAAAATACGATTGGACCAATCAAACGAACGCTCGGAGCATTCGTGGATAAGTAAATGTGCCCCATAGTGTAAGACGCATATTTTTGGTAAGCCAAAAAACGATTGCCGAGAATACGCTCTATTTGCTCCTACCTGTGCCTGCACCCAGATGAATTGAAAACACTCGGGTGCAGGCACATGTAGCCAATATCTGCCAAAAATGTGCAGTCTCACGTTTTTATGCGGATATCGTGCCTGCACCCGAGCGTATTCAATTCATTTAAGTGCAGGCACAGGTAGGGGAGAGTATTATTGGCAAGCGTTTTTCAGTTGTGCCATACGCTTTGTGTGCCATTAGCCTTAAATGATTAAAATTGAATGCCCATCTATAGGTTATATTGCCCTTTAAAAGCATGTAATAGTTTGTTTTTATCTGAATATTTCAAGAATTTGGAAATTACAACTCTTGGTTATTGGTTATGAGTATTTTCGGAGGACCTATCCTATAATTTTATAACATATTTATTGTTTGACTTCCTTTTTGGATGCCTAACTTTGCAGGAATTAGTTGGAGATTATTTGTTGAAGTTTATTTGTATCTGCAGTCTTCTTTAATAGATTCAGGAAACAACCCATGTTGTTTCTTCTGAGCATTTTCCCCTTGTGCAAACTTGCTGAGACCTAAACCATAAGTACCACTTGTGTGAGCAAATATGATGGTCACAGTCAAAAAATTGAAATCATTAAACAATTTTGGCTTTTACTCCAAATGGCCAGAGACTATTGTAACCTCTTTATAGACCTCCCACAATCTGCCTATAGGAAGGGACTTCTGAGAGATTTACTTTGTTCCACAAAACCTAAAATAGCTGTTTCCCAATCTGGTCAAAACCCAAAAGTAGGTACAACAACAACAGCCTGAAATGTTTTTTTCCGAAAATGTTTTGGAACTCTTGTTTTGGCACAAAACTCATTCTTTACAGCTACTCATGGCCAGCTAGCCTTTAATAATCATGTATCTTCTGCAATTTAAGGTAGATTTCCCATAGTAATAATTTAATATATATTTCTATATTGTTTATTTGATTAAATGAACCTTTTCTGGAAATTTTCTCTGCCTAGGGAGGCCAGCATATTAGTGTTGATTTTTGCAGTATTGCTTTGTTAAGAATAAAGTGAAGTGGTAATAGTACTTTAATTGGGCAATGCATTCCTGCTACCCTTAATACCAGATATCATTTAGCAACTAAATATCATAATGTTACGTTTATATCATGCAACTTTTATGAATAATAAAAATGTTGATTCTAGCTGCAGCGGCTGTTCCATTCCTAACCTTTTTATAACTCGCTAGTGGTGTTTGTCACACTAATCTTTTTATTTCTTCCCTCTCTAAAGGTGGCCATACACGTGGCGATCCGACGATGTTTCCTACGACCATCGGTCGCACGAAACATCGTAAGATCCGCCACACACCATTCAGGGCTGAATCGGCAGGTAAGGAGGTAGAAACAATAGGATTTCTACCTCCTTCTGCCGATTCAGCTCTGAAGGGAGAATTTTGGCCAGGCGCCTTCTATGGCGCCCGATCAAAATTTTCAAACTTGTCCGATCGGCGAGTCGCCCGATATCGGCAGCTTCCTGCGATATCGGTCGACTCGCCGACATGCCATACACGCACCGATTATCGTACGAAACGAGGTTTCGTACGATAATATCGGTGCGTGTATGGCCACCTTAACTGTCCGCAGACTCTAACAATCAGGCTTTCTTTGCACTTTGGCCACTGCATGGGCAGTGTGTAAATATCTGCAGGCTTCTGTGCTCCGTTACAGGGTGCAGAGACCTGAGGAATGAGCTTGGAATGGAATACTGCCTGTATTAGGTAGCGTTCTATCCAATAGGGGTGGGCTGGGGGAGGCACAGAGGCGTACCCCCTCTTGCCCCATACCTACCCTATCAGGGTCCTGTCCTTACTGCCTTTATCCAGTGCTCACTGCAGATCACAGCTCAGGAATGAGCACTAAGGGGCCTTTAGTTATTTTGCACTTGCACCCCTGGGGGTCAACAATGACTTCTTATGTCTTTATGGGCTTGGACATTCTTATATATAAGTTGACACTTTTCTAAGATCACAGCTCAAAAATATTTTTATTTGCTCTGCTGATACTTGAATGGACATGTATAAAACCAATCCAGGAATGCAATAGGACAGAAATCATAACCAATATCCCTAAAAGTCGCATATGTGGTGTCATTGTCAGACTATAATGTGCAATATGTGGTGCTACTACTTACTCTGCTGATTTGTATTCCCAACATGTTCTGTAACAACACCAGAGGATCATGGGTGGAGGACAATTTCTAGTATCCAATGTCACTTGGGTAAATTTTATTTGTATTTTGCTTTTTACCTAGAAAATCGTGGCCAATCAAAAACTTCATTTTGAATGTTGGAGTTTTGTTTTCATCAAAAAAGGATAAACCATACCTACTCACCTACGTTCTATTACTTCCTATGGGATTTTCAGAAGCATATTTATCAATGGGTGAAAGTTATTAATAAATTTGCTTGTCCAAATCCCATAGGAATGACTAGAAGGGAGATTAATTTTTCTGTAGTGAGCTCTTATTTTAGATTTGTATAAATCTGCCCTCTAGTGTTCTCTAATAAAGATACTGTGGCATCAAAGCATGTTGAACAAAATGAGATGCCGCAACTGGAACATTATTTCTTCAGATATGTCTTTACCACCACAGGCTCAGATACTCCCATTCATGGGGTTTAACTGGGGCACTAAATAAAGACCTACTTTCTAAGTCAGACACTGTCTGTTGTTATGACAAACAGTTACAGGGAGACAAATCCAGGTGTTTCAGATGAACTGGCCATGGTATATGTCACCTACAGATACTTTTGTTTATTTAAACACATATTCTTCTGGGATATCATATGTGGGAAAGATGGACTTGGCATGAATACACATTTATGAGCATGGTTATACTGTTTTGACTGCCCTTAGCGTTAAAATAGAACTAAAGCCTAACTAAAGAAGTAGGGCAGAAATATTTATATATTATGTTTCAGGCTTTTGTACCAGCCCAAGGCAACCACAGCCCTTTAGGTGAGAAAATCTTCTTTTCTGCTGATTCTGTAGATTGTAAGCTCTTTTGATCAGAGCTCTCTTCACCTTTGTATCAGTTATTGATTGCTTTATATGTTACTCTGTATGTCCAATGTATGAAACCCACTTATTGTACAGCGCTGCGGAATATGTTGGCGCTTTATAAATAAATGTTAATAATAATAATAATTCCCTGTACATGCTCTGTGCTGCTGTCACTTACTGAGCTTAGGGACCCACTCACACTATACTGTGTATGTAGAATATAAATGTCATGTAATAAATACATGCAATTACATGTATGGGACCTGTTATCCAGAATTCTCGGGGACCTGGGGGTTTTCGGATAAGGGATCTTTCTGTAATTTGGATCTCCATAACTGAAGTCTGCTAAAAATCATTTAAACATTGAATTTACCCAATAGGCTTGTATTGCCTCCAATAAGGATTAATTTTATCTTAGGTGGGTAAAGTACAAGGTACTGTTTTATTATTACAGAGAAAAAGGAAATCATTTTACATATTAGCTGCTTATTATTATTTGCTTATAATGGAGTCTATGGGAGATGGCCTTTCCATAATTTGGAGCTTTCTGGATAACGGGTTTCCGGATAAGAGATCCCATGCCTGTACTACATGGCAACCAGTGCAATTAGCATTAGAGTTCAGGGTCGGACTGGGGGGAGGTGCAGGGCCCACCGGGGCTGCCACCCCAGGGGCCCTGCACCCCCGAAGGTGCCCCTCTTGCCGTATCCCCCTTATCCCCCGCAGGGACCCCCACCACCGCCACCCACCCGACATCCTCACAAAGCGTTTTTTCCCGGTACCCTGGCGGCCCAGTCCGACCTTGTCAGTGTTTATTAATCAACCATGTTGTCTCAGCTTATATGACAGACAAACATCATTTTCCGTTTAATAAACTGCAATGGCCTCCAAGCTCAGCTTCTCAATAGCTTTCAGAGCACACTGAGCGTGTGAGTGTCACAGACACTTTCCAAGATGGGGAGCCCCTGTGGCAACTGTAAGACCTGGATCATTGCTGCTATTGAGATGCTGAAACTTTACACCGGCGCAGTAAGTACAGAATATTAAAATATAAACCTGTAGCTAGACATGAACCACCCACTTCCAACATTTCATTTTAGAGCAACTTTCTAAATTCTACCTTTAAAAGACGGGAGAGATAGATCAAGCATTACAGGAGCTTTTGGGCACATTGTCCCCACAGGGATCGAATGAGCACTATCCAATGCTGTGCTTTTTAAAACCCATATGAAATGACATAGGCTTATATTATTTATCTAGATCTGTTAAAAGTGGGTGGTTCACCCCCAAAAATAATTATTATTAATTATGTGTGGTTTTGAAATTAGTTCATTAGTTCTCCAGTTTGGAATTTCAGCAGCTATCTGTTTGCTAGGGTCCAATTTATCATAGCAACCATGCACTGGCATAAACAAGAGACTGGAATATGAACTGGAGAGGCTCTGAATAGAAAGATAAGTAATAACATGTAATTTTAAAAATACAATTTGTTGCTTTACAGAGTAACTGTTTTGTTACTGCCGGGGTCAGTGACCCCCATTTGAAAGCAAGGCAAATAATTTAAAATCTATTTAAAAAAAAAAAAAAATTAAGACTAATTGAAAAGAATTGCTCATTCTATAATGAATAAAAATTTATTTAGATGAATACCTCTTTAAAGGAGATGTAAACCTTTAAATCTATTAATGTCAACTCAGCCTCATAGGCTTGGGATAGAGATTGAAACTGAAATTCGAATGAAATGCATTGCGACTTCTCCTACTGACTAGGAACTATGGGGGAGGCAGAAGAGGCACCTGCCTAGGGCGCAACACTGAGGGGGGCTAGGCAGGTACCTCTGTTACCAACCCCTAGCCAAGAATCTCTTACCCCCACAGCTGATTTCCTGGCGGTCTCGCCTTGCACGCTGTGCTCCCCCTCTACGGCGTTCCCTCATGTGCGCACGTCAGTGACCCCCATTTGAAAGCTGCAAAGAGTTAGAAGAAGGAGCCAAATAATTCAAAAACTATGACAAATAATGAAGACAAATTGAAACGTTGCTTAGAACTGGCCTTTCTATAACATACTAAAAGTTAACTTATTATTATTAATGATATTTTTGGCATGAGAATGACTGTGGGACATGAAACCATTAACTAAAGGTTACACTTATGTGCTACTAAAAGTCAGTGGCTTCTAAAAAGTGTCCTTTCTTTGAATAAAAAATAACCCGGTTACAATGGCTACAACATTTTTCAGTCTCCAGGTGTCTGAGAATAAAATTTTTTTGAAATGCCCACAATTATATTGAACTCTCCTCTGTGGCCTTAACCCTGCCACAAAGCATACACCTGTTACTGGCTCACCAAAAATATTCTAGGACAATAAATTAAATGTAAATAAGACTGGAAGTAAGAGAATAAACACACTTACCCACAATCCCACCCTGGGACAATTCTTCCCTCTGTGAATTTGTGATACAGTTATGTCTGTAGAAAGAAAGATAAAGGGAGTTGTGGCAACTTCTGGGGAACCTTAATTGGGCAACGTGTGAAAATGTTTCTGCGGAACTTCATGTGTCTTGGTGCAAACAGAATATGGATGCAATTAATGGCAATTTGGCATCTGTCCAGCAGAAGAAAAACCCATGTCTTCCATTGGCTCCAGGTCTTCTCTAACAGGGACAAAAAGTTCCTAGATTGCTGTTCAACCTGTGCATCCTCAGTTAGGTTCTCTAAATACTAACAGGTGTTATACATATTATACATATATGCACATTAAACGTTTATAATTATGTGCTTGTTAATTATTTATCATTCTTTGTTTATCATTTCAAGCAGGAAAACAAAGTAATAAGCTATTTATTCCATGAGGTTTGCACGACACAATTCACACAGTGATTGGCTGAACATATTGGAGCTCATTGCTACACACTTATTTTTAATTATAAGCAGGTATTTGGTTTCTGACCATCCTGTGTTATCCTATTGTCTATGTACAGTTCAGCAGCTTTTGTATCTTAAAAAATTCTTGTACAGGTATAGGACCCGTTATCCAGAATGCTCGGGACCAAGGGTATTCCGGATAAGGGGTCTTTCCGTAATTTGGATCTCCATAACTTAAGTCTACTAAAAAATCATTAAAACATTAATTAAATCCAATAAGATTGTTTTGCATCCAATAAGGATTATTTATATCTAAGTTGGGATCAATTACAAGGTTCTGTTTTATTATTACAGAGAAAAAGGAAATCAGTTTAAAAATTCTGAATTATTTGATTAAAATGGAGTCTATGGGAGACGGGCTTTCTGTAATTCAGAGCTTTCTGGATAACGGGTTTCCGGATAAGGGATTCCATACCTGTATCAGATGGGGAAAATATTATTTACTTTACAGAATGATTAAGCTAGAATCCGATTTTGTTTTGAATTAATGCTTTTGTGACCTAAAAATGGGAATAGTCTAAGGCTAATGCCACACGTAGCGTATGGCGCATATTTTCGGCAAACGGAAAAACGCTTGCTGAGAATACGCTCCATATGCTTAAAACTCCCCCTACCTGTGCCTGCACCTGAATGAATTGAATACGTTCGGGTGCAGGCACATGTAGCTGATATCCGCCTAAAAACTTTGCATTTTCTCTGCATTTATGCAGATATCGGCTACATGTGCCTGCACCCGAACGTATTCAATTAATTTGGGTGCCGGCACAGGTAGGGGCAGTTTTAAGCGTATGGAGCGTATTCTTGGCAAGAATTTTTCGGCCTGCCAAAAATATGTGCAATACGCTTCATGGCTTCATGTGGCATTAGCCTTTAATGATTATTCAAATTGAATGCCCATCTATAGGTTATATTGCCCTTTAAAAGCATGTAATAGTTTGTTTTTATCTGAATATTTCAAGAATTTGGAAATTAAAACTCTTGGTTATTGGTTACGAGTATTTTCGGAGGACCTATCCTATATTTTATAACATATTTATTGTTTGACTTCCTTTTTGGATGCCTAACTTTGCAGGAATTAGTTTCTTCTGAGCATTTTCCCCTTGTGCAAACTTGCTGAGACCTAAACCATAAGTACCACTTGTGTGAGCAAATATGATGGTCACAGTCAAAAAATTGAAATCATCAAACAATTTTGGCTTTTATTCCAAATGGCCAGAGACTATTGTAACCTCTTTATAGACCTCCCACAATCTGCCTATAGGAAGGGACTTCTGAGAGATTTACTTTGTTCCACAGAACCTAAAATAGCTGTTTCCCAATCTGGTCAAAACCCAAAAGTAGGTACAACAACAACGGCCTGAAATGTTTTTTTGTGTGAAATGTTTTGGAACTCTTGTTTTGACACAAAACTCCTTCTTTACAGCTACTCATGGCCAGCTAGCCTTTAATAATCATGTATCTTCTGCAATTTAAGGTAGATTTCCCATAATAATAATTTAATATATATATTTCTATATTGTTTATTTGATTAAATGAACCTTTTCTGGAAATTTTCTCTGCCTAGGGAGGCCAGCATATTAGTGCTGATTTTTGCAGTATTGCTTTGTTAAGAATAAAGTGAAGTGGTAATAGTACTTTAATTGGGCAATGCATTCCTGCTACCCTTAATACCAGATATCATTTAGCAACTAAATATCATAATGTTACGTTTATATCATGCAACTTTTATGAATAATAATAATGTTGATTCTAGTTGCAGCGGCTGTTCCATTCCTAACCTTTTTATAACTTGCTAGTTGTGTTTGTCACACTAATCTTTTTATTTCTTCACTCTCTAAAGCTGGCCATACACGTGGCGATCTGACGATGTTTCGTCGGCAGATCCGCCACACACCATTCAGGGCTGAATCGGCAGGTAAGGAGGTAGAAACAATAGGATTTCTACCTTCTTCTGCCGATTCAGCGCTGAAGGGAGATTTTGGTCAGGCGCCTTCTATGGTGCCCGATCAAAATTTTCAAACTGGTCCGATCGGCGAGTCGGCCGATATCAGCAGCTTCCTACGATATCGGTCGACTCGCCGACATACCATACACGCACCGAATATCGTACGAAACGAGGTTTCGTACGATATTATCGGTGCGTGTATGGCCACCTTAACTGTCCGCAGACTCTAACAAACAGGCTTTCTTTGCACTTTGGCCACTGCATGGGCAGTGTGTAAATATCTGCAGGCTTCTGTGCTCCGTTACAGGATGCAGAGACCTGAGGAATGAGCTTGGAATGGAATACTGCCTGCATTAGGTAGCGTTACATCCAATAGGGATGGGCTGGGGGAGGCACAGAGGCGTACCCCCTCTTGCCCCATACCGTCCTTATCAGGGTCCTGTCCTTACTGCCTTTATCCAGTGCTCACTGCAGCTCAGGAATGAGCACTAAGGGGCCTTTAGTTATTTTGCACTTGCACCCCTGGGGGTCAACAATGACTTCTTATGTCTTTATGGGCTTGGACATTCTTATATATAAGTTGACACTTTTCTAAGATCACAGCTCAAAAATATTTTTATTTGCTCTGCTGATACTTGAATGGACATGTATAAAACCAATCCAGGAATGCAATAGGACAGCAATCATGACCAATATCCCTAACAGTCGCATATGTGGTATTATTGTCAGACTATAATGTGCAATATGTGGCGCTACTACTTACTCTGCTGATTTGTATTCCCAACATGTTCTGTAACAACACCAGAGGATCATGGGTGGAGGACAATTTCTAGTATCAAATGTCACTTGGGTAAATTTTATTTGTATTTTGCTTTTTACCTAGAAAATCGTGGCCAATCAAAAACTTCATTTTGAATGCTGGAGTTTTGTTTTCATCAAAAAAAGGATAAATCATACCTACTCACCTACATTCTCTTACTTCCTATGGGATTTTTAGAAGCATATTTATCAATGGGTGAAAATTATTAATAAATTTGCTTGTCCAAATCCCATAGGAATGACTAGAAGGGAGATTAATTTTTCTGTAGTGAGCTCTTATTTTAGATTTGTATAAATCTGCCCTCTAGTGTTCTCTAATAAAGATACTGTGGCATCAAAGCATGTTGAACAAAATGAGATGCCGCAACTGGAACATCATTTCTACAGACATGTCTTTACCACCACAGGCTCAGATACTCCCATTCATGGGGTTTAACTGGGGCACTAAATAAAGACCTACTTTCTAAGTCAGACACTGTCTGTTGTTATGACAAACAGTTACAGGGAGGCAAATGCAGGTGTTTCAGATGAACTGGCCATGGTATATGTCACCTACAGATACTTTTGTTTATTTAAACACATGTTCTTCTGGGATAACATATGTGGGAAAGATGGACTTGACATGAATACACATTTATGAGCATGGTTCTACTGTTTTGAGTTAAAATAGAACTAAAGCCTAACTAAAGACGTAGGGCAGAAATGTTATGCAATATGTTTCAGGCTTTTGTACCAGCCTACGGCAACCACAGCCCTTTAGGTGAGAAGATCTGTACCCCCAAATATGTCCCCAGTAGCCCCCATCTTCTTTTCTGCTGATTCCCTGCACATACTCTGTGCTGCTGTCACTTACTGAGCTTAGGGGCCAATGCACAATATACTGTATATACACAGTATAAATGTCATGTAATAAATACATGCAATTACTACATGGCAACCAGTGCAATTAGCATCAGAGTTCAGGGTCGGACTGGGAAAGTGCCCTGCTTGTCGTGTTCCCCTTACACCCCCCCCCGCAGGGGCCCCCGCCACCCACCAGACAACGCGTTTTTTCCCGGTACCCTGGCGGCCCAGTCTGACCTTGTCAGTGTTTATTAATCAGCCATGTAGTCTCAGCTTATATGACAGACAAACATCATTTTCCGTTTAATAAACTGCAATGGCCTCCAAGCTCAGCTTCTCAATAGCTTTCAGAGCACACTGAGCGTGCGAGTGTCACAGACACTTTCCAAGATGGGGAGCCCCTGTGGCAACTGTAAAGACCTGGATCATTGCTGCTATTGAGATGCTGAAACTTTACTCAGGTGCAGTAAGTACAGAATATTAAAATATAAACCTGTAGCTAGACATGAACCACCCACTTCCAACATTTCATTTTATAGCAACTGACTATATTCTACCATTAAAAGACGGGAGATCAAGCATTACCGGAGCTTTTGGGCACATTGTCCCCACAGGGATCGAATGAGCACTATCCAATGTTGTGCTTTTTAAAACCCATTTTGCTTGTTTGCTTGCTGTGGTAAGCGTTATGTTGGTCAGACAGCAAGGGCAATAAAACAACCTTAGACCAATTCGGCTGCCGATAAGCAGCCGAATTGGTCTAAGAGGGGACCGATATTGGCAGCTACAATCGGCCCGTGTATGGCCACCTTAAGACATGCAACCATAAATGCTTAAACAAAGCCACTGAGAGAGCCACACTGCAGTACTTGCTGCCTTTGAAACAATAGTTACTCATGAGGTAAAACAAATGTGGAACACAAAGGGTAAAAATAAAAATAATCTAACTTATAAAGAGAGGATGGCCCTCCATGCCCTTAAAAATAATTAAGGACATAGTCATCAGAAAGGCTGATAAGGGTGGTGTAATAGTACAGCTATGGGATCCCTTATCCGGAAACCCATTATCCAGAAAGCTCCGAATTATGGGAAGCCCGTCTCCGATAGACTACATTTTAATCAAATAATTCAGAATTTTAAAACTGATTTCCTTTTTCTCTGTAATAATAAAACAGTACCTTGTAATTGATCCCAACTAAGATATAATTAATCCTTACCGGATGCAAAAAAACCCTATTGGGTTTAATTAATGTTTTACTGATTTTTTAGTAGCCTTAAGGTATGGAGATCCAAATTACAGAAAGACCCCTTATCCAGAATGCCCTCGGTCCCAAGCATTCTGGATAACAGGTCCTATACCTGTACTTAATAAACATGATTATGTACTAGAAGTACAGAGGCGGTTGGAAACCCCTGGCCACTATGACCCCACAAAAGACATTAAGCAGGAAATTGAACTTTTGGACATGCAGGCATTTGAAAATGGCACTATACCAACCCATGTGTGTGAGTTCCTGAGTGTTGAATAACCATGTATGTATTGTATGTATTGTATATATTGTACCTGCTACCAAAAAATCATAAATCACTGTTTAACCCACCTGGTAGACCAATTGTTTCAGGGGTGGGGTCTGTATTAGAACCATTGTCTAAATTTGTGGATAGTTTTCTCCAGCCTCTTGTTTATAAAATTACTACCTGTTTGAAAGATACTACAGACTTACTTTGCTAATTGAACAATTTGAATATCTCTAGCCCTGATGTGATTGTGTGCAGTATTGACTTCCAGGGCCTGTATACTTCCATTCCACAAGAAGAAGGAATAAAATATGTAGAAGAAACACTATTAGAGACAGACATATTACACCATCTCTTTATTTTTTGATTGATTGTCTCACAATGTTCCTTAAGAAAAACTATTTCCATTTTTCAGAGACATACTACTGGCAGAGGCAGGGTACATCAATGGGGGCGGCAGTAGCCGCATCATTTGCAAATATTTTTGTTCACTATCTAGAGAAAAAACTATTTCTAGACAGCCCTTACAAAAGCTTTATAGTGGGCTCCTTTAGATGTGTGGATGACTTATTGGTGCTTTGGGATGGACCAGTCAATTTTTGAAGAAAATTAGTGTGGCAAACAGGGCCCACTAAACCATAACATTCACTACGGAAGTAAGTTTCAAATCCATATGTTTTTGGATGTGATAATAAGTATTGAAGTAGTCCAGATAACAACAAATGTGTATTGTAAAGAAAAACATAGGAATAATCTGCTTCATGCTTCTAGCTTTCATGCTACCAATGTCTTTAATCGAGCTATTCCTAAAGGGCAATTTATGCATGCTCATAGGATCTCATCTGAGGAGTTGGGATATACTAAGGGGCTGAATTACTAAGACACGAATTAGAATCCGAATTGGAAAAATTCCAATTGGAAAACGAACATTTTGCGACTTTTTCGTATTTTTTTCGATTTTTTCTGCGCCTTTAGGACTTTTCGGAAATTGTCGCGACTTTTTCGTTACCAATACGATTTGCACGAAAAAACGCAAGTTTTTCGTAGCCATTACGATTCGCTCGTATCTTGTCGCGACTTTTTCGTATTGAGCGCTCGTAAGCGGCGGGCGAAACTTTCAGACTTAGCATGATTTTGGAAGCCTCCCATAGGACTCAATGGCACTCTGCAGCTCCAACCCGGCTCAAGGAAAGTCTCCCATAGGGCTCAATGGCACTCTGCAGCTCCAACCCGGCCCAAGGAAAGTCTCCCATAGGACTCAATGGCACTCTGCAGCTCCAACCCGGCCCAAGGAAAGTCTCCCATAGGGCTCAATGGCACTCTGCAGCTCCAACCCGGCCCAAGGAAAGTCTCCCATAGGGCTCAATGGCACTCTGCAGCTCCAACCCGGCCCAAGGAAAGTCTCCCATAGGACTCAATGGCACTCTGCAGCTCCAACCCGGCCCAAGGAAAGTCTCCCATAGGGCTCAATGGCACTCTGCAGCTCCAACCTGGCCCAAGGAAAGTCTCCCATAGGGCTCAATGGCACTCTGCAGCTCCAACCCGGCCCAAGGAAAGTCTCCCATAGGGCTCAATGGCACTCTGCAGCTCCAACCCGGCCCAAGGAAAGCCTCCCATAGGGCTCAATGGCACTCTGCAGCTCCAACCCGGCCCAAGGAAAGCCTCCCATAGGGCTCAATGGCACCCTGCAGCTCCAACCCGGCCCAAGGAAAGTCTCCCATAGGGCTCAATGGCACTCTGCAGCTCCAACCCGGCCCAAGGAAAGCCTCCCATAGGGCTCAATGGCACCCTGCAGCTCCAACCTGGCCCAAGGAAAGTCTCCCATAGGGCTCAATGGCACTCTGCAGCTCCAACCCGGCCCAAGGAAAGTCTCCCATAGGGCTCAATGGCACTCTGCAGCTCCAACCCGGCCCAAGGAAAGTCTCCCATAGGGCTCAATGGCACTCTGCAGCTCCAACCCGGCCCAAGGAAAGTCTCCCATAGGGCTCAATGGCACTCTGCAGCTCCAACCCGGCCCAAGGAAAGTCTCCCATAGGGCTCAATGGCACTCTGCAGCTCCAACCCGGCCCAAGGAAAGTCTCCCATAGGGCTCAATGGCACTCTGCAGCTCCAACCCGGCCCAAGGAAAGTCTCCCATAGGACTCAATGGCACTCTGCAGCTCCAACCTGGCCCAAGGAAAGTCTCCCATAGGACTCAATGGCACTCTGCAGCTCCAACCCGGCCCAAGGAAAGTCTCCCATAGGGCTCAATGGCACTCTGCAGCTCCAACCTGGCCCAAGGAAAGTCTCCCATAGGGCTCAATGGCACTCTGCAGCTCCAACCCAGCCCAAGGAAAGCCTCCCATAGGGCTCAATGGCACTCTGCAGCTCCAACCCGGCCCAAGGAAAGTCTCCCATAGGGCTCAATGGCACTCTGCAGCTCCAACCTGGCCCAAGAAAAGTCACCATACTGAAGCTTGAATGAATCCGAACGCTACGAAAAAATCGCAACATTTTGCGCAACTTTCGGAATGGCTACGAAAAAGGTGCGACTTTTCGTGCAAGTTTTAACGCTACGAAAAAATCGCCAGATTTTGCGCAACATTCGGAATGGCAACGAAAAAGTTGTGATAATTTTCTGAAAAATCGCCAAATACCGATCATTACGAAAAAAACGCAATCGGACGCATTCGGCCCGTTCGTGGGTTAGTAAATGTGCCCCTAAGACTGCTAACACCCATAAGAACAGATTTTGTTTTGAAGCCAAGGATATAAAAACTCATGAGATTGAAAGAAGTGCCAAGGCGGTACAAGAGATGAAAAGGGAGGAGCTATTATCATATAAACCTTTACAGAAAAAAAGATTGTCTACCCTTGGTTAGCCAATATTGTACCCAAAGCAAAGGAATTGAGCATATAATCCACAGATACTGGCCTCTGGTATTACAGGATAAATACCTTGAAAAAAATTTCACGTCACCTTTATTTTGTTGCACTAAAGGGAAGAGCATAAGAGACATTATAAGCCCCTCTGAAGTATGTCCACACAAAAGAAAGGGACACAAAAATTTTTGGGTAAACAAAAAATCGGGACTTTTGCTTGTTTGCTTGCTGTGGTAAGCGTTATGTTGGTCAGACAGCAATGGCAATAAAACAATGGATTAGCAGTGGTCTCCAACCTATTTTGCACCATGGACCGGTTTCAAGCAAGACAATTTTTCCGAGGACCAGGGGTGGTGGATATAGACCTGAGCTTGTTTCCCTGCAACTAGATGCACCCAGCCCCCTTGCTCTTCTTACTCCCACCTAAGTGGTGACATCCCAAGACACTTAATATGGAACTTTAAGTACTTTTGTCCTTTTCACAATCAGTAGAAAGCTACCTGGGCTTCACATAGCAGTTGTCATGGAGTTGGGATCACAGGTAATTGGGACCAGAGGTGGCCCAGTTCAGCACAGCCCACGGCCCGGCACTGGTCCCCGGCCCGGTGGTTGGGGACCCCTGGATTAAAGAACACAGTGGTAACATCTGTAATTTTAAGCAGGGTACCGCAGCAGACACAACCCTGTCAAGACATTGTAAGGAAACCAACCACAACCAATCACAATTAAAATGGTTGGTTTTAGAGGTAATGAATCCCTTACCAAGAGGAGGAAATCTAAAAGCGCAACTACTACAAAGAGAAGCCTTTTGGATAAAAAAAATTGGACATACTAAGTCCAAAAGGTATGACTGATAGCTGGAGCACAAAATGTTTTCTCCAATCGTGTAATGCAATACTGTAGTTTGTATACCAATATGAGTCTTTTCCTTTTCAGATGAATAGTTGCCCCGTAATGAAATGAAAATAGAATATACCTGAATAATTATACCAGAAGTACAGCTAATGGTAAGAGTATCGGGGCATTTGCTTGTATTTACCTTACTCTGAAATATGGTTTTTCCATACTCTGACATGTTCTTTCTGCAAAAAGGTTATTTGGTATTTTCAAGTGGCATCAGTGTTAGGCCAGTAATTGGCAGTATCTTAATTGAATTGATGGACTATTTAAAAAAATACTTTTTTAATGACTATATTAATGACATTCATTGGACACTTCCATTAAAGGGGAAGGAAAGGCTAAGTCACTTGGGGGTGCCAAAATGTTAGGCACCCCCAAGTGACTTAAATCGCTTACCTTGTACCCCGGGCTGGTGCCCCTGTTAGGAGAGAACAGCACCAGCCCGGGGTACCTGTAGCGAGCGCTTCCTTCTTCCGCGTTTCTTCTGCAGCAAAATCCCTGGGCCGGTGCATGCGCATTAGAGTGAAAAGCCGACTTTGTTGTTAAAGTTCCACTATTCACTCTAATGCACATGCGCAAGCGCACCAACGTGGAAGGAGGAAGCGCTTGCAGTTACCCCGGGCTGGTGCGGTTCTCTCTTAACAGGGGCACCAGCCCAGGGTACAAGGTAAGCGATTTAAATCACTTGGGGGTGCCTAACATTTTGGCACCCCCAAGTGACTTAGGCTTTCCATCTCCTTTAAGCATCTAGTTACTTGGAAATGACATGTTCCCGGTCACACCTCCTTAGTGAGGTCACTATTACATCACTACCTTTGTATGTATAAATGAGGTGTTGTGCCCTGTTGGTGGTTACACTTGATGAACGGCCTGAGTGCTTGAAACGTGTTGTGTAATTAAAGCACTTTTTAGCAGCAAGTACTGCAGTGTGACTCTCGGTGGCTTTGTTTAAGCATTTATGGTTGCATGGTCTGTAACAAATATTTACTTTGTTATCCCCTTGGAGAGATCTATTTTGGTTTTATATACAGTAGTTATAAATGGGTCAGCTCCATTTGTGAACGCATTAACACATTTGATAAGTTTTCAATGAATCATTGACTGGCGACCGTCCACCTTGAATCACTCATTCCTGCCTCTTTGTATGCCTTCAAATAATATGTGCTTGTTACAACTTCCTTAAGGCATTCCCATTTATATTAGGATTGACTGTGACATTATTGCACCATTTTCCATCCACTTGTCTTGGATATTTTTGGCATATAAAGCTAAATCCTATGAATCAGTGGTGCCTTTATATGCTGGCAGTATTGCACTGCTGCCTGCCCGGCACAAAGAGCCAAATCAGACATAGTTAGGGCTAAGAATGCCTTGCTTCAAACCAACACGGGACAGATACATTTTTCTATATGTTTGACATAGAAACAGTAATAAGTACACATTACCATCATGGCATTCACTGACAATAATATATTTCCAGAACTGTGGTTAAGGTATATAGAACGGACTTAATTCTGCAACACCGGCCAGACATTGCATGTCAAAGTTTACAGTGTGCATATATTTTTCTATCTTTTTAGCAAAATGTCACTCTAATTTTTGCCTCCCACATTCACAGCTGATTAGACAGCATTTCTGCTGCCATTTTCAGACAGCTCAAGTGTTTTTTTAATCACTACAGAAGCTCATTATGGGTTCCCAGCAACTCTTATGTCCTTCAGTTTTCCCTTGAAGATTAGATTCTATACTCAGATGAATATTGAATGATTTCATTACATACAAATGCAATCAACACTTTTGCATAAATTTTCCCTTTCTTTTCTTGAGATCCAATTGACCTTAGCACTCATCCTGGCAATGGCACAATACAAATGTAAATGAGGGAACACAAGAACATATAGAAGCAAGCAAAGAATATCTTATGAGCTGCGAGTGTGGGGGGAATATGTTTTTTAAAAGATTCAAATATAAGATTTTCATCATGTATAATATTTGTAGAGACAGTATTATCTATTGCCCAATCCATTATTTAGCTATTTGTTGGATGAAAGTGATGAGAAAACCTACAATAATTGTCCTTTGCCATATTTTCTAATTTTTTCTATGTGATTAATGTTGAAAAAGAAGTTCAACCTTTGCTCAAAGGCAGCTTATTATTTATTGCAGAGGTAGGTGGAAAAAAATCATTGGAAGCTGTCTATATATATATATATATATTGCTACAAAAGAGGATGAGATACCTGATTTGATAACATATAATGTAAAATCTATAGCAGCTTGTATGGAACGATAAGGCTGATGGGCATTTATGCATACAGGAGGGGTTTTATGTCTTCAGGTCAAATTGAATTTTGGTTATCAATAAGAGGTTTTTTGTTGTCAAACAACAGTGCAATATACATTTACTAAGCCATGGCCCCTCTGGACAACAATAGCAAATTATAAAAAGACCGTATGATTTTTATTAAGGTTATCGACCGATTAGCCTCAACATAATTCAATTGTTTAAACAAATATAGCCAGATGTTTGGCAATATTCAAATAGTGGATCCAATAGCGGATCCTATTTTTAGAGGTGACAGCCCATTTAACTCTAGACTGTTAAGGTGGCCACACACATGGCGATTTGCGGTCTTTCACGAAAGATCGTCAAATCCGCCACTAACGTTCAGGGCTGAAACGGCAGATAAGGAGGTAGAAACAATAGGATTTCTACCTCCTTCTGCCGATTCAGCCCCGACGGCAGATTTTGCTCAGGTGCCTTCTATGGCGCCCGATCAAAATCTTTTAACCTGGCTGATCGGCGAGTCGGCCGATATCAGCAGCCTCCTGCGATATCGGCCGACTCGCCGACTTGCCATACACGCACCGAATATCGTACGAAACGAGGTTTCGTACGATATTATCGGTGCGTGTATGGCCAGCTTTAGCCCCATACCTAACAAACAAACGGCAGCTTTTTGTAAATATATGGTACACTAATGCACAATACCAAATCCCAGGGGGGACAGATGAACATCTTATAATAGAATACCACTAAAATTCTGAGTTACTCATGCATTAATAATAATATCATACATTGATTACTGTAATAACAGTACCTAAGAACGTTTACCTTCACAAGCAATTGAAGCCTGTTTGTTAAGGAAAAAAATTAAAAAGCTCAGTTTTACAACTGGACAGAGAGAGCTGAATGTAGCAAATAGATCTGCTGGAAAATGCCGGGATCTTATAATCTGTATCATGCCTCTGGTGTATATCTATATCTGGATGTTTGTTTCACAATCAGCGGGAAGTCCATTCAACAGCATTTTTTATTAAATATATTTCACATCGTTAATTTGGGTTGGCAAAAGACCACCAAGTTTAACCAATCCAAAGGAACCCAAGTGCACATATATACACCTACCTACACAGACCTAGATAAACACTCACATTTATAAATTATAGTGATACCGATATTAAACTAACTGTAGGTCTTAAGATCACAATAGCCATGGATATTATGCTTATCCAAGTAATCCAAGCCGCTACTAAAGGCATTAATAGAAACTACCATTCCAACATCCCCAGCAGGGCTTTCTACAACCTTCACAATGATGCTGTAAATGAAAGTCCAGTTCCTCAGGTCTAAAGGGGGGGGGGGCTCTGGACTTGGCCACCATATACAGTATTCTAACAGAACTGGGCACCCAGGCTCAGGATCACAAAGGGGCATTAAATTTGCAGTAGGAGGGTGTTGTTCTTCCACCTTACAGTGCACTGGTAAGGCTCCATCTAGAATATGCCGAGAAGTTTTGGTCTCCAGACCTCAAACCACATATTGAGATAGAGAAGGGCAACTAAGCTGGTAAGGTTATGGAAAGTCTCAGGTATGAAGAGAGACTGGCCAAGTTGGGTTTGTTTACACTGGAGAAGAGGTGCTTAAGAGTATATAATATATAAGGGGATTATATAATAATCTCTCAAATGCTTTATTTACCAGTAGATCCTTCTAGCAGACACAAGGGCATACTTTCCAATGGGTTTCGATAGGGTTTTTTTTTACTGTGAGGGCTCTGAAATTGTGGAATTCTCTCCCTGAATCAGCCGTACTGGCTGATCAACTTGCCTTCCTCTGGATCAACTAGCAGTTAGGCAGGTTATATATAGGCATTAAGGTTGAACCTGATGGACGTGTGTCTTTTTTTAACCTAACTTACTATGTTACTACAGATTTATAGCTTTAGGCAGTGTTTAAATACTTACTGAGGAACTGGAACCCTAATAACTGTTCCATCAAGTCCATGTGGCTGTCTCTTAATGCATTCACAGCTGCTGTTGCACTCTAGAATAATAGAACATGGAGAAGTTTAATTAGTTTTGCAATAAAGGTAACCTTTTAAAATAACCAACACCGACCCTCCCAAAAATGACTTATTTGCCTTGGCTTGCCAAGAAGCCCATTAGCCTATCAAAAAGCATTTTTTTCCAGCAAGATTATGTTTCAATTGCTCTTTAGGTTGTAAAGTCCTGACATAGGGTCCTCTTGTCCTGCTGTTTTTATTCTGTAAACCTTGTTAATTATATTATTATTATTATATCTATTTTTGTAAAAATATGCATAGCTTGTGTTAGAAATAAAAACAAATGAGTGTTTAATTGCTTTTAGTTACTAGATAGGGACAAACTGCACTCATTCTACATAAGCCCGAGTGACTTTAAATGTACCGTATATACTCGAGTATTAGCCGATCCGAATATAAGCCGAGGTACTGGAAAAACTTATTGACTAGAGTATAAGCCTACGGCACACGGGGGGCTTCTTTCTTTTTAAAGAAAGAAGCATGAATAAAATACAACGCTCCCCAACACATAAGGAAAGAAGGACTGTAAAGCATAACCCCTAGTCAGACTTACTCTAACAGCCCAATAACTACAGCCCTGCCACAAGCACTTACAGCATAAAGATAATATACCCACAGAAATATATAAATTTATTGCAGGTTCCACACTCAGTAGGAGGGATTAATCTGCATATAACTATAGAGCCTACTTACTGGCAACATAAGCAGCCTTGTTTGTGTCATGGTGACCAGCCATAGACTAAACATCCAAACAATGACCAAAGCCCCCTGATAAGATGAGACTGTGGATGACATATACCAATTGTTGGGTATTGGTACAGATTCAATTTATAAAAAGACCCTTCATACAGAATACCCAGATCCTGAACATTCTAGATAGATCTTTAATTTCTAAATAGAGGTGAGTCAGGGTATGGTAACAGTTGGTAACACATTGAAGGTTCCAAGCCTGACCTTGACTGCAGCCCTGATGATAAATTCAGCCCTTCCTTACTGAGTGAGCCACTAAAGCTTTCACTAATATCCTTCCTCTGAGCCGATGCTGTAATCCGGGATCGTTTGGCACAGAAAGCCTTGTTTGCTACAAAAGTTTAGTGACCACTGGAGGAAGGTGTGTGCAGCTACGGTGGCGCACGGGTAGCTTGCAGCAATTAAAAAAGTAAGTGGTGCTGCGAAGGGGGGGTGTGCGCGGCTCTGGCGGCGCACGGGGGGCAGTGTTGTGATGCAGGCGGTTCCGTCAGCCCACGGGGGTGGTGGTGCAGACGGCTTCGTCGGCGCACGGGGGGGGGGGTGCGCGCGGCCCAGGCTGCGCCAGGGTGGGGGTTGGAGCAGGCAGCTCCGTCGGCGCACGGGGGGGTGCGCGGCACGACGTGGCTGCATGCTCGCACAAACGGATGCGCCGGGTATTACTGCTACTTGCCTCGAGTATAAGCCGAGGATTCCTTTTTTAGCACATTTTGAGTGCTGGAAAAGCTGGCTTATACTCGAGTATATACAGTAACTGTTCATTATCAATATTCCATCCCCCCATTAATATAGCAGTAAAATCTATGTTTCTTACACTTTTATCAGCTATGGCATCCCATACAACATGCCATACATAGCAGCTTTTATATTTTTATTAATTCATCTACTAGTTTTACATATTACCTCTGGAAAACTAGCCATGTTAATTATAAAAAGCTGAGGGGACTTCAGGGAGATTTGTCCAAGCTGGTTTAATGGAAATTTGCAATCTTTTGTGGTTACTGTAATGGGATCAAATGCACCTAAGGGAAAGAAGACATAAAAGAATAACACCAAGGCTGGTAAATAGAAGCAGGTAAAATCAAACAGAATATGTGAGTTGCCAATATACTGCACACTGAAGCAGGACTGTGGGTTATGGCAAATGCCAGAGGGGCTGCTGTAAGATGCCATAGAAAGTCACTATTTAGTGAGCTGGTAGGGGGCCGGCCAGACTAAAGGGGTGACCTCTTGTTCTTCATTGAACCCCAATATTTGTCTGTAATGTCCTCTAAAGTACTTGTAAAGATGTAGTTTAACCCTTGACGTGCACCTTTTCTTCAGAGAAAACAATCCGAACGTAATAGTCTTTCTTATAGTTTTATTATGTTGGGTTGGAACCCACCGACTGTTCTTCCACTTCAGCTTCTTCTTCCGCTTTTTCTTATTATTCTTAGCGCCCCCCCATACTCTAAACGCTACTCCTCCTACAGTTTTAGGGGTACAACACCCAAACTCGCCACACTTCTTTGCCCTATAGCGGAGCAAGTTGCTTGTGCTTTTCTAAGCAATCCCGCCCCCCGTCTTTTTGTGGCGCCCCCCGAACACCCCAATTTTCCCATTGACTTTGACAGGGAAGATTTTCAAACTGCTGCTCTTACAGCTTTGAAGCTTCACTCCCCAAACTTGAATAACATAATCATGGGGTCACCCCAAATGAAACAGCGACATTTGTTGGATGACCCAAAGTGGGAGGGGCCAACAACAGCCAATCAAATTTAACCTATTGACTTTAATGGGAAATTGGAACTGCTGCCAGTCTTACAGCTTTGAGCCTACACTCCCCAAACTTGAATCACATAGTCATGGGCTCAGCCTGAATGAAAATATGATGATTGTCGGATGCCAAAAAGTGGGCGGAGCTGTGAACAGCCAATGAGATTTTCCCTATTGACGGCAGAAATCCAACCTGCTGCCATTCTCACAGTAATAACGCCGGGGTCCCCAAACTTTGCACACTGGGTGACTTTGTACTCAAAGTTAGAAAAAGTGGGTGGAGCCACCAACAGCCAATCAGACTTCACGTATTGAATTTTTTGTTTTGAATTTAAAATGCTGCCTTTCTCACACTATTTATGTCAGGGTTCCCAAACTTTGCACAGTCAGTCACTGGCTAACTATGTATTCAGGGTTAGGAAAAGTGGGTGGAGCCACCAACAGCCAATCCATTTCCACCCATTAAATTTCATTGGTTCATAATTGAACTGATACCATTATTTAAGTAGTTAATTCCAGGGACTAAAGTTTGTCACTGGGTATTTGCAGTTCAAGGTTAGAAAAAGTGGGCGGAGCAACCAACAGCCAATCACATTTCACCTATTTACTTTCAATGGTGAAGTGTAAAATGCTGTCAGCCTCACAATGAATGCCTGAGTCCCCAAAATTTGCAAAGTTGGTCACTGGGAGACTCCAGTTCAAAAATAGGAAAAGTGGGTTGGGCCACTAATAGCCAATCAGATTTCATCCATTGAATTTTATTGGTTTAAATTTAAAATGCTGCCATTCTCACACTATTTATGCCAGGGTGCCCACTGTTTGTCACTGGGTGACTTCGACTCAAGGTTAGAAAAAGTGGGCACACCCACCAACCACAATTTACCTATTGACTTTTATTGGTTTAAACTGCTGCTGTTCTTTAACTATTAATCGGTTCCATGTTAGAAAAAGTGGGCGGAGCCACCAACCGCCAATCAGATGTCACTCCTTGACTTTCAGTGGGGAAATTTAAATGTCTGCCATTCAGACACTATTAAAACCAGGGTACCCAAACCTTGCACAGTGATTTTTACTATTTAACTGTGGTCCAAGGTTAGAAAAAGTGGGCCGAGCCAACAACACATCAGATTTCATTCAGTGATTTCACGTTTTTCAAACCAACATGAAATTTGTTCTCAAACCGGAGGGCACAGCGGGGAGCAGGGAGCCGGAGGGCACAGTGGGGAGCCGGAGGGATCAGAGGGGAGCAGGGAGCCGGAGGGCACAGCAGGGGAGCAGGGAGCCGGAGGGATCAGAGGGGAGCAGGGAGCCGGAGGGATCAGAGGGGAGCAGGGAGCCGGAGGGCACAGTGGGGAGCCGGAGGAATCAGAGGGGAGCAGGGAGCCGGAGGGCACAGCAGGGAGCCGGAGGGATCAGAGGGGAGCGGGGAGCCTGAGGGCACAGAGGGGAGCAGGGAGCCTGAGGGCACAGTGGGGAGCCGGAGGGATCAGAGGGGAGCAGGGAGCCGGAGGGCACAGCAGGGAGCCGGAGGGATCAGAGGGGAGCGGGGAGCCGGAGGGATCAGAGGGGAGCAGGGAGCCGGAGGGCACAGTGGGGAGCCGGAGGGATCAGAGGGGAGCAGGGAGCCGGAGGGCACAGCAGGGAGCCGGAGGGATCAGAGGGGAGCAGGGAGCCTGAGGGCACAGAGGGGAGCAGGGAGCCTGAGGGCACAGTGGGGAGCAGGGAGCCGGAGGGATCAGAGGGGAGCAGGGAGCCGGAGGGATCAGAGGGGAGCAGGGAGCCGGAGGGCACAGTGGGGAGCAGGGAGCCGGAGGGATCAGAGGGGAGCAGGGAGCCGGAGGGCACAGTGGGGAGCAGGGAGCCGGAGGGATCAGAGGGGAGCAAGGAGCCGGAGGGCACAGTGGGGAGCAGGGAGCCGGAGGGATCAGCGGGGAGCAGGGAGCCAGAGGGCACAGTGGGGAGCAGGGAGCCGGAGGGATCAGTGGGGAGCAGGGAGCCGGAGGGATCAGTGGGGAGCAGGGAGCCGGAGGGATCAGTGGGGAGCAGGGAGCCGGAGGGATCAGAGGGGAGCAGGGAGCCGGAGGGATCAGAGGGGAGCAGGGAGCCGGAGGGCACAGTGGGGAGCAGGGAGCCGGAGGGATCAGAGGGGAGCAGGGAGGCACAGTGGGGAGCAGGGAGCCGGAGGGCACAGCGGGGAGAAGGGAGCCGGAGGGCACAGCGGGGAGAAGGGGGCAGGAGGGCACAGCGGGGAGAAGGGAGCCGGAGGGCACAGTGGGGAGCAGGGAGCCGGAGGGATCAGAGGGGAGCAGGGAGCCGGAGGGCACAGTGGGGAGAAGGGAGCCTGAGGGATCAGAGGGGAGCAGGGAGGCACAGTGGGGAGCAGGGAGCCGGAGGGCACAGCGGGGAGAAGGGAGCAGGAGGGCACAGCGGGGAGAAGGGAGCCGGAGGGCACAGTGGGGAGCAGGGAGCCGGAGGGATCAGAGGGGAGCAGGGAGCCGGAGGGCACAGTGGGGAGAAGGGAGCCTGAGGGATCAGAGGGGAGCAGGGAGGCACAGTGGGGAGCAGGGAGCTGGAGGGCACAGCAGTGAGCAGGGAGCCGGAGGGATCAGAGGGGAGCAGGGAGCCGGAGGGCACAGCGGGGAGCAGGGAGCCGGAGGGCACAGCGGGGGAGCAGGGAGCCGGAGGGCACAGCGGTGAGCAGGGAGCCGGAGGGCACAGCAGGGAGAAGGGAGCCGGAGGGATCAGAGGGGAGCAGGGAGCAAGAGGGCACAGCGGGGAGCCAGAGGGCACAGTGGGGAGCAGGGAGCCGGAGGGATCAGAAGGGAGCAGGGAGCCGGAGGGCACAGCGGGGAGCAGGAGGGCACAGTGGGGTGCTGGGAGGCACAGTGGGGAGCAGGGAGCCGGAGGGCACAGTGGGGAGCAGGGAGCCGGAGGGATCAGGGGGGAGCAGGGAGCCGGAGGGCACAGCGGGGAGCAGGAGGGCACAGTGGGGAGCAGGGAGCCGGAGGGCACAGTGGGGAGCAGGGAGCCGGAGGACATAGAGGGGAGCAGGGAGCCGGAGGGATCAGAGGGGAGCAGGGAGCTGGAGGGATCAGAGGGGAGCAGGGAGTCGGAGGACATAGAGGGGAGCAGGGAGCCGGAGGACACAGCGGAGAGAAGGGAGCCGGAGGACACAGCGGAGAGCAGGGAGCCGGAGGACATAGAGGGGAGCAGGAAGCCGGAGGACACAGCGGAGAGCAGGGAGCCGGAGGACACAGCGGAGAGCAGGGAGCCGGAGGGCACAGAGGGGAGCAGGGAGCCGGAGGACATAGAGGGGAGCAGGAAGCCGGAGGACACAGCGGAGAGCAGGGAGCCGGAGGACACAGCGGAGAGCAGGGAGCCGGAGGGCACAGAGGGGAGCAGGGAGCCGGAGGACATAGAGGGGAGCAGGGAGCCGGAGGACATAGAGGGGAGCAGGGAGCTGGAGGACACAGTGTGGAGCAGGGAGCCGGAGGACATAGAGGGGAGCAGGGAGCCGGAGGACATAGAGGGGAGCAGGGAGCTGGAGGACACAGTGTGGAGCAGGGAGCCGGAGGACATAGAGGGGAGCAGGGAGCCGGAGGACATAGAGGGGAGCAGGGAGCCGGAGGACATAGAGGGGAGCAGGGAGCCGGAGGACATAGAGGGGAGCAGGGAACCGGAGGACATAGAAGGGAGCAGGGACCCGGAGGGCACAGCGGGAAGCAGGGAGCCGGAGGACACAGCGGGAGCAAGGAGCCAGAGGGCACCAAGGGGAGCAGGGAGCCGGAGGGAACAGCAGGGAGAAGGGAGGGGGCCGTAGTTTGAGGACACAGACTTGGGTCATAGTTTAAGGACCACGGGGAGCGTAATTTACAGTCCGGCCAACATTCTGAAGGACCATGAACATGTTTAAAAAGTTTGAGGACCCCTGCCTTAAACCTACACTTTCCTTTTGTTATTTGAGCAGCTGATTTTCTTTTTTTTCCCTCAGCTTTTCACTGTGTTCGTTGTTGTTCAGAAAGAATTAACGAAATTGTGTTTAAAGCAGACATTTTTCTGTCAAATGTATTCATATTACAAGGTATATATTATAATCCATTGATAAGACTCCCCACTTACAAACACTTAGGAACTCTTCCTACTACACCAAACCCACTTTCACCCTCTGCCAACCCTGCCAATCGTGTTTAAAGGAGAAGGAAAGGGTAAATCACAGGGGCTGCCAAATGTTATGCACCCCCCCAGTGATTATAATCGCTTACCTGATACAGGCATGGGACCTGTTATCCAGAATGGTTGGGACCTGGGGTATTCTGTATAAGGGATCTTAATTTGGATCACCATATCTTAGGTCTACTAAAAATATTTGCCAGTAGGATTGTTCTGCCCCCAATAAGGGGTAATTATATCTTAGTTGGGATCAAGTACAGGTACTGTTTTATTATTACAGAGAAAAGGAAATCATTTAACCATTAAATAAACCCAATAGGGCTGTTCTGCCCCCAATAAGGATTAATTATATCTTAGTTGGGATCAAGTACAGGTACTGTTTTATTATTACAGAGAAAAGGGAATCATTTAACCATTAAATAAACCCAATAGGGCTGTTCTGCCCCCAATAAGGATTAATTATATCTTAGTTGGGATCAAGTACAGGTACTGTTTTATTATTACAGAGAAAAGGGAATCATTTAACCATTAAATAAACCCAATAGGGCTGTTCTGCCCCCAATAAGGGGTAATTATATCTTAGTTGGGATCAAGTACAGATACTGTTTTTATTATTACAGAGAAAAAGGAAATCATTTTTAAAAATCTCAATTATTTGATTAAAATGGAGTCTATGGGAGATGGCATTTCTGTAATTTGGAGCTTTCTGCATAATGGATTTCTGAATAACAGATCCCATACGTGATACTCCAGGCCAGTGCTCCTGCAGAAAACGGCACTGGCCCGGGGTACATATCAGCCCACGGAGCTTTATTCTTCTTCCTGCTCTTTTCATTGCCCCCAGGCAGACACTGGCTAAAGTTCAGCTATTCAATCTTACTGTATAAATAAATACCCTGAGCCCCCTGAAACCACATAATAATGACACATACAACAGCTTTGGGTTTAATCTGTGAAATCACAGCTTTATTGATAACAAAAAATGATAGGTCCATAATTGGGGTTCCCTACCATCTACGGCTCCCAAATAGATTGCTGATGGCAATGCCAGCCTAAAGGCTAAGCTTAGCATAGGGAAAAGTGTGTTACATTCCCTTCCTTGGGAGCCGCAGTGGGTAGTCAGCCCCCACTATGAACCCTCACTTGGCTTTTTGATTCTGAGGAAGGCAAAAACCTCTGGAAGCTTGGGCCAATCTGCTTCATTAGAGGGAAAATTCCTTCCTGACTCCTTAACGGCAATCGGATCTCTCCCAGAATCAATGCGCCAATGTGGTAGGCTGTGATGGTGATAGTGAAGGGTGAAGTTCAGTGTTGTGGGTTGGAGGCAGGGGGCGAATGATATGGGCTTAAAACAGGGGGCTATGATATGGGCTAGAGCGGTGGTACTGTATGTACAGAAAAATGTTGGGGTGGGTCAGATACTGTGGGTTGGACTCAAGGGGGTGATGGTGTGGGCCTGAGGAAGGGGCCTGATGTTGGGGACATGTCGAAGGGGACCGATGTTAGGGGGCTGATTAAGGGGCCTGATGTTGGGGGGCTGATTAAAGGACCCGATGTTGGGGGGCTGATTAAAGGACCCGATGTTGGGGGGCTGATTTAGGGGCCCGATGTTGGGGGCCTGAGGAAGGGGCCCGATGTTGGGGGCCTGAGGAAGGGGCCCGATGTTGTGGACCTGAGGAAGGGGCCCGAAGTTGGGGGCCTGAGGAAGGGGCCCCGATGTTGGGGGCTGAGGAAAAGGCCCGATGTTGGGGGCCTTAGAAGGGGCCAGATGTCGGGGGCCTGAGGAAGGGGCCAATGTAGGGGGCCTAAGGAGGGGGCCCAATGTTTGGAAAAGGCCCGATGTTGGGGGCCTTAGAAGGGGCCAGATGTCGGGGGCCTGAGGAAGGGGCCAATGTTGTGGGCCTGAGGAAAGGGCCCGATGTTGTGGGCCTGAGGAAGGGGCCCGATGTTGTGGGCCTGGGGAAGGGGCCCGATGTTGGGGGCCTTAGAAGGGGCCAGATGTTGGTGGCCTGAGGAAGGGGCCCGATGTTTGGGGCTGAGGAAAAGGCCCGATGTTGGGGGCCTTAGAAGGGGCCCGATGTTGGGGGCCTGAGGAAGGGGCCCGATGTTTGGGGCTGAGGAAAAGGCCCGATGTTGTGGGCCTGAGGAAGGGGCCCGATGTTGGGGGCCTGACGAAGGGGCCCGATGTTTGGGGTTGAGGAAAAGGCCCGATGTTGGGGCCTTAGAAGGGGCCGATGTTGGGGGCCTTAGAAGGGGCCCGATGTTGTGGGCTTGAGGAAGGGGCCCGATGTTGGGGGCCTGACGAAGGGGCCCGATGTTGTGGGCCTGGGGAAGGGGCCCGATGTTTGGGGCTTAGGAAAAGGCCCGATGTTGGGGGCCTTAGAAGGGGCCTGATGTTGGGGGCCTGAGGAAGGGGCCTGATGTTGGGGGCCTGAGGAAGGGGCCCGATGTTTAGGGCTGAGGAAAAGGCCCGATGTTTGGGGCTGAGGAAAAGGCCCGATGTTGGGGGCCTTAGAAGGGGCCGATGTTGGGGGCCTTAGAAGGGGCCTGATGTTGTGGGCTTGAGGAAGGGGCCCGATGTTGTGGGCCTGAGGAAGGGCCCGATGTTATGGGCCTGAGGAAGGGGCCGATGTTTTGGGCCTGAGGAAGGGGCCGATCTTTTGGGCCTGCGGAGGGGGCCCGATGTTTTGGGCCTGAGGAAGGGGCCGATGTTGGGGGCCTGAGGAAGGGGCCGATGTTTTGAGCCTGAGGAGGGGGCCCGATGTTTTGGGCCTGAGGAAGGGGCCCGATGTTTGGGGCTTAGGAAAAGGTCCGATGTTGGGGGCCTTAGAAGGGGCCAGATGCCGGGGGCCTGAGGAAGGGGACCGATGTTGTGGGCCTGAGGAAAGGGCCCGATGTTGTGGGCCTGGGGAAGGGGCCCGATGTTGTGGGCCTGGGGAAGGGGCCCGATGTTGGGGGCCTTAGAAGGGGCCAGATGTCGGGGGCCTGAGGAAGGGGCCGATGTTGTGGGCCTGAGGAAGGGGCCCGATGTTTGGGGCTGAGGAAAAGGCCCGGTGTTGTGGGCCTGAGGAAGGGGCCCGATGTTGGGGGCCTGAGGAAGGGGCCCGATGTTTGGGGCTGAGGAAAAGGCCCGATGTTGGGGCCTTAGAAGGGGCCGATGTTGGGGGCCTTAGAAGGGGCCCGATGTTGTGGGCCTGAGGAAGGGGCCGATGTTGTGGGCCTGAGGAAGGGGCCCGATGATCTGGGCCTGAGAAAAGGGCCCGATGTTCTGGGCCTGAGGAAGGGGCCGATGTTTTGTGCCTGAGGAAGGGGCCCGATGTTTTGGGCCTGAGGAAGGGGCCGATGTTGGGGGCCTGAGGAAGGGGCCGATGTTTTGGGCCTGAGGAGGGGGCCCGATGTTCTGGGCCTGAGGAAGGGGCCGGTGTTGGGGGCCCGATGTTTGGGGCTTAGGAAAAGGCCCGATGTTGGGGGCCATAGAAGGGGCCAGATGTTTGGGGCTTAGGAAAAGGCCGATGTTGGGGGCCTGGGGAAGGGGCCCGATGTTGTGGGCCTGAGGAAGGGGCCAGATGTTGGGGGCCTGAGGAAGGGGCCCGATGTTTGGGGCTTAGGAAAAGGCCCGATGTTGGGGGCCTTAGAAGGGGCCTGATGTTGGGGGCCTGAGGAAGGGGCCCGATGTTTGGGGCTGAGGAAAAGGCCCGATGTTGGGGGCCTTAGAAGGGGCCCGATGTTGGGGGCCTGAGGAAGGGGCCCGATGTTTGGGGCTGAGGAAAAGGCCCGATGTTGGGGGCCTGAGGAAGGGGCCCGATGTTTGGGGCTTAGGAAAAGGACTGATGTTGGGGGCCTTAGAAGGGGCCTGATGTTGGGGGCCTTAGAAGGGGCCCGATGTTGGGGGCCTGAGGAAGGGGCCCGATGTTTGGGGCTGAGGAAAAGGCCCGATGTTGTGGGCCTGAGGAAGGGGCCCGATGTTCTGGGCCTGAGGAAGGGGCCGGTGTTGGGGGCCCGATGTTTGGGGCTTAGGAAAAGGCCCGATGTTGGGGGCCATAGAAGGGGCCAGATGTTTGGGGCTTAGGAAAAGGCCGATGTTGGGGGCCTGGGGAAGGGGCCCGATGTTGTGGGCCTGAGGAAGGGGCCAGATGTTGGGGGCCTGAGGAAGGGGCCCGATGTTTGGGGCTTAGGAAAAGGCCCGATGTTGGGGGCCTTAGAAGGGGCCTGATGTTGGGGGCCTGAGGAAGGGGCCCGATGTTTGGGGCTGAGGAAAAGGCCCGATGTTGGGGGCCTTAGAAGGGGCCCGATGTTGGGGGCCTGAGGAAGGGGCCCGATGTTTGGGGCTGAGGAAAAGGCCCGATGTTGGGGGCCTGAGGAAGGGGCCCGATGTTTGGGGCTTAGGAAAAGGACTGATGTTGGGGGCCTTAGAAGGGGCCTGATGTTGGGGGCCTTAGAAGGGGCCCGATGTTGGGGGCCTGAGGAAGGGGCCCGATGTTTGGGGCTGAGGAAAAGGCCCGATGTTGTGGGCCTGAGGAAGGGGCCCGATGTTGTGGGCCTGGGGAAGGGGCCCGATGTTGGGGGCCTTAGAAGGGGCCAGATGTTGGTGGCCTGAGGAAGGGGCCCGATGTTTGGGGCTGAGGAAAAGGCCCGATGTTGGGGGCCTTAGAAGGGGCCCGATGTTGGGGGCCTGAGGAAGGGGCCCGATGTTTGGGGCTTAGGAAAAGGCCCGATGTTGGGGGCCTTAGAAGGGGCCTGATGTTGGGGGCTTTAGAAGGGGCCCGATGTTGGGGGCCTGAGGAAGGGGCCCGATGTTTGGGGCTGAGGAAAAGGCCCGATGTTGTGGGCCTGAGGAAGGGGCCCGATGTTGGGGGCCTGACGAAGGGGCCCGATGTTTGGGGTTGAGGAAAAGGCCCGATGTTGGGGCCTTAGAAGGGGCCGATGTTGGGGGCCTTAGAAGGGGCCCGATGTTGTGGGCTTGAGGAAGGGGCCCGATGTTGGGGGCCTGACGAAGGGGCCCGATGTTGTGGGCCTGAGGAAAGGGCCCGATGTTGAGGGCCTGAGGAAGGGGCCCGATGTTGTGGGCCTGGGGAAGGGGCCCGATGTTTGGGGCTTAGGAAAAGGCCTGATGTTGGGGGCCTTAGAAGGGGCCTGATGTTGGGGGCCTGAGGAAGGGGCCTGATGTTGGGGGCCTGAGGAAGGGGCCCGATGTTTGGGGCTGAGGAAAAGGCCCGATGTTTGGGGCTGAGGAAAAGGCCCGATGTTGGGGCCTTAGAAGGGGCCGATGTTGGGGGCCTTAGAAGGGGCCTGATGTTGTGGGCTTGAGGAAGGGGCCCGATGTTGTGGGCCTGAGGAAGGGCCCGATGTTATGGGCCTGAGGAAGGGGCCGATGTTTTGGGCCTGAGGAAGGGGCCGATCTTTTGGGCCTGCGGAGGGGGCCCGATGTTTTGGGCCTGAGGAAGGGGCCGATGTTGGGGGCCTGAGGAAGGGGCCGATGTTTTGAGCCTGAGGAGGGGGCCCGATGTTTTTGGCCTGAGGAAGGGGCCCGATGTTTGGGGCTTAGGAAAAGGTCCGATGTTGGGGGCCTTAGAAGGGGCCAGATGCCGGGGGCCTGAGGAAGGGGCCCGATGTTGTGGGCCTGAGGAAGGGGCCCGATGTTGGGGGCCTTAGAAGGGGCCAGATGTCGGGGGCCTGAGGAAGGGGCCGATGTTGTGGGCCTGAGGAAGGGGCCCGATGTTTGGGGCTGAGGAAAAGGCCCGGTGTTGTGGGCCTGAGGAAGGGGCCCGATGTTGGGGGCCTGAGGAAGGGGCCCGATGTTTGGGGCTGAGGAAAAGGCCCGATGTTGGGGCCTTAGAAGGGGCCGATGTTGGGGGCCTTAGAAGGGGCCCGATGTTGTGGGCCTGAGGAAGGGGCTGATGTTCTGGGCCTGAGGAAGGGGCCCGATGATCTGGGCCTGAGAAAAGGGCCCAATGTTCTGGGCCTGAGGAAGGGGCCGATGTTTTGTGCCTGAGGAAGGGGCCCGATGTTTTGGGCCTGAGGAAGGGGCCGATGTTGGGGGCCTGAGGAAGGGGCCGATGTTTTGGGCCTGAGGAGGGGGCCCGATGTTCTGGGCCTGAGGAAGGGGCCGGTGTTGGGGGCCTGAGGAGGGGGCCCGATGTTTGGGGCTTAGGAAAAGGCCCGATGTTGGGGGCCATAGAAGGGGCCAGATGTTTGGGGCTTAGGAAAAGGCCCGATGTTGGGGGCCTGGGGAAGGGGCCCGATGTTGTGGGCCTGAGGAAGGGGCCAGATGTTGTGGGCCTGAGGAGGGGGCCCGATGTTTTGGGCCTGAGGAAGCGGCCGATGTTGGGGGCCTGAGGAGGGGGCCCGATGTTTGGGGCTTAGGAAAAGGCCCGATTTTGGGGGCCTGGGGAAGGGGCCCGATGTTTGGGGCCTGAGGAAGGGGCCGATGTTGGAGGCCTGAGGAAGGGGCCGATGTTTTGGGCCTGAGGAGGGGGCCCGATGTTTTGGGCCTGAGGAAGGGGGCGATGTTGGGGGCCTGAGGAGGGGGCCCGATGTTTGGGGCTTAGGAAAAGGCCCGATGTTGGGGGCCTTAGAAGGGGCCGATGTTGGGGGCCTTAGAAGGGGCCCGATGTTGTGGGCCTGAGGAAGGGGCCCGATGTTGTGGGCCTGAGGAAGGGGCCCAATGCCCCTGAGGAAGGGGCCCCTTTCTCAGGCCCCCAACATCTGGCCGCTCCTCAGGCCCCCAACATCGGGCCCCTTCATCAGCCCCCCAACATCGGGCCCCTTCCTCAGGCCCACAACATTGGCTCATTTCTCAGGCCCCCAACATCGGACCCTTTCTCAGGCCCACAACATCGGGCCCCTTCCTCAGGCCCACAACATCGGGCCCCTTCATCAGCCACCCAACATCGGGCCCCTTCCTCAGGCCCACACCATCTGGCCCCTTCCCCAGGCCCACAACATTGGCCCCTTTCTCAGGCCCACAACATCGGCCCCTTTCTCAGGCCCACAACATCGGGCCCTTTCCGCAGGCCCCCAACATCGAGCCCCTTCATCAGCCCCCCAACATCGGGCCCCTTCCTCAGGCCCACACCATCGGGCCCCTTCCCCAGGCCCACAACATCGGGCCCCTTCCCCAGGCCCACAACATCGGGCCCCTTCCTCAGGCCCACAACATCGGGCCTCTTCCTCAGGCCCCCAACATCGGGCCCCTTCATCAGCCCCCCAAAATCGGGCCCCTTCCTCATGCCCCCAACATCGGGCCCCTTCCTCATGCCCCCAACATCGGGCCCCTTCCTCAGGCCCCCAACATCGGTCCCTTCCTCAGGCCCACAACATCGGGCCCCTTCCTCAGGCCCCCAACATCGGTCCCTTCCTCAGGCCCCCAACATCGGGCCCCTTCCTCAGGCCCCCAATGTTGTGGGCCTGAGGAAGGGGTCGATGTTCTGGGCCTGAGGAAGGGGCCGATGTTGGGGGCCTGAGGAAGGGGCCCGATGTTGGGGGCCTGAGGAAGGGACCAATGTTGGGGGCCTGAGGAAGGGGCCCGATGTTGGGGGCATGAGGAAGGGGCCCGATGTTGGGGGCATGAGGAAGGGGCCCGGTTTTGGGGGGCTGATGAAGGGGCCCGATGTTGGGGGCCTGAGGAAGAGGCCCGATGTTGTGGGCCTGAGGAAGGGGCTCGATGTTGTGGGCCTGGGGAAGGGGCCCGATGTTGTGGGCCTGTAGAAGGGGCCCGATGGCGTGGGCCTGAGGAAGGGGCCCGATGTTGGGGGGCTGATGAAGGGGCTCGATGTTGGGGGTCTGCGGAAAGGGCCCGATGTTGTGGGCCTGAGAAAGGGGGCGATGTTGTGGGCCTGAGAAAGGGGCCAATGTTGTGGGCCTGGGGAAGGGGCCCGATGGTGTGGGCCTGAGGAAGGGGCCCGATGTTGGGTGGCTGATGAAGGGACCCGATGTTGGGGGCCTGAGGAAGGGGCCCGATGTTGTGGGCCTGAGAAAGGGTCCGATGTTGGGGGCCTGAGAAATGAGCCAATGTTGTGGGCCTGAGGAAGGGGCCCGATGTTGGGGGGCTGATGAAGGGGCCCGATGTTGGGGGGCTGATGAAGGGGCCCCGATGTTGGGGGCCTGAGGAGGGGCCAGATGTTGGGGGCCTGAGAAAGGGGCCGATGTTGGGGGGCTGATGAAGGGGCCCGATGTTGGGGGCCTGAGTAAGGGGCCCGATGTTGGGGGCCTGAAAAAGGGGCCGATGTTGGGGGGCTGATGAAGGGGCCCGATGTTGTGGGCCTGAGTAAGGGGCCCGATGTTGTGGGCAGATGTTTAAGCTTACCAGCTGGAGTTCACGTATGAGAATTCCTGGAGAACCATTGGATCATCAGGTGGAACTTCGCTCTTGGGGTTCTCCAAGAATGGCAGTGGCCCTGTATATGTTGCCTTCAACTCCTCTGGTGAAAACTGCAGGATAGAGAAAGAATAAAATACATTTATCTGTTTCTTGTATAATAACATCTGTTTATATGGGATCTTACATTATTTAGCAGCTGCATTTCCTGAATGTAAATATAAAGGGAAAACTGAATTTGGCTTACAGAATATTGCAGCTTGGGAAAACATTAGCTGCCCCCTATAAAAGCTGTAGGATAGACTCCCACGGAGTATGCCTTGTTCTAACTACTGAATGGCAGTAATGTAGTAATTAAAGCCTTAGGGTAAGGGACAGAGAGTAAAGGCTCTGGGAGTTTGGGATCTGTAGGAGCGGGAGCTGCAGTCTTGTACTTACTCCTTCCGGCTTAAAAGGCGAAGGCACCTTCAGGCTCTCCAGTTCTGCCCACTTGATGGATCTGAAGAAGGGGTGGCTCCTGATGTCTCCTGTTGTGCCGAGACGCTTCTCCGGATCCTTCTCTAGCAGCTAAAGGCCCAGACAACAGTTGCATATTAGGGAAATCAGACAACATACATGGCAGTACATCACAAAGGCCCACAAAAGGGTTAATTCTCTCCTATGTACTATACTGTTTGATATTGCTTTAAAAACAATTAATGTTCTATTAAAGCATATTTTATTTTTAAAAATAAACATTTGGGCTGTTTAACCCATTATGTGTTGGCTAACCCAAAATCAATGGAGACATAAGTCATGTTTGCTCTTTTGCATTTGGTCAGGTAATAAAGCTACAGCCTTACAGTTACCTTGCTGTGGGGCCATTAATATCCAAGACAGCAAATAAACATTCACTCCAGTTCCCACTCTGACTGCCCCATAACAAGAATATTTTGGCTTTCCTATAAACATCGCTGTATCTGTGCTTATACCCACCTCGTTCAGGAGTCTCCTGGCGTCTCTGCTAAGCCCTTTTGCATAGCGGGGCTTGGTACTGGTCACTAAATATGCCAGATAGTTCATGCCAGATAGATCATCGAATGGTAATTGACCAGTAGCCATCAGGCACAGGATGATCCCGAACGCCCACCAGTCAACTCCTGCATCGTATGGATCCCTCATAAACAGCTAGAAAAGCAAGAGCAAATCATTTACTAAATTGGAACATGTTCCTACTTCATCTTACAATTAACCATTTCCACGCCATCTCTAGATTCATGGCTGTGAACAGCAGTCTTGATGTTATCCACATTGCGCATTTTAGTTGGGATATGCCATAAAGCAGCCTAGTGCACATTTTTTAGGCTGAAGTGCTAGTGCTTAGGCATATCCCAGTTAGCTCAGTAGCATACAGTGGGTGCACTTTCAGACAATTTCCCCTGGTTGAAATCCTCCCATTGTGCATTTATTCTAAGGATAATGTTACACTGGCAGAGAAAATGCCAATACCACTTGAATAGTATAAGCCCAAAATCCACTCCGTATGCCCAGTGATAGGCACTAACAAAAGGCACTAACTTGAACAGGTGCAGTTGCCAATAGCAATCACACAGGATTTTGCATTCATTTTCTACTTGTATTAGATCAGAATGAGCGGTTGATTATCATTAGTACAATTATTTATAAAGTGCCAACACTTTCTGCAGCGCTGTACGTAAGGGTCCATAGTTTACAAACATATTATTACATTGGGCAATAAGGTCCCTGCCCGCAGGCTTCCTTCTATAGAGTAGGTATAGAATTATGTTGCTGTGGGGGGGTTATATTGTGGGATAATATTGTCAGTGTTATGACCATAACGAGGTAAGAAATTGACTAATTGGAGGCTATTGGGCACTGCACTTTAGCAATTTAGTGGCTACACTTATAACGCAGCTTTGCATATAATTAGTAGAACTATACAGTTATGAATATAATATCTATAAAATGTATACCATATACCCATATACACTGCAAGGCAAATGTCAATAAAACCATTTATTGCTCATATTGGCCTCCTACATACAACCCTGTGGCTGTAAGTTGCTTTGGTGGCTCTCTGGGGTAGGTCAGGGCACATCTCACTATTCCCATTAGTAACTGTGTAAGAACTGAATTTCTCACCTCTGGAGCCCGGCATTTAAAGTTTCCAACGACGGCCTTCAGCTTCATTCCCTTGGAAACGTCCTCTGCTACCAGTCCAAAATCCACGATCTTGATGTGGCCATCTTTGCTTATTAAAATATTATCAGGCTTTAAATCCCTGGAAGACAATGGTTACTAATATTGTTATCTAATATAGGGTAGGAAAGTAAAGGGTGAGAGGGAAGGGAGTACAGGAAGAGGAAAGGCAACACAAAATGAGGAGTAAGAGAATATTATATACAATAGTGAAAACAGCAGCACTCAAGCCAGGCTTGATAAAGGGCTGGATTGAAGCCCAAAACGTTGCTTTTTGCACTTTAGTAAAAGTCACTATTTTCAAAATAACCGGAGTGCTGCTATTTTCACTATTGATATTGTTTACCCGGGCAGAGAGTTCAGCGCACACCTGGGGCTACAATAAGCTGTTTCTCCACCGTGTAGCACACCTTAATCGATATACTAGAATATTATATGCAGGGCTCTCTTGATTCAACACTTGTTTAAAAACAGGCCAAAGCTGGCATGAACAAGAAGCATTAAGAAAGGGGGCATGTTTCATTGGATAAAATTGCCCCTAATGGCAGCCCTGGCACTAAATTTTGCTCACAGACACTTAAGGATTTTACAGAATGAAAATAAGCCACTTCTGAATACAGAACAGACAGAACTTTCATGTTAATGTACAGTAAGCATTGTATAGGAGAAAACCATTGCTCATTTGTTCCCAACCTTCTGCCACACCACCCCCTCCCGGCGTGCCCATTGTCTCACACTTTGATTTCTTTGTGGTGAAGGGGCAAACGGCAAGGAGCAGTGGCACCATACAGCAAACCCCACAACCATTCAGGTTCCCCTCCTCTCCTATGGGCCTACCGGCAGTCACAGATTCTGCTGTATGGGAGTTATGCCACTGGAATTAGATGTAAAGGGACAGAAATGTGTATGTGTGTGTCTGTTTATATGGTATGAAGTGATACCAACAACCCCTTCACTACTATGATGCTTTCCATTACACAATTTTTCTTCCTAAGTGCATTATGACTCCCCAATAAGGAATATTTACATTAGCCAAGATCTTGCACCCCACATTTTAGTCTTTCCTTCACTATGATTTAGCATCTCTCTGGATATAAGTGACTTATTTAAGTAAATGTTCTTATGCATTTGTTCATGTTAGCTCAACCATTATTGCTGTAGATAATGTACCAGAGCAGTTTGCATCCAATGTGCGTTATGTTTTATTTTATGCAGCTGTAGGGGGATGTGAATAAAGGGGCACAAGACTAACATATCACTATTTTATACAGTGCAGGGGGAAGCAGACACACAGCGGGATTTACTTACTCTGGGGTCAGAGCAGAGATAGAGCAATATTACTTACCGATGTACAATCCCTCTGCTGTGAAGGAACTGGAGGCCTACTACCAGTTCTGCTGAAAAAAAGCTGTAAAAATAGGAACATATGTATTAACCATTATATTTACCTTTACTACAATGGTTCATTTATTAAATACCCCCCCAAGGTGATACACATACCCAGATGACCTGATGAAATCTGGGTACGTGTGGCCAACTCTAAACTCTAGACAGAATTGTAACAGACACTATCTGATGACAAGTTCCTTTCTAAACTGACAGCATTACTTTTTTATGTTATAAAAATGTTTTTACCAGTCCAAAGTCCCTGTTTGTGGTACAAAAACCATTTGTATTCCCTCTATTCCAAATTTTGCAAAGAGGATAATATAATGGACAGGGGCACCATTTCTGCAACTGTACAGGGGCCTTGTGGTAGACACCTGTCTGGATTTAGTAAAGTTGAAGGGGCCCAAACACTAACTGGATGGGGTTGTGTATCTCTGCTATTGAATAACACACATCCAGGGTCTTATTTATCAGACAAATTCTGCCCAGTTTATTTAACCCATAGCAGCCAACTGGCGAAATGCCCAGTATTGTTAAATAAGCTCCACAGTCCTTTGCAGACTGCACTGAATCATGCTCTCCATATTGACTCCTATATTAGTATTTAATTAATACAGTGGTAGAGGAAGTTTAATCTGGATTTGCATGCTATTCTGCTGGACCCAAAGGGTGAACTTAATGCCCCTTTCAGCCTTGTGTAACTGTAACCTGGCTGATATCTGTCTCTGAACCATCTCCCTCTATTGCAGTTTCTATGTTACTTACATTACCGTCTCCATCCCGAGTTTCTCCTTACTGTGTATCAGATCCCAAAGGCTGGTCTTGCTCTCACACTCCATCACCAGATAGGCATGCAGCTGGTTACATAGATAAATGAAAAGAGCATAAAAATGAGTAATGTTGAGTCCTGTAAGATCATCATTCTATTCAGTCTCACTGTTGGATGAACAACAGCGCCATAAGTATAGAAGTAGCAGCACCCCATTACTGCATAAAAAATGACTTGCTCACCTGCCTTTAGCCAAAGCAATTTCAGCCATGAGCACTATTAACTAGTCCGGTGTGTCATACATGCACAGGGGTTTGCTGGGCTGGGACACACGTACAAGTGTAATTGGCTATAGTAGCAGAATAAGGTATGTCCCACTAAACAAAGTTAAATAAAGGCATAGTAACATTGGCACTATATTGTACCTGTGATTGAAAGGCTGCAAGCCCCTTGCAGAGAAAGGGACACTCTCCGGTGATCTTGAGTGTTTGAGCTTCTGCCTTTATCCGCTTCTGATCATAACGGTCGTCTTTCTTAATGATCTTCAAAGCAACATGTTTCTTTGTGTTGGGTAATGATGCCAACATTACCTGAGAAAGGCAGAAGGAAGAGAGAAGTGATAAGAAGGTCTAATTGGACACACTGATCAAATGCTTCTGACATAATTAAGGTCCTACACACATCTGTATTTGTCGTAGCCGTATGGCACTGTTGTCATTTTTCAGAATTGTAAGGGAAATTTGACTTGCATTTAATTACCATAATGCTCCATGATATTCTAAATTTGACTGGTTGTATCATGCTGAGTAAGTTGTGCACGGATTCATATGATCACTATAAGAAGGTATTGCAGTAGTGTGCAATATTTGTAAAAATGCAATGAGATCCAGGAAATGTTTTGGGGAGCACTTGAAAATGGGTTATCCCTGAAAAGTTCATTGGAATGGAAAGCAATAAGTGATTGGCAGTAGTAATGCGAGTAGCAATTGAAATACCATGAATCAGACACAAGAGCCCATTGCTGTCAGACACAAGGAAGCATCGTACACCTGCTATTGGTGCAAGTAGGGGCGCCGAATAGAGGCTACCCATGTACACACCCAACCTACCCCTCATGAATACAGAGCTGCTCTGGAGACCAAAACCTGTGGCTACAGTGTAGGCCTGCGCCACTTTTTTGTACTTAGTAAATGAGCCCCATGAAATCAAACAAGGCTTTACTGTACATATAGGAAGCTAACACAAAACAAGGGGTTACAGTAGCTGGGATCTTGTCCTTGCAAAAAAACAGGCCAAAATAAAATAGGCAACCCTGGGAAGCTGATCACTTACCTTGCCGAAAGATCCAGCCCCAAGTTCCATGTGGAAACTGTAGTTGGAAATGACACAAGGATTGGGTCTTTCAGCTTCAACACGTGGTTTTTTCAGATCCTGTTCTTCCTCTGGGAAAGAGAAATTTGATTAATATACCATATTGCTGAGATACACTGGATATCTTAACTTTCCGGCCTTTACCTAGAATTAATATTACTTTATTAGCTTTATACTGAATTTCCAAGGATTTGCAATGAGTTGATACTTAATTACATATCACCAATCTCTGTCTGGTACTTTTAAAGCCTACAATGGAATATTTACTAGACAATTGTTACAGTTATTTTATGTTCAGCCTGCTTCTCCTTACCTTCTGCTGGTTCCCCATCATTGCTGCAGCTTCTCTCTCTTTTCTTGCTTTTGTCTTCCTCTATCACAGACTGGCTCTTTATTTGGCCGATATCTTCCTCTGTTCTGATGTTCTGCCCAATTCTTAATCTTTTAGCGCTAGATTCTGTCTCGCTGCTGTCCTCATCAACTTCTCTTTTCCTCTTCTCCAGGTTGATATGAGGACTTCTGGCAAATTCCTCCTTTTCACTTACAGAAGTCCTCTCTCCTTTCTCCTGCTGAGATCCTTTATCCATATGAGATAAAATGATATAAAAAAAACTCAAAAATTCACAAAAATATTGCTTCTCTCTAGGGAGACGCTTGGCAGCACTTCAGTCTCTGAAGCTACTCTGTCTAGAGTGACACATTTCCAACTGCCAAAACCCAACTGTCACTGTACATGACAATATGCTATACTAACTTGGTGCAATATCCACTTGACCCCATTTAAATGGACACAATCAAATACGTCTCTCATCTGAAACCTTTTAGTGGGGCTTTTCTTGTAAGAACAATTAAAAATGTACAAACTTTAAAGAATTTTCCATCAACTAGAAGAAGATGCCCCTTGGTGCCTATTGTCAGCTGCATGGAGTCAATAAGTAAAGACTAAATCTGGCTGCATTTGAGCCAAGGTGAGATGTGCTTGTCAGATCATTCCATGTGATAATCTGCTGAATATTAAAGCAATATGGCCACACAAGTGGATGGCAGACCGTACCAGAACACTTAGCAGAAAAGTTAACCTATGGATTTGCACATCAATCAAACTGTGAAAAAATCCCTGTATGTATAGCTTGCTTAACTGGACTGGGTAATTTCCAATGGCTATTTCACCAACGCTGCACATAAAGAGTAACCCTAACATGCAGTCATGCTGGTAGATCCACTGGAGACCTAATGCGATTTCCCTAAGACACCATTTAGTGTGAGACTACAAGCCCTACACTAATTGGCACATCAACTTTATACCTTTTTAAAGTTGTGTTCAATTAGACAATGAAACACTAAAAATAATTTGGATTATTATTATTAAAATGGGTAAAGTACCATTCAAAGGTTCCTGTCAGTGTTATGTACTCGTCTGTTAGTTTAAAGTTGCCATAAAAGTACATACAGTACAATCTGTAAAATGCAGAACTGAAAGCCTCCTAATACTGCTCACATTATGCTTTGTGTCTGTGCTTTAGTAATGAGAAGGCAGTGTGGTGACTGGATTATGTAGGGTTACTATCAGTCTGGTTTTAAAAATATTTAAGAGATTCTTACACCTATTTATATGGTTTAGAACCTGTGTTATAAAACCTGTGTCATATATTGAACCCACTATGTCATTTGTTGATCTGCTTACTATGTACATGTCTTGTTATCTTACCAGTGAAGGCCGATACAAAGACTGTATGAGAACATTTAACTTTGGGGGACAGCCTAGAAGACACGAATGTAAACTGTCCAAGGTCTACTGTACCCTTGGCACAATAGAATAAGAATATTGTACATCATGTTATAACCTAAAGCTCAAGGATACATTGGATACAAGCTCAAGGATACATTGCCAAAAAGACAATTCACACATGCTGACTGCCCCTCCCACAAAGATTTTTCTTTTTTTAATGCTCAAATAATTACAAATAAATAATATTATCTTAACCTGTTGTTTGTGGTTCATTAATCCATTAACATATCTATACTGTTTGTCCAGGTATTAATGCACTCAGAAATGTAACCCCTGCTTTGCAATTTGTTAGAAATAGCTTATTCATTTTGTTGTTGAACTGTAACAAGAGAGTAAATCTTCCTTTTGGTTCTGTGGACATTTAGAAAATTAATTGGCCACTTTCACTAAGTTCAGCGTCTTAGTGAATAAGCATAATCCTCACGAACTACCGCTTGATGTAGTTGCACAAAATGTGGCAAAGCTTCCTGAGTTGAATTTCACCCCTTAGTAAATGTGCCCCATAGTGTAGAGAGTACAATTGCAATCTCAAGGCTAAAAAAGACACATTTCTTTAATAAACTAGAAGCTATGGCAAGATACTCCCGCCTTGCCTCCTGGAAGCAGTAGCACTGCGCAGAAACAAAGTGAAATTCCATTTAATTTTTCTTGCTTAGGGAACATAAAGGAGTTTGTAACATATGGCAATGCTTATTTACTCTAGAATCAACTTTTTGTATCACTAGGACAGTAAATGTAGTAGTACACAATGTAATTGTATATCAGATAAAGACTCATTAAGAGAATGCTATGGCAGAGGAAAGAACTATAGAGTTTGTGGGATAACTTTGTTCTATAGGTTGGCAAAAAACTGTTAACTGCAATGGCACAAAGGGCACTTTGATCGCTGTAGGTCTCTCCGATAGCAAGAGCTCCAGTGATCCAAGTGCCCTGTGTTCCCTTCTCTGCTCACGTCCCTTCTTACTCTCTTGCACGGGAAATGTGTAGTGTATGGGAGACAATGGTAGGCACATATCTTTTGAAGTTTTAAAACACAGGTAAAATAATTTGCCATGGAGTTGTAATTATTATTATCCCACATTTATAAAACCCCAGCATATTCATGTTTATTTCAGCTACACGGGTGTGAACAACTGTTTAGTGTATAAAACATCAGTTATCAAACAAGTTATACTCTCAAAGAAGCAAGTTTTCCATCACACAATAACATCCCCCTGTATCTGCTGCACCGACATTAACACCTAACTACTATCAGGCAAATACACAAATACCCAATAATGTATCAAACCATGTACAGGTGTGGGACTTGTTATCTATAATACTCGGGACTAGGGGTTTTCCAGATAAGGGGTCTTTCCATAATTTGGATCTCTATACTTTAAGTCTACTAATAAATTATTGAAACACTAAGTAAAACCCTGGAGGACTGTTTGGCCTTCAGTAAGGATTAGTTATCACGTTGTTGGGATTAAGTACAAAGTAGTGTTTTTATTACTACAGAGAAAAAAGAAATTATTTTTTTTTAATAACGTGAACTATTTGATTAAAATGGTCTATGGAAGATGGCCTTTCTGTCCGAATTTTTTGTGTATTTCTCCCATACCTGTACTGTGCATATGAACAGAATTAAAGCTTTTGGCAAATGTACGATTTTACTATGTAATAAATGAGCCTTGGGAACTGAGATGTTTCACTACGAAACATACTTTTATTGCAAAATAGCATAGCTTAAAAGTGCTTACATTTAAATTCTTCTTATCAGTCATGTTAAGCAACAAGAGTGTAAATATCTTTAGACAAAAGTTCTTTTGTCTTGGTGGCCAGCTGTTTGTCGAGTTCAGTTGTCATCTCCCATTTGTTGTATCTAGAAAAAATAGGGGTATATGTTATTAAATATGTTATAATTGATATACAGTACAGTGCAGTAAGTTTATCAAAGATCTTTACAGAGCAAATCACTGAGTAAAGTCTACAAATGATATACAACTAATTAAAGAGAAGTCATTGTGTGCTTTGGAGGCTTTAGGGCTCTGGCACACGGGGAGATTAGTCGCCCGCGACAAATCTCCCGTGTCTCAGGCGACTAATCTCCCCGAGTTGCCATCACCTGCCACCCCACTGGCGAAAGTGTAAGTAGCCGGTGGGATGGCACACGCGGCGGCGCGATTTCAGTGTGATCGCGCAAGTTGCCTCGAGAAGAAACTTGCGCGATCTCACTGAAATCGCGCCGCCACGTATGCCATCCCACCGGCGATTTACATTTTCGCCAGTGGGATGCCAATCCGGGGAGATTAGTCGCCCGAGACATGGGAGATTTGTCGCGGGCGACTAATCTCCCCGTGTGCCAGAGCCCTTAAAGGAGAAGAAAAGGCTAAATCACTGGGGGGGGGGGGGGTGGATTGTAATTGGTTACCTTATACCCCGGCTGGTGCTCCTGTTAGTAGAAAACTGCACAGCCGGGGGTATATGTGAGTGAGAGTTTCTCTTCCTCCTGTCTTCTTTCTTTAGAATCCCGGGGCCGACGCAAGTGCAGTTGAGAAAAAAGACAGCTTTTTTTGTTAAAGTCGACTTTTTACTCTACTGCGCATGTACGAAGACCAGAACAAAAGAAGGATGGCTCGCTTGAATATACCCCGTCCAGTGCAGTTTTCTCCTAACAGGAGCACCGTCTTAGGTCAGGACCCCTAAGGCAGGCGGTAAGAACAGGGATGAGCTGCACCTAATTGTTGGTCTGGATCTCAGTGCAGAGAGCTGAAACACAGCAGTAAATAAACCCTGACATGTTTGTGCACAAAGGTAGTATTTTTGTACTTTACTATATACTTAATAACAAACAAATATAAACCCTACAAAAAGAAACCATTTTCCTGTAGGCTTTAGACATGATTTCACAGAACAACTGTAGATGCAACGTAATTTGTATATAAACGACCAATCAAATGGCTACCAATAATCTTGTTATATTACCTGCTTTTCCAACAGTTTTACTATGTCTTCTGACACTCCCTCCTTGCATTTTTTTACTTCCTGTACTGCCCCTGTACGAGCCTTGCGTAGGGAGTCCTTGGCCTTGTTGGTTGTTTTGCAAGTTTTGTTAATTTTTCTCTGTGTTCCCGCGTTACCCTAACAAATATAAATGGTAGTTGAGGTTACCAGTAATATAGTGTTAAGGAGAGTATACATACCAGCAATACCCTGCCCACTCAACTAGTGGGAATTATCTGGAGACTGAAGTACAGAAAAATCTGGAGCACCAAAGGCTGCCTTCCCCGATATAAGAGCACACTGTAACTAGGCTTACAGTACCTTAGAACTTTTATCTTCACAAGCAATTGAAGCCTGTTTGTTAAGGAAAAAAATTAAAAGCTCAGTTTTACAACTGGACAGAGAGAGCTGAATGTAGCAAATAGATCTGCTGGAAAATGCCGGGATCTTATAATCTGTATCATGCCTCTGGTGCATATCTATATCTGGATGTTTGTTTTACATGCAGCGGGAAGTCCATCCAACAGCATTCTTCATTAAATATATTTCACATTGTTAATTTGGGCTGGCAAAAGACCACCAAGTTTAACCAATCCAAAGGAACCCAAGTGCACATATATACACCTACCTACACAGACCTAGCTAAACACTCACATTTATAAATTATAGTGATACCGATATTAAACTAACTGTAGGTCTTATGATCACAATAGCCATGGATATTATGCTTATTTATGTAATCCAAGCCACTACTAAAGGCATTAATAAACTGCCATTCCAACATCCCCAGGAGGGCTTTCTACAACCTCCACAATGCTGCTGTAAATGAAAGTCCAGTTCCTCAAGTTAAAAGGGGGGGGCTCTGGACTTGGCCACCATATGTTCTAACAGAACTGGGCACCCAGTGTGTAATATGTTGCCTCAGAAATCACCCATCCATTCAAACAATGGCCAAGGTTTTGGGGGACCTTCTAGCTCACATTACGTTTCAGCCCCTGCAAACAAAACACAGCAGGCCAAAAGCCTGACCCTTAAGGTTTCATTATTTGACAACAGGTACAGTCGTCCCAACCACATCATAGGATGTATTTGCTTATTATATTTTTTAATAAAATAAGGGGTGTGGTTTCGGCATAAGTGGGTACAGATGCATCTCACAAGAGCTCCCAGGCTACAAGCCTTACATACTTATATAACCAACCCAAACCGGAGAGATGGGGAAACATAAGTAAGGCATTGCTACACCAAGAACACAGGGAGAAACATAACACGCTGCTATTGATCAATACTCAAGCCTTCCACAGCAACCCGCACCTGAAGCCACAAAAAGGGGAGAACTCACCCCTTCCCCTACCCCACAGACCCCGCACACAAAGGAAAGAATGGAGAAGCTACAGAAGGCCCTAACAACCCTGCACAGTACCTTTTGGCATTGCATGTGGATTTTCACCTTTTTTATTGTATGTGATATTAGTGGGAAGGTACCAGATACATCCACTTGTACCCCACACTTCTTTTTGTTTTGGCACAAGATTTACAAAGGAAAGGTCATGTCAGACAAATATGATTGCTTTTTATGATGAGATTAGTAAGAAGTTGGACAGTGGGGGTGCAGTTAATGTGATCTATTTGGATTTTGCGTTTGGTAACGTGCCCCATAACTGCTTTTTAAACTAAGGTCTGTTGGTCTTAGTGAAGTTGTTTGTACATGGATAGGAAACTGGCTACAGGATCGGGTACAGAGGGTGGTTGTTAATGGTACATTCTCTACTTGGAGTAAGGTTGGGGCCCCTTAGGGTTCTCTGGTGGGTCAACTTTTATTTAACTTGTTCATTAATGACTATGGGGAGGGTATTATAAGAAATAGGTCAGTGTTTGCAGATGACACAAAGATCTTCAGCCCAGTCAATTCTATCCAGGATGTGGCATCCTTGCAGCAGGATCTTGACAAATTGGTAATCTGGGCGGCTAAGTGGCAGATGAGATTTAATGTGGATAAGTGTAAGGTTATGCACCTGGGATGTAAAAATATGCAGCCTCTTATACCCTTAATGGGACTGCGCTAGTCTCCATTATGGAGAAGGACTTTGGAGTCCTTGTAGATAATAAACATGGCTGTAGCAAGCAATGCCAGGCAGCAGTGGCAAGGGCAAACAAGGTCTTGAGCTGTATTAAAAGGGCCATTAAATTTGCAGTAGGAGGGGGTTGTTCTTCCACTTTACAAAGCGCTGGTAAGGCCCCATCTAGAATATGCCGAGCAGTTTTGGTCTCCAGAGCTCAAACGGATATTGAGATAGAGAAGGTCCAGAGGAGATGAGGTGCTTAGGGGTATATGATAACTATATATAAATATATAAGGGGATTATATAATAATCTCTCAAATGCTTTATTTACCAGTAGACCCTTCCAGCAGACACATGGGCATACATTCCAATAGGTTCCGTCTAAATATTCGAAAAGGGTTTTTTACTGTGAGAACTGTGAGATTGTGGAATTCTCTCCCTGAATCAGCCGTACTGACTGATCAACTTGCCTTCCTCTGGATCAACTAGCAGTTAGGCAGGTTATATATAGGCATTAAGGTTGAACCTGATGGACGTGTGTCTTTCTTTAACCTAACTTACTATGTTACTATGGATTTATAGCTTTAGGCAGTGTTTAAATACTTACTGAGGAACTGGAACCCTAATAACTGTTCCATCAAGTTCATGTGGCTGTCTCTTAATATTCACAGCTGCTGTTGCACTCTAGAATAATAGAACATGGAGAAGTTTAATTAGTTTTGCAATAAAGGTAACCTTTTAAAATAACCAACAGCGACCCTCCCAAAAATGACTTATTTGCCTTGGCTTGCCAAGAAGCCTATTAGCCTATCAAAAAGCATTTTTTTCCCAGCAAGATTATGTTTCAATTGCTCTTTAGTTTGTAAAGTCCTGACATAGGGTCCTCTTGTCCTGCTGTTTTTATTCTGTAAACCTTGTTAATTATATTATTATTATATCTATTTTTGTAAAAATCTGCATAGCTTGTGTTAGAAATAAAAACAAATGAGTGTTTAATTGCTTTTAGTTACTAGATAGGGACAAACTGCACTCATTCTACATAAGCCCGAGTGACTTTAAATGTAACTGTTCCTTTATCAATATTCCATCCCCCATTAATATAGCAGTCTTAAAATCTATGTTTCTTACACTTTTATCAGCTATGGCATCCCATACAACATGCCATACAGCTTTTATATTTTTATTAATGCATGTACAGGTAAGGGACCCCTTATCGGGAAGACCATCTCCCATAGACTGCATTTTAAACAAAAAAAAATTCACACTTTTAAAAATGGTTTCCTTTTTCTCTGTAATAATAAAACAGTACCTGTACTTGATCCCAGCTAAGATATAATTACCCCTTATTGGAGGCAAAACAATCCTAGTGGGTTTAGCAAACTTAAGGTAGGATCGAACTATGGATAGACCCGTTATCCAGAAAACCCCAGGTCCCGAGCATTCTGGATCATGGGTCCCATACCTGTACTAGTAAAATTGGATACATATTACCTCTAGAAAACTAGCCAAGTTAATTATAAAAAGCTGCGGGGACTTCAGGGAGATTTGTCCAAGCTGGTTTAATGGAAATTTGCCATCTTTTGTGGTTACTGTAATGTGATCAATTGCACCTAAGGGAAAGAAGACATAAAAGAATAACACCAAGGCTGGTAAATAGAAGCAGGTAAAATCAAACAGAATATGTGAGTTGCCAATATACTGCACACTGAAGCAGGACTGTGGGTTATGGCAAATGCCAGAGGGGCTGCTGTAAGATGCCATAGAAAGTCACTATATAGTGGGCTGGTAGGGGGCCGGCAAGGGCCTATTCTGAATGCCAGTCCAGACCTGCACTCAAGTAAGTAGTAAAGAACTTGCTATTTTTAGACACTACAAAATGGTGACACTGGTTTGTCTAATGAAAAACAAAACAGAAAATGAATAAGGGAAACCTGAGAAAGCAATATGCAGTTTTAGTAACTGCAGGTATTAAATTGCAGGAGAAATTGATAACTGCTGTTGTTGTGCGATAACCCATCCATTTTTCATTAGAGATGTTTTAAGTCCAGTGCTATGTGTTATGTGCTCTTGATTAGGAGTCAGGCCATAAAGACACACAAAGCTACTAGTAGCAGCTACTTGTCACAGCTTCAAAAACAGACCATACAGGTATGGGACCCATTATCCAGAATGCTTGGGACCAAGGGTATTCCGGATAAGGGGTCTTTCCATAATTTAGATCTCCATATCTAAAGTCTACTAAAAAATCAATAAAACATTAATTAAACCCCATAGGAATGCTTTGTGTCCAATAAGGATTAATTATATCTTAGTTGGGATCAAGTACAAGGTACTGTTTTATTATTACAGAGAAAAAGATAATCAATTTTAAAATTCTGAATTATTTGATTAAAATGGAGTCTATGGGCTATCTTTAATTTGGAGTTTTCTGGATAACGGGTTTCTGGATAACGGATCCCATACCTGTACTGATCATTTACTGATAATTGTCTCCTGTATACATGTGTTTAAGCAGAGGCCATTCTCAGAATTGTCTATAGCAGGGTATTTTATGGCGTTTAGTAGCTAAGACAAGTAGCTGCTACTCAGTACCTCCATGTGTCTTCACTTAAATGACCCCTCTATATATATACAGTGGAGGAAATAATTATTTGACCCCTCACTGATTTTGTAAGTTTGTCCAATGACAAAGAAATGAAAAGTCTCAGAACAGTATCATTTCAATGGTAGGTTTATTTTAACAGTGGCAGATAGCACATCAAAAGGAAAATCGAAAAAATAACTTTAAATAAAAGATAGCAACTGATTTGCATTTCATTGAGTGAAATAAGTTTTTGAACCCTCTAACAAAAAAGACTTAATACTTAGTGGAAAAACCCTTGTTTGCAAGCACAGAGGTCAGACGTTTCTTGTAATTGATGACCAAGTTTGCGCACATTTTAGGAGGAATGTTGGTCCCACTCCTCTTTGCAGATCATCTCTAAATCCCTAAGGTTTCGAGGCTGTCTCTGTGCAACTCTGAGCTTGAGCTCCCTCCATAGGTTTTCTATTGGATTAAGGTCCGGAGACTGACTAGGCCACTCCATGACCTTAATGTGCTTCTTCTTGAGCCACTCCTTTGTTGCCTTTGCTGTATGTTTTGGGTCATTGTCGTGCTGGAACACCCATCCACGACCCATTTTCAGTTTCCTGGCAGAGGGAAGGAGGTTGTCGTTCAGGATTTCACGATACATGGCTCCGTCCATTTTCCCGTTAATGCGAATAAGTTGTCCTGTGCCCTTAGCAGAAAAACACCCCCAAAGCAAAATGTTTCCACCCCCATGCTTGACGGTGGGGACGGTGTTTTGGGGGTCATAGGCAGCATTTTTCTTCCTCCAAACACAGCGAGTTGAGTTAATGCCAAAGAGCTCTATTTTGGTCTCATCAGACCACAGCACCTTCTCCCAGTCACTCACAGAATCATTCAGGTGTTCATTGGCAAACTTCAGACGGGCCTGCACATGTGCCTTCTTGAGCAGGGGGACCTTGCGAGCCCTGCAGGATTTTAATCCATTGCGGTGTAATGTGTTTCCAATGGTTTTCTTGGTGACTGTGGTCCCTGCTAATTTGAGGTCATTAACTAACTCCTCCCGTGTAGTTCTAGGATGCTTTTTCACCTTTCTCAGAATCATTGACACCCCACGAGGTGAGATCTTGCGTGGAGCCCCAGAGCGAGGTCGATTGATGGTCATTTTGTGCTCCTTCCATTTTCGAACAATCGCACCAACAGTTGTCACCTTCTCTCCCAGCTTCTTGCTAATGGTTTTGTAGCCCATTCCAGCCTTGTGCAGGTCTACAATTTTGTCTCTGACATCCTTGGACAGCTCTTTGGTCTTTCCCATGTTGGAGAGTTTGGAGTCTGCTTGATTGATTGATTCTGTGGACAGGTGTCTTTTATACAGGTGACTAGTTAAGACAGGTGTCCTTTATGAGGTTGACTAATTGAGTAGAAGTGTCTAACCACTCTGTGGGAGCCAGAACTCTTAATGGTTGGTAGGGGTTCAAAAACTTATTTCACTCAATGAAATGCAAATCAGTTGCTATCTTTTATTTAAAGTTATTTTTTCGATTTTCCTTTTGATGTGCTATCTGCCACTGTTAAAATAAACCTACCATTGAAATGATACTGTTCTGAGACTTTTCATTTCTTTGTCATTGGACAAACTTACAAAATCAGTGAGGGGTCAAATAATTATTTCCTCCACTGTATATATATATATACACACAAACCAAGTATAGTTGCACTCTCAACGTAAAGCAAATGCCTGGGTGCAATTTGCAAGCAACATTTAATAGAAGAAAAAAGACAAAGCACTCACAGGATTTTAAAAAGTTGCAGATTTATTAAAGAAGTACTGACGTTTGGTCTCCTGTGTGTGCATTGCATATATATATATATACACATACATATAATATATAAACTAAATGTAGATCATTGTAGCCTTGGATAATATATTGAAGAAGTCATTGAAGCTACTCTTCCAGGCAATACAAGCCCAGGGGGGCGCCCTACACTGTCACTGCCCTCAATGCCAAAAACTATTTTCACTGCTACAAATGAATGTTCAGTTTCTCAAGACTAAAGGGGTGACCTCTTGTTCTTCATTGAACCCCAATATTTGTCTGTAATGTCCTCTAAAGTACTTGTAAAGATGTAGTTTAACCCTTGACGTGCACCTTTTCTTCAGAGAAAACAACCCGAACGTAATAGTCTTTCTTATAGTTTTATTATGTTGGGTTGGAACCCACCGACTGTTCTTCCACTTCAGCTTCTTCTTCCGCTTTTTCTTATTATTCTTAGCGCCCCCCCATACTCTAAACGCTACTCCTCCTACAGTTTTAGGGGTACAACACCCAAACTCCCCACACTTCTTTGCCCTATAGCGGAGCAAGTTGCTTGTGCTTTTCTAAGCAATCCCGCCCCCCGTCTTTTTGTGGCGCCCCCCCAACCCCCCAATGTTCCCATTGACTTTGACAGGGAAGATTTTCAAACTGCTGCTCTTACAGCTTTGCAGCTTCACTCCCCAAACTTGAATAACATAATCATGGGGTCACCCCAAATGAAACAGCGACATTTGTTGGATGACCCAAACAACAGCCAATCAAATTTAACCTATTGACTTTAATGGGAAATTGGAACTGCTGCCAATCTTACAGCTTTGAGCCTACACTCCCCAAACTTGAATCTCACCATCATGGGCTCAGCCTGAATGAAAATATGATTGTCGGATGCCAAAAATGGGCGGAGCTGTGAACAGCCAATGAGATTTTCCCTATTGATGGCAGAAATCCAACCTGCTGCCATTCTCACAGTAATAACGCCGGGGTCCCCAAACTTTGCACACTGGGTGACTTCGTACTCAAAGTTAGAAAAAGTGGGTGGAGCCACCAACAGCCAATCAGACTTCACGTATTGAATTTTTTGGTTTAAATTTAAAATGCTGCCTTTCTCACACTATTTATGTCAGGGTTCCCAAACTTTGCACAGTCAGTCACTGGCTAACTACGTATTCAGGGTTAGAAAAAGTGGGCGGAGCCAATCCATTTCCACCCATTAAATTTCATTGGTTCATAATTGAACTGATACCATTATTTAAGTAGTTAATTCCAGGGACTAAAGTTTGTCACTGGGTATTTGCAGTTCAAGGTTAGAAAAAGTGGGCGGAGCAACCACAGCCAATAACATTTCACCTATTTACTTTCAATGGTGAAGTGTAAAATGCTTAGAGTCCCAAAATTTTTATGCGAAGTTGGTCACTGGGAGTTTCCAGTTCAAAAATAGGAAAAGTGGGTTGGGCCACTAACAGCCCAAGAAGGGAGCCGGAGGGCACAGCGGGGAGAAGGGAGCCGGAGGGCACAGCGGGGAGCAGGGAGCCGGAGGGCACAGCGGGGAGCAGGGAGCCGGAGGGCACAGCGGGGAGAAGGGAGCCGGAGGGAACAGCGGGGAGCAGGGAGCCGGAGGGAACAGCGGGGAGCAGGGAGCCGGAGGGAACAGCGGGGAGAAGGGAGCCGGAGGGAACAGCGGGGAGAAGGGAGCCGGAGGGAACAGCGGGGAGCAGGGAGCCGGAGGGAACAGCGGGGAGAAGGGAGCCGGAGGGAACAGCGGGGAGAAGGGAGCCGGAGGGAACAGCGGGGAGAAGGGAGCCGGAGGGAACAGCGGGGAGCAGGGAGCCGGAGGGCACAGCGGGGAGAAGGGAGCCGGAGGGAACAGCGGGGAGAAGGGAGCCGGAGGGAACAGCGGGGAGCAGGGAGCCGGAGGGAACAGCGGGGAGAAGGGAGCCGGAGGGAACAGCGGGGAGCAGGGAGCCGGAGGGAACAGCGGGGAGCAGGGAGCCGGAGGGAACAGCGGGGAGCAGGGAGCCGGAGGGAACAGCGGGGAGCAGGGAGCCGGAGGGAACAGCGGGGAGCAGGGAGCCGGAGGGAACAGCGGGGAGAAGGGAGCCGGAGGGCACAGCGGGGAGAAGGGAGCCGGAGGGAACAGCGGGGAGCAGGGAGCCGGAGGGCACAGCGGGGAGAAGGGAGCCGGAGGGAACAGCGGGGAGAAGGGAGCCGGAGGGCACAGCGGGGAGAAGGGAGCCGGAGGGAACAGCGGGGAGCAGGGAGCCGGAGGGCACAGACATTTTTCTGTCAAATGTATTCATATTACAAGGTATATATTATAATCCATTGATAAGACTCACCACTTACAAATGAAGGAACTCTTCCTACTACACCAAACCCACTTTCACCCTCTGCCAACCCTGCCAATCGTGTTTAAAGGAGAAGGAAAGGGTAAATCACAGGGGCTGCCAAATCTTATGCGCCCCCCCAGTGATTATAATCGCTTACCTGATACAGGCATGGGACCTGTTATCCAGAATGGTTGGGACCTGGGGTTTTCTGTATAAGGGATCTTTCCGTAATTTGGATCACCATATCTTAGGTCTACTAAAAATATTTGCCAGTAGGATTGTTTTGCCTCCAACAAAGATTAATCATCTGTAATTTGGAGCTTTCTGGATAATGGATTTCTGAATAACAGATCCCATACGTGATACTCCAGGCCAGTGTTCCTGTTAGCAGAAAACGGCACTGGCCCGGGGTACATATCAGCCCACGGAGCTTTATTCTTCTTCCTGCTCTTTTCATTGCCCCCAGGCAGACACTGGCTAAAGTTCAGCTATTCAATCTTACTGTATAAATAAATACCCTGAGCCCCCTGAAACCACATAATAATGACACATACAACAGTTTTGGGTTTAATCTGTGAAATCACAGCTTTATTGATAACAAAAAATGATAGGTCCATAATTGGGGTTCCCTACCATCTACGGCTCCCAAATAGATTGCTGATGGCAATGCCAGCCTAAAGGCTAAGCTTAGCATAGGGAAAAGTGTGTTACATTCCCTTCCTTGGGAGCCGCAGTAGGTAGTCAGCCCCCACTATGAACCCTCACTTGGCTTTTTGATTCTGAGGAAGGCAAAAACCTCTGGAAGCTTGGGCCAATCTGCTTCATTAGAGGGAAAATTCCTTCCTGACTCCTTAACGGCAATCGGATCTCTCCCAGAATCAATGCGCCAATGTGGTAGGCTGTGATGGTGATAGTGAAGGTTGAAGGGTGAAGTTCAGTGTTGTGGGTTGGAGGCAGGGGGCGAATGATATGGGCTTAAAACAGGGGGCTATGATATGGGCTAGAGCGGTGGTACTGTATGTACAGAAAAATGTTGGGGTGGGTCAGATACTGTGGGTTGGACTCAAGGGGGTGATGGTGTGGGCCTGATGTTGGGGACATGACGAAGGGGACCGATGTTAGGGGGCTGATTAAGGGGCCTGATGTTGGGGGGCTGATTAAAGGACCCGATGTTGGGGGGCTGATTAAAGGACCCGATGTTGGGGGGCTGATTTAGGGGCCCGATGTTGGGGGCCTGAGGAAGGGCCCGATGTTGGGGGCCTGAGGAAGGGGCCCGATGTTGTGGACCTGAGGAAGGGGCCCGAAGTTGGGGGCCTGAGGAAGGGGCCCCGATGTTGGGGGCTGAGGAAAAGGCCCGATGTTGGGGGCCTTAGAAGGGGCCAGATGTCGGGGGCCTGAGGAAGGGGCCAATGTAGGGGGCCTAAGGAGGGGGCCCAATGTTTGGGGCTTAGGAAAAGGCCCGATGTTGGGGGCCTTAGAAGGGGCCAGATGTCGGGGGCCTGAGGAAGCGGCCCGATGTTGTGGGCCTGAGGAAAGGGCCCGATGTTGTGGGCCTGAGGAAGGGGCCAATGTTGTGGGCCTGAGGAAAGGGCCCGATGTTGTGGGCCTGAGGAAGGGGCCCGATGTTGTGGGCCTGGGGAAGGGGCCCGATGTTTGGGGCTTAGGAAAAGGCCCGATGTTGGGGGCCTTAGAAGGGGCCAGATGTTGGTGGCCTGAGGAAGGGGCCCGATGTTTGGGGCTGAGGAAAAGGCACGATGTTGGGGGCCTTAGAAGGGGCCTGATGTTGGGGGCCTTAGAAGGGGCCCGATGTTGGGGGCCTGAGGAAGGGGCCCGATGTTTGGGGCTTAGGAAAAGGCCCGATGTTGGGGGCCTTAGAAGGGGCCTGATGTTTGGGGTTGAGGAAAAGGCCCGATGTTGGGGCCTTAGAAGGGGCCGATGTTGGGGGCCTTAGAAGGGGCCCGATGTTGTGGGCTTGAGGAAGGGGCCCGATGTTGTGGGCCTGGGGAAGGGGCCCGATGTTTGGGGCTTAGGAAAAGGCCCGATGTTGTGGGCCTGAGGAAGGGGCCCGATGTTGGGGGCCTGACGAAGGGGCCCGATGTTGTGGGCCTGAGGAAAGGGCCCGATGTTGTGGGCCTGAGGAAAGGGCCCGATGTTGTGGGCCTGAGGAAGGGGCCCGATGTTGTGGGCCTGGGGAAGGGGCCCGATGTTTGGGGCTTAGGAAAAGGCCCGATGTTGGGGGCCTTAGAAGGGGCCTGAGGAAGGGGCCTGATGTTGGGGGCCTGAGGAAGGGGCCCGATGTTTGGGGCTGAGGAAAAGGCCCGATGTTTGGGGCTGAGGAAAAGGCCCGATGTTGGGGCTGAGGAAAAGGCCCGATGTTGGGGCCTTAGAAGGGGCCTGATGTTGTGGGCTTGAGGAAGGGGCCCGATGTTGTGGGCCTGAGGAAGGGGCCCGATGTTGGGGGCCTGAGGAAAGGGCCCGATGTTGTGGGCCTGGGGAAGGGGCCCGATGTTGGGGGCCTTAGAAGGGGCCAGATGTCGGGGGCCTGAGGAAGGGGCCCGATGTTGTGAGCCTGAGGAAGGGGCCAATGTTGGGGGCCTGAGGAAGGGGCCGATGTTGTGGGCCTGAGGAAGGGGCCCGATGTTTGGGGCTGAGGAAAAGGCCCGGTGTTGTGGGCCTGAGGAAGGGGCCCGATGTTGGGGGCCTGACGAAGGGGCCCGATGTTTGGGGCTGAGGAAAAGGCCCGATGTTGGGGCCTTAGAAGGGGCCGATGTTGGGGGCCTTAGAAGGGGCCCGATGTTGTGGGCCTGAGGAAGGGGCCGATGTTCTGGGCCTGAGGAAGGGGCCCGATGATCTGGGCCTGAGAAAAGGGCCCGATGTTCTGGGCCTGAGGAAGGGGCCGATGTTTTGGGCCTGAGGAGGGGGCCCGATGTTCTGGGCCTGAGGAAGGGGCTGGTGTTGGGGGCCTGAGGAGGGGGCCCGATGTTTGGGGCTTAGGAAAAGGCCCGATGTTGGGGGCCATAGAAGGGGCCAGATGTTTGGGGCTTAGGAAAAGGCCCGATGTTGGGGGCCTGGGGAAGGGGCCAGATGTTGTGGGCCTGAGGAGGGGGCCCGATGTTTTGGGCCTGAGGAAGGGGCCGATGTTGGGGGCCTGAGGAGGGGGCCCGATGTTTGGGGCTTAGGAAAAGGCCCGATTTTGGGGGCCTGGGGAAGGGGCCCGATGTTTGGGGCCTGAGGAAGGGGCCGATGTTGGAGGCCTGAGGAAGGGGCCCGATGTTTTGGGCCTGAGGAAGGGGCCCGATGTTGGGGGCCTGAGGAAGGGGCCAATGTTGTGGGCCTGAGGAAAGGGCCCGATGTTGTGGGCCTGAGGAAGGGGCCCGATGTTGTGGGCCTGGGGAAGGGGCCCGATGTTTGGGGCTTAGGAAAAGGCCCGATGTTGGGGGCCTTAGAAGGGGCCAGATGTTGGTGGCCTGAGGAAGGGGCCCGATGTTTGGGGCCTTAGAAGGGGCCTGATGTTGGGGGCCTTAGAAGGGGCCCGATGTTGGGGGCCTGAGGAAGGGGCCCGATGTTTGGGGCTTAGGAAAAGGCCCGATGTTGGGGGCCTTAGAAGGGGCCTGATGTTGGGGGCCTTAGAAGGGGCCCGATGTTGGGGGCCTGAGGAAAAGGCCCGATGTCGTGGGCCTGAGGAAGGGGCCCGATGTTGGGGGCCTGACGAAGGGGCCCGATGTTTGGGGTTGAGGAAAAGGCCCGATGTTGGGGCCTTAGAAGGGGCCGATGTTGGGGGCCTTAGAAGGGGCCCGATGTTGTGGGCTTGAGGAAGGGGCCCGATGTTGTGGGCCTGGGGAAGGGGCCCGATGTTTGGGGCTTAGGAAAAGGCCCGATGTTGTGGGCCTGAGGAAGGGGCCCGATGTTGGGGGCCTGACGAAGGGGCCCGATGTTGTGGGCCTGAGGAAAGGGCCCGATGTTGAGGGCCTGAGGAAGGGGCCCGATGTTGTGGGCCTGGGGAAGGGGCCCGATGTTTGGGGCTTAGGAAAAGGCCCAATGTTGGGGGCCTTAGAAGCGGCCTGATGTTGGGGGCCTGAGGAAGGGGCCTGATGTTGGGGGCCTGAGGAAAGGGCCCGATGTTTGGGGCTGAGGAAAAGGCCCGATGTTTGGGGCTGAGGAAAAGGCCCGATGTTGGGGCCTTAGAAGGGGCCGATGTTGGGGGCCTTAGAAGGGGCCTGATGTTGTGGGCTTGAGGAAGGGGCCCGATGTTGTGGGCCTGAGGAAGGGCCCGATGTTCTGGGCCTGAGGAATGGGCAGATGTTCTGGGCCTGAGGAAGGGGCCGATGTTTTGGGCCTGAGGAAGGGGCCGATCTTTTGGGCCTGCGGAGGGGGCCCGATGTTTTGGGCCTGAGGAAGGGGCCGATGTTGGGGGCCTGAGGAAGGGGCCGATGTTTTGAGCCTGAGGAGGGGGCCCGATGTTTTGGGCCTGAGGAAGGGGCCCGATGTTTGGGGCTTAGGAAAAGGCCCGATGTTGGGGGCCTTAGAAGGGGCCAGATGCCGGGGGCCTGAGGAAGGGGCCCGATGTTGTGGGCCTGAGGAAAGGGCCCGATGTTGTGGGCCTGGGGAAGGGGCCCGATGTTGGGGGCCTTAGAAGGGGCCAGATGTCGGGGGCCTGAGGAAGGGGCCCGATGTTGTGAGCCTGAGGAAGGGGCCAATGTTGGGGGCCTGAGGAAGGGGCCGATGTTGTGGGCCTGAGGAAGGGGCCCGATGTTTGGGGCTGAGGAAAAGGCCCGGTGTTGTGGGCCTGAGGAAGGGGCCCGATGTTGGGGGCCTGACGAAGGGGCCCGATGTTTGGGGCTGAGGAAAAGGCCCGATGTTGGGGCCTTAGAAGGGGCCGATGTTGGGGGCCTTAGAAGGGGCCCGATGTTGTGGGCCTGAGGAAGGGGCCGATGTTCTGGGCCTGAGGAAGGGGCCCGATGTTCTGGGCCTGAGGAAGGGGCCGATGTTTTGTGCCTGAGGAAGGGGCCCGATGTTTTGGGCCTGAGGAAGGGGCCGATGTTGGGGGCCTGAGGAAGGGGCCGATGTTTTGGGCCTGAGGAGGGGGGCCGATGTTTTGGGCCTGAGGAGGGGGCCCGATGTTCTGGGCCTGAGGAAGGGGCCGGTGTTGGGGGCCTGAGGAGGGGGCCCGATGTTTGGGGCTTAGGAAAAGGCCCGATGTTGGGGGCCTGGGGAAGGGGCCCGATGTTGTGGGCCTGAGGAAGGGGCCAGATGTTGTGGGCCTGAGGAGGGGGCCCGATGTTTTGGGCCTGAGGAAGGGGCCGATGTTGGGGGCCTGAGGAGGGGGCCCGATGTTTGGGGCTTAGGAAAAGGCCCGATTTTGGGGGCCTGGGGAAGGGGCCCGATGTTTGGGGCCTGAGGAAGGGGCCGATGTTTTGGGCCTGAGGAGGGGGCCCGATGTTTTGGGCCTGAGGAAGGGGCCGATGTTGGGGGCCTGAGGAGGGGGCCCGATGTTTGGGGCTTAGGAAAAGGCCCGATGTTGGGGGTCTTAGAAGGGGCCGATGTTGGGGGCCTGAGGAAGGGGCCCGATGTTGTGGGCCTGAGGAAGGGGCCCAATGCCCCTGAGGAAGGGGCCCCTTTCTCAGGCCCCCAACATCTGGCCCCTCCTCAGGGACCCAACATCGGGCCCCTTCATCAGCCCCCCAACATCGGGCCCCTTCCTCAGGCCCACAACATTGGCTCATTTCTCAGGCCCCCAACATCGGACCCTTTCTCAGGCCCACAACATCGGGCCCCTTCCTCAGGCCCCCAACATCGGGCCCCTTCATCAGCCACCCAACATCGGGCCCCTTCCTCAGGCCCACACCATCTGGCCCCTTCCCCAGGCCCACAACATTGGCCCCTTTCTCAGGCCCACAACATCGGCCCCTTTCTCAGGCCCACAACATCGGGCCCTTTCCGCAGGCCCCCAACATCGAGCCCCTTCATCAGCCCCCCAACATCGGGCCCCTTCCTCAGGCCCACACCATCGGGCCCCTTCCCCAGGCCCACAACATCGGGCCCCTTCCCCAGGCCAACAACATCGGGCCCCTTCCTCAGGCCCACAACATCGGGCCTCTTCCTCAGGCCCACAACATCGGGCCCCTTCATCAGCCCCCCAAAATCGGGTCCCTTCCTCATGCCCCCAACATCGGGCCCCTTCCTCATGCCCCCAACATCGGGCCCCTTCCTCAGGCCCAGAACATCGGCCCCTTCCTCAGGCCCAGAACATCGGCCCCTTCCTCAGGCCCACAACATTGGGGGCCTGAGGAAGGGGCCCGATGTTGGGGGCCTGAGGAAGGGGCCCGATGTTGGGGGCCTGAGGAAGGGACCAATGTTGGGGGCCTGAGGAAGGGGCCCGATGTTGGGGGCATGAGGAAGGGGCCCGATGTTGGGGGCATGAGGAAGGGGCCCGATTTTGGGGGCCTGAGGAAGAGGCCCGATGTTGTGGGCCTGAGGAAGGGGCCCGATGTTGTGGGCCTGGGGAAGGGGCACGATGTTGTGGGCCTGTGGAAGGGGCCCGATGGCGTGGGCCTGAGGAAAGGGCCCGATGTTGGGGGGCTGATGAAGGGGCTCGATGTTGGGGGCCTGCGGAAAGGGCCCGATGTTGTGGGCCTGAGAAAGGGGCCGATGTTGTGGGCCTGAGAAAGGGCCAATGTTGTGGGCCTGGGGAAGGGGTCAGATGGTGTGGGCCTGAGGAAGGGGCCCGATGTTGGGTGGCTGATGAAGGGGCCCGATGTTGGGGGCCTGAGGAAGGGGCCCGATGTTGTGGGCCTGAGAAAGGGTCCGATGTTGGGGGCCTGAGAAATGAGCCAATGTTGTGGGCCTGAGGAAGGGGCCCGATGTTGGGGGGCTGATGAAGGGGCCCGATGTTGGGGGCCTGAGGAGGGGCCAGATGTTGGGGGCCTGAGAAAGGGGCCGATGTTGGGGGGCTGATGAAGGGGCCCGATGTTGGGGGCCTGAGTAAGGGGCCCGATGTTGGGGGCCTGAAAAAGGGGCCGATGTTGGGGGGCTGATGAAGGGGCCCGATGTTGTGGGCCTGAGTAAGGGGCCCGATGTTGTGGGCAGATGTTTAAGCTTACCAGCTGGAGTTCACGTATGAGAACTCCTGGAGAACCATTGGATCATCAGGTGGAACTTCGCTCTTGGGGTTCTCCAAGAATGGCAGTGGCCCTGTATATGTTGCCTTCAACTCCTCTGGTGAAAACTGCAGGATAGAGAAAGAATAAAATACATTTATCTGTTTCTTGTATAATAACATCTGTTTATATGGGATCTTACATTATTTAGCAGCTGCATTTCCTGAATGTAAATATAAAGGGAAAACTGAATTTGGCTTACAGAATATTGCAGCTTGGGAAAACATTAGCTGCCCCCTATAAAAGCTGTAGGATAGACTCCCACGGAGTATGCCTTGTTCTAACTACTGAATGGCATTAATGTAGTAATTAAAGCCTTAGGGTAAGGGACAGAGAGTAAAGGCTCTGGGAGTTTGGGATCTGTAGGAGCGGGAGCTGCAGTCTTGTACTTACTCCTTCTGGCTTAAAAGGCGAAGGCACCTTCAGGCTCTCCAGTTCTGCCCACTTGATGGATCTGAAGAAGGGGTGGCTCCTAATGTCTCCTGTTGTGCCGAGACGCTTCTCCGGATCCTTCTCTAGCAACTAAAGGCCCAGACAACAGTTGCATATTAGGGAAATCAGACAACATACATGGCAGTACATCACAAAGGCCCACAAAAGGGTTAATTCTCTCCTATGTACTATACTGTTTGATACTGCTTTAAAAACAATTAATGTTCTATTAAAGCATATTTTATTTTTAAAAATAAACATTTGGGCTTTTTAACCCATTATGTGTTGGCTAACCCAAAATCAATGGAGACATAAGTCATGTTTGCTCTTTTGCATTTGGTCAGGGAATAAAGCTACAGCCTTACAGTTACCTTGCTGTGGGGCCATCAATATCCAAGACAGCAAATAAACATTCACTCCAGTTCCCACTCTGACTGCCCCATAACAAGAATATTTTGGCTTTCCTATAAACATCGCTGTATCTGTGCTTATACCCACCTCGTTCAGGAGTCTCCTGGCGTCTCTGCTAAGCCCTTTTGCATAGCGGGGCTTGGTACTGGTCACTAAATATGCCAGATAGTTCATGCCAGATAGATCATCGAATGGTAATTGACCAGTAGCCATCAGGCACAGGATGATCCCGAACGCCCACCAGTCAACTCCTGCATCGTATGGATCCCTCATAAACAGCTAGAAAAGCAAGAGCAAATCATTTACTAAATTGGAACATGTTCCTACTTCATCTTACAATTAACCATTTCCACGCCATCTCTAGATTCATGGCTGTGAACAGCAGTCTTGATGTTATCCACATTGCGCATTTTAGTTGGGATATGCCATAAAGCAGCCTAGTGCACATTTTTTTAGGCGGAAGTGCTAGTGCTTAGGCATATACCAGTTAGCTCAGTAGCATACAGTGGGTGCACTTTCAGACAATATCCCCTGGTTGAAATCCTCCCATTGTGCATTTATTCTAAGGATAATGTTACACTGGCAGAGAAAATGCCAATACCACTTGAACATTATAAGCCCAAAATCCACTCCATGTGCCCAGTGATAGGTGGATGCCACTGACATCGCTACTTAAAGACACTGGGATGCCTTTACAAACAAAGGCTTCACTTGAACAGGTGCAGTTGCCAATAGCAACCACACAGGATTTTGCATTCATTTTCTACTTGTATTAGATCAGAATGAGCGGTTGATTATCATTAGTACAATTATTTATAAAGTGCCAACACTTTCTGCAGCGCTGTACGTAAGGGTCCATAGTTTACAAACATATTGTTACATTATAGAGTAGGTATAGAATTATGTTGCTGTGGGGGGGTTATATTGTGGGATAATATTTGCAGTGTTATGACCATAACGAGGTAACAAACTGACTAATTGGAGGCTATTGGCCACTGCACTTTAGCAATTTAGTGGCTACACTTATAATGCAGCTTTGCATATAATTAGTAGAACTATACAGTTATGAATATAATATCTATAAAATGTATACCATAAACCCATATACACTGCAAGGCAAATATCAATAAAACTATTTAGCAACTTCCTGACATATTGGCCTCCTACATACACCCCTGAGGCTGTAAGTTGCTTTGGTGGCTCTCAGGGGTAGGTCAGGGCACATCTCACTATTCCCATTAGTAACTGTGTAAGAACTGAATTTCTCACCTCTGGAGCCCGGTATTTAAAGTTTCCAACGACGGCCTTCAGCTTCATTCCCTTGGAAATGTCCTCTGCTACCAGTCCAAAGTCCGCGATCTTGATGTGGCCATCTTTGCTTATTAAAATATTATCAGGCTTTAAATCCCTGGAAGACAATGGTTACTAATATTGTTTTTCAAAATAACCGGAGTGCTGCTATTTTTACTATTGATATTGTTTTACCCGGGCAGAGAGTTCAGCGCACACCTGGGGCTACAATAAGCTGTTTCTCCACCGTGTAGCACACCTTAATTGATATACTAGAATATTATATGCAGGGCTCTCTTGATCCAACAGTTGTTTAAAAACAGGCCAAAGCTGGCATGAACAAGAAGCATTAAGAAAGGGGGCATGTTTCATTGGATAAAATTTTCCCCTAATGGCAGCCCTGGCACTAAATTTTGCTCACAGACACTTAAGGGTGCAGAGATTTTACAGAATGAAATGAGCCACTTCTGAATACAGAACAGACAGAACTTTCATGTTAATGTACAGTAAGCAGTGTATAGGAGAAAACCATTGCTCATTTGTTTCCAACCTTCTGCCACACCACCCCCTCCCGGCGTGCCCATTGTCTCACACTTTGATTTCTTTGTGGTGAAGGGGCAAACGGAAAGGAGCAGTGGCACCATACAGCAAACCCCACAACCATTCAGGTTCCTCATCTCCTATGGGCCTACCCGCAGTCACAGATTCTGCTGTATGGGAGTTATGCCACTGGAATTAGATGTAAAGGGACAGAAATGTGTATGTGTGTGTCTGTTTATATGGTATGAAGTGATACCAACAACCCTTTTACTACTTTGATGCTTTCCAGAGTCATTACACAATTTTTCTTCTTAAGTGCATTATGACTCCCCAATAAGGAATATTTACATTAGCCAAGATCTTGCACCCCACATTTTAGTCTTTCCTTCACTATGGTTTACCATCTCTCTTTGGATATAAGTGACATATTTAAGTGAATGTTCTGATGCATTTGTTCATGTTAGCTCAACCATTATTGCTGTAGATAATGTACCAGAGCAGTTTGCATCCAATGTGCATTATGTTTTGTTTTATGGAGCTGTAGCGGGATGTGAATAAAGGGGCACAAGACTTACATATCACTATATTATACAGTGCAGGGGGGAAGCAGACACACAGCGGGATTTACTTACTCTGGGGTCAGAGCAGAGATAGAGCAATATTACTTACCGATGTACAATCCCTCTGTTGTGAAGGAACTGGAGGCCTACTACCAGTTCTGCTGAAAAAAAGCTGTAAAAATAGAAGCATATGTATTAACCATTATATTTACCTTTACTACACTGGTTCATTTATTAAAGACCCCCCCAAGGTGATACACATACCCAGATGACCTGATGAAATCTGGGTACGTGTGGCCAACTTTAAACTCTAGACAGAATTGTAACAGACACTATCTGATGACAAGTTCCTTTCTAAACTGACAGCATTACTTTTTTATTTTATAAAAATGTTTTTACCAGTCCAAAGTCCCTGTTTGTGGTACAAAAACCATTTGTATTCCCTCTATTCCAAATTTTGCAAAGAGGATAATATTATGGACAGGGGCACCATTTCTGCAACTGTACAGGGGCCTTGTGGTAGACACCTGTCTGGATTTAGTAAAGTTGAAGGGGCCCAAACACTAACTGGATGGGGTTGTGTATCTCTGCTATTGAATAACACACATCCAGGGTCTTATTTATTAGACAAATTCTGCCCAGTTTATTTAACCCATAGCAGCCAACTGGCGAAATGCCCAGTATTGTTAAATAAGCTCCACAGTCCTTTGCAGACTGCACTGAATCATGCTCTCCATATTGACTCCTATATTAGTATTTAATTAATACAGTGGTGGAGGCAGTTTAATCTGGATTTGCATGCTATTCTGCTGGACCCAAAGGGTGAACTTAATGCCCCTTTCAGCCTTGTGTAACTGTAACCTGGCTGATATCTGTCTCTGAACCATCTCCCTCTATTGCAGTTTGTATGTTACTTACATTACCGTCTCCATCCCGAGTTTCTCCTTACTGTGTATCAGATCCCAAAGGCTGGTCTTGCTCTCACACTCCATCACCAGATAGGCATGCAGCTGGTTACATAGATAAATGAAAAGAGCATAAAAATGAGTAATGTTGAGTCCTGTAAGATCATCATTCTATTCAGTCCCACTGTTGGATGAACAACAGCGCCATAAGTATAGAAGTAGCAGCACCCCATTACTGCATAAAGGTTCACCTGCTTTTAGCCAAAGCAATTTCAGCCATGAGCACTATTGACTAGTCCGGTGTGTCATACATGCACAGGGGTTTGCTGGGCTGGGACACACGTACAAGTGTAATTGGCTATAGTAGCAGAATAAGGTATGTCCCACTAAACAAAGTTAAACAAAGGCATAGTAACATTGGCACTATATTGTACCTGTGATTGAAAGGCTGCAAGCCCCTTGCAGAGAAAGGGACACTCTCCGGTGATCTTGAGTGTTCGAGCTTCTGCCTTTATCCGCTTCTGATCATAACGGTCGTCTTTCTTAATGATCTTCACAGCAACATGCTTCGTTGTGTTGGGTAATGATGCCAACATTACCTGAGAAAGGCAGAAGGAAGAGAGAAGTGATAAGAAGGTCTAATTGGACACACTGATCAAATGCTTCTGACATAATTTAGGTTCTACACACATCTGTATTTGTCGTAGCCGTATGGCACTGTTGTCATTTTTCAGAATTGTAATGGAAATTTGACTTGCATTTAATTACCATTATGTGCCATGATATTCTAAATTTGACTGGTTCTATCATACTGAGTAAGTTGTGCACGGATTCATATGATCACTATAAGAAGGTATTGCAGTAGTGTGCAATATTTGTAAAAATGCAATGAGATCCAGGAAATGTTTTGGGGAGCACTTGAAAATGGATTATCCCTGAAAAGTTCATTGGAATGGAAAGCAATAAGTGACTGTCAGTAGTAATGCGAGTAGCAATTGAAATACCATGAATCAGACACAAGAGCCCATTGCTGTCAGACACAAGGAAGCATCGTACACCTGCTATTGGTGCAAGTAGGGGGGCCGAATAGAGGCTACCCATGTACACACCCAACCTACCCCTCATGAATACAGAGCTGCTCTGGAGACCAAAACCTGTGGCTACAGTGTAGGCCTGCACCACTTTTTTGCACTTAGTAAATGAGCCCCATGAAATCAAACAAGGCTTTACTGTACACATAGGAAGCTAACACAAAACAAGGGGTTACAGTAGCTGGGATCTTGTCTTTGCAAAAAAAACAGGCCAAAATGAAATAGCAACCCTGGGAAGCTGATCACTTACCTTGCCGAAAGATCCAGCCCCAAGTTCCATGTGGAAACTGTAGTTGGAAATGACACAAGGATTGGGTCTTTCAGCTTCAACACGTTGCTTCTTCAGATCCCGTTCTTCCTCTGGGAAAGAGAAATTTGATTAATATACCATATTGCTGGGATACACTGGATATCTTAACTTTCCGGCCTTTACCTAGAATTAATATTACACAGCTTTATACTGAATTTCCAAGAATTTGCAATGAGTTGATACTTAATTACATATGACTAAGGTCTGTCTGGTACTTTTCTGTTATCTGGACTGACATATATAGAAGTTTAAAAACCCTAATTTTACTGTTGCTCCTTTTGCACCTGAGCAGTAAAACCTTAACAATCAATCAGTAATTAATTTGAGTTTGATTGGTTGCCATGGGTTACTGTCAAGGTGCAAATTAATAAGTGCCATATAAGAAGAAAGTTTATCTATTTGCAGGTCTATGTGTTATTTATGTGTTTGGACACAGTAAGACCAAATGCAACAAAACACATTAAGTAACATCCTCCCTCATCCATGTGGGCGTGTTACTTTATGTTATTCATAATATGTTGAACCCACCTTGTGTAATCTGAGGGATAAAATACCAATAAAGCCTACAATGGGATATTTACTAGACAAATGTTACAGTTATTTTATGTTCAGCCTTACCTTCTGCTGGTTCCTCATCATTGCTGCAGCTTCTCTCTCTTTTCTTGCTTTTGTCTTCCTCTATCACAGACTGGCTCTTTATTTGGCCGTCATCTTCCTCTGTTCCAATGTTCTGCCCAAATCTGAATCTTTTAGGCAATTCCGTCTCGCTGCTGTCCTCATCAACTTCTCTTTTCCTCTTCTCCAGGTTGATATGAGGACTTCTGTTGGCAAATTCCTCCTTTTCACTTACAGGAATCCTCTCTCCTTTCTCCCGCTGAGATCCTTTATCCATATGGGATAAAATGATCTCAAAAAAACTCAAAAATTCACAAAAATCTTGCTTCTCTCTAGGGAGACGCTTGGCAGCACTTCAGTCTCTGAAGCTACTCTGTCTAGAGTGACACATTTCCAACTGCCAAAACCCAACTGTCACTGTACAAGACAATATGCTATACTAACTTGGTGAAATATCCACTTGACCCCATTTAAATGGACACTATCAAATACGTCTTTCATCTTAAACCTTTTAGTGGGGCTTTTCTTATAAGAACAATTAAAAATGTATAAACTTTATTAAGAATTTTCCATCAAAACATTAACTAGAAGAAGATGCCCCTTGGTGCCTATTGTCAGCTGCATGGGGTCAATAAGTAAAGACTAAATCTGACTGCATTTGAGCCAAGGTGAGATGTGCTTGTCAGATCATTCCATGTGATAATCTGCTGAATATTAAAGCAATATGGCCACACAAGTGGATGGCAGACCGTACTGATCCAGAACACTTAGCAGAAAAGTTAACCTATGGATTTGCACATCAATCAAACTGGGAAAAAATCCCTGTATGTATAGCTTGCTTAACTGGACTGGGTAATTTCCAATGGCTATTTCACCAACGCTGCACATAAAGGGTAACCCTAACATGCAGTCATGCTGGTAGATCCACTGGAGACCAAATGCGATTTCCCTAAGACACCATTTAGTGTGAGACTACAAGCCCTACACTAATTGGCACATCAACTTTATACCTTTTTAAAGTTGTGTTCAATTAGACAATGAAAGGCAGTGTGGCGACTGGATTATGTAGGGTTACTATCAGTCTGGTTTTAAAAATATTTAAGAGATTCTAACACCTATTTATATGGTTTAAAACCTGTGTTATAAAACCTGTGTCATATATTGAACCCACTATGTCATTTGTTGATCTGCTTACTATGTACATGTCTTGTTTTCTTACCAGTGAAGGCCGATACAAAGACTGTATGAGAACATTTAACTGAGGGACAGCCTAGAAGACACGAATGTAAACTGTCCAAGGTCTACTGTACCCTTGGCACAATAGAATAAGAATATTGTACACCATGTTCTAACCTAAAGCTCAAGGATACATTTATTACACATTTATTAAATTTTCCAAAAAGACAATTCACACATGCTGACTGCCCCTCCCACAAAGATTTTTCTTTTTTAAATGCTCAAATAATTATAAATAAATAATATTATCTTAACCTGTTAATTGTTTGTGGTTCATTAAATCCATTAACATATCTATACTGTTTGTCCAGGTATTAATGCACTCAGAAATGTAACCCCTGCTTTGCAATTTGTTAGAAATAGCTTATTCATTTTGTTGTTGAACTGTAACAAGAGAGTAAATCTTCCTTTTGGTTCTGTGGACATTTAGAAAATTAATTGGCCACTTTCACTAAGTTCAGCGTTTTAGTGAATAAGCATAATCCTCACGAACTACCGCTTGATGTAGTTGCACAAAATGTGGCAAAGCTTCCTGAGTTGAATTTCACCCCTTAGTAAATGTGCCCCATAGTGTAGAGAGTACAATTGCAATCTCAAGGCTAAAAAAGACACATTTCTTTAATAAACTAGAAGCTATGGCAAGATACTCCCGCCTTGCCTCCTGGAAGCAGTAGCACTGCGCAGAAACAAAGTGAAATTCCATTTAATTTTTCTTGCTTAGGGAACATAAAGGAGTTTGTAACATATGGCAATGCTTATTTACTCTAGAATCAACTTTTTGTATCACTAGGACAGTAAATGTAGTAGTACACAATGTAATTGTATATCAGATAAAGACTCATTAAGAGAATGCTATGGCAGAGGAAAGAACTATAGAGTTTGTGGGATAACTTTGTTCTATAGGTTGGCAAAAAACTGTTAACTGCAATGGCACAAAGGGCACTTTGATCGCTGTAGGTCTCTCCGATAGCAAGAACTCCAGTGATCCAAGTGCCCTGTGTTCCCTTCTCTGCTCACGTCCCTTCTTACTCTCTTGCACGGGAAATGTGTAGTGTATGGGAGACAATGGTAGGCACATATCTTTTGAAGTTTTAAAACACAGGTAAAATAATTTGCCATGGAGTTGTAATTATTATTATCCCACATTTATAAAACCCCAGCATATTCATGTTTATTTCAGCTACACGGGTGTGAACAACTGTTTAGTGTATAAAACATCAGTTATCAAACAAGTTATACTCTCAAAGAAGCAAGTTTTCCATCACACAATAACATCCCCCTGTATCTGCTGCACCGACATTAACACCTAACTACTATCAGGCAAATACACAAATACCCAATAATGTATCAAACCATGTACAGGTGTGGGACTTGTTATCTATAATACTCGGGACTAGGGGTTTTCCAGATAAGGGGTCTTTCCATAATTTGGATCTCTATACTTTAAGTCTACTAATAAATTATTGAAACACTAAGTAAAACCCTGGAGGACTGTTTGGCCTTCAGTAAGGATTAGTTATCACGTTGTTGGGATTAAGTACAAAGTAGTGTTTTTATTACTACAGAGAAAAAAGAAATTATTTTTTTTTAATAACGTGAACTATTTGATTAAAATGGTCTATGGAAGATGGCCTTTCTGTCCGAATTTTTTTGTGTATTTCTCCCATACCTGTACTGTGCATATGAACAGAATTAAAGCTTTTGGCAAATGTACGATTTTACTATGTAATAAATGAGCCTTGGGAACTGAGATGTTTCACTACGAAACATACTTTTATTGCAAAATAGCATAGCTTAAAAGTGCTTACATTTAAATTCTTCTTATCAGTCATGTTAAGCAACAAGAGTGTAAATATCTTTAGACAAAAGTTCTTTTGTCTTGGTGGCCAGCTGTTTGTCGAGTTCAGTTGTCATCTCCCATTTGTTGTATCTAGAAAAAATAGGGGTATATGTTATTAAATATGTTATAATTGATATACAGTACAGTGCAGTAAGTTTATCAAAGATCTTTACAGAGCAAATCACTGAGTAAAGTCTACAAATGATATACAACTAATTAAAGAGAAGTCATTGTGTGCTTTGGAGGCTTTAGGGCTCTGGCACACGGGGAGATTAGTCGCCCGCGACAAATCTCCCGTGTCTCAGGCGACTAATCTCCCCGAGTTGCCATCACCTGCCACCCCACTGGCGAAAGTGTAAGTAGCCGGTGGGATGGCACACGCGGCGGCGCGATTTCAGTGTGATCGCGCAAGTTGCCTCGAGAAGAAACTTGCGCGATCTCACTGAAATCGCGCCGCCACGTATGCCATCCCACCGGCGATTTACATTTTCGCCAGTGGGATGCCAATCCGGGGAGATTAGTCGCCCGAGACATGGGAGATTTGTCGCGGGCGACTAATCTCCCCGTGTGCCAGAGCCCTTAAAGGAGAAGAAAAGGCTAAATCACTGGGGGGGGGGGGGGTGGATTGTAATTGGTTACCTTATACCCCGGCTGGTGCTCCTGTTAGTAGAAAACTGCACAGCCGGGGGTATATGTGAGTGAGAGTTTCTCTTCCTCCTGTCTTCTTTCTTTAGAATCCCGGGGCCGACGCAAGTGCAGTTGAGAAAAAAGACAGCTTTTTTTTGTTAAAGTCGACTTTTTACTCTACTGCGCATGTACGAAGACCAGAACAAAAGAAGGATGGCTCGCTTGAATATACCCCGTCCAGTGCAGTTTTCTCCTAACAGGAGCACCGTCTTAGGTCAGGACCCCTAAGGCAGGCGGTAAGAACAGGGATGAGCTGCACCTAATTGTTGGTCTGGATCTCAGTGCAGAGAGCTGAAACACAGCAGTAAATAAACCCTGACATGTTTGTGCACAAAGGTAGTATTTTTGTACTTTACTATATACTTAATAACAAACAAATATAAACCCTACAAAAAGAAACCATTTTCCTGTAGGCTTTAGACATGATTTCACAGAACAACTGTAGATGCAACGTAATTTGTATATAAACGACCAATCAAATGGCTACCAATAATCTTGTTATATTACCTGCTTTTCCAACAGTTTTACTATGTCTTCTGACACTCCCTCCTTGCATTTTTTTACTTCCTGTACTGCCCCTGTACGAGCCTTGCGTAGGGAGTCCTTGGCCTTGTTGGTTGTTTTGCAAGTTTTGTTAATTTTTCTCTGTGTTCCCGCGTTACCCTAACAAATATAAATGGTAGTTGAGGTTACCAGTAATATAGTGTTAAGGAGAGTATACATACCAGCAATACCCTGCCCACTCAACTAGTGGGAATTATCTGGAGACTGAAGTACAGAAAAATCTGGAGCACCAAAGGCTGCCTTCCCCGATATAAGAGCACACTGTAACTAGGCTTACAGTACCTTAGAACTTTTATCTTCACAAGCAATTGAAGCCTGTTTGTTAAGGAAAAAAATTAAAAGCTCAGTTTTACAACTGGACAGAGAGAGCTGAATGTAGCAAATAGATCTGCTGGAAAATGCCGGGATCTTATAATCTGTATCATGCCTCTGGTGCATATCTATATCTGGATGTTTGTTTTACATGCAGCGGGAAGTCCATCCAACAGCATTCTTCATTAAATATATTTCACATTGTTAATTTGGGCTGGCAAAAGACCACCAAGTTTAACCAATCCAAAGGAACCCAAGTGCACATATATACACCTACCTACACAGACCTAGCTAAACACTCACATTTATAAATTATAGTGATACCGATATTAAACTAACTGTAGGTCTTATGATCACAATAGCCATGGATATTATGCTTATTTATGTAATCCAAGCCACTACTAAAGGCATTAATAAACTGCCATTCCAACATCCCCAGGAGGGCTTTCTACAACCTCCACAATGCTGCTGTAAATGAAAGTCCAGTTCCTCAAGTTAAAAGGGGGGGGCTCTGGACTTGGCCACCATATGTTCTAACAGAACTGGGCACCCAGTGTGTAATATGTTGCCTCAGAAATCACCCATCCATTCAAACAATGGCCAAGGTTTTTGGGGGACCTTCTAGCTCACATTACGTTTCAGCCCCTGCAAACAAAACACAGCAGGCCAAAAGCCTGACCCTTAAGGTTTCATTATTTGACAACAGGTACAGTCGTCCCAACCACATCATAGGATGTATTTGCTTATTATATTTTTTAATAAAATAAGGGGTGTGGTTTCGGCATAAGTGGGTACAGATGCATCTCACAAGAGCTCCCAGGCTACAAGCCTTACATACTTATATAACCAACCCAAACCGGAGAGATGGGGAAACATAAGTAAGGCATTGCTACACCAAGAACACAGGGAGAAACATAACACGCTGCTATTGATCAATACTCAAGCCTTCCACAGCAACCCGCACCTGAAGCCACAAAAAGGGGAGAACTCACCCCTTCCCCTACCCCACAGACCCCGCACACAAAGGAAAGAATGGAGAAGCTACAGAAGGCCCTAACAACCCTGCACAGTACCTTTTGGCATTGCATGTGGATTTTCACCTTTTTTATTGTATGTGATATTAGTGGGAAGGTACCAGATACATCCACTTGTACCCCACACTTCTTTTTGTTTTGGCACAAGATTTACAAAGGAAAGGTCATGTCAGACAAATATGATTGCTTTTTATGATGAGATTAGTAAGAAGTTGGACAGTGGGGGTGCAGTTAATGTGATCTATTTGGATTTTGCGTTTGGTAACGTGCCCCATAACTGCTTTTTAAACTAAGGTCTGTTGGTCTTAGTGAAGTTGTTTGTACATGGATAGGAAACTGGCTACAGGATCGGGTACAGAGGGTGGTTGTTAATGGTACATTCTCTACTTGGAGTAAGGTTGGGGCCCCTTAGGGTTCTCTGGTGGGTCAACTTTTATTTAACTTGTTCATTAATGACTATGGGGAGGGTATTATAAGAAATAGGTCAGTGTTTGCAGATGACACAAAGATCTTCAGCCCAGTCAATTCTATCCAGGATGTGGCATCCTTGCAGCAGGATCTTGACAAATTGGTAATCTGGGCGGCTAAGTGGCAGATGAGATTTAATGTGGATAAGTGTAAGGTTATGCACCTGGGATGTAAAAATATGCAGCCTCTTATACCCTTAATGGGACTGCGCTAGTCTCCATTATGGAGAAGGACTTTGGAGTCCTTGTAGATAATAAACATGGCTGTAGCAAGCAATGCCAGGCAGCAGTGGCAAGGGCAAACAAGGTCTTGAGCTGTATTAAAAGGGCCATTAAATTTGCAGTAGGAGGGGGTTGTTCTTCCACTTTACAAAGCGCTGGTAAGGCCCCATCTAGAATATGCCGAGCAGTTTTTGGTCTCCAGAGCTCAAACGGATATTGAGATAGAGAAGGTCCAGAGGAGATGAGGTGCTTAGGGGTATATGATAACTATATATAAATATATAAGGGGATTATATAATAATCTCTCAAATGCTTTATTTACCAGTAGACCCTTCCAGCAGACACATGGGCATACATTCCAATAGGTTCCGTCTAAATATTCGAAAAGGGTTTTTTACTGTGAGAACTGTGAGATTGTGGAATTCTCTCCCTGAATCAGCCGTACTGACTGATCAACTTGCCTTCCTCTGGATCAACTAGCAGTTAGGCAGGTTATATATAGGCATTAAGGTTGAACCTGATGGACGTGTGTCTTTCTTTAACCTAACTTACTATGTTACTATGGATTTATAGCTTTAGGCAGTGTTTAAATACTTACTGAGGAACTGGAACCCTAATAACTGTTCCATCAAGTTCATGTGGCTGTCTCTTAATATTCACAGCTGCTGTTGCACTCTAGAATAATAGAACATGGAGAAGTTTAATTAGTTTTGCAATAAAGGTAACCTTTTAAAATAACCAACAGCGACCCTCCCAAAAATGACTTATTTGCCTTGGCTTGCCAAGAAGCCTATTAGCCTATCAAAAAGCATTTTTTTTCCCAGCAAGATTATGTTTCAATTGCTCTTTAGTTTGTAAAGTCCTGACATAGGGTCCTCTTGTCCTGCTGTTTTTATTCTGTAAACCTTGTTAATTATATTATTATTATATCTATTTTTGTAAAAATCTGCATAGCTTGTGTTAGAAATAAAAACAAATGAGTGTTTAATTGCTTTTAGTTACTAGATAGGGACAAACTGCACTCATTCTACATAAGCCCGAGTGACTTTAAATGTAACTGTTCCTTTATCAATATTCCATCCCCCATTAATATAGCAGTCTTAAAATCTATGTTTCTTACACTTTTATCAGCTATGGCATCCCATACAACATGCCATACAGCTTTTATATTTTTATTAATGCATGTACAGGTAAGGGACCCCTTATCGGGAAGACCATCTCCCATAGACTGCATTTTAAACAAAAAAAAAATTCACACTTTTAAAAATGGTTTCCTTTTTCTCTGTAATAATAAAACAGTACCTGTACTTGATCCCAGCTAAGATATAATTACCCCTTATTGGAGGCAAAACAATCCTAGTGGGTTTAGCAAACTTAAGGTAGGATCGAACTATGGATAGACCCGTTATCCAGAAAACCCCAGGTCCCGAGCATTCTGGATCATGGGTCCCATACCTGTACTAGTAAAATTGGATACATATTACCTCTAGAAAACTAGCCAAGTTAATTATAAAAAGCTGCGGGGACTTCAGGGAGATTTGTCCAAGCTGGTTTAATGGAAATTTGCCATCTTTTGTGGTTACTGTAATGTGATCAATTGCACCTAAGGGAAAGAAGACATAAAAGAATAACACCAAGGCTGGTAAATAGAAGCAGGTAAAATCAAACAGAATATGTGAGTTGCCAATATACTGCACACTGAAGCAGGACTGTGGGTTATGGCAAATGCCAGAGGGGCTGCTGTAAGATGCCATAGAAAGTCACTATATAGTGGGCTGGTAGGGGCCGGCAAGGGCCTATTCTGAATGCCAGTCCAGACCTGCACTCAAGTAAGTAGTAAAGAACTTGCTATTTTTAGACACTACAAAATGGTGACACTGGTTTGTCTAATGAAAAACAAAACAGAAAATGAATAAGGGAAACCTGAGAAAGCAATATGCAGTTTTAGTAACTGCAGGTATTAAATTGCAGGAGAAATTGATAACTGCTGTTGTTGTGCGATAAACCCATCCATTTTTCATTAGAGATGTTTTAAGTCCAGTGCTATGTGTTATGTGCTCTTGATTAGGAGTCAGGCCATAAAGACACACAAAGCTACTAGTAGCAGCTACTTGTCACAGCTTCAAAAACAGACCATACAGGTATGGGACCCATTATCCAGAATGCTTGGGACCAAGGGTATTCCGGATAAGGGGTCTTTCCATAATTTAGATCTCCATATCTAAAGTCTACTAAAAAATCAATAAAACATTAATTAAACCCCATAGGAATGCTTTGTGTCCAATAAGGATTAATTATATCTTAGTTGGGATCAAGTACAAGGTACTGTTTTATTATTACAGAGAAAAAGATAATCAATTTTAAAATTCTGAATTATTTGATTAAAATGGAGTCTATGGGCTATCTTTAATTTGGAGTTTTCTGGATAACGGGTTTCTGGATAACGGATCCCATACCTGTACTGATCATTTACTGATAATTGTCTCCTGTATACATGTGTTTAAGCAGAGGCCATTCTCAGAATTGTCTATAGCAGGGTATTTTATGGCGTTTAGTAGCTAAGACAAGTAGCTGCTACTCAGTACCTCCATGTGTCTTCACTTAAATGACCCCTCTATATATATACAGTGGAGGAAATAATTATTTGACCCCTCACTGATTTTGTAAGTTTGTCCAATGACAAAGAAATGAAAAGTCTCAGAACAGTATCATTTCAATGGTAGGTTTATTTTTAACAGTGGCAGATAGCACATCAAAAGGAAAATCGAAAAAATAACTTTAAATAAAAGATAGCAACTGATTTGCATTTCATTGAGTGAAATAAGTTTTTGAACCCTCTAACAAAAAAAGACTTAATACTTAGTGGAAAAACCCTTGTTTGCAAGCACAGAGGTCAGACGTTTCTTGTAATTGATGACCAAGTTTGCGCACATTTTAGGAGGAATGTTGGTCCCACTCCTCTTTGCAGATCATCTCTAAATCCCTAAGGTTTCGAGGCTGTCTCTGTGCAACTCTGAGCTTGAGCTCCCTCCATAGGTTTTCTATTGGATTAAGGTCCGGAGACTGACTAGGCCACTCCATGACCTTAATGTGCTTCTTCTTGAGCCACTCCTTTGTTGCCTTTGCTGTATGTTTTGGGTCATTGTCGTGCTGGAACACCCATCCACGACCCATTTTCAGTTTCCTGGCAGAGGGAAGGAGGTTGTCCGTTCAGGATTTCACGATACATGGCTCCGTCCATTTTCCCGTTAATGCGAATAAGTTGTCCTGTGCCCTTAGCAGAAAAAACACCCCCAAAGCAAAATGTTTCCACCCCCATGCTTGACGGTGGGGACGGTGTTTTGGGGGTCATAGGCAGCATTTTCTTCCTCCAAACACAGCGAGTTGAGTTAATGCCAAAGAGCTCTATTTTGGTCTCATCAGACCACAGCACCTTCTCCCAGTCACTCACAGAATCATTCAGGTGTTCATTGGCAAACTTCAGACGGGCCTGCACATGTGCCTTCTTGAGCAGGGGGACCTTGCGAGCCCTGCAGGATTTTAATCCATTGCGGTGTAATGTGTTTCCAATGGTTTTCTTGGTGACTGTGGTCCCTGCTAATTTGAGGTCATTAACTAACTCCTCCCGTGTAGTTCTAGGATGCTTTTTCACCTTTCTCAGAATCATTGACACCCCACGAGGTGAGATCTTGCGTGGAGCCCCAGAGCGAGGTCGATTGATGGTCATTTTGTGCTCCTTCCATTTTCGAACAATCGCACCAACAGTTGTCACCTTCTCTCCCAGCTTCTTGCTAATGGTTTTGTAGCCCATTCCAGCCTTGTGCAGGTCTACAATTTTGTCTCTGACATCCTTGGACAGCTCTTTGGTCTTTCCCATGTTGGAGAGTTTGGAGTCTGCTTGATTGATTGATTCTGTGGACAGGTGTCTTTTATACAGGTGACTAGTTAAGACAGGTGTCCTTTATGAGGTTGACTAATTGAGTAGAAGTGTCTAACCACTCTGTGGGAGCCAGAACTCTTAATGGTTGGTAGGGGTTCAAAAACTTATTTCACTCAATGAAATGCAAATCAGTTGCTATCTTTTATTTAAAGTTATTTTTTCGATTTTCCTTTTGATGTGCTATCTGCCACTGTTAAAATAAACCTACCATTGAAATGATACTGTTCTGAGACTTTTCATTTCTTTGTCATTGGACAAACTTACAAAATCAGTGAGGGGTCAAATAATTATTTCCTCCACTGTATATATATATATACACACAAACCAAGTATAGTTGCACTCTCAACGTAAAGCAAATGCCTGGGTGCAATTTGCAAGCAACATTTAATAGAAGAAAAAAGACAAAGCACTCACAGGATTTTAAAAAGTTGCAGATTTATTAAAGAAGTACTGACGTTTGGTCTCCTGTGTGTGCATTGCATATATATATATATACACATACATATAATATATAAACTAAATGTAGATCATTGTAGCCTTGGATAATATATTGAAGAAGTCATTGAAGCTACTCTTCCAGGCAATACAAGCCCAGGGGGGCGCCCTACACTGTCACTGCCCTCAATGCCAAAAAACTATTTTCACTGCTACAAATGAATGTTCAGTTTCTCAAGACTAAAGGGGTGACCTCTTGTTCTTCATTGAACCCCAATATTTGTCTGTAATGTCCTCTAAAGTACTTGTAAAGATGTAGTTTAACCCTTGACGTGCACCTTTTCTTCAGAGAAAACAACCCGAACGTAATAGTCTTTCTTATAGTTTTATTATGTTGGGTTGGAACCCACCGACTGTTCTTCCACTTCAGCTTCTTCTTCCGCTTTTCTTATTATTCTTAGCGCCCCCCCATACTCTAAACGCTACTCCTCCTACAGTTTTAGGGGTACAACACCCAAACTCCCCACACTTCTTTGCCTATAGCGGAGCAAGTTGCTTGTGCTTTTCTAAGCAATCCCGCCCCCCGTCTTTTTGTGGCGCCCCCCCAACCCCCCAATGTTCCCATTGACTTTGACAGGGAAGATTTTCAAACTGCTGCTCTTACAGCTTTGCAGCTTCACTCCCCAAACTTGAATAACATAATCATGGGGTCACCCCAAATGAAACAGCGACATTTGTTGGATGACCCAAACAACAGCCAATCAAATTAACCTATTGACTTTAATGGGAAATTGGAACTGCTGCCAATCTTACAGCTTTGAGCCTACACTCCCCAAACTTGAATCTCACCATCATGGGCTCAGCCTGAATGAAAATATGATTGTCGGATGCCAAAAATGGGCGGAGCTGTGAACAGCCAATGAGATTTTCCCTATTGATGGCAGAAATCCAACCTGCTGCCATTCTCACAGTAATAACGCCGGGGTCCCCAAACTTTGCACACTGGGTGACTTCGTACTCAAAGTTAGAAAAAGTGGGTGGAGCCACCAACAGCCAATCAGACTTCACGTATTGAATTTTTTTGGTTTAAATTTAAAATGCTGCCTTTCTCACACTATTTATGTCAGGGTTCCCAAACTTTGCACAGTCCAGTCACTGGCTAACTACGTATTCAGGGTTAGAAAAAGTGGGCGGAGCCAATCCATTTCCATCCATTAAATTTCATTGGTTCATAATTGAACTGATACCATTATTTAAGTAGTTAATTCCAGGGACTAAAGTTTGTCACTGGGTATTTGCAGTTCAAGGTTAGAAAAAGTGGGCGGAGCAACCACAGCCAATAACATTTCACCTATTTACTTTCAATGGTGAAGTGTAAAATGCTTAGAGTCCCAAAATTTTTATGCGAAGTTGGTCACTGGGAGTTTCCAGTTCAAAAATAGGAAAAGTGGGTTGGGCCACTAACAGCCCAAGAAGGGAGCCGGAGGGCACAGCGGGGAGCAGGGAGCCGGAGGGAACAGCGGGGAGCAGGGAGCCGGAGGGCACAGCGGGGAGAAGGGAGCCGGAGGGCACAGCGAGGAGCAGGGAGCCGGAGGGAACAGCGGGGAGAAGGGAGCCGGAGGGAACAGCGGGGAGCAGGGAGCCGGAGGGAACAGCGGGGAGAAGGGAGCCGGAGGGCCACAGCGGGAGCAGGGAGCCGGAGGGCACAGCGGGGAGAAGGGAGCCGGAGGGCACAGCGGGGAGAAGGAGCCGGAGGGCACAGCGGGGAGAAGGGAGCCGGAGGGCACAGCGGGGAGAAGGGAGCCGGAGGGAACAGCGGGGAGAAGGGAGCCGGAGGGAACAGCGGGGAGAAGGGAGCCGGAGGGAACAGCGGGGAGAAGGGAGCCGGAGGCACAGCGGGGAGAAGGGAGCCGGAGGGAACAGCGGGGAGAAGGGAGCCGGAGGGCACAGCGGGGAGAAGGGAGCCGGAGGGAACAGCGGGGAGAAGGGAGCCGGAGGGAACAGCGGGGAGCAGGGAGCCGGAGGGCACAGCGGGGAGAAGGGAGCCGGAGGGAACAGCGGGGAGCAGGGAGCCGGAGGGCACAGCGGGGGAGAAGGGAGCCGGAGGGCACAGCGGGGAGAAGGGAGCCGGAGGGAACAGCGGGGAGAAGGGAGCCGGAGGGCACAGCGGGGAGAAGGGAGCCGGAGGGCACAGCGGGGAGAAGGGAGCCGGAGGGAACAGCGGGGAGAAGGGAGCCGGAGGGCACAGCGGGGAGAAGGGAGCCGGAGGGAACAGCGGGGAGAAGGGAGCCGGAGGGAACAGCGGGGAGAAGGGAGCCGGAGGGCACAGCGGGGAGAAGGGAGCCGGAGGGAACAGCGGGGAGAAGGGAGCCGGAGGGCACAGCGGGGAGAAGGGAGCCGGAGGGCACAGACATTTTTCTGTCAAATGTATTCATATTACAAGGTATATATTATAATCCATTGATAAGACTCACCACTTACAAATGAAGGAACTCTTCCTACTACACCAAACCCACTTTCACCCTCTGCCAACCCTGCCAATCGTGTTTAAAGGAGAAGGAAAGGGTAAATCACAGGGGCTGCCAAATGTTATGCGCCCCCCCAGTGATTATAATCGCTTACCTGATACAGGCATGGGACCTGTTATCCAGAATGGTTGGGACCTGGGGTTTTCTGTATAAGGGATCTTTCCGTAATTTGGATCACCATATCTTAGGTCTACTAAAAATATTTGCCAGTAGGATTGTTTTGCCTCCAACAAAGATTAATCATCTGTAATTTGGAGCTTTCTGGATAATGGATTTCTGAATAACAGATCCCATACGTGATACTCCAGGCCAGTGTTCCTGTTAGCAGAAAACGGCACTGGCCCGGGGTACATATCAGCCCACGGAGCTTTATTCTTCTTCCTGCTCTTTTCATTGCCCCCAGGCAGACACTGGCTAAAGTTCAGCTATTCAATCTTACTGTATAAATAAATACCCTGAGCCCCTGAAACCACATAATAATGACACATACAACAGCTTTGGGTTTAATCTGTGAAATCACAGCTTTATTTGATAACAAAAAATGATAGGTCCATAATTGGGGTTCCCTACCATCTACGGCTCCCAAATAGATTGCTGATGGCAAGCCAGCCTAAAGGCTAAGCTTAGCATAGGGAAAAAGTGTGTTACATTCCCTTCCTTGGGAGCCGCAGTGGGTAGTCAGCCCCCACTATGAACCCTCACTTGGCTTTTTTGATTCTGAGGAAGGCAAAAACCTCTTACTTGTTTGATACTGCTTTAAAAACAATAATGTTCTATTAAAGCATATTTATTTTTAAAAATAAACATTTGGCTTTTTTAACCCATTATGTGTTGGCTAACCAAAAATCAATGGAGACATAAGTCATGTTTGCTCTTTTGCATTTGGTCAGGGAATAAAGCTACAGCCTTACAGTTACCTTGCTGTGGGGCCATCAATATCCAAGACAGCAAATAAACATTCACTCCAGTTCCACTCTGAACTGCCCCATAACAAGAATATTTTGCTTTCCTATAAACATCGCTGTATCTGTGCTTATACCCACCTCGTTCAGGAGTCTCCTGGCGTCTCTCCTAAGCCCTTTTGCATAGCGGGGCTGGTACTGGTCACTAAATATGCCAGATAGTTCATGCCAGATAGATCATTCGAATGGAAATGACCAGTAGCCATCAGCACAGGATGATCCCGAACGCCCACCAGTCAACTCCTGCATCGTATGGATCCCTCATAAACAGCTAGAAAAGCAAGAGCAAATCATTTACTAAATTGGAACATGTTCCTACTTCATCTTACAATTAACCATTTCCACGCCATCTCTAGATCATGGCTGTGAACAGCAGTCTTGATGTTATCCACATTGCGCATTTTAGTTGGGATATGCCATAAAGCAGCCTAGTGCACATTTTTTTTAGGCGGAAGTGCTAGTGGCTAGGCATATACCAGTTAGCTCAGTAGCATACAGTGGGTGCACTTTCAGACAATATCCCCTGGTTGAAATCCTCCCATTGTGCATTTATTCTAAGGATAATGTTACACTGGCAGAGAAAATGCCAATACCACTTGAACATTATTAAGCCCAAATACCACTCCATGGCCCAGTGTAAGGTGGATGCACTACATCGCTACTTAAAGGCACTGGGATGCCTTCAAACAAAAGCTTCACTTGAACAGGTGCAGTTGCCAATAGCAACCACACAGGATTTTGCATTCATTTTCTACTTGTATTAGATCAGAATGAGCGGTTGATTATCATTAGTACAATTATTTATAAATGCCAACACTTTCTGCAGCGCTGTACGTAAGGGTCCATAGTTTACAAACATATTTTACATTATAGAGTAGGTATAGAATTATGTTGCTGTGGGGGGGTTATATTGTGGGATAATATTTGCAGTGTTATGACCATAACGATGGTAAAAACTGACTAATTGGAGGGCTATTGGCCACTGCACTTAGCAATTTAGTGGCTACACTTATAATGCAGCTTTGCATATAATTAGTAGAACTATACAGTTATGAATATAATATCTATAAAATGTATACCATAAACCCATATACACTGCAAGGCAAATATCAATAAAACTATTTAGCAACTTCCGACATATTGGCCTCCTACATACACCCTGAGGCTGTAAGTTGCTTTGTGGCTCTCAGGGTAGGTCAGGGCACATCTCACTATTCCCATTAGTAACTGGGTAAGAAACTGAATTTCTCACCTCTGAGCCCGTATTTAAAGTTTCCAACGACGGCCTTCAGCTTCATTCCCTTGGAAAGTCCTCTGCTACCAGTCCAAATCCGCGATCTTGATGTGGCCATCTTTGCTTATTAAAATATTATCAGGCTTTAAATCCCTGGAAGACAATGGTTACTAATATTGTTTTTCAAAATAACCGGAAGTTGCTGCTATTTTTACATATTGATATTGTTTTACCCGGGCAGAGAGTTCAGCGCACACCTGGGGCTACAATAAGCTGTTTCTCCACCGTGTAGCACACCTTAATTGATATACTAGAATATTATATGCAGGGCTCTCTTGATCCAACAGTTGTTTAAAAACAGGCCAAAGCTGGCATGAACAAGAAGCATTAAGAAAGGGGCATGTTTCATTGGATAAAATTTCCCTAATGGCAGCCCTGGCACTAAATTTTGCTCACAGAACTTAAGGGTGCAAATTTACAGAATGAAAATGAGCCACTTCTGAATACAGAACAGACAGAACTTTCATGTTAATGTACAGTAAGCAGTGTATAGAGGAAAACCATTGCTCATTGTGTTCCAACCTTCTGCCACACCACCCCCTCCCGGCGTGCCCATTGTCTCACACTTTGATTTCTTTTGGTGAAGGGGCAAACGGAAAGGAGCAGTGGCACCATACAGCAAACCCACAACCATTCAGGTTCCTCATCTCCTATGGGCCTACCCGCAGTCACAGATTCTGCTGTATGGAGTTATGCCACTGGAATTAGATGTAAAGGGACAGAAATGTGTATTGTGTGTCTGTTTATATGGTATGAAGTGATACAAACAACCCTTTTTACTACTTGATGCTTTTCCAGAGTCATTACACAATTTTCTTCTTAAGTGCATTATGACTCCCCAATAAGGAATATTTACATTAGCCAAGATCTTGCACCCACATTTTAGTCTTTCCTTCACTATGGTTTACCATCTCTCTTTGTATATAAGTGACATATTTAAGTGAATGTTCTGATGCATTTGTTCATGTTAGCTCAACCATTATTGCTGTAGATAATGTACCAGAGCAGTTTGGCATCCAATGTTGCATTATGTTTTGTTTTATGGAGCTGTAGCGGGATGTGAATAAAGGGGCACAAGACTTACATATCACTATATTATACAGTGCAGGGGAAGCAGACACACAGCGGGATTTACTTACCTCTGGGGTCAGAGCAGAGATAGAGCAATATTACTTACCGATGTACAATCCCTCTTTGTGAAGGAACTGGAGGCCTACTACCAGTTTCTGCTGAAAAAAAGCTGTAAAATAGAAGCATATGTATTAACCATTATATTTACCTTTACTACACTGGTTCTATTATAAAGACCCCCCCAAGTGATACACATCCCAGATGACCTGATGAAATCTGGGTACGTGTGGCCAACTTTAAACTCTAGACAGAATTGTAACAGGACACTATTCTGATGACAAGTCCTTTCTAAACTGACAGCATTACTTTTTTATTTTATAAAATGTTTTTACCAGTCCAAAGTCCCTGTTTGTGGTACAAAACCATTTGTATTCCCTCTATTCCAATTTTGCAAAGAGGATAATATTATGGACAGGGGCACCATTTCTGCAACTGTACAGGGCCTTGTGGTAGACACCGTTCTGGATTTAGTAAAGTTGAAGGGGCCCAAACACTAACTGGATGGGGTTGTGTATCTCTGCTATTGAATAACACACATCCAGGGTCTTATTTATTAGACAAATTCTGCCCAGTTTATTAACCCATAGCAGCCAAACTGGCGAAATGCCCAGTATTGTTAAATAAGCTCCACAGTCCTTTGCAGACTGCACTGAATCATGCTTCTCCATATTGACTCCTATATTAGTATTTAATTAATACAGTGGTGAGGCAGTTTAATCTGGATTTGCATGCTATTCGCTGGACCCAAAGGGTGAACTTAATGCCCCTTTCAGCCTTGTGTAACTGTAACCTGGCTGATATCTGTCTCTGAACCATCTCCCTCTATTGCAGTTTGTATGTTACTTACATTACCGTCTCCATCCCGAGTTCTCCTTACTGTGTATCAGATCCCAAAGGCTGGTCTTGCTCTCACACTCCATCACCAGATAGGCATGCAGCTGGTTACATAGATAAATGAAAAGAGCATAAAAATGAGTAATGTTGAGTCCTGTAAGATCATCATTCTATTCAGTCCCACTGTTGGATGAACAACAGCGCCATAAGTATAGAGAGCAGCACCCCATTACTGCAAAAGGTTCACCTGCTTTTAGCCAAAGCAATTTCAGCCATGAGCACTATTGACTAGTCCGGTTGTGTCATACATGCACAGGGGTTTGCTGGGCTGGGGACACACGTACAAGGTAATTGGCTATAGTAGCAGAATAAGTGTCCCACTAAACAAAGTTAAACAAAGCATAGTAACATTGGCACTATATTGTACTGTGATTGAAAGGCTGCAAGCCCCTTGCAGAGAAAGGGACACTCTCCGGTGATCTTGAGAGGTCGAGCTTCTGCCTTTATCCGCTTCTGATCAAATACGGTCGTCTTTCTTAATGATCTTCACAGCAACATGCTTCGTTGTGTGGTAATGATGCCAACATTACCTGAGAAGGCAGAAGGAGAGAGAAGTGATAAGAAGGTCTAATTGGGACACACTGATCAAATGCTTCTGACATAATTTAGTTCTACACACATCTTTATTTGTCGTAGGCCGTATGGCACTGTTGTCATTTTTTCAGAATTGTAATGGAAATTTTGACTTGCATTTAATTACCATTATGTTGCCATGATATTCTAAATTTGACTGGTTCTATCTACTGAGTAAGTTGTGCACGGATTCATATGATCACTATAAGAAGGTATTGCAGTAGTGTGCAATATTGTAAAAATGCAATGAGATCCAGGAAATGTTTTGGGGAGCACTTGAAAAATGATTATCCCTGAAAAGTTCATTGGAATGGAAAGCCAATAAGTGACTGTCAGTAGTAATGCGAGTAGCAATTGAAATACCCATGAATCAGACACAAGAGCCCATTGCTTGTCAGACACAAGGAAGCATCGTACACCTGCTATTGGTGCAAGTAGGGGGGCCGAATAGAGGCTACCCATGTTACACACCCAACCTACCCCTCATAATACAGAGCTGCTCTGGAGACCAAAACCTGTGGCTACAGTGTAGGCCTGCACCACTTTTTGCACTTAGTAAAATGAGCCCCATGAAATCAAACAAGGCTTTACTGTACACATAGGAAGCTAACACAAAACAAGGGGTTACAGTAGCTGGGATCTTGTCTTTGCAAAAAAAACAGGCCAAAATGAAATAGCAACCCTGGGAAGCTGATCACTTACCTTGCCGAAAGATCCAGCCCCAAGTTCATATGTGGAAACTGTAGTTTGAAATGACACAAGGATTGGGCTTTTCAGCCTCAACACGTTGCTTCTTCAGATCCCGTTCTTCCTCTGGGAAAAGAAATTGATTAATATACCATATTGCTGGGATACACTGGATATCTTAACTTTCCGGCCTTTACCTAGAATTAATATTACACAGCTTTATACTGAATTTCCAAGAATTTGCAATGAGTTGATACCTTATATTACATATGACTAAGGTTCTGCTCTGGTACTTTTCTGTTATCTGGACTGGACATATATATAAAGTTTAAAAACCCTAATTTACTGTTGCCTTTGCACCTGAGCAGTAAAACCTTAAAACAATCAATCGAAGTAATTAATTTGAGTTTGATTGGTTGCCATGGGTTACTGTCAAGGTGCAAATTAATAAGTGCCATATAAGAAGAAAGTTTATCTATTTGCAGTTATTTTGTTATTTAGGTGTTTGGACACAGTAAGACCCAAATGCAACAAAACACATTAAGTAACATCTCCCTCATCCATGTGGGCGTGCTTACTTTATGTTATTCATAATATGTTGAACCCACCTTGTGTAAATCTGAGGGATAAAATACCAATAAAGCCTACAAATGGGATATTTTACTAGACAAATGTTACAGTTATTTATTGTTCCCTTACCTTTCTGCTGGTTCCTCATCATTGCTGCAAGCTCTCTCTCTTTTCTTGCTTTTGTACTTCCTCTATCACAGACTGGCTCTTTATTTGGCCGTCATCTTCCTTGTTCCAATGTTCTGCCCAAATCTGGAATCTTTTAGGCAATTTCCGTCTCGCTGCTGTCCTCATTCAAACTTCTCTTTTCCTCTTCTCCAGGTTGATATAGGACTTCTGTTGCGCAAATCCTCCTTTTCCATTACAGAATCCTCTCTCCTTTCTCCCGCCTGAGATCTTTATCCATATGCGGATAAAATGATCTCAAAAAAAAACCTCAAAAATTTCACAAAAAATCTTGCTTCTCTCTAGGGAGACGCTTGGCAGCACTTCCAGTCTCTGAAGCTACTCTGTCTAGAGTGACACATTTCCAACTGCCAAAACCCAACTGTCACTGCTACAAGACAATATGCTTATACAACTTGGTGAAATATCATTGACCCCATTTAAATGGACACGTATCAAATACGTCTTATCTTAAACCTTTTAGTGGGGCTTTTTTATAAGAACAATTAAAAATTATAAACTTTATTAAGAATTTTCCATCAAACACTTAACTAGAAGAAGATGCCCCTGGTGCCTATTGTCAGCTGCATGGGCGTCAAAAGTAAAGACTAAATCTGACTGCATTTGAGCCAAGGTGCAGATGTGCTTTCAGATCATTCCATGTGATAATCTGCTGAAGTATTTAAAGCAATATGGCCACACAAAGTGGATGGCAGACCGTACTGATCCAGAACACTTAGCAGAAAAATGTTAACCTATGGATTTGCACATCAATCAAACTGGGAAAAAATCCCGTATGTATAGCTTGCTTAACTGGACTGGGTAATTTCAATGGGCTATTTCACCAACGCTGCACATAAAGGGTAACCCTAACATGCAGTCATGCCTGGTAGATCCACTGGAGACCAAATGCCGATTTCCCTAAGACGACCATTTAGTGTGAGACTGACAAGCCCCTACACTAATTGTGGCACATCAACTTTATACCTTTTTAAAGTTGTGTTCAATTAGACAATGAAAGCAGTGTGGCGACTGGATTATGTAGGGTTCTATCAGTCTGTTTTAAAAATATTTAAGAGATTCTAACACCTATTTATATGGTTTAAAACCTGTTGTTATAAAACCTGTGTCATATTATTGAACCCACTATGTCATTTGTGATCTGCGCTTACTATGTACATTCTTGTTTTCTTACCAGTTGAAGGCCGATACAAAGACTTGTATGAGAACATTTAACTGAGGGACAGCCTAGAAGCACACGAATGTAAACTGTCCAAGGTCTACTGTACCCTTTGGCACAATAGAATAAGAATATTGTACACTCATGTTCTAACCTAAAAGCTCAAGGAACATTTAATTACACATTTATAAATTTTCCAAAAAGACATTCACACATGCTGACTGCCCTCCCACAAAGATTTTTCTTTTTTAAATGCTCAAATAATTATAAATAAATAATATTATCTTAACCTGTTAATGTTTGTGGTTCATTAAATCCATTAAATATCTATACTGTTTTGTCCAGGATTAATGCACTCAGAATGTAACCCCTGCTTTGCAATTGTTAGAAATAGCTTTTCATTTGTTGTTGAACTGTAAACAAGAGAGTAAATCTTCCTTTTGGTTCTGTGGAACATTAGAAAATTAATTGCCACTTTCACTAAGTTCACTTTTAGTGAATAAGCATAATCCTCACGAACTACCGCTTGATGTAGTTGCACAAAATGTGGCAAAGCTTCCTGAGTTGAATTTCACCCCTTAAAATGTGCCCATAGTGTGAGAGAGACAATTGCAATCTTCAAGGCTAAAAAAAGACACCATTTCTTTAATAAACTAGAAGCTATGGCAAGATACTCCCGCCTGCCTCCTGGAAGCAGTAGCACTGTGCGCAGAAACAAAGTGAAATTCCATTTAATTTTTCTTGCTTAGGGAACATAAAGGAGTTTGTAACAATGCCAAGTGCTTTATTTACTCTAGAATCAACTTTTTGATTCACTAGGACAGTAAATGTAGTAGTACACAATGTATATTGTATATCAGATAAGACTCATTAGAGGAATGCTATGCAGAGGGAAGAAACTATAGAGTTTTGTGGGATAACTTTTTCTATAGGTTGGCAAAAAACTGTTAAACTGCAATGCAACAAGGGCACTTTGATCGCTGTAGGTCTCTCGATAGCAAGAACTCCAGGGATCAAAGTGCCCTGTGTTCCCTTCTCTGCTCACGTCCCTTTCTTACTCTCTTGCACGGGAAATGTGTTAGTGTATGGAGACAATGGTAGGCACATGATCTTTTGAAGTTTAAAACACAGGTAAAATAATTTCCATGGAGTTGTAATTATTATTATCCCAATTATAAAACCCAGCATATTTCATTTATATTCACTACACGGTGTGAACAACTGTTTAGTGTAAAAACATCAGTTATTCAAACAAGTTATATCTCAAAGAAAGCAAGTTTTCCATCACAAATAACATCCCCCTGTATCTGCTGCACCGACATTAACACCTAACTACTATCAGGCAAATACACAAATACCCAATAATGTATCAAACCATGTACAGGTGTGGGACTTGTTATCTTATAATACTCGGACTAGGGTTTTCCAGATAAGGGGTCTTTCCATAATTTGGATCTCTTATACTTTAAGTCTACTTAATAAATTATTGAAACACTAAGCTAAAACCTGGAGGACTGTTTGGCCTTCAGTAAGGATTAGTTATCACGTTGTTGGGATTTAAGTACAAATAGTGTTTTTATTACTTACAGAGAAAAAGAAATTATTTTTTTTAATAAACGTGAACTATTTGGATTAAAATGGTCTATGGAAGATGGCCTTTCTGTCCGAATTTTTTTTGTGTATTTCTCCATACCTGTACTGTGCATATGAACAGAATAAAGCTTTTGGCAAATGTACGATTTTACTATGTAATAAATGAGCCTGGAACTGAGATGTTTCACTACGAAACATACTTTTATTGCAAATAGCATAAGCTTAAACATGCTTACATTTAAATTCTTCTTATCAGTCATGTTAAGCAACAAGAGTGTAAATATCTTTAGACAAAAGTTCTTTTGTCTTGGTGGCCAGCTGGGTTTCCGAGTTCAGTTTCATCTCCCATTTGTTGTATCTAGAAAAAATAGGGGTATATGTTATAAATATGTTGTTATAATTGATATACAGTACAGTGCCAGTAAGTTTATCAAAAGATCTTTACAGAGCAAATCACTGAGTAAAGTTCTACAAATGATATACAACTAATTAAAAGAAGAAGTCATTGTTGTGCTTTGGAGGCTTTAGGGCTCTGGCACACGGCGGAGATTAGTCGCCCGCGACAAAATCTCCCGTGTCTCAGGCGACTATCCCCCGAGCTTGCACACTGCACCACTGGCGAAAGTGTAAAGTAGCGGTGGAGATGGCACACGCGGCGCGCCAGTTGTCAGTGTGATCGCGCAAGTTGCCTCGAGAAGAAACTTGCGCGATCTCACTGAATCGCGCCGCCACGTTATGCCATCCCACCGGCGATTTACATTTTCGCCAGTGGGCATGCCAATCCGGGGAGATTAGTCGCCCGAACATGGGGAGATTTGTCGCGGGCGGACTAATCTCCCCGCTGTGCCAGAGCCCTTAAAGGAGAAGAAAAGGCTATAATCACTGGGGGGGGGGGGTGGATTGTAATGGTTACCTTATACCCGGCTGGTGCTCCTGTTAGTAGAAACTGCACAGCCGGGGTATATGTGAGTGAGAGTTTTCTTCCTCCTGTCTTCTTTCTTTAGAATCCCGGGGCCGACGCAAGTGCAGTTGAGAAAAAAGACAGCTTTTTTTGTTAAAGTCGACTTTTTACTCTACTGCGCATTACGAAGACCAGAAACAAAAGGAAGGATGGCTCGCTTGAATATACCCCGTCCAGTGCAGTTTTCTCCTAACAGGAGCACCGTCTAGGTCAAGACCCCTAAGGCAGCGGTAAGAACAGGATGACTGCACCTAATTGTTGGTCTGGATCTCAGTGCAGAGAGCTGAAAACACAGCATAAATAAACCCTGACATGTTTGTGCACAAAGTAGTATTTTTGTACTTTACTATATACTTAATAACAAACCAATATAAACCCTACAAAAAGAAAACCATTTTCCTGTAGGCTTTAGACCATGATTTCACAAGAACAACTGTAGATGCAACGTAATTTGTATATAAACGACCAATCAATGGCTACCAATAAATCTTGTTATATTACCTGCTTTTCCAACAGTTTTACTATGTCTTCTGACACTCCCTCCTTGCATTTTTTACTTCCTGTACTGCCCTGTACGAGCCTTGCGTAGGAGTCCTTGGCCTTGTGGTTGTTTTGCAAGTTTTGTAATTTTTCTCTGTTTCCCGCGTACCCTAACAAATATATAATGGTAGTTGAGTTACCAAGTAATATAGTGTTAAGGAGAGTATACATACCAGCAATACCCTGCCCACTCAACTAGTGGAAATTAATCGGAGACTGAACGTACAGAAAAATCTGGAGCACCAAAGGCTGCCTTCTCCCGATATAAGAGGCACACTGTAACTAGGCTTACAGTACCTTAGAACTTTATCTTCACAAGCAATTGAAGCCTGTTTGTTAAGGAAAAAAATTAAAAGTCTCAGTTTTACAACTGGACAGAGAGAGCTGAATGTAGCAAATAGATCTGCCTGGAGAAATTGCGGATCTTATAATCTGTATCATGCCCTCTGGTGCATATCTATATCTGGATGTTTGTTTTACATGCAGCGGGAAGTCCATCCAACAGCATTCTTCATTAAAATATATTCACATTGTTAATTTTGGGCTTGAAAGACCACCAAGTTAACCCAATCCAAAGGACCCAAGTGCACATATATACACCTACCTACACAGACCTAGCTAAAACACTCACATTTATAAATTATAGGTGATACCATATTAAACTAACTGTAGGTCTTATGATCACAATAGCCATGGATTTTATGCTTTATTTATGTAATCCAAGCCACTACTAAAGGCATTAATAAAACTTGCCATTCCAACATCCCCGAGAGGGCTTTCTACAAACCTCCACAATGCTGCTGTAAATGAAAGTCCCAGTTTCCTCAAGTTAAAAAGGGGGGGCTCTGGACTTGCCACCATATGTCTAACAGAACTGGCACCCAGTGTGTAATATTTGCCTCAGAAATCACCCATCCATTCAAACAATGGCCAAGGTTTTGGGGGACCTTCTAGCTCACATTACGTTCAGCCCCTGCAAACAAAACACAGCAGGCCAAAAGCCTGACCCTTAAGTTTCATTATTGACAACAGGTACAGTCGTCCCAACCACATCATAGGATGTAATTGCTTAATTATATTTTTTAATAAAATAAGGGGTGTGGTTTCGGCATAAAGGGTACAGATGCATCTCACAAGAGCTCCCAGGCTACAAGGCCTTACATACTTATATAACCAACCCAAACCGGAAAAATGGGAAACATAAGTAAGGCATTGCTACACCAAAAACACAGGGAGAAACATAACACGCTGCTATTGATCAATACTCAAGCCTTCCACAGCAACCCGCACCTGAAGCCACAAAAAGGGGAGAACTCACCCTTCCCCACCCCACAGAACCCCGCACACAAAGAAAGAATGGAGAGAAGCTACAGAAGGCCCTAACAACCCTGCACAGTTACCTTTTGGCATTGCATGTGGATTTCACCTTTTTATTATGTGTGATATTAGTGGAAGTACCAGATACATCCACTTGTACCCCACACTTCTTTTTGTGTTTGGCACAAGAATTTACAAAGGAAAGGTCATGCAGACAAATATGATTGCTTTTTATGATGAGATTAGTAAGAAGTTGGACAGTGGGGGTGCAGTTAAATGTGATCTATTTTGATTTTTGCGTTTGAGGTAACGTGCCCCATAACTGCTTTTTAAACTAAGGTCTGTTGTCTTAGTGAAGTTGTTTGTACATGGATAGGAAACTGGCTACAGGATCGGGTACAGAGGGGTTGTTAATGGTACATTCTCTACTTGGATAAGGTTGGGGCCCCTTAGGGTTCTCTGGTGGAGTCAACTTTTAATTTAACTTGTTCATTAATGACTATGGGGAGGGTATTATAAGAAATAGGTCAGGTTTTGCAGATGACACAAAGATTTTCAGCCCAGTCAATTCTATCCAGGAGTGGGCATCCTTGCAGCAGGATCTTGACAAATGCGTAATCTGGCGGGCTAAGTGGCAGATGAGATTAATGTGGATAAGTGTAAGGTTATGCAGCCTCGGGATGTAAAAATATGTCAGCCTCTTAACCCTTAATGGGACTGCGCTAGTCTCCATTATGGAGAAGGACTTTGGAGTCCTTGTAGATAATAAACATGGCTGTAGCAAGCAATCCAGGCAGCGTGGCAAGGGCAAACAATGGTCTTGAGCTGATTAAAAGGGCCATTTAAATTTGCAGTAGGAGGGGGTTGTTCTTTCCACTTTACAAAGCGCTGGTAAGGCCCCCATCTAGAATATGCGAGCAGTTTGGTCTCCAGAGCTCAAACCGATATTGAGATAGCAGAAGGTCCAGAGGGAGATGAGGTGCTTAGGGGTAATTGATAACTATATATAAATAATAAGGGGATTATATAATAATCTCTCAAATGCTTTATTTACCAGTAGACCCTTTCCAGCAGGACACATGGGCATAACATTCCAATAGTTCCGTTCTAAATATTCGAAAATGCGGTTTTTTACTGTGAGAACTGTGTGAATTGTGGGAATTCTCTCCCTGAATCACCGTACTGACTGATCAACTTGCCTTCCTCTGGATCAACTAGCAGTTAGGCAGGTATATATAGGCATTAAGGTTGAACCTGATGGACGTGTGTCTTTCTTTAACCTAACATTACTATGTAACTATGGATTTATAGCTTTAGCAGTGTTTAAATACTACTGAGGAACTGGAACCCTAAATAACTGTTCCATCAAGTTCATGTGGCTGGCTCTTTAATATTCACAGCTGCTGTTGCACTCTAGAATAATAGAACATGGAGAAGTTTAATTGTTTGCAATAAAGGTAACCTTTAAAATAACCAACAGCGACCCTCCCAAAATGACTTATTTGCCTTGGCTTGCCAAGAAGCCTATAGCCTTCAAAAAGCATTTTTTTTTCCCAGCAAGATTATGTTCAATTGCTCTTTAGTTTGTAAAGTCCTGACATAGGGTCCTCTGTGTCCTGCTGTTTTTATTCTGTAAACCTTGTTAAATTATATTATTATATATTATTTTTGTAAAAATCTGCATAGCTTGTGTTAGAAATAAAAACAAGATGAGTGTTTAATTGCTTTAGTTACTAGATAGGGACAAACTGCACTCATTCTACATAAGCCCGAGTGACTTTAAATGTAACTGTCCTTATCAATATTCCATCCCCCATTAATATAGCAGTTCTTAAATCTATTTTCTTACACTTTTATCAGCTATGGCATCCCATACAACATGCCATACAGCTTTTATATTTTATTTAATGCATGTACAGGTAAGGACCCTTATCGGGAAGACCATTCCCATAGACTGCATTTTAAACAAAAAAAATTCACACTTTTAAAAATGGTTCCTTTTTCTCTGTAATAATAAAACAGTACCTGTACTTGATCCCAGCTAAGATATAATTACCCCTTATTGGAAGGCCAAAACAATCCTAGTGGGTTAGCAAACTTAAGGTAGGATCAAACTATGGATAGAACCCGTTAATCCAGAAAACCCCAGGTCCCGAGCATTCTGGATCATGGGTCCATACCTGTACTAGTAAAATTGGATACATATTACCTCTAGGAAAACTAGCCAAGTTAATTTATAAAAAGCTGCGGGACTTCAGGAGATTTGTCCAAGCTGGTTTTAATGGAAATTTGCCATCTTTTTGTGGTTACTGAATGTGATCAATTGCACCTAAGGGAAAGAAGACATAAAAGAATAACACAAGGCTGTAAATAGAAGCAGTAAAATCAAACAGAATATGTGAGTTGCCAATATACTGCACACTGAAGCAGGACTGTGGGTTATTGGCAAATGCCAGAGGGCTGCTGTAAGATTGCCATAGAAGACACTATATAGTGGGCTTGGTAGGGGGCCGGCAAGGGCCTATTCTGAATGCCAGTCCAGACCTCACGTCAAGTAAGTAGTAAAGAACTTGCTATTTTAGACACTACCAAAAATGGTGAACACTGGTTTGTCTAATTGAAAAACAAAAAAAGAAAAATGAATAAGGGAAACCTGAGAAAGCAATATGCAGTTTAGTACTGCAGGTATTAAATTGCAGGAGAAGAAATTGATACTGCTGTTGTTGTGCGATAACCATCATTTTCATTAGAGATGTTTTAAGTCCAGTGCTATGTGTTATGTGCTCTGAATTAGGAGTCAGGCCATAAAGACACACAAAGCTACTAGTAGCAGCTACGTTCACAGCTTCAAAAACAGACCATACAGGTAGGGACCCATATCCAGAATGCTGGGACCAAGGGTATTCCGAATAAGGGTCTTTCCATTAATTTAGATCTCCATATCTAAGTTCTACAAAAATCAATATAAACATTAATTAAACCCATAGGAATGCTTTGTGTCCAATAAGGATTTAATTAATCTTAGTGGGATCAAGTTACAAGGTACTGTTTTTTATTACAGGAAAAAAGATAATCAATTTTAAAATTCTGAATTATTTGATTAAAATGGAGTCTATGGGCTATCTTAATTTGGAGTTTTCTTGATAACGGGTTTCTGGATAACGGATCCCATACCTTGTACTGATCATTTACTGATAATTGTCTCCTGTATACATGTGTTTAAGCAGAGGCCATTCTCAGAATTGTCTATAGCAGGTATTTTAGTGGCGTTTAGTAGCTAAGACAAGTACTGCTACTCAGACCCCATGTGTCTTCACTAAATGACCCTCTATATATATACAGTGGAGGAAATAATATTTGACCCTCACTGATTTGTAAGTTTGTCCAATAGACAAAGAAATGAAAGTCTCAGAACAGTATCAGTTGCAATGGTAGGTTTATTTTAACAGTGGCAGATAGCACATCAAAAGGAAATCGAAAAAATAACTTTAAATAAAAGATAGCAACTGATTTGCATTTCATTGAGTAAATAAGTTTTTGAACCCTCTAACAAAAAAGACTTAATACTTAGTGGAAAAACCCTTGTTGCAAGCACAAGGTCAGACGTTTCTTGTAATTGATGACCCAAGTTGCGCACATTTTAGGAGGAATGTTGGTCCCTACTCCTCTTTGCAGATCATCTCTAAATCCCTAAGGTTTCGAGGCTTCTCTGTGCAACTCTGAGCTTGAGCTCCCTCCATAGGTTTTCTATTGGCATTAAGGTCCGGAGTACTGACTAGGCCACTCCATGACCTTAATGTGCTTCTTCTTGAGCCACTCCTTTGTTGCCTTTGCTGTATGTTTTGCGGTCATTGTCGTGCTGGAACACCCATCACGACCCATTTTCAGTTTCCTGGCAGAGGAAGAGGTTGTCGTGTCAGGATTTCACGATACATGGCTCCGTCCATTTTCCCGTTAATGCGAATAAGTTGTCCTGTGCCCTTAGCAGGAAAAACACCCCCAAAGCAAAATGTTCCACCCCCATGCTTGACGGTGGGACGGTGGTTTTGGGGGTCATAGGCAGCATTTTTCTTCCTCCAAACACAAGCAAGTTGAGTTATGCCAAAGAGCTCTATTTGGTCTCATCAGACCAACAGCACCTTCTCCCAGTCACTCACAGAATCATTCAGGTGTTCATTTGGCAAACTTCAGACGGCCTGCCACATGTCCTTCTTGAGCAGGGGGACCTTGCGAGCCCTTGCAGGATTTTAATCCATTGCGGGTGTAATGTGTTTCAATGGTTTTCTTGGTGACTGGGTCCCTGCTAATTTTGAGGTCATTAAACTAACTCCTCCCGTGTAGTTCTAGGATGCTTTTCACCTTTCTCAGAATCAGTGTGACACCCCACGAGGTGAGATCTTGCGTGGAGCCCCAGAGCGAGGCGATTGATGGTCATTTTGTGCTCCTTCCATTTTCGAACAATCGCACCAACAGTTGTTCACCTTCTCTCCCAGCTTCTTGCTAATGGTTTTGTAGCCCATTCCAGCCTATGTGCAGGTCTACAATTTTGTCTCTGACATCCTGGACAGCTCTTTGGTCTTTCCCCATGTTTGGAGATTGGAGTCTGCTGCTGATGATTGATTCTGTGACAGGTTGCTTTTATACAGGTGACTAGTTAAGACAGGTGTCCTTTATGACGGTTGACTAATTGAGTAGAAGTTGTCTAACCACTCTGTGGGAGCCAGAACTCTTAATGGTTGGTAGGGGTTCAAAAACTTATTTCACTCAATGAAATGCAAATCAGTTGCTATCTTTTATTAAAGTTATTTTTCGATTTTCCTTCTTGATGTGCTATCTGCCACTGTTAAAATAAAACCTACCATTGAAATGATACTGTTCTGAGACTTTTCATTTCTTTGTCATTGACAAACTTACAAAACAGTGAGAGGGTCAAATAATTATGTTCCCACTGTATATTATATATACACACCAAACCAAGTATAGTTGCACTCTCAACGTAAAGCAAATGCCTGGTTGCAATTTGCAAGCAACATTAATAGAAGAAAAAAGACAAAGCACTCACAGGATTTTAAAAAGTTGCAGATTTATTAAAGAAGACTGACGTTTGGCTCCTGTGTGTGCATTGCATATATTATATATACACATACATATAATATATAAACTAAATGTTAGATCATTGTAGCCTTGATAATATATTGAAGAGTCATGAAGCTACTCTTCCAGGCAATACAAAGCCCAGGGGGCCCCTACACTGTCACTGCCCTCAATGCCAAAAACTATTTTCACTGCTACAAATGAATGTTCAGTTTCTCAAGACTAAAGGGGTGACCTCTTGTTCTTCATTGAACCCCAATATTTGTCTGTAAATGTCCTCTAAAGACTTGTAAAGATGTAGTTTTAACCCTTGACGTGCACCTTTTCTCAGAGAAAAACAACCCGAACGTAATAGTCTTTCTTATAGTTTTATTGTTGGGTTGGAACCACGACTGTTCTTCCACTTCAGGCTTCTCTTCCGTTTTTCTATATTATCTTAGCGCCCCCCCATACTCTAAACGCTACTCCTCCTACAGTTTTTAGGGGTACAACACCCAAACTCCCACACTTCTTTGCCCTATAGCGGAGCAAGTTGCTTGTGCTTTTCTAAGCAATCCCGCCCCCCGTCTTTTTGTGGCGCCCCCCCAACCCCCCAATGTTCCCATTGACTTTGACAGGGAAGATTTTCAAAACTGCTGCCTCTTACAGCTTTGCAGCTTCACTCCCCAAACTTGAATAACATAATCATGGGTCACCCCAAATGAAACAGCGACATTTGTGATGACCCAAACAACAGCCAATCAAAGGGCCTGAGGAGGGGGCCCGATGTTTTGGGCCTGAGGAAGGGGCCGATGTTGGGGGCCTGAGGAGGGGGCCCGATGTTTGGGGCTTAGGAAAAGGCCCGATGTTGGGGGCCTTAGAAGGGGCCGATGTTGGGGGCCTTAGAAGGGGCCCGATGTTGTGGGCCTGAGGAAGGGGCCCAATGCCCCTGAGGAAGGGCTGAGGAAGGGGCCCCTTTCTCAGGCCCCCAACATCTGGCCGCTCCTCAGGCCCCCAACATCGGGCCCCTTCATCAGCCCCCCAACATCGGGCCCCTTCCTCAGGCCCACAACATTGGCTCATTTCTCAGGCCCCCAACATCGGACCCTTTCTCAGGCCCACAACATCGGGCCCCTTCCTCAGGCCCCAACATCGGGCCCCTTCATCAGCCACCCAACATCGGGCCCCTTCCTCAGGCCCACACCATCTGGCCCCTTCCCCAGGCCCACAACATTGGCCCCTTTCTCAGGCCCACATCGATTTCTCAGGCCACAATCGGGCCCTTTCCGCAGGCCCCCAACATCGAGCCCCTTCATCAGCCCCCCAACATCGGGCCCCTTCCTCAGGCCCACACCATCGGGCCCCTTCCCCAGGCCCACAACATCGGGCCCCTTCCCCAGGCCCACAACATCGGGCCCCTTCCTCAGGCCACAACATCGGGCCTCTTCCTCAGGCCCCCAACATCGGGCCCTTCATCAGCCCCCCAAAATCGGGCCCCTTCCTCATGCCCCAACATCGGGCCCCTTCCTCATGCCCCAACATCGGGCCCCTTCCTCAGGCCCCAACATCGGTCCCTTCCTCAGCCCAACATCGGCCCCTTCCTCAGGCCCCCAACATCGGTCCCTTCCTCAGGCCCCCAACATCGGGCCCCTTCCTCAGGCCCCCAATGTTGTGGGCCTGAGGAAGGGGCCGATGTTGGGCCTGAGGAAGGGGCCGATGTTGGGGGCCTGAGGAAGGGGCCCGATGTTGGGGGCCTGAGGAAGGGACCAATGTTGGGGGCCTGAGGAAGGGGCCCGATGTTGGGGCATGAGGAAGGGGCCCGATGTTGGGGGCATGAGGAAGGGGCCCGATTTTGGGGGGCTGATGAAGGGGCCCGATGTTGGGGGCCTGAGGAAGAGGCCCGATGTTGTGGGCCTGAGGAAGGGGCCCGATGTTGTGGGCCTGGGGAAGGGCCCGATGTTGTGGGCCTGTGGAAGGGGCCCGATGGCGTGGGCCTGAGGAAGGGGCCCGATGTTGGGGGGCTGATGAAGGGGCTCGATGTTGGGGGCCTGCGGAAAGGGCCCGATGTTGTGGGCCTGAGAAAGGGGCGATGTTGTGGGCCTGAGAAAGGGGCCAATGTTGTGGGCCTGGGGAAGGGGCCAGATGGTGTGGGCCTGAGGAAGGGGCCCGATGTTGGGTGGCTGATGAAGGGACCCGATGTTGGGGGCCTGAGGAAGGGGCCCGATGTTGTGGGCCTGAGAAAGGGTCCGATGTTGGGGGCCTGAGAAATGAGCCAATGTTGTGGGCCTGAGGAAGGGCCCGATGTTGGGGGGCTGATGAAGGGGCCCGATGTTGGGGGCTGATGAAGGGGCCCGATGTTGGGGGCCTGAGGAGGGGCAGATGTTGGGGGCCTGAGAAAGGGGCCGATGTTGGGGGGCTGATGAAGGGGCCCGATGTTGGGGCCTGAGTAAGGGGCCCGATGTTGGGGGCCTGAAAAAGGGGCCGATGTTGGGGGGCTGATGAAGGGGCCCGATGTTGTGGGCCTGAGTAAGGGGCCCGATGTTGTGGGCAGATGTTTAAGCTTACCAGCTGGAGTTCACAGTATGAGAATTCCTGGAAGAACCATTGGAATCATCAAGGTGGAACTTCGCTCTTGGGGTTCTCCAAGAAATGGCAGTGGCCCTGTATATGTTGCCTTCAACTCCTCTGGTGAAAACTGCAGGATAGAGAAAGAATAAAATACATTTATCTGTTTCTTGTATAATAACATCTGTTTATATGGGATCTTACATTATTTAGCAGCTGCATTTCCTGAATGTAAATATAAAGGGAAAACTGAATTTGGCTTACAGAATATTGCAGCTTGGGAAACATTAGCTGCCCCCTATAAAAGCTGTAGGATAGACTCCCACGGAGTATGCCTGTTCTAACTACTGAATGGCAGTAATGTAGTAATTAAAGCCTTAGGGTAAGGGACAGAGAGTAAAGGCTCTGGGAGTTTGGGATCTGTAGGAGCGGGAGCTGCAGTCTTGTACTTACTCCTTCTGGCTTAAAAGGCGAAGGCACCTTCAGGCTCTCCAGTTCTGCCCACTTGATGGATCTGAAGAAGGGGTGGCTCCTGATGTCTCCTGTTGTGCCGAGACGCTTCTCCGGATCCTTCTCTAGCAGCTAAAGGCCCAGACAACAGTTGCATATTAGGGAAATCAGACAACATACATGGCAGTACATCACAAAGGCCCACAAAAGGGTTAATTCTCTCCTATGTACTATACTGTTTGATACTGCTTTAAAAACAATTAATGTTCTATTAAAGCATATTTTATTTTTAAAAATAAACATTTGGGCTGTTTAACCCATTATGTGTGGCTAACCCAAAAATCAATGGAGACATAAGTCATGTTTGCTCTTTTGCATTTGGTCAGGGAATAAAGCTACAGCCTTACAGTTACCTTGCTGTGGGGCCATCAATATCCAAGACAGCAAATAAACATTTACTCCAGTTTCCACTCTGACTGCCCCATAACAAGAATATTTTGGCTTTCCTATAAACATCGCTGTATCTGTGCTTATACCCACCTCGTTCAGGAGTCTCCTGGCGTCTCTGCTAAGCCCTTTTGCATAGCGGGGCTTGGTACTGGTCACTAAATATGCCAGATAGTTCATGCCAGATAGATCATCGAATGGTAATTGACCAGTAGCCATCAGGCACAGGATGATCCCGAACGCCCACCAGTCAACTCCTGCATCGTATGGATCCCTCATAAACAGCTAGAAAAGCAAGAGCAAATCATTTACTAAATTGGAACATGTTCCTACTTCATCTTACAATTAACCATTTCCACGCCATCTCTAGATTCATGGCTGTGAACAGCAGTCTTGATGTTATCCACATTGCGCATTTTAGTTGGGATATGCCATAAAGCAGCCTAGTGCACATTTTTTAGGCTGAAGTGCTATGGCGTAGGCATATCCCAGTTAGCTCAGTAGCATACAGTGAGTGCACTTTCAGACAATTTCCCCTGGTTGAAATCCTCCCATTGTGCATTTATTCTAAGGATAATGTTACACTGGCAGAGAAAATGCCAATACCACTTGAATAGTATAAGCCCAAAATCCACTCCGTATGCCCAGTGATAGGCACTAACAAAAGGCACTAACTTGAACAGGTGCAGTTGCCAATAGCAATCACACAGGATTTTGCATTCATTTTCTACTTGTATTAGATCAGAATGAGCGGTTGATTATCATTAGTACAATTATTTATAAAGTGCCAACACTTTCTGCAGCGCTGTACGTAAGGGTCCATAGTTTACAAACATATTATTACATTGGGCAATAAGGTCCCTGCCCGCAGGCTTCCTTCTATAGAGTAGGTATAGAATTATGTTGCTTTGGGGGGGTTATATTGTGGGATAATATTGTCAGTGTTATGACCATAACGAGGTAAGAAATTGACTAATTGGAGGCTATTGGGCACTGCACTTTAGCAATTTAGTGGCTACACTTATAACGCAGCTTTGCATATAATTAGTAGAACTATACAGTTATGAATATAATATCTATAAAATGTATACCATATACCCATATACACTGCAAGGCAAATGTCAATAAAACCATTTATTGCTCATATTGGCCTCCTACATACAACCCTGTGGCTGTAAGTTGCTTTGGTGGCTCTCTGGGGTAGGTCAGGGCACATCTCACTATTCCCATTAGTAACTGTGTAAGAACTGAATTTCTCACCTCTGGAGCCCGGCATTTAAAGTTTCCAACGACGGCCTTCAGCTTCATTCCCTTGGAAACGTCCTCTGCTACCAGTCCAAAATCCACGATCTTGATGTGGCCATCTTTGCTTATTAAAATATTATCAGGCTTTAAATCCCTGGAAGACAATGGTTACTAATATTGTTATCTAATATAGGGTAGGAAAGTAAAGGGTGAGAGGGAAGGCAGTACAGGAAGAGGAAAGGCAACACAAAATGAGGAGTAAGAGAATATTATATACAATAGTGAAAACAGCAGCACTCAAGCCAGGCTTGATAAAGGGCTGGATTGAAGCCCAAAACGTTGCTTTTTGCACTTTAGTAAAAGTCACTATTTTCAAAATAACCGGAGTGCTGCTATTTTCACTATTGATATTGTTTACCCGGGCAGAGAGTTCAGCGCACACCTGGGGCTACAATAAGCTGTTTCTCCACCGTGTAGCACACCTTAATCGATATACTAGAATATTATATGCAGGGCTCTCTTGATTCAACACTTGTTTAAAAACAGGCCAAAGCTGGCATGAACAAGAAGCATTAAGAAAGGGGGCATGTTTCATTGGATAAAATTGCCCCTAATGGCAGCCCTGGCACTAAATTTTGCTCACAGACACTTAAGGATTTTACAGAATGAAAATAAGCCACTTCTGAATACAGAACAGACAGAACTTTCATGTTAATGTACAGTAAGCATTGTATAGGAGAAAACCATTGCTCATTTGTTCCCAACCTTCTGCCACACCACCCCTCCCGGCGTGCCCATTGTCTCACACTTTGATTTCTTTTTGGTGAAGGGGCAAACGGCAAGGAGCAGTGGCACCATACAGCAAACCCCACAACCATTCAGGTTCCCCTCCTCTCCTATGGGCCTACCGGCAGTCACAGATTCTGCTGTATGGGAGTTATGCCACTGGAATTAGATGTAAAGGGACAGAAATGTGTATGTGTGTGTCTGTTTATATGGTATGAAGTGATACCAACAACCCCTTCACTACTATGATGCTTTCCATTACACAATTTTTCTTCCTAAGTGCATTATGACTCCCCAATAAGGAATATTTACATTAGCCAAGATCTTGCACCCCACATTTTAGTCTTTCCTTCACTATGATTTAGCATCTCTCTGGATATAAGTGACTTATTTAAGTAAATGTTCTTATGCATTTGTTCATGTTAGCTCAACCATTATTGCTGTAGATAATGTACCAGAGCAGTTTGCATCCAATGTGCGTTATGTTTTATTTTATGCAGCTGTAGGGGGATGTGAATAAAGGGGCACAAGACTAACATATCACTATTTTATACAGTGCAGGGGGAAGCAGACACACAGCGGGATTTACTTACTCTGGGGTCAGAGCAGAGATAGAGCAATATTACTTACCGATGTACAATCCCTCTGCTGTGAAGGAACTGGAGGCCTACTACCAGTTCTGCTGAAAAAAAGCTGTAAAAATAGGAACATATGTATTAACCATTATATTTACCTTTACTGCAATGGTTCATTTATTAAAGACCCCCCCAAGGTGATACACATACCCAGATGACCTGATAAAATCTGGGTACGTGTGGCCAACTCTAAACTCTAGACAGAATTGTAACAGACACTATCTGATGACAAGTTCCTTTCTAAACTGACAGCATTACTTTTTTATTTTATAAAAATGTTTTTACCAGTCCAAAGTCCCTGTTTGTGGTACAAAAACCATTTGTATTCCCTCTATTCCAAATTTTGCAAAGAGGATAATATAATGGACAGGGGCACCATTTCTGCAACTGTACAGGGGCCTTGTGGTAGACACCTGTCTGGATTTAGTAAAGTTGAAGGGGCCCAAACACTAACTGGATGGGGTTGTGTATCTCTGCTATTGAATAACACACATCCAGGGTCTTATTTATCAGACAAATTCTGCCCAGTTTATTTAACCCATAGCAGCCAACTGGCGAAATGCCCAGTATTGTTAAATAAGCTCCACAGTCCTTTGCAGACTGCACTGAATCATGCTCTCCATATTGACTCCTATATTAGTATTTAATTAATACAGTGGTAGAGGAAGTTTAATCTGGATTTGCATGCTATTCTGCTGGACCCAAAGGGTGAACTTAATGCCCCTTTCAGCCTTGTGTAACTGTAACCTGGCTGATATCTGTCTCTGAACCATATCCCTCTATTGCAGTTTGTATGTTACTTACATTACCGTCTCCATCCCGAGTTTCTCCTTACTGTGTATCAGATCCCAAAGGCTGGTCTTGCTCTCACACTCCATTACCAGATAGGCATGCAGCTGGTTACATAGATAAATGAAAAGAGCATAAAAATGAGTAATGTTGAGTCCTGTAAGATCATCATTCTATTCAGTCTCACTGTTGGATGAACAACAGCGCCATAAGTATAGAAGTAGCAGCACCCCATTACTGCATAAAAAATGACTTGCTCACCTGCCTTTAGCCAAAGCAATTTCAGCCATGAGCACTATTAACTAGTCCGGTGTGTCATACATGCACAGGGGTTTGCTGGGCTGGGACACACGTACAAGTGTAATTGGCTATAGTAGCAGAATAAGGTATGTCCCACTAAACAAAGTTAAATAAAGGCATAGTAACATTGGCACTATATTGTACCTGTGATTGAAAGGCTGCAAGCCCCTTGCAGAGAAAGGGACACTCTCCGGTGATCTTGAGTGTTTGAGCTTCTGCCTTTATCCGCTTCTGATCATAACGGTCGTCTTTCTTAATGATCTTCAAAGCAACATGTTTCTTTGTGTTGGGTAATGATGCCAACATTACCTGAGAAAGGCAGAAGGAAGAGAGAAGTGATAAGAAGGTCTAATTGGACACACTGATCAAATGCTTCTGACATAATTAAGGTCCTACACACATCTGTATTTGTCGTAGCCGTATGGCACTGTTGTCATTTTTCAGAATTGTAAGGGAAATTTGACTTGCATTTAATTACCATAATGCTCCATGATATTCTAAATTTGACTGGTTGTATCATGCTGAGTAAGTTGTGCATGGATTCATATGATCACTATAAGAAGGTATTGCAGTAGTGTGCAATATTTGTAAAAATGCAATGAGATCCAGGAAATGTTTTGGGGAGCACTTGAAAATGGGTTATCCCTGAAAAGTTCATTGGAATGGAAAGCAATAAGTGATTGGCAGTAGTAATGCGAGTAGCAATTGAAATACCATGAATCAGACACAAGAGCCCATTGCTGTCAGACACAAGGAAGCATCGTACACCTGCTATTGGTGCAAGTAGGGGCGCCGAATAGAGGCTACCCATGTACACACCCAACCTACCCCTCATGAATACAGAGCTGCTCTGGGAGACCAAAACCTGTGGCTACAGTGTAGGCCTGCGCCACTTTTTTGTACTTAGTAAATGAGCCCCATGAAATCAAACAAGGCTTTACTGTACATATAGGAAGCTAACACAAAACAAGGGGTTACAGTAGCTGGGATCTTGTCCTTGCAAAAAAACAGGCCAAAATAAAATAGCAACCCTGGGAAGCTGATCACTTACCTTGCCGAAAGATCCAGCCCCAAGTTCCATGTGGAAACTGTAGTTGGAAATGACACAAGGATTGGGTCTTTCAGCTTCAACACGTGGTTTTTTCAGATCCTGTTCTTCCTCTGGGAAAGAGAAATTTGATTAATATACCATATTGCTGAGATACACTGGATATCTTAACTTTCCGGCCTTTACCTAGAATTAATATTACTTTATTAGCTTTATACTGAATTTCCAAGGATTTGCAATGAGTTGATACTTAATTACATATCACCAATGTCTGTCTGGTACTTTTAAAGCCTACAATGGAATATTTACTAGACAATTGTTACAGTTATTTTATGTTCAGCCTGCTTCTCCTTACCTTCTGCTGGTTCCCCATCATTGCTGCAGCTTCTCTCTCTTTTCTTGCTTTTGTCTTCCTCTATCACAGACTGGCTCTTTATTTGGCCGATATCTTCCTCTGTTCTGATGTTCTGCCCAATTCTTAATCTTTTAGCGCTAGATTCTGTCTCGCTGCTGTCCTCATCAACTTCTCTTTTCCTCTTCTCCAGGTTGATATGAGGACTTCTGGCAAATTCCTCCTTTTCACTTACAGAAGTCCTCTCTCCTTTCTCCTGCTGAGATCCTTTATCCATATGAGATAAAATGATATAAAAAAACTCAAAAATTCACAAAAATATTGCTTCTCTCTAGGGAGACGCTTGGCAGCACTTCAGTCTCTGAAGCTACTCTGTCTAGAGTGACACATTTCCAACTGCCAAAACCCAACTGTCACTGTACATGACAATATGCTATACTAACTTGGTGCAATATCCACTTGACCCCATTTAAATGGACACAATCAAATACGTCTCTCATCTGAAACCTTTTAGTGGGGCTTTTCTTGTAAGAACAATTAAAAATGTACAAACTTTAAAGAATTTTCCATCAACTAGAAGAAGATGCCCCTTGGTGCCTATTGTCAGCTGCATGGAGTCAATAAGTAAAGACTAAATCTGGCTGCATTTGAGCCAAGGTGAGATGTGCTTGTCAGATCATTCCATGTGATAATCTGCTGAATATTAAAGCAATATGGCCACACAAGTGGATGGCAGACCGTACCAGAACACTTAGCAGAAAAGTTAACCTATGGATTTGCACATCAATCAAACTGTGAAAAAAATCCCTGTATGTATAGCTTGCTTAACTGGACTGGGTAATTTCCAATGGCTATTTCACCAACGCTGCACATAAAGAGTAACCCTAACATGCAGTCATGCTGGTAGATCCACTGGAGACCTAATGCGATTTCCCTAAGACACCATTTAGTGTGAGACTACAAGCCCTACACTAATTGGCACATCAACTTTATACCTTTTTAAAGTTGTGTTCAATTAGACAATGAAACACTAAAAATAATTTGGATTATTATTATTAAAATGGGTAAAGTACCATTCAAAGGTTCCTGTCAGTGTTATGTACTCGTCTGTTAGTTTAAAGTTGCCATAAAAGTACATACAGTACAATCTGTAAAATGCAGAACTGAAAGCCTCCTAATACTGCTCACATTATGCTTTGTGTCTGTGCTTTAGTAATGAGAAGGCAGTGTGGTGACTGGATTATGTAGGGTTACTATCAGTCTGGTTTTAAAAATATTTAAGAGATTCTTACACCTATTTATATGGTTTAGAACCTGTGTTATAAAACCTGTGTCATATATTGAACCCACTATGTCATTTGTTGATCTGCTTACTATGTACATGTCTTGTTATCTTACCAGTGAAGGCCGATACAAAGACTGTATGAGAACATTTAACTTTGGGGGACAGCCTAGAAGACACGAATGTAAACTGTCCAAGGTCTACTGTACCCTTGGCACAATAGAATAAGAATATTGTACATCATGTTATAACCTAAAGCTCAAGGATACATTGGATACAAGCTCAAGGATACATTGCCAAAAAGACAATTCACACATGCTGACTGCCCCTCCCACAAAGATTTTTCTTTTTTTTAATGCTCAAATAATTACAAATAAATAATATTATCTTAACCTGTTGTTTGTGGTTCATTAATCCATTAACATATCTATACTGTTTGTCCAGGTATTAATGCACTCAGAAATGTAACCCCTGCTTTGCAATTTGTTAGAAATAGCTTATTCATTTTGTTGTTGAACTGTAACAAGAGAGTAAATCTTCCTTTTGGTTCTGTGGACATTTAGAAAATTAATTGGCCACTTTCACTAAGTTCAGCGTCTTAGTGAATAAGCATAATCCTCACGAACTACCGCTTGATGTAGTTGCACAAAATGTGGCAAAGCTTCCTGAGTTGAATTTCACCCCTTAGTAAATGTGCCCCATAGTGTAGAGAGTACAATTGCAATCTCAAGGCTAAAAAAGACACATTTCTTTAATAAACTAGAAGCTATGGCAAGATACTCCCGCCTTGCCTCCTGGAAGCAGTAGCACTGCGCAGAAACAAAGTGAAATTCCATTTAATTTTTCTTGCTTAAGGAACATAAAGGAGTTTGTAACATATGGCAATGCTTATTTACTCTAGAATCAACTTTTTGTATCACTAGGACAGTAAATGTAGTAGTACACAATGTAATTGTATATCAGATAAAGACTCATTAAGAGAATGCTATGGCAGAGGAAAGAACTATAGAGTTTGTGGGATAACTTTGTTCTATAGGTTGGCAAAAAACTGTTAACTGCAATGGCACAAAGGGCACTTTGATCGCTGTAGGTCTCTCCGATAGCAAGAACTCCAGTGATCCAAGTGCCCTGTGTTCCCTTCTCTGCTCACGTCCCTTCTTACTCTCTTGCACGGGAAATGTGTAGTGTATGGGAGACAATGGTAGGCACATATCTTTTGAAGTTTTAAAACACAGGTAAAATAATTTGCCATGGAGTTGTAATTATTATTATCCCACATTTATAAAACCCCAGCATATTCATGTTTATTTCAGCTACACGGGTGTGAACAACTGTTTAGTGTATAAAACATCAGTTATCAAACAAGTTATACTCTCAAAGAAGCAAGTTTTCCATCACACAATAACATCCCCCTGTATCTGCTGCACCGACATTAACACCTAACTACTATCAGGCAAATACACAAATACCCAATAATGTATCAAACCATGTACAGGTGTGGGACTTGTTATCTATAATACTCGGGACTAGGGGTTTTCCAGATAAGGGGTCTTTCCATAATTTGGATCTCTATACTTTAAGTCTACTAATAAATTATTGAAACACTAAGTAAAACCCTGGAGGACTGTTTGGCCTTCAGTAAGGATTAGTTATCACGTTGTTGGGATTAAGTACAAAGTAGTGTTTTTATTACTACAGAGAAAAAGAAATTATTTTTTTTTAATAACGTGAACTATTTGATTAAAATGGTCTATGGAAGATGGCCTTTCTGTCCGAATTTTTTTGTGTATTTCTCCCATACCTGTACTGTGCATATGAACAGAATTAAAGCTTTTGGCAAATGTACGATTTTACTATGTAATAAATGAGCCTTGGGAACTGAGATGTTTCACTACCAAACATACTTTTATTGCAAAATAGCATAGCTTAAAAGTGCTTACATTTAAATTCTTCTTATCAGTCATGTTAAGCAACAAGAGTGTAAATATCTTTAGACAAAAGTTCTTTTGTCTTGGTGGCCAGCTGTTTGTCGAGTTCAGTTGTCATCTCCCATTTGTTGTATCTAGAAAAAATAGGGGTATATGTTATTAATATGTTATAATTGATATACAGTACAGTGCAGTAAGTTTATCAAAGATCTTTACAGAGCAAATCACTGAGTAAAGTCTACAAATGATATACAACTAATTAAAGAGAAGTCATTGTGTGCTTTGGAGGCTTTAGGGCTCTGGCACACGGGGAGATTAGTCGCCCGCGACAAATCTCCCGTGTCTCAGGCGACTAATCTCCCCGAGTTGCCATCACCTGCCACCCCACTGGCGAAAGTGTAAGTAGCCGGTGGGATGGCACACGCGGCGGCGCGATTTCAGTGTGATCGCGCAAGTTGCCTCGAGAAGAAACTTGCGCGATCTCACTGAAATCGCGCCGCCACGTATGCCATCCCACCGGCGATTTACATTTTCGCCAGTGGGATGCCAATCCGGGGAGATTAGTCGCCCGAGACATGGGAGATTTGTCGCGGGCGACTAATCTCCCCGTGTGCCAGAGCCCTTAAAGGAGAAGAAAAGGCTAAATCACTGGGGGGGGGGGTGGATTGTAATTGGTTACCTTATACCCCGGCTGGTGCTCCTGTTAGTAGAAAACTGCACAGCCGGGGGTATATGTGAGTGAGAGTTTCTCTTCCTCCTGTCTTCTTTCTTTAGAATCCCAGGGCCGACGCAAGTGCAGTTGAGAAAAAAGACAGCTTTTTTTTGTTAAAGTCGACTTTTTACTCTACTGCGCATGTACAAAGACCAGAACAAAAGAAGGATGGCTCGCTTGAATATACCCCGTCCAGTGCAGTTTTCTCCTAACAGGAGCACCGTCTTAGGTCAGGACCCCTAAGGCAGGCGGTAAGAACAGGGATGAGCTGCACCTAATTGTTGGTCTGGATCACAGTGCAGAGAGCTGCAGCACAGCAGTAAATAAACCCTGACATGTTTGTGCACAAAGGTAGTATTTTTGTACTTTACTATATACTTAATAACAAACAAATATAAACCCTACAAAAAGAAACCATTTTCCTGTAGGCTTTAGACAATTTCACAGAAGAAAACAACTATAGATGCAACGTAATTTGTATATAAACGACCAATCAAATGGCTACCAATAATCTTGTTATATTACCTGCTTTTCCAACAGTTTTACTATGTCTTCTGACACTCCCTCCTTGCATTTTTTTACTTCCTGTACTGCCCCTGTACGAGCCTTGCGTAGGGAGTCCTTGGCCTTGTTGGTTGTTTTGCAAGTTTTGTTAATTTTTCTCTGTGTTCCCGCGTTACCCTAAAAAATATAAATGGTAGTTGAGGTTACCAGTAATATAGTGTTAAGGAGAGTATACATACCAGCAATACCCTGCCCACTCAACTAGTGGGAATTATCTGGAGACTGAAGTACAGAAAAATCTGGAGCACCAAAGGCTGCCTTCCCCGATATAAGAGCACACTGTAACTAGGCTTACAGTACCTTAGAACTTTTATCTTCACAAGCAATTGAAGCCTGTTTGTTAAGGAAAAAGTTAAAAGCTCAGTTTTACAACTGGACAGAGAGAGCTGAATGTAGCAAATAGATCTGCTGGAAAATGCCGGGATCTTATAATCTGTATCATGCCTCTGGTGTATATCTATATCTGGATGTTTGTTTTACATGCAGCGGGAAGTCCATTCAACAGCATTTTTCATTAAATATATTTCACATTGTTAATTTGGGCTGGCAAAAGACCACCAAGTTTAACCAATCCAAAGGAACCCAAGTGCACATATATACACCTACCTACACAGACCTAGCTAAACACTCACATTTATAAATTATAGTGATACCGATATTAAACTAACTGTAGGTCTTATGATCACAATAGCCATGGATATTATGCTTATTTATGTAATCCAAGCCACTACTAAAGGCATTAATAAACTGCCATTTCAACATCCCCAGGAGGGCTTTCTACAACCTCCACAATGCTGCTGTAAATGAAAGTCCAGTTCCTCAAGTTAAAAGGGGGGGGCTCTGGACTTGGCCACCATATGTTCTAACAGAACTGGGCACCCAGTGTGTAATATGTTGCCTCAGAAATCACCCATCCATTCAAACAATGGCCAAGGTTTTGGGGGACCTTCTAGCTCACATTACGTTTCAGCCCCTGCAAACAAAACACAGCAGGCCAAAAGCCTGACCCTTAAGGTTTCATTATTTGACAACAGGTACAGTCGTCCCAACCACATCATAGGATGTATTTGCTTATTATATTTTTTAATAAAAATAAGGGGTGTGGTTTCGGCATAAGTGGGTACAGATGCATCTCACAAGAGCTCCCAGGCTACAAGCCTTACATACTTATATAACCAACCCAAACCGGAGAGATGGGGAAACATAAGTAAGGCATTGCTACACCAAGAACACAGGGAGAAACATAACACGCTGCTATTGATCAATACTCAAGCCTTCCACAGCAACCCGCACCTGAAGCCACAAAAAGGGGAGAACTCACCCCTTCCCCTACCCCACAGACCCCGCACACAAAGGAAAGAATGGAGAAGCTACAGAAGGCCCTAACAACCCTGCACAGTACCTTTTGGCATTGCATGTGGATTTTCACCTTTTTATTGTATGTGATATTAGTGGGAAGGTACCAGATACATCCACTTGTACCCCACACTTCTTTTTGTTTTGGCACAAGATTTACAAAGGAAAGGTCATGTCAGACAAATATGATTGCTTTTTATGATGAGATTAGTAAGAAGTTGGACAGTGGGGGTGCAGTTAATGTGATCTATTTGGATTTTGCGTTTGGTAACGTGCCCCATAACTGCTTTTTAAACTAAGGTCTGTTGGTCTTAGTGAAGTTGTTTGTACATGGATAGGAAACTGGCTACAGGATCGGGTACAGAGGGTGGTTGTTAATGGTACATTCTCTACTTGGAGTAAGGTTGGGGCCCCTTAGGGTTCTCTGGTGGGTCAACTTTTATTTAACTTGTTCATTAATGACTATGGGGAGGGTATTATAAGAAATAGGTCAGTGTTTGCAGATGACACAAAGATCTTCAGCCCAGTCAATTCTATCCAGGATGTGACATCCTTGCAGCAGGATCTTGACAAATTGGCAATCTGGGCGGCTAAGTGGCAGATGAGATTTAATGTGGATAAGTGTAAGGTTATGCACCTGGGATGTAAAAATATGCAGCCTCTTATACCCTTAATGGGACTGCGCTAGTCTCCATTATGGAGAAGGACTTTGGAGTCCTTGTAGATAATAAACATGGCTGTAGCAAGCAATGCCAGGCAGCAGTGGCAAGGGCAAACAAGGTCTTGAGCTGTATTAAAAGGGCCATTAAATTTGCAGTAGGAGGGGGTTGTTCTTCCACTTTACAAAGCGCTGGTAAGGCCCCATCTAGAATATGCCGAGCAGTTTTGGTCTCCAGAGCTCAAACGGATATTGAGATAGAGAAGGTCCAGAGGAGATGAGGTGCTTAGGGGTATATGATAACTATATATAAATATATAAGGGGATTATATAATAATCTCTCAAATGCTTTATTTACCAGTAGACCCTTCCAGCAGACACATGGGCATACATTCCAATAGGTTCCGTCTAAATATTCGAAAAGGGTTTTTTACTGTGAGAACTGTGAGATTGTGGAATTCTCTCCCTGAATCAGCCGTACTGACTGATCAACTTGCCTTCCTCTGGATCAACTAGCAGTTAGGCAGGTTATATATAGGCATTAAGGTTGAACCTGATGGACGTGTGTCCTTTCTTCAACCTAACTTACTATGTTACTATGGATTTATAGCTTTAGGCAGTGTTTAAATACTTACTGAGGAACTGGAACCCTAATAACTGTTCCATCAAGTTCATGTGGCTGTCTCTTAATATTCACAGCTGCTGTTGCACTCTAGAATAATAGAACATGGAGAAGTTTAATTAGTTTTGCAATAAAGGTAACCTTTTAAAATAACCAACAGCGACCCTCCCAAAAATGACTTATTTGCCTTGGCTTGCCAAGAAGCCTATTAGCCTATCAAAAAGCATTTTTTTTCCCAGCAAGATTATGTTTCAATTGCTCTTTAGTTTGTAAAGTCCTGACATAGGGTCCTCTTGTCCTGCTGTTTTTATTCTGTAAACCTTGTTAATTATATTATTATTATATCTATTTTTGTAAAAATCTGCATAGCTTGTGTTAGAAATAAAAACAAATGAGTGTTTAATTGCTTTTAGTTACTAGATAGGGACAAACTGCACTCATTCTACATAAGCCCGAGTGACTTTAAATGTAACTGTTCCTTTATCAATATTCCATCCCCCATTAATATAGCAGTCTTAAAATCTATGTTTCTTACACTTTTATCAGCTATGGCATCCCATACAACATGCCATACAGCTTTTATATTTTTATTAATGCATGTACAGGTAAGGGACCCCTTATCGGGAAGACCATCTCCCATAGACTGCATTTTAAACAAAAAAAAATTCACACTTTTAAAAATGGTTTCCTTTTTCTCTGTAATAATAAAACAGTACCTGTACTTGATCCCAGCTAAGATATAATTACCCCTTATTGGAGGCAAAACAATCCTAGTGGGTTTAGCAAACTTAAGGTAGGATCGAACTATGGATAGACCCGTTATCCAGAAAACCCCAGGTCCCGAGCATTCTGGATCATGGGTCCCATACCTGTACTAGTAAAATTGGATACATATTACCTCTAGAAAACTAGCCAAGTTAATTATAAAAAGCTGCGGGGACTTCAGGGAGATTTGTCCAAGCTGGTTTAATGGAAATTTGCCATCTTTTGTGGTTACTGTAATGTGATCAATTGCACCTAAGGGAAAGAAGACATAAAAGAATAACACCAAGGCTGGTAAATAGAAGCAGGTAAAATCAAACAGAATATGTGAGTTGCCAATATACTGCACACTGAAGCAGGACTGTGGGTTATGGCAAATGCCAGAGGGGCTGCTGTAAGATGCCATAGAAAGTCACTATATAGTGGGCTGGTAGGGGGCCGGCAAGGGCCTATTCTGAATGCCAGTCCAGACCTGCACTCAAGTAAGTAGTAAAGAACTTGCTATTTTTAGACACTACAAAATGGTGACACTGGTTTGTCTAATGAAAAACAAAACAGAAAATGAATAAGGGAAACCTGAGAAAGCAATATGCAGTTTTAGTAACTACAGGTATTAAATTGCAGGAGAAATTGATAACTGCTGTTGTTGTGCGATAACCCATCCATTTTTCATTAGAGATGTTTTAAGTCCAGTGCTATGTGTTATGTGCTCTTGATTAGGAGTCAGGCCATAAAGACACACAAAGCTACTAGTAGCAGCTACTTGTCACAGCTTCAAAAACAGACCATACAGGTATGGGACCCATTATCCAGAATGCTTGGGACCAAGGGTATTCCGGATAAGGGGTCTTTCCATAATTTAGATCTCCATATCTAAAGTCTACTAAAAAATCAATAAAACATTAATTAAACCCCATAGGAATGCTTTGTGTCCAATAAGGATTAATTATATCTTAGTTGGGATCAAGTACAAGGTACTGTTTTATTATTACAGAGAAAAAGATAATCAATTTTAAAATTCTGAATTATTTGATTAAAATAGTCTATGGGCTATCTTTAATTTGGAGTTTTCTGGATAACGGGTTTCTGGATAACGGATCCCATACCTGTACTGATCATTTACTGATAATTGTCTCCTGTATACATGTCTTTAAGCAGAGGCCATTCTCAGAATTGTCTATAGCAGGGTATTTTATGGCGTTTAGTAGCTAAGACAAGTAGCTGCTACTCAGTACCTCCATGTGTCTTCACTTAAATGACCCCTCTATATATATATATATATATATACACACAAACCAAGTATAGTTGCACTCTCAACGTAAAGCAAATGCCTGGGTGCAATTTGCAAGCAACATTTAATAGAAGAAAAAAGACAAAGCACTCACAGGATTTTAAAAAGTTGCAGATTTATTAAAGAAGTACTGACGTTTGGTCTCCTGTGTGTGCATTGCATATATATATATACACATACATATAATATATAAACTAAATGTAGATCATTGTAGCCTTGGATAATATATTGAAGAAGTCATTGAAGCTACTCTTCCAGGCAATACAAGCCCAGGGGGGCGCCCTACACTGTCACTGCCCTCAATGCCAAAAACTATTTTCACTGCTACAAATGAATGTTCAGTTTCTCAAGACTAAAGGGGTGACCTCTTGTTCTTCATTGAACCCCAATATTTGTCTGTAATGTCCTCTAAAGTACTTGTAAAGATGTAGTTTAACCCTTGACGTGCACCTTTTCTTCAGAGAAAACAACCCGAACGTAATAGTCTTTCTTATAGTTTTATTATGTTGGGTTGGAACCCACCGACTGTTCTTCCACTTCAGCTTCTTCTTCCGCTTTTTCTTATTATTCTTAGCGCCCCCCCATACTCTAAACGCTACTCCTCCTACAGTTTTAGGGGTACAACACCCAAACTCCCCACACTTCTTTGCCCTATAGCGGAGCAAGTTGCTTGTGCTTTCTAAGCAATCCCGCCCCCCGTCTTTTTGTGGCGCCCCCCCAACCCCCCAATGTTCCCATTGACTTTGACAGGGAAGATTTTCAAACTGCTGCTCTTACAGCTTTGCAGCTTCACTCCCCAAACTTGAATAACATAATCATGGGGTCACCCCAAATGAAACAGCGACATTTGTTGGATGACCCAAACAACAGCCAATCAAATTTAACCTATTGACTTTAATGGGAAATTGGAACTGCTGCCAATCTTACAGCTTTGAGCCTACACTCCCCAAACTTGAATCTCACCATCATGGGCTCAGCCTGAATGAAAATATGATTGTCGGATGCCAAAAATGGGCGGAGCTGTGAACAGCCAATGAGATTTTCCCTATTGATGGCAGAAATCCAACCTGCTGCCATTCTCACAGTAATAACGCCGGGGTCCCCAAACTTTGCACACTGGGTGACTTCGTACTCAAAGTTAGAAAAAGTGGGTGGAGCCACCAACAGCCAATCAGACTTCACGTATTGAATTTTTTGGTTTAAATTTAAAATGCTGCCTTTCTCACACTATTTATGTCAGGGTTCCCAAACTTTGCACAGTCAGTCACTGGCTAACTACGTATTCAGGGTTAGAAAAAGTGGGCGGAGCCAATCCATTTCCATCCATTAAATTTCATTGGTTCATAATTGAACTGATACCATTATTTAAGTAGTTAATTCCAGGGACTAAAGTTTGTCACTGGGTATTTGCAGTTCAAGGTTAGAAAAAGTGGGCGGAGCAACCACAGCCAATAACATTTCACCTATTTACTTTCAATGGTGAAGTGTAAAATGCTTAGAGTCCCAAAATTTTTATGCGAAGTTGGTCACTGGGAGTTTCCAGTTCAAAAATAGGAAAAGTGGGTTGGGCCACTAACAGCCCAAGAAGGGAGCCGGAGGGCACAGCGGGGAGCAGGGAGCCGGAGGGCACAGCGGGGAGCAGGGAGCCGGAGGGCACAGCGGGGAGCAGGGAGCCGGAGGGAACAGCGGGGAGCAGGGAGCCGGAGGGCATAGCGGGGAGCAGGGAGCCGGAGGGCACAGCGGGGAGAAGGGAGCCGGAGGGCACAGCGAGGAGCAGGGAGCCGGAGGGAACAGCGGGGAGAAGGGAGCCGGAGGGAACAGCGGGGAGCAGGGAGCCGGAGGGAACAGCGGGGAGAAGGGAGCCGGAGGGCACAGCGGGGAGCAGGGAGCCGGAGGGCACAGCGGGGAGAAGGGAGCCGGAGGGCACAGCGGGGAGAAGGGAGCCGGAGGGCACAGCGGGGAGAAGGGAGCCGGAGGGCACAGCGGGGAGAAGGGAGCCGGAGGGAACAGCGGGGAGAAGGGAGCCGGAGGGAACAGCGGGGAGAAGGGAGCCGGAGGGAACAGCGGGGAGAAGGGAGCCGGAGGGCATAGCGGGGAGCAGGGAGCCGGAGGGCACAGCGGGGAGAAGGGAGCCGGAGGGCACAGCGAGGAGCAGGGAGCCGGAGGGAACAGCGGGGAGAAGGGAGCCGGAGGGCACAGCGGGGAGCAGGGAGCCGGAGGGAACAGCGGGGAGAAGGGAGCCGGAGGGCACAGCGGGGAGAAGGGAGCCGGAGGGCACAGCGGGGAGAAGGGAGCCGGAGGGAACAGCGGGGAGAAGGGAGCCGGAGGGCACAGCGGGGAGAAGGGAGCCGGAGGGCACAGCGGGGAGAAGGGAGCCGGAGGGCACAGCGGGGAGAAGGGAGCCGGAGGGAACAGCGGGGAGAAGGGAGCCGGAGGGCACAGCGGGGAGCAGGGAGCCGGAGGGAACAGCGGGGAGCAGGGAGCCGGAGGGCACAGCGGGGAGAAGGGAGCCGGAGGGCACAGCGGGGAGAAGGGAGCCGGAGGGCACAGCGGGGAGCAGGGAGCCGGAGGGAACAGCGGGGAGAAGGGAGCCGGAGGGCACAGCGGGGAGCAGGGAGCCGGAGGGAACAGCGGGGAGAAGGGAGCCGGAGGGCACAGCGGGGAGCATGGAGCCGGAGGGCACAGCGGGGAGAAGGGAGCCGGAGGGCACAGCGGGGAGAAGGGAGCCGGAGGGCACAGCGGGGAGAAGGGAGCCGGAGGGAACAGCGGGGAGAAGGGAGCCGGAGGGAACAGCGGGAAGCAGGGAGCCGGAGGGAACAGCGGGGAGAAGGGAGCCGGAGGGCACAGCGGGGAGAAGGGAGCCGGAGGGAACAGCGGGGAGAAGGGAGCCGGAGGGAACAGCGGGAAGCAGGGAGCCGGAGGGAACAGCGGGGAGAAGGGAGCCGGAGGGCACAGCGGGGAGAAGGGAGCCGGAGGGAACAGCGGGGAGCAGGGAGCCGGAGGGAACAGCGGGGAGAAGGGAGCCGGAGGGCACAGCGGGGAGAAGGGAGCCGGAGGGAACAGCGGGGAGCAGGGAGCCGGAGGGCACAGCGGGGAGAAGGGAGCCGGAGGGAACAGCGGGGAGAAGGGAGCCGGAGGAACAGCGGGGAGAAGGGAGCCGGAGGGAACAGCGGGGAGCAGGGAGCCGGAGGGCACAGCGGGGAGAAGGGAGCCGGAGGGAACAGCGGGGAGCAGGGAGCCGGAGGGAACAGCGGGGAGAAGGGAGCCGGAGGGAACAGCGGGGAGCAGGGAGCCGGAGGGAACAGCGGGGAGCAGGGAGCCGGAGGGCACAGCGGGGAGAAGGGAGCCGGAGGGCACAGCGGGGAGAAGGGAGCCGGAGGGAACAGCGGGGAGCAGGGAGCCGGAGGGAACAGCGGGGAGCAGGGAGCCGGAGGGCACAGCGGGGAGAAGGGAGCCGGAGGGCACAGCGGGGAGCAGGGAGCCGGAGGGCACAGCGGGGAGAAGGGAGCCGGAGGGCACAGACATTTTTCTGTCAAATGTATTCATATTACAAGGTATATATTATAATCCATTGATAAGACTCACCACTTACAAATGAAGGAACTCTTCCTACTACACCAAACCCACTTTCACCCTCTGCCAACCCTGCCAATCGTGTTTAAAGGAGAAGGAAAGGGTAAATCACAGGGGCTGCCAAATGTTATGCGCCCCCCCAGTGATTATAATCGCTTACCTGATACAGGCATGGGACCTGTTATCCAGAATGGTTGGGACCTGGGGTTTTCTGTATAAGGGATCTTTCCGTAATTTGGATCACCATATCTTAGGTCTACTAAAAATATTTGCCAGTAGGATTGTTTTGCCTCCAACAAAGATTAATCATCTGTAATTTGGAGCTTTCTGGATAATGGATTTCTGAATAACAGATCCCATACGTGATACTCCAGGCCAGTGTTCCTGTTAGCAGAAAACGGCACTGGCCCGGGGTACATATCAGCCCACGGAGCTTTATTCTTCTTCCTGCTCTTTTCATTGCCCCCAGGCAGACACTGGCTAAAGTTCAGCTATTCAATCTTACTGTATAAATAAATACCCTGAGCCCCCTGAAACCACATAATAATGACACATACAACAGCTTTGGGTTTAATCTGTGAAATCACAGCTTTATTGATAACAAAAAATGATAGGTCCATAATTGGGGTTCCCTACCATCTACGGCTCCCAAATAGATTGCTGATGGCAATGCCAGCCTAAAGGCTAAGCTTAGCATAGGGAAAAGTGTGTTACATTCCCTTCCTTGGGAGCCGCAGTGGGTAGTCAGCCCCCACTATGAACCCTCACTTGGCTTTTTGATTCTGAGGAAGGCAAAAACCTCTGGAAGCTTGGGCCAATCTGCTTCATTAGAGGGAAAATTCCTTCCTGACTCCTTAACGGCAATCGGATCTCTCCCAGAATCAATGCGCCAATGTGGTAGGCTGTGATGGTGATAGTGAAGGTTGAAGGGTGAAGTTCAGTGTTGTGGGTTGGAGGCAGGGGGCGAATGATATGGGCTTAAAACAGGGGGCTATGATATGGGCTAGAGCAGTGGTACTGTATGTACAGAAAAATGTTGGGGTGGGTCAGATACTGTGGGTTGGACTCAAGGGGGTGATGGTGTGGGCCTGATGTTGGGGACATGACGAAGGGGACCGATGTTAGGGGGCTGATTAAGGGGCCTGATGTTGGGGGGCTGATTAAAGGACCCGATGTTGGGGGGCTGATTAAAGGACCCGATGTTGGGGGGCTGATTTAGGGGCCCGATGTTGTGGGCCTGGGGAAGGGGCCCGATGTTTGGGGCTTAGGAAAAGGCCCGATGTTGGGGGCCTTAGAAGGGGCCCGATGTTGGGGGCCTGAGGAAGGGGCCCGATGTTTGGGGCTGAGGAAAAGGCCCGATGTTGTGGGCCTGAGGAAGGGGCCCGATGTTGGGGGCCTGACGAAGGGGCCCGATGTTGTGGGCCTGAGGAAAGGGCCCGATGTTGAGGGCCTGAGGAAGGGGCCCGATGTTGTGGGCCTGGGGAAGGGGCCCGATGTTTGGGGCTTAGGAAAAGGCCCGATGTTGGGGGCCTTAGAAGGGGCCTGATGTTGGGGGCCTGACGAAGGGGCCCGATGTTGTGGGCCTGAGGAAAGGGCCCGATGTTGAGGGCCTGAGGAAGGGGCCCGATGTTGTGGGCCTGGGGAAGGGGCCCGATGTTTGGGGCTTAGGAAAAGGCCCGATGTTGGGGGCCTTAGAAGGGGCCTGATGTTGGGGGCCTGAGGAAGGGGCCTGATGTTTGGGGCTTAGGAAAAGGCCCGATGTTGGGGGCCTTAGAAGGGGCCTGATGTTGGGGGCCTGAGGAAGGGGCCCGATGTTTGGGGCTGAGGAAAAGGCCCGATGTTTGGGGCTGAGGAAAAGGCCCGATGTTGGGGCCTTAGAAGGGGCCGATGTTGGGGGCCTTAGAAGGGGCCTGATGTTGTGGGCTTGAGGAAGGGGCCCGATGTTGTGGGCCTGAGGAAGGGCCCGATGTTCTGGGCCTGAGGAAGGGGCAGATGTTCTGGGCCTGAGGAAGGGGCCGATGTTTTGGGCCTGAGGAAGGGGCCGATCTTTTGGGCCTGCGGAGGGGGCCCGATGTTTTGGGCCTGAGGAAGGGGCCGATGTTGGGGGCCTGAGGAAGGGGCCGATGTTTTGGGCCTGAGGAAGGGGCCGATCTTTTGGGCCTGCGGAGGGGGCCCGATGTTTTGGGCCTGAGGAAGGGGCCGATGTTGGGGGCCTGAGGAAGGGGCCGATGTTTTGAGCCTGAGGAGGGGGCCCGATGTTTTGGGCCTGAGTAAGGGGCCCGATGTTTGGGGCTTAGGAAAAGGCCCGATGTTGGGGGCCTTAGAAGGGGCCAGATGCCGGGGGCCTGAGGAAGGGGCCCGATGTTGTGGGCCTGAGGAAAGGGCCCGATGTTGTGGGCCTGGGGAAGGGGCCCGATGTTGGGGGCCTTAGAAGGGGCCAGATGTCGGGGGCCTGAGGAAGGGGCCCGATGTTGTGAGCCTGAGGAAGGGGCCAATGTTGGGGGCATGAGGAAGGGGCCGATGTTGTGGGCCTGAGGAAGGGGCCCGATGTTTGGGGCTGAGGAAAAGGCCCGGTGTTGTGGGCCTGAGGAAGGGGCCCGATGTTGGGGGCCTGACGAAGGGGCCCGATGTTTGGGGCTGAGGAAAAGGCCCGATGTTGGGGCCTTAGAAGGGGCCGATGTTGGGGGCCTTAGAAGGGGCCCGATGTTGTGGGCCTGAGGAAGGGGCCGATGTTCTGGGCCTGAGGAAGGGGCCCGATGATCTGGGCCTGAGAAAAGGGCCCGATGTTCTGGGCCTGAGGAAGGGGCCGATGTTTTGTGCCTGAGGAAGGGGCCCGATGTTTTGGGCCTGAGGAAGGGGCCGATGTTGGGGGCTTGAGGAAGGGGCCGATGTTTTGGGCCTGAGGAGGGGGCCCGATGTTTGGGGCTTAGGAAAAGGCCCGATTTTGGGGGCCTGGGGAAGGGGCCCGATGTTTGGGGCCTGAGGAAGGGGCCGATGTTGGAGGCCTGAGGAAGGGGCCCGATGTTGTGGGCCTGAGGAAGGGGCCCGATGTTGTGGGCCTGGGGAAGGGGCCCGATGTTTGGGGCTTAGGAAAAGGCCCGATGTTGGGGGCCTTAGAAGGGGCCAGATGTTGGTGGCCTGAGGAAGGGGCCCGATGTTTGGGGCTTAGCAAAAGGCCCGATGTTGGGGGCCTTAGAAGGGGCCAGATGTTGGTGGCCTGAGGAAGGGGCCCGATGTTTGGGGCTGAGGAAAAGGCCCGATGCTGGGGGCCTTAGAAGGGGCCCGATGTTGGGGGCCTGAGGAAGGGGCCCGATGTTTGGGGCTGAGGAAAAGGCCCGATGTTGGGGGCCTTAGAAGGGGCCCGATGTTGGGGGCCTGAGGAAGGGGCCCGATGTTTGGGGCTTAGGAAAAGGCCCGATGTTGGGGGCCTTAGAAGGGGCCTGATGTTGGGGGCCTTAGAAGGGGCCCGATGTTGGGGGCCTGAGGAAGGGGCCCGATGTTTGGGGCTGAGGAAAAGGCCCGATGTTGTGGGCCTGAGGAAGGGGTGCGATGTTGTGGGCCTGGGGAAGGGGCCCGATGTTGGGGGCCTTAGAAGGGGCCAGATGTTGGTGGCCTGAGGAAGGGGCCCGATGTTTGGGGCTGAGGAAAAGGCCCGATGTTGGGGGCCTTAGAAGGGGCCCGATGTTGGGGGCCTTAGAAGGGGCCCGATGTTGGGGGCCTGAGGAAGGGGCCCGATGTTTGGGGCTGAGGAAAAGGCCCGATGTTGTGGGCCTGAGGAAAAGGCCCGATGTTGGGGCCTTAGAAGGGGCCGATGTTGGGGGCCTTAGAAGGGGCCCGATGTTGTGGGCTTGAGGAAGGGGCTCGATGTTGGGGGCCTGAGGAAAGGGCCCGATGTTGAGGGCCTGAGGAAGGGGCCCGATGTTGTGGGCCTGGGGAAGGGGCCCGATGTTGTGGGCCTGAGGAAAGGGCCCGATGTTGAGGGCCTGAGGAAGGGGCCCGATGTTGTGGGCCTGGGGAAGGGGCCCGATGTTTGGGGCTTAGGAAAAGGCCCGATGTTGGGGGCCTTAGAAGGGGCCTGATGTTGGGGGCCTGAGGAAGGGGCCTGATGTTGGGGGCCTGAGGAAGGGGCCCGATGTTTGGGGCTGAGGAAAAGGCCCGATGTTTGGGGCTGAGGAAAAGGCCCGATGTTGGGGCCTTAGAAGGGGCCGATGTTAGGGGCCTTAGAAGGGGCCTGATGTTGTGGGCTTGAGGAAGGGGCCCGATGTTGTGGGCCTGAGGAAGGGCCCGATGTTATGGGCCTGAGGAAGGGGCCGATGTTTTGGGCCTGAGGAAGGGGCCGATCTTTTGGGCCTGCGGAGGGGGCCCGATGTTTTGGGCCTGAGGAAGGGGCCGATGTTGGGGGCCTGAGGAAGGGGCCGATGTTTTGAGCCTGAGGAGGGGGCCCGATGTTTTGGGCCTGAGGAAGGGGCCCGATGTTTGGGGCTTAGGAAAAGGTCCGATGTTGGGGGCCTTAGAAGGAGCCAGATGCCGGGGGCCTGAGGAAGGGGCCCGATGTTGTGGGCCTGGGGAAGGGGCCCGATGTTGGGGGCCTTAGAAGGGGCCAGATGTCGGGGGCCTGAGGAAGGGGCCCGATGTTGTGAGCCTGAGGAAGGGGCCAATGTTGGGGGCCTGAGGAAGGGGCCGATGTTGTGGGCCTGAGGAAGGGGCCCGATGTTTGGGGCTGAGGAAAAGGCCCGGTGTTGTGGGCCTGAGGAAGGGGCCCGATGTTGGGGGCCTGACGAAGGGGCCCGATGTTTGGGGCTGAGGAAAAGGCCCGATGTTGGGGCCTTAGAAGGGGCCCGATGTTGTGGGCCTGAGGAAGGGGCCAATGTTCTGGGCCTGAGGAAGGGGCCCGATGATCTGGGCCTGAGGAAGGGGCCGATGTTTTGTGCCTGAGGAAGGGGCCCGATGTTTTGGGCCTGAGGAAGGGGCCGATGTTGGGGGCCTGAGGAAGGGGCCGATGTTTTGGGCCTGAGGAGGGGGCCCGATGTTCTGGGCCTGAGGAAGGGGCCGGTGTTGGGGGCCTGAGGAGGGGGCCCGATGTTTGGAGCTTAGGAAAAGGCCCGATGTTGGGGGCCATAGAAGGGGCCAGATGTTTGGGGCTTAGGAAAGGCCCGATGTTGGGGGCCTGGGGAAGGGGCCCGATGTTGTGGGCCTGAGGAAGGGGCCAGATGTTGTGGGCCTGAGGAGGGGGCCCGATGTTTTGGGCCTGAGGAAGCGGCCGATGTTGGGGGCCTGAGGAGGGGGCCCGATGTTTGGGGCTTAGGAAAAGGCCCGATTTTGGGGGCCTGGGGAAGGGGCCCGATGTTTGGGGCCTGAGGAAGGGGCCGATGTTGGAGGCCTGAGGAAGGGGCCGATGTTGGAGGCCTGAGGAAGGGGCCGATGTTTTGGGCCTGAGGAGGGGGCCCGATGTTTTGGGCCTGAGGAAGGGGCCGATGTTGGGGGCCTGAGGAGGGGGCCCGATGTTTGGGGCTTAGGAAAAGGCCCGATGTTGGGGGCCTTAGAAGGGGCCGATGTTGGGGGCCTTAGAAGGGGCCCGATGTTGTGGGCCTGAGGAAGGGGCCCAATGCCCCTGAGGAAGGGCCTGAGGAAGGGGCCCCTTTCTCAGGCCCCCAACATCTGTCCGCTCCTCAGGCCCCCAACATCGGGCCCCTTCATCAGCCCCCCAACATCGGGCCCCTTCCTCAGGCCCACAACATTGGCTCATTTCTCAGGCCCCCAACATCGGACCCTTTCTCAGGCCCACAACATCGGGCCCCTTCCTCAGGCCCACAACATCGGGCCCCTTCATCAGCCACCCAACATCGGGCCCCTTCCTCAGGCCCACACCATCTGGCCCCTTCCCCAGGCCCACAACATTGGCCCCTTTCTCAGGCCCACAACATCGGCCCCTTTCTCAGGCCCACAACATCGGGCCCTTTCCGCAGGCCCCCAACATCGCGCCCCTTCATCAGCCCCCCAACATCGGGCCCCTTCCTCAGGTCCACACCATCGGGCCCCTTCCCCAGGCCCACAACATAGGGCCCCTTCCCCAGGCCCACAACATCGGGCCCCTTCCTCAGGCCCACAACATCGGGCCTCTTCCTCAGGCCCCCAACATCGGGCCCCTTCATCAGCCCCCCAAAATCGGGCCCCTTCCTCATGCCCCCAACATCGGGCCCCTTCCTCATGCCCCCAACATCGGGCCCCTTCCTCAGGCCCCCAACATCGGTCCCTTCCTCAGGCCCCCAACATCGGGCCCCTTCCTCAGGCCCCCAACATCGGTCCCTTCCTCAGGCCCCCAACATCGGGCCCCTTCCTCAGGCCCCCAATGTTGTGGGCCTGAGGAAGGGGCCGATGTTGTGGGCCTGAGGAAGGGGCCGATGTTGGGGGCCTGAGGAAGGGGCCCGATGTTGGGGGCCTGAGGAAGGGACCGATGTTGGGGGCCTGAGGAAGGGGCCCGATGTTGGGGGCATGAGGAAGGGGCCCGATGTTGGGGGCATGAGGAAGGGGCCCGATTTTGGGGGGCTGATGAAGGGGCCCGATGTTGGGGGCCTGAGGAAGAGGCCCGATGTTGTGGGCCTGAGGAAGGGGCCCGATGTTGTGGGCCTGGGGAAGGGGCCCGATGTTGTGGGCCTGTGGAAGGGGCCCGATGGCGTGGGCCTGAGGAAGGGGCCCGATGTTGGGGGGCTGATGAAGGGGCTCGATGTTGGGGGCCTGCGGAAAGGGCCCGATGTTGTGGGCCTGAGAAAGGGGCCGATGTTGTGGGCCTGAGAAAGGGGCCAATGTTGTGGGCCTGGGGAAGGGGCCAGATGGTGTGGGCCTGAGGAAGGGGCCCGATGTTGGGTGGCTGATGAAGGGACCCGATGTTGGGGGCCTGAGGAAGGGGCCCGATGTTGTGGGCCTGAGAAAGGGTCCGATGTTGGGGGCCTGAGAAATGAGCCAATGTTGTGGGCCTGAGGAAGGGGCCCGATGTTGGGGGGCTGATGAAGGGGCCCGATGTTGGGGGGCTGATGAAGGGGCCCCGATGTTGGGGGCCTGAGGAGGGGCCAGATGTTGGGGGCCTGAGAAAGGGGCCGATGTTGGGGGGCTGATGAAGGGGCCCGATGTTGGGGGCCTGAGTAAGGGGCCCGATGTTGGGGGCCTGAAAAAGGGGCCGATGTTGGGGGGCTGATGAAGGGGCCCGATGTTGTGGGCCTGAGTAAGGGGCCCGATGTTGTGGGCAGATGTTTAAGCTTACCAGCTGGAGTTCACGTATGAGAATTCCTGGAGAACCATTGGATCATCAGGTGGAACTTCGCTCTTGGGGTTCTCCAAGAATGGCAGTGGCCCTGTATATGTTGCCTTCAACTCCTCTGGTGAAAACTGCAGGATAGAGAAAGAATAAAATACATTTATCTGTTTCTTGTATAATAACATCTGTTTATATGGGATCTTACATTATTTAGCAGCTGCATTTCCTGAATGTAAATATAAAGGGAAAACTGAATTTGGCTTACAGAATATTGCAGCTTGGGAAAACATTAGCTGCCCCCTATAAAAGCTGTAGGATAGACTCCCACGGAGTATGCCTTGTTCTAACTACTGAATGGCAGTAATGTAGTAATTAAAGCCTTAGGGTAAGGGACAGAGAGTAAAGGCTCTGGGAGTTTGGGATCTGTAGGAGCGGGAGCTGCAGTCTTGTACTTACTCCTTCCGGCTTAAAAGGCGAAGGCACCTTCAGGCTCTCCAGTTCTGCCCACTTGATGGATCTGAAGAAGGGGTGACTCCTAATGTCTCCTGTTGTGCCGAGACGCTTCTCCGGATCCTTCTCTAGCAGCTAAAGGCCCAGACAACAGTTGCATATTAGGGAAATCAGACAACATACATGGCAGTACATCACAAAGGCCCACAAAAGGGTTAATTCTCTCCTATGTACTATACTGTTTGATACTGCTTTAAAAACAATTAATGTTCTATTAAAGCATATTTTATTTTTAAAAATAAACATTTGGGCTGTTTAACCCATTATGTGTTGGCTAACCCAAAATCAATGGAGACATAAGTCATGTTTGCTCTTTTGCATTTGGTCAGGGAATAAAGCTACAGCCTTACAGTTACCTTGCTGTGGGGCCATCAATATCCAAGACAGCAAATAAACATTCACTCCAGTTTCCACTCTGACTGCCCCATAACAAGAATATTTTGGCTTTCCTATAAACATCGCTGTATCTGTGCTTATACCCACCTCGTTCAGGAGTCTCCTGGCGTCTCTGCTAAGCCCTTTTGCATAGCGGGGCTTGGTACTGGTCACTAAATATGCCAGATAGTTCATGCCAGATAGATCATCGAATGGTAATTGACCAGTAGCCATCAGGCACAGGATGATCCCGAACGCCCACCAGTCAACTCCTGCATCGTATGGATCCCTCATAAACAGCTAGAAAAGCAAGAGCAAATCATTTACTAAATTGGAACATGTTCCTACTTCATCTTACAATTAACCATTTCCACGCCATCTCTAGATTCATGGCTGTGAACAGCAGTCTTGATGTTATCCACATTGCGCATTTTAGTTGGGATATGCCATAAAGCAGCCTAGTGCACATTTTTTAGGCTGAAGTGCTAGTGCTTAGGCATATCCCAGTTAGCTCAGTAGCATACAGTGAGTGCACTTTCAGACAATTTCCCCTGGTTGAAATCCTCCCATTGTGCATTTATTCTAAGGATAATGTTACACTGGCAGAGAAAATGCCAATACCACTTGAATAGTATAAGCCCAAAATCCACTCCGTATGCCCAGTGATAGGCACTAACAAAAGGCACTAACTTGAACAGGTGCAGTTGCCAATAGCAATCACACAGGATTTTGCATTCATTTTCTACTTGTATTAGATCAGAATGAGCGGTTGATTATCATTAGTACAATTATTTATAAAGTGCCAACACTTTCTGCAGCGCTGTACGTAAGGGTCCATAGTTTACAAACATATTATTACATTGGGCAATAAGGTCCCTGCCCGCAGGCTTCCTTCTATAGAGTAGGTATAGAATTATGTTGCTGTGGGGGGGTTATATTGTGGGATAATATTGTCAGTGTTATGACCATAACGAGGTAAGAAATTGACTAATTGGAGGCTATTGGGCACTGCACTTTAGCAATTTAGTGGCTACACTTATAACGCAGCTTTGCATATAATTAGTAGAACTATACAGTTATGAATATAATATCTATAAAATGTATACCATATACCCATATACACTGCAAGGCAAATGTCAATAAAACCATTTATTGCTCATATTGGCCTCCTACATACAACCCTGTGGCTGTAAGTTGCTTTGGTGGCTCTCTGGGGTAGGTCAGGGCACATCTCACTATTCCCATTAGTAACTGTGTAAGAACTGAATTTCTCACCTCTGGAGCCCGGCATTTAAAGTTTCCAACGACGGCCTTCAGCTTCATTCCCTTGGAAACGTCCTCTGCTACCAGTCCAAAATCCACGATCTTGATGTGGCCATCTTTGCTTATTAAAATATTATCAGGCTTTAAATCCCTGGAAGACAATGGTTACTAATATTGTTATCTAATATAGGGTAGGAAAGTAAAGGGTGAGAGGGAAGGCAGTACAGGAAGAGGAAAGGCAACACAAAATGAGGAGTAAGAGAATATTATATACAATAGTGAAAACAGCAGCACTCAAGCCAGGCTTGATAAAGGGCTGGATTGAAGCCCAAAACGTTGCTTTTTGCACTTTAGTAAAAGTCACTATTTTCAAAATAACCGGAGTGCTGCTGTTTTCACTATTGATATTGTTTACCCGGGCAGAGAGTTCAGCGCACACCTGGGGCTACAATAAGCTGTTTCTCCACCGTGTAGCACACCTTAATCGATATACCGTATATACTCGAGTATAAGCCGATCCGAATATAAGCCGAGGTACCTAATTTTACCTTAAAAAAATGGAAAAACTTATTGACTCGAGTATAAGCCGAGGGAAATGCAGCCGCTACTGCAAGTTGAAGTGATATCACCCCCCTCCCAGCAGTCAATTAGCAGAACAATGTGAAAGCATCAATAAAGCAGCTCCCAATAGGTATCAGAATAGCACTCAATAGTAAGAAATCCAAGTCCGGCTTGGGACTCCTCCAGTTACATGGGAGTAGGAGAAACAATAGGTTAGCTGAAAGCAGTTCTAATGTGTAGCGCCAGCTCCTTCTGAAAGCTCAGACACAGACACAATGCACTGAGATGGCGCCTATACACCAATATTACAACCAAAAAATACATTTGTTGGTTCAAGAACACAATTTTATTTGCTATGTAAACAGTGTAATTTAGAACTAAAAGTATACCATAAAAATCATGACAGTATTTCTTTAAAATTTACTTTGGGTTGTGTGAGAAAGTGCTTGGCAGCATCTAGTACACAATCTCCAGCCTGGGTCTCCCACTTCAAAGGCCACAGTGCCACACACCTACTGCTTTCTGTGCCACTCCAACCTGTTCATTAGATATATGCCTCATCCATTATTAGCACTGCTCACTGTGACACAGGGACAATTCCTGTTTTGAAATATTGAACATATTTCCAGGCTCATGCTGTGTGTATAGAGAAGAGGGGGGGGACGTGACACTGAGCCCCCCCATCCTTTCCTCTCTGTGCCGCCTTTCACAATACACAAACAATTTTAGCTGCTACACACAACAGCGCACCGTTACACACAGCTAATGGCCGCAATATGCATTTATCCCCCTTCCCCATGAAGCGCCACATAAGATGCCGCCATGTATGATGCCGCCACCGATGCACGTTGCATCGGTGCCCTGGCGATGCTCATACCTGTGAGAAGCCCATTTTCAATAAAGCCGCGCATATGATGCCATGCTGATGCGCGCCGATACAGCCGCTGCTGTCAAGAAGCCGTGCGCACGTTAGGTCGTTGCGCGCAACGCTCACATTTCCCATCTACCGTATATATGCGAGTATGAGCGCGAGTATAAGCCGAGGTTCACTTTTTAAGCACATTTTTTGTGCTGAAAATCTCGGCTTATACTCGAGTATATACGGTACTAGAATATTATAAGCAGGGCTCTCTTGATTCAACACTTGTTTAAAAACAGGCCAAAGCTGGCATGAACAAGAAGCATTAAGAAAGGGGGCATGTTTCATTGGATAAAATTGCCCCTAATGGCAGCCCTGGCACTAAATTTTGCTCACAGACACTTAAGGATTTTACAGAATGAAAATAAGCCACTTCTGAATACAGAACAGACAGAACTTTCATGTTAATGTACAGTAAGCATTGTATAGGAGAAAACCATTGCTCATTTGTTCCCAACCTTCTGCCACACCACCCCCTCCCGGCGTGCCCATTGTCTCACACTTTGATTTCTTTTTGGTGAAGGGGCAAACGGCAAGGAGCAGTGGCACCATACAGCAAACCCCACAACCATTCAGGTTCCCCTCCTCTCCTATGGGCCTACCGGCAGTCACAGATTCTGCTGTATGGGAGTTATGCCACTGGAATTAGATGTAAAGGGACAGAAATGTGTATGTGTGTGTCTGTTTATATGGTATGAAGTGATACCAACAACCCCTTCACTACTATGATGCTTTCCATTACACAAGTGCATTATGACTCCCCAATAAGGAATATTTACATTAGCCAAGATCTTGCAACCCACATTTTAGTCTTTCCTTCACTATGATTTAGCATCTCTCTGGATATAAGTGACTTATTTAAGTAAATGTTCTTATGCATTTGTTCATGTTAGCTCAACCATTATTGCTGTAGATAATGTACCAGAGCAGTTTGCATCCAATGTGTGTTATGTTTTATTTTATGCAGCTGTAGGGGGATGTGAATAAAGGGGCACAAGACTAACATATCACTATTTTATACAGTGCAGGGGGAAGCAGACACACAGCGGGATTTACTTACTCTGGGGTCAGAGCAGAGATAGAGCAATATTACTTACCGATGTACAATCCCTCTGCTGTGAAGGAACTGGAGGCCTACTACCAGTTCTGCTGAAAAAAAGCTGTAAAAATAGGAACATATGTATTAACCATTATATTTACCTTTACTGCAATGGTTCATTTATTAAAGACCCCCCCAAGGTGATACACATACCCAGATGACCTGATAAAATCTGGGTACGTGTGGCCAACTCTAAACTCTAGACAGAATTGTAACAGACACTATCTGATGACAAGTTCCTTTCTAAACTGACAGCATTACTTTTTTATTTTATAAAAATGTTTTTACCAGTCCAAAGTCCCTGTTTGTGGTACAAAAACCATTTGTATTCCCTCTATTCCAAATTTTGCAAAGAGGATAATATAATGGACAGGGGCACCATTTCTGCAACTGTACAGGGGCCTTGTCGTAGACACCTGTCTGGATTTAGTAAAGTTGAAGGGGCCCAAACACTAACTGGATGGGGTTGTGTATCTCTGCTATTGAATAACACACATCCAGGGTCTTATTTATCAGACAAATTCTGCCCAGTTTATTTAACCCATAGCAGCCAACTGGCGAAATGCCCAGTATTGTTAAATAAGCTCCACAGTCCTTTGCAGACTGCACTGAATCATGCTCTCCATATTGACTCCTATATTAGTATTTAATTAATACAGTGGTAGAGGAAGTTTAATCTGGATTTGCATGCTATTCTGCTGGACCCAAAGGGTGAACTTAATGCCCCTTTCAGCCTTGTGTAACTGTAACCTGGCTGATATCTGTCTCTGAACCATATCCCTCTATTGCAGTTTGTATGTTACTTACATTACCGTCTCCATCCCGAGTTTCTCCTTACTGTGTATCAGATCCCAAAGGCTGGTCTTGCTCTCACACTCCATTACCAGATAGGCATGCAGCTGGTTACATAGATAAATGAAAAGAGCATAAAAATGAGTAATGTTGAGTCCTGTAAGATCATCATTCTATTCAGTCTCACTGTTGGATGAACAACAGCGCCATAAGTATAGAAGTAGCAGCACCCCATTACTGCATAAAAAATGACTTGCTCACCTGCCTTTAGCCAAAGCAATTTCAGCCATGAGCACTATTAACTAGTCCGGTGTGTCATACATGCACAGGGGTTTGCTGGGCTGGGACACACGTACAAGTGTAATTGGCTATAGTAGCAGAATAAGGTATGTCCCACTAAACAAAGTTAAATAAAGGCATAGTAACATTGGCACTATATTGTACCTGTGATTGAAAGGCTGCAAGCCCCTTGCAGAGAAAGGGACACTCTCCGGTGATCTTGAGTGTTTGAGCTTCTGCCTTTATCCGCTTCTGATCATAACGGTCGTCTTTCTTAATGATCTTCAAAGCAACATGTTTCTTTGTGTTGGGTAATGATGCCAACATTACCTGAGAAAGGCAGAAGGAAGAGAGAAGTGATAAGAAGGTCTAATTGGACACACTGATCAAATGCTTCTGACATAATTAAGGTCCTACACACATCTGTATTTGTCGTAGCCGTATGGCACTGTTGTCATTTTTCAGAATTGTAAGGGAAATTTGACTTGCATTTAATTACCATAATGCTCCATGATATTCTAAATTTGACTGGTTGTATCATGCTGAGTAAGTTGTGCACGGATTCATATGATCACTATAAGAAGGTATTGCAGTAGTGTGCAATATTTGTAAAAATGCAATGAGATCCAGGAAATGTTTTGGGGAGCACTTGAAAATGGGTTATCCCTGAAAAGTTCATTGGAATGGAAAGCAATAAGTGATTGGCAGTAGTAATGCGAGTAGCAATTGAAATACCATGAATCAGACACAAGAGCCCATTGCTGTCAGACACAAGGAAGCATCGTACACCTGCTATTGGTGCAAGTTGGGGGGCCGAATAGAGGCTACCCATGTACACACCCAACCTACCCCTCATGAATACAGAGCTGCTCTGGAGACCAAAACCTGTGCCTACAGTGTAGGCCTGCGCCACTTTTTTGTACTTAGTAAATGAGCCCCATGAAATCAAACAAGGCTTTACTGTACATATAGGAAGCTAACACAAAACAAGGGGTTACAGTAGCTGGGATCTTGTCCTTGCAAAAAAACAGGCCAAAATAAAATAGCAACCCTGGGAAGCTGATCACTTACCTTGCCGAAAGATCCAGCCCCAAGTTCCATGTGGAAACTGTAGTTGGAAATGACACAAGGATTGGGTCTTTCAGCTTCAACACGTGGTTTTTTCAGATCCTGTTCTTCCTCTGGGAAAGAGAAATTTGATTAATATACCATATTGCTGAGATACACTGGATATCTTAACTTTCCGGCCTTTACCTAGAATTAATATTACTTTATTAGCTTTATACTGAATTTCCAAGGATTTGCAATGAGTTGATACTTAATTACATATCACCAATGTCTGTCTGGTACTTTTAAAGCCTACAATGGAATATTTACTAGACAATTGTTACAGTTATTTTATGTTCAGCCTGCTTCTCCTTACCTTCTGCTGGTTCCCCATCATTGCTGCAGCTTCTCTCTCTTTTCTTGCTTTTGTCTTCCTCTATCACAGATTGGCTCTTTATTTGGCCGATATCTTCCTCTGTTCTGATGTTCTGCCCAATTCTTAATCTTTTAGCGCTAGATTCTGTCTCGCTGCTGTCCTCATCAACTTCTCTTTTCCTCTTCTCCAGGTTGATATGAGGACTTCTGGCAAATTCCTCCTTTTCACTTACAGGAGTCCTCTCTCCTTTCTCCTGCTGAGATCCTCTATCCATATGAGATAAAATGATCTCAAAAAAACTCAAAAATTCACAAAAATCTTGCTTCTCTCTAGGGAGACGCTTGGCAGCACTTCAGTCTCTGAAGCTACTCTGTCTAGAGTGACACATTTCCAACTGCCAAAACCCAACTGTCACTGTACAAGACAATATGCTATACTAACTTGGTGAAATATCCACTTGACCCCATTTAAATGGACACTATCAAATACGTCTTTCATCTTAAACCTTTTAGTGGGGCTTTTCTTATAAGAACAATTAAAAATGTATAAACTTTATTAAGAATTTTCCATCAAAACATTAACTAGAAGAAGATGCCCCTTGGTGCCTATTGTCAGCTGCATGGGGTCAATAAGTAAAGACTAAATCTGGCTGCATTTGAGCCAAGGTAAGATGTGCTTGTCAGATCATTCCATGTGATAATCTGCTGAATATTAAAGCAATATGGCCACACAAGTGGATGGCAGACCGTACTGATCCAGAAAACTTAGCAGAAAAGTTAACCTATGGATTTGCACATCAATCAAACTGGGAAAAAATCCCTGTATGTATAGCTTGCTTAACTGGACTGGGTAATTTCCAATGGCTATTTCACCAACGCTGCACATAAAGGGTAACCCTAACATGCAGTCATGCTGGTAGATCCACTGAAGACCAAATGCGATTTCCCTAAGACACCATTTAGTGTGAGATTACAAGCCCTACACTAATTGGCACATCAACTTTATACCTTTTTAAAGTTGTGTTCAATTAGACAATGAAAGGCAGTGTGGCGACTGGATTATGTAGGGTTACTATCAGTCTGGTTTTAAAAATATTTAATAGATTCTAACACCTATTTATATGGTTTAAAACCTGTGTTATAAAACCTGTGTCATATATTGAACCCACTATGTCATTTGTTGATCTGCATACCATGTACATGTCTTGTTTTCTTACCAGTGAAGGCCGATACAAAGACTGTATGAGAACATTTAACTGAGGGACAGCCTAGAAGACACGAATGTAAACTGTCCAAGGTCTACTGTACCCTTGGCACAATAGAATAAGAATATGGAACACCATGTTCTAACCTAAAGCTCAAGGATACATAGGGGCACATTTATTAAATTTTCCAAAAAGACAATTCACACATGCTGACTGCCCCTCCCACAAAGATTTTTCTTTTTTAAATGCTCAAATAATTATAAATAAATAATATTATCTTAACCTGTTAATTGTTTGTGGTTCATTAAATCCATTAACATATCTATACTGTTAGTCCAGGTATTAATGCACTCAGAAATGTAACCCCTGCTTTGCAATTTGTTAGAAATAGCTTATTAACTTTGCTGTTGAACTGTAACAAGAGAGTAAATCTTCCTTTTGGTTCTGTGGACATGTAGAAAATTAATTGCCCACTTTCACTAAGTTCAGCGTTTTAGTGAATAAGCATAATCCTCACGAACTGCCGCTTGACGTAGTTGCACAAAATGTGGCAAAGCTTCCTGAGTTGAATTTCACCCCTTAGTAAATGTGCCCCATAGTGTAGAGAGTACAATTGCAATCTCAAGGCTAAAAAAAGACACATTTCTGGTTAAAAAAATAAATATTCTGATCTATAATAAACTAGAAGCTATGGCAAGATACTCCCGCCTTGCCTCCTGGAAGCAGTAGCACTGCGCAGAAACAAAGTGAAATTCCATTTAATTTTTCTTGCTTAAGGAACATAAAGGAGCTTGTAACATATGGCAATGCTTATTTACTCTAGAATCAACTTTTTGTATCACTAGGACAGTAAATGTAGTAGTACACAATGTAATTGTATATCAGATAAAGACTCATTAAGAGAATGCTATGGCAGAGGAAAGAACTATAGAGTTTGTGGGATAACTTTGTTCTATAGGTTGGCAAAAAACTGTTAACTGCAATGGCACAAAGGGCACTTTGATCGCTGTAGGTCTCTCCGATAGCAAGAGCTCCAGTGATCCAAGTGCCCTGTGTTCCCTTCTCTGCTCACGTCCCTTCTTACTCTCTTGCACGGGAAATGTGCAGTGTATGGGAGACAATGGTAGGCACATACTGTATCTTTTGAAGTTTTAAAACACAGGTAAAATAATTTGTCATGAAGTTGTAATTATTATTATCCCACATTTATAAAACCCCAGCATATTCATGTTTATTTATACTCTCAAAGAAGCGAGTTTTCCATCACACAATAACATCCCCCTGTATCTGCTGCACCAACATTAACACCTAACTACTATCAGGCAAATACAAAAATACAGAATAATGTATCAAACCCTGTACAGGTGTGGGACTTGTTATCTATAATACTCGGGACTAGGGGTTTTCCAGATAAGGGGTCTTTCCATAATTTGGATCTCTATACTTTAAGTCTACTAATAAATTATTGAAACACTAAGTAAAACCCTGGAGGACTGTTTGGCCTTCAGTAAGGATTATTTAGTTAAGTACAAAGTAGTGTTTTTATTACTACAGAGAAAAAGGAAATTATTTTTTTTAATAACGTGAATTATTTGATTAAAATGGCCTTTCTGTAATTCCGAATTTTTTTGTGTATTTCTCCCATACCTGTACTGTGCATATGAACTGAATGAAAGCTTTTGGCAAATGTACGATTTTACTATGTAATAAATGAGTCCTGGGAACTGAGATGTTTCACTATGAAACATATTTTTATTGCAAAATAGCATAGCTTACAAGTGCTTACATTTAAATTCTTCCAATCAGTCATGTTAAGCAACAACAGTGTAAATATCTTTAGCCAAAAGTTCTTTTGTCTTGGTGGCCAGCTGTTTGTCGAGTTCAGTTGTCATCTCCCATTTGTTGTATCTAGAAAACATAGGGGTATTTGTTATTAAATATGTTATAATTGATATACAGTACAGTGCAGTAAGTTTATCAAAGAGCTTTACAGAGCAAATCACTGATTAAAGTGTACAAATGATATACACCTAATTAAATTGTGTGCTTTGGAGGCTTTAGGGCTCTGGCACACGGGGAGATTAGTCGCCCGCGACAAATCTCCCTTGTCACGGGTGACTAATCTCCCCGAACTACCATCCCACCGGCGAACATGTAAGTCACCGGTGGGATGGTACACGCTGCGCAGTCGATTTCGGCAAATTGCCGAAGTTGCCTCGCGAGGCATTTTCAGCGATTTGCCAAACCGGTGACTTACATGTTCGCCAGTGGGATGGTAGTTCGGGGAGATTAGTCGCCCGTGACAAGGGAGATTTGTCGCGGGCGACTAATCTCCCCGTGTGCCAGAGCCCTTAAAGGAAAAGAGAAGGCTACATCACTGGTACATACCTGATACCCCGGCCGGTGCTCCTGTTAGTATTAAACTGCACGGCCCAGGGGTATATGCCAGTGAGCATTCCTCTTCCTTCTGAATCTTCTTTCTGCAGAATCCCGGGGCCGACGCAAGTGCAGTTGAGAAAAAAAGACAGCTTTCTTGTTAAAGTCGACTTTTTACTCTGCTGCGCATGTACGAAGACCAGAACAAAAGAAGGATGGCTCGCTTGAATATACCCCGTCCGGTGCAGTTTTCTCCTAACAGGAGCACCGGCTTAGGTCAGGACCCCTAAGGCAGGCGGGAAGAACAGGGATGAGCTGCACCTAATTGTTGGTCTGGATCTCAGTGCAGAGAGCTGCAACACAGCAGTAAATAAACCCTGACATGTTTGTGCACAAAGGTAGTATTTTTGTACTTTACTATATACTTAATAACAAACAAATATAAACCCTACACAAAGAAACCATTTTCCTGTAGGCTTTAGACATGATTTCACAGAAGAAAACAACTGTAGATGCAACGTAATTTGTATATAAACAGCCGATCAAATGGCTACCAATAATATTGTTATATTACCTGCTTTTCCAACAGTTTTACTATGTCTTCTGACACTCCCTTCTTGCATTTTCTTACTTCCTGTACTGCCCCTGTACGAGCCTTGCGTAGGGAGTCCTTGGCCTTGTTGGTAAGTTGTTTTGCAAGTTTTGTTAAATTTTCTGTGTTCCCACGTGGAGGTTACCAGTAATAAAGTGTTAAGGAGAGTATACATACCAGCAATACCCTGCCCACTCGACTAGTGGGAATATTCTGGAGACTGAAGTAGAGTAATGACCCTAACATTTAGAGCAGTCCGTAACTCTGCCCCACCCTATATCTCTGAACTCATCTCCAGATACTCAACAAACTGCTTATTGCCTCCTCCTTTGCTAAATACATAGCTTGTTGCCATTTGTTTCACTTGATATTGGCCATCCCAACACCATGGGCTTCATTTTAAAACTTTGCACAACGAAGAATAATTCACCCAATGTTCCAGCATAACTACAGCCCCAATGGGGAGTCAAGCCCTCGGAAATGCTGCAGGTCTGTACACCTCTCTGCACCTATTAATGCCACCCGCTGCAGGGTGGACACAATGGTGCTTAGCATAACTATATGAAAGTGTAAGGATGGACACAAACACCTATAATGAACCAATGTGGTTGTATTCATTAATGAGCCCTCAAATCTAGACAGATGATGATTCTCTTTAAAAATCAGAGCAAATCATTACCCTATATTTAACTGCAGACAGTGCAAAGACTCCGTATCGAATGTTTAAACTGAGAAATATGTGCTTTGTTTTGAATTTGATGTCAGCAAAAAAGTTTGGACAAGGGTAAGAAAAGTCAGTGTAGTGCTAAAAAGAGCGGATTCCAAAGAGGCTGGTTCTCTCAGAAGTAAAGATGGGGAGGGGTACAACACTATGGGGCACATTTATTAAAATCCAATTTTTTTCTGGGCTTAAAAGACGATATGAAAAAATTCAGACTAACCACAATAATTTCTGAAGTTCTGTTAATGCTTTTATCTTTCGTACGAAAATATCGCAATTGTGGTCATGTTATGACATTTTCAAGCCGAAAAGTTTGTTATGCCACGAAAACCTTTCTGGCTTTGATGCCTTCCATGTCTAGCTGGAAGCCTTCAATAGGTACTCGATAGATCAAACCTGACGAAAATATAGTCCTGATGAAAGTGTAACCGAAGCATTAACGAATTCTGAAATGTTCATATTCTTTGCGCAAAGTACGTGTTTTTCGTGGAAATTTAACGAAAACCATTAACAATGGTTATTTTATGGAATTTTAACAAACTTTTCACATAAATTCCGAAATGTTCTATAAGTTAGAAAAAAGCTAGTCTGAAAATTGTTTAGTAAATGTGCCCCTATGTGACACGCTGTGTGGGCAAATATTGCAATAAGAATAACTCCTCAATATTAAATTGCAAAGAATTTGGGGATTCCATTACCAACAGTACTTACTAACAAATTCAGAGAATCAGGGACAAGGATGAAAGCCAAGATTGTACTGCAGTGACCTTCAGGTCCTCTGTAGTAGAAATCACTGCATGGGCTCAGGAATACTTCTGAAAACCATTGTCCATAAGCACAGTACATCACTGCATCCACAAATGCAGAAGAAACCATATATAAACATGATCCAGAAACACTGCCGCCTTCTCTGGGCCCAAGCCTATTTTAGATGGACTGAGGTGATGGAAAACACTGTCTGACAAATCAATATATGAAATTCCTTTTTTTGGAAATCATGGCACAACATCCTCCTGGACCATCCGGCAGTTCAAAAGCCAACATCCATGATGGTATGGGGGTGCATTAGTGCAAATGAAATGGGTAGGAAGGCACTAGTGATGTGCGGGTCAGGGAAAACTTAAACTATACCTGACCTAACCCTTGAAACCTTAACCTGCACCAACCCTAAGCCACAGTGTTTCCATTATAGGACCCACACCCAATCCGTATCTGCGTCTTTTTGTTAAGGCAGTGCTTATGTCAGCAAAACAATGACAAACCCGATTCTTCATGTGATACAACTGGATCTCTCCATAGAGAGTCAAAGTGCTAAATTGGCCTGTCTCCAGTCACAACCTGTCACTCATTCACATTTAAGCAGCTAAAATCCTGGCAAGAATGGGACAACATTTCACTTTCAAACCTGCAGCAATTGGTCTTCTCATTTCCCAAATAAGAGTGTTATTAAAATAAGAGCTGGGGGAAACATGCCCAGCACCCAACTTTTTTGAATATGTTGTTGACATCAAATTAAAAAAGGCATATTTTTATAAAAACAATATTTCTTGTTTTCAGCATCTAATATGTTCATTGTACAAATAAAAAATACTTTTTTTTCATTTTGTCTAACATTAGTGTGCCTCAAGTCTCTCTGTCCTCTTCTAATAGGTTTATATATTTGTTACGAGATGGGAGCACCTTCTTATACTTGGGGATGAATATGAACCTGTGCCAACTGCTGTATTAATATGGGAAAAAATCATTTATTGTTTATTAAATAAACCCGATAGGATTGTTTTGCCTCAAATATGATTAGTTGGGATCAAGTACAAGGCACTGTTTTATTATTATAGAGAAAAAACAAATAAGTCTTAGAAATTTCAATTGTTTAAGGGAGATGACCTTCCGTAACTCTGAGCTTTTTGGATAATGTCCGGATAATGGATCCTATACGTGTATAGTACTAAGTATTTTAAAAAATAGAAGGGTGCATTAAGGGGCAGATTTAGGATGTCAGGCTGAGCAGTGACGTCATCTCCCAGTCCACAGACAGCAAAGTCGATTAGGCAGAAGGGGTTTATTTAGGCGGAGGCCCAGGGAGCGCTACTTCTATTCCAACACAGCAGCCCCAGCGCCGGGAAAGACACATAGAGAGGGACGCAGTTTTAACCCTGACCAAGCCACCACAGACAAGGAAGGTCACAGGCTCACAAAAGTGGAAATAAAGCAGCTTACATCCCGTGAAGACAACAACCTTTTGGTAAATATATCCTTTTTTCCTCTCTCAGTTATGCAGATATGGCTGATTAATAAGGGATTGAGTTTCGTACCTTTTTTTTACAAAGGGAGTCTTCTTCAGTATAAAACTGAGTTCCATAAGTTTGTTCGTTCCTTAAAAATAAAAATGCAGTTCAAGGATCAAAAGGGAATTCCAGCAGAGACTCCTAAGCTTAAAAAGAGGAACCCATACTATAACCCTGACGTATGGAGTGAGTCTTTAAATGTCTTTGAAAAACTTGTAATGCATGATATCACCTCCTTTAACTGGAAAACTTCTGATAAGAAACAATTTAACTTATCCAAGGATGAACATAAAAAGCCTTAACACAACTTAAAAATAATTTACATATTATTATTTAAAAAGTGGTTAATGGGGGTGCTATTGTTTTCTGGACAAGGAATATTACCTAAAGGAAGCACATAAGCAACTTTTGGTCACAGAACACTACATAAAATGAAATAGTGATCCCACTACACACTTTAAGACGGAGATTGATGCATTTATCTATGACTTGTATACTCAAGGGGTCATTGATAAGGACTCAAAAGATTATCTTATCATGGACTTTCCAATGACACCCGTATTGTATTTGCTACCTAAGATTCATAAAGATCTACAGAGCCCACCAGGACTTCCCATAGTTTCCTGTACTAATGCTTTACTGCAACTTTCACTTTAAGTGAGTTTGTAGATCAGTATTTGCAGCCATTGGTTAATGATATAAAATGTTGCCTGAAGGATACTACAGATTTCCTTAATAAGTTGAATGATATGTCTGATATTGAAACATGCACATTTTTATGTACAGTCAATATACAATCATTATACACTTGCATACCACACACAGAGGGGATTATGTATGTTAAAGAGGCTCTGTTCCAATATGGTTATGGCACATGTAAAGTACTTTTTCTGGTCGAACTGTTACGTTTTGTTCTTACAAAGAACTATTTTCAGTTCCATAAGAATTTTTATTTGCAGAAACAAGGCACAAGCATGGGTAGCAATGTGGCCCCCAGCTATGCCAATATTTTTGTATCCTTTGTAGAACAGGTGTTTTTCGAATAGTCCTTTTCCATATACATCAAGAACTATTATCAATGTGTCGATGAAGTTCTTTACTTGGCATGGCAATGAGCAAGTTTTAGTTAAAGCAAGTGACATTATTAACATCATCCACCCCACCTTGAAAGTTACCTTACGATATCACCCCTGTAAGATAGACTTTTTAGATGTCACACAGGATGACATGCTTACCCCTAACCTGTATAAAAAGGACACTGATAAAAACAATTTACTTCTGTACGCCAGTTTCCATCCTAATAATACCAAAAAAAATTCTACCCTACAGCCAATTACTTAGGGTCAAAAGGATAGTGTCCCAAGATGGTGTGTGTGCACAAAGATTGGATGATATGGCCTTATTGAAGGCCATTTTTATTGAAAGTGGCTATGATCACTCACTGGTTAAATCGCAGGTAGAAAAGGTAAAAGCTTTACAAAGGGATGTGTTTTTAAAAACCAAAACGTGCAGGATATGATGACCTTTGTGACCACCTTTAATTCTAACTCAGATCATATTAGAAGAATCATTTTTAAACCTTGGGAAATCTTACAGAAAGACCAAGTGTTTGGTCGGTTGGTTAAATGTAAACCATTACTCTCCTATAAGAGTTCCCATAATTTCCCTTACTCTTCTATAACAGATCCCATAATTTCCCTTACTCTCCTATAACAGATCCCATAATTTCCCTTACTCTCCTATAAGAGTTCCCATAATTTCCCTTACTCTCCTATAAGAGTTCCCATAATTTCCCTTACTCTCCTATAACAGATCCCATAACTTCCCTTACTCTCCTATAACAGATCCCATAACTTCCCTTACTGTCCTATAAGAGATCCCATAATTTCCCTTACTCTCCTATAAGAGATCCCATAATTTCCCTTACTCTCCTATAAGAGATCCCATAATTTCCCTTACTCTCCTATAACAGATCCCATAACTTCCCTTACAGTCCTATAAGAGATCCCATAATTTCCCTTACTCTCCTATAAGAGATCCCATAATTTCCCTTACTCTCCTATAACAGATCCCATAACTTCCCTTACTCTCCTATAAGAGATCCCATAATTTCCCTTACTCTCCTATAAGAGATCCCATAATTTCCCTTACTCTCCTATAACAGATCTCATAACTTCCCTTACTCTCCTATAAGAGATCCCATAATTTCCCTTACTCTCCTATAACAGATTCCATAACTTCCCTTACTCTCCTATAACAGATCCCATAACTTCCCTTACTCTCCTATAACAGATCCCATAACTTCCCTTACTCTCCTATAAGAGATCCCATAACTTCCCTTACTCTCCTATAACAGATCCCATAACTTCCCTTACTCTCCTATAACAGATCCCATAACTTCCCTTACTCTCCTATAACAGATCCCATAACTTGGGCGATATGCTAACGAAAACTGATTTATTACAACCCAAGAGCAAGCAACCCACCTTTTTTGGTAAACCAAGACCAGGCCCATTCCCATGTTTATCCTGTGGATGCTGTAAAAGCATCTTTAAAGGTGAAACCTTTAATCATCCTTCTAAAGGATATTCTATTAAATGTAAAGACTTTGCTACTTGCACACTACTGGTTTTAGCTACATGCTAAAATGCCTATGTGGTAAAGCATATATGGGCAAAACTAAGAGAGAGATCAGGACCAGAATAGGGGAACAGAGAAGATCATTGGATAACCATGATCTAGAGAATATAAAGTACAGTATGTATCATCAGTGTTACATTACAAGCAACAGGGACATAGTAGCACATAATTAAGATGGTTGGTCCTACAGGTGGTGAATATTCCCTCCCGAGGAGGTGATTACAATAGGGTGTTACTACAAAAAGAAATGATGTGAATTGATTGAGTACCATGGCTCCTATGGGCCTTAATGAAAGTCAGAATTTTTCTTGCTTCTTCTAATATGTGTAACTTTTTCATTTGTATATTTTATCATTGATTATATATCCTTCCTTTTACAGCTATCACTGTATTTTCACGAGTTGGAAATTTCTGTATGAATGGACTATATCTGAATATTGGATAATTCTAGCGATTTTTTCCTGTTAATAACATATGCGTCACACACAGGTATTTTTTCTTTTTTATTATGCTAAGGCAATGCTAATACTGTAATGTAATTGGTGTCTAAAGGTTCACATTTATTTGCTTAATTGAGGGGAGGGGACTTCCCTTTATATACCTGTTTCCATTTGCAGTGATTGTAAGAGCACCTGAGGAAGGGGGAGCATCCCCCGAAACGTTGTGTGCAGAGATCCCAATAAAAAAAGAACATTTCTTAGCACAACTGCTGGATTCAAGTGCTGTCTGTTTTGCTTGCGCTTTTAAAAAAATGGATTTCAATGCAGGATTCAGCTGGAGAAGCTCTATTAACGGATGTGTTTTAAAAAAACATGTTTTCCCATTACAATATTCCTTTAAGTCTTATTTCTGGCACCCAAAGCGAAGCACAGTGTAACCTGAAGCAGGTAAACACTACTTTGTTTTATTTATAGCAGGGTTTTACTTAAAACAAGGCACTACTACTGTATACAGCATAAGCAAACAAATTACAATGTATTCTTCTGAATCCAGAATAGACTAGTCCACCCATCAAATTCCTGGATCACACTTCTCAGATTACTCCTAGTTTACCACTTTTCACAGGTATTTAATGTTAAAGCCTATACTGGCTTTTCAACCCGAGTGAACACCACCCCTAATATTCTCCGCATCTGCAATGTTTTATAAAATATTCTGGAAAAGACATGCTTACCTGCTAGTGTTTTTCCTAGCTTCTGTTCCACTTATCCTTTTGTTCATGTCCATGGTGGAATTTTAGCCAGCAGACAGTGGGTTCTAGATCGGCACTGGCAATCTGTTGACACTTTCCTGTCCTATGTTGAACCAAGAAATTGATGTTTTGTAAAGAAGGAACCCACATTGCCCCCAGTCTTGTGTTCCTTTTTTAGCTTGACTCATCATACTGAGTGGGGCATGATCTGAAATAAGCTTAATTACCTGAGGTGTTACAACCCCTCCTTACAACTGTGTAGCCTTGGACTTTTTTAATGAAAAACATGAAATAAATTAACAAGTTCCAGTGCTTTCCATCTTTTTCAACCCTTTTTATTTTATCCCTTTAAAAGTTTTGTTAAACCTTTCCACCAGTCCATTAATCTGATAGTAAAATACTGTTGTACGGGTTGTGCAATTTTTAGTACTTTGTAAACAGTATTTCTTTCATTACCTAGAAATAAAGGCAGTGCCTTGGTCAGTAAGGATTTTCTTCAAGATGCCAAGAAAACTTGTTGACCAATTTTTTTAGCAACTACTAAAATATATTGGTGTTCTCTAGAGCAGTGATCCCCAACCAGTGGTTCGGGGGCAACATGTTACTCACTGTCCCCTTGAGTGTTGCGTCCCGTGGCCTCAAAGCAGGTGCTTATTTCTGAATTTCTGATTTGGTGGCACGTTTTTGTTGCATACAAACCAACAGTACTAGCAAACATATCCTTTTTAATAATAACATCCCAGGTTTTTATTAATGTGAGGATCCTAACTGGGTAGTCCAAAATAAAACCTCTAAATCAGGCATATTTGGGACAACATCATACTCACCAGTAATCCCAATCATTGCAGCTAGGGTAAAATGATCACTTTCCCCAGTGATCATCCTTACTGAATCTGGCATAGAACTTTCCTCATTTGACTGTAATCAACATGCCCAGTATTTATTACACTTTCCTTTTATACTGGTGTATCTATCCACATAAATGCAAAAATAAGGGCTAAGTATCACTTTAAATATAAGCTTTTATTATCCCCACCTAGTGACACACAGTACCGGGGGGTGAGGGGGTTCAATTTTAATCACGCCATGTCTCTACATTTACTCTATGTAGGTCAACCTGTTAATTTACCATTATCCACATGGTTAGCATGAACTAGACCAGGGGTGGGCAAACTACGGCCCGCGGGCCACATCCGGCCCGTTAGCCCTTTCAATCCGGCCCACCGTCTCCGGCCCCCTTAAAAAAATGACGTGCCCTGATTGGTTGCGCCCCGTGCGTGCACAACGTCAGCACGCACGGGGCACAACCATATAAAAGAATGCACTGGGGAGCCGGGGAACAGAAGGACGGGACGGAGGAAGCAGAGGGTCGCTGTATTTATACACACAGTGCGTGGAATTCAAAAGCCAGCCTTTAACCTTTCAGGAAAAGTGGGTAAAAAGAATCAAACTTTTTAACCCTTTTGGTTATGGTCATGCTGGGGGAAGATGCTGGGGGTGGAGCTGCAGGATGCTGGGGTGGGGAACTGCAGGATGCTGGGGTGGGGAACTGCAGGATACTTGGGTGTGGAACTTAAAGATGCTGGGTAGTGGAGCTGCAGGATGCTGGAAAGTGGAGCTGGGGGATGATGGGGGGGAGCTGAGAGGCCCCATGATTTTTGATGGCAGCCCCGGGCGTAACGCTGTCCCGGCCCATCTGTTAGTCAATAATGCTGCAGGGGTATATCACATTCCATTTGTTTAGCAGAAAGAGTGCATAACATCTCTGCTTTCATTATAACATAGTCCTTAGCATCCTGTTCACTGGGATCCCAGTAGAACTTTTCTGACCAACAATTAAACACACTGCAACTACCTCTGTCCACTGCTCTGTTGGTAACCTTTCTGCCCCTGCAATTCATTCATACACCATTAAACATGCCTCAATATAATCCAGAGGGATAATATTCTACAAAGAATTTTGCACTGCTTTGCTTGGTGCTTGCAGGAAGGCAGCATTATCCTATAGTTTTTCAGCCTGAGAACTGATTCCATTAGTTGCTGGTTTGCATTAGTTAGAACTTTCAGGTGATTTACATTCTTTTCTTTATGCTTTTGCCTAACTCTCAGAGCTTACTGCTGAACTCTGAGCTTTCTGGTGATGGGAATTAGTTTGCTGTTGTACTGTATAATATTGGCCTAAGCCAGGTGCTTTATTTATTCCACTATGACTGCTTTTAATAAACAGGTGTCTCTTTCTTTAAGAACACTGTCTCTTTAAGAACATGCCCACATCTGAAACACCGTGTAGGGTCTAAATCAAATTATAGACGTAGCAATACCATTCTGAAAGAAAGAAACAGCCTGTGTAACTTCAAGCAAGTATTCATTTGTGTTTTATTCACAGCAGGCTTTCCACAAAACAGGGTACAATTGTACATAGCATTGCAACAACAAAATTACAGTTCTCTCTTCTGAACCCAAAACAGACTGGCCTGATGACTGAATACTCCGGAAACCTGCTCTGTCCTAGTCCTTGGCCACTATTAGAGCAATTTAATTGAGAAAATTTTAGTTTTATTCACAGTCTCTTCTTCTTTTCTCAGCACTCCAAGTTACCTCACCTTGTACACCCCACTTCCTGACTCTATTCCAAGCCCACTGCTTTAATATGTAATGAATAATATATATATATATATATATATATATGCTTTGGGCTCAAATTGTTTAAGGCAGCAATGTATAGTGAGGTAAAAATGCTGTAGATGAGAGCCATTTAACTGAAATTATTGGTTGTTCCAGGACCCATCTTCGAATTTCACCTCTATCTTTTCACAGTCTTTCCAACAATCTTGTAGAAAACTAAACAATGCCACTCAAACTAAAGACTCAGTTACATGTAATTATCTATAAAATGATAGCATTCCCCAAAATACCTCCAACTGGGAGAACACTTAGTCACAATGCATAGAATGGCCCCCAAAGCTTTATCTGCCTGGAATACTCTTTTATCCCTGTTGCAATTCTATAATTAAAACGTGTTCAGCATGCAGATACAATTGGAAAATTATCCATAATTTTAAAGTGGATTTCTGAGCATTACATTCTGGAAAATAACACACCAGATTATATATTTTTTTGTGAAAAGTAATATTGCTAAATTATATTTAATTAAGGGGAAAGGGTGTTTTACAAACCAGATTTTGTAAATCTTTTATTCCATGGAAGTGGCGCATTTTACTTACTGAACGCTCTAAAACAACCTTACAAAATATTGTGACTTGCTTATTGTGGCTATCTATATATCTATAGGAGGAGCTATCTGTCCTGTGCACATACCAGATGGATGGCATATTTTGTTCACCTACAGAAACCAGGATTTATTAACGCAGTTGAAATAAATTAACTGTTAAAACCTGCTACATGTGCTACAACTACAATGTAACTATATAAAGTCTTTTATCTACCATAGTTGTTATCCCAACAGCAGCCTCAAGAATAATGTCTTTTTAAATATTTCACAACAGAAGAATCCATTGAGTACATTTATACCTGCTTAAACCCAACAGAAATAGGATCGAGATTGGGAGGCCATTTGCGTTACCAGCGGCTGTTGAGGCACCTTCATGGCTCTGTCCTATGGGCCAGAGGCACAGTTAAGCCATCTCTATGCTTTGAATGGTTATTTAATTTTTTTTATTTCAATATGTTTAATTTCAAATAAAGGTGGTAGAAGACATACAGGCTACTTTCCAAGTATCACAGTGTATACAAACATAAAATACAAATTTTAGATTACTGGAGCTTTATGGTAAAATAGGGATTGTGAACATAGTTGAATGGGTAGTCTGAGATTATACCATAAGGGGCCAGGGGGATCCCTAGCATGGGTCACCCTGGGTCCCTTTCTTTTATGTTCTTTTAGAACTAGGTAACTATAAGTTATAACTATAAGTCAGGGATGATGACCAAATAGGGCTTTTATTATGTTTCTGTAGTCAATGACCACGGTGGATATTTTAATAGTTAAGGTTACAGTGAAAGAAGGGGGACAGGGTAGGCCTCTCCGTATCTATAAACAAGCCGTGGCTCCCAGATTTTAATGAATTGTTTGTGCGAATCAGATAGGATGCTAGACATTTTTTCCATAGCCATGATTCCATCAACTTGATTTTTGAGAGCATCAAATGGAATTTGCTTTGATTTCCATGCTTTTGCAATTATACGTTTAGCTACCGTCGTGATAACTGTTAAGAGTTGGAATTGTTTTACTGTGAGAGCATCAGGTTTTTGACATAATAGGGCGATAGTTGGGTGTTTAGGGACTGGGTGTTTAGGGATCGGCTGTGGGCACAAATTTGGCTATGCGGGCTGGAACTAGGTACCACCTAAGAAGCACTTTATAGTTCGCCTCCAGGAGGGAAATGTTACGTGAAAAACCTTTAACTGTTAGCCATATAGATTCCCATTCTTCTGGTGCTAGGTTACTTTGTATATCCGTATGCCATGCTGTAACGTATGAAAGGCCTATGGCTATTTCGTCTGGAAAAAAGGCACTGTAGAAAAGGGAAACTGATTTCCTATGCTTAGGGTTTTTCAGACACCAGTTCTCAAAAAAAGTCTCAGTTTAATCTAGTTGGTTGTATAAACACCATTGAGATTGGGCAAAATGCAGAAGTTGTCTCATACGGAACCATTCAGATAGAGGAACCTTGTAGGTGGTTATTTTATTTTTATTATTTATAATACTTTATTTTAATATTACAGCACATAAATATGGCAAGTTATCGAGATTATCATTCACATCTGCCTCTGCCCTGGTGGAGTCCCCATCTCAATTCCACCAGGAGCCAAATAACCTGCCTCTTCCATTCCTAAAGTCTAAAAAAGAAGTGTTTTGTTCTTTTCTCCCACTCTCTGTCTATAATTGTCCTCTACTGTACTTATAATCATATCACTTCTCAGACACTTTGAATACTGGAGACAATGTCTTCAAAGGAATAAGGGCAAAAACTAGAAAAAACTGTCAGCGTCAAATGTTTACAGATAATATACTGCTCCTATTATTTATTTAAAGATTGTTTTGTATTCAATTAGAAAATTCAGTTTGTGGAACAATAGTGACATCAAGTGGCAGGGAACCAGAAATATTACAGCATGCACATGTATAATACCACATTCTCCTTTTCCTATAAATCATCAGTCGCATTTAGTTACGTAAATGTTATCAAACCAAAGCTTCCACAACACTTTACTATTTCGAGATATTAATTTATATTTTGAAACTTTAACTTTTTTATGCTTTGCAAAAAGCTGTACTGTTAAAACCATTATAGGGTTCATAGGATTTAATTCTGTTTTGGTATACAGAGGGAGTCCACATAAAAGCAATTTTGCCCCTAGTGCTGCCCTGAAATGGCCTAGGATATACCGCTCCCCCCTTCCTTTAGACCAATTCAGCAGCTTATCTGCCCGTGTTTGTGCACAAACAACGGTCTGCACAAACAACGGTCTGCACGACCGACATTTGGCCTGAAGTCAGCCATATTTGCTACATATAGGCACAGCAGCTTATGGAAATATATGCAGACCAAGATTGGATGTTGGACATTGGATGTCAACTGTGGTGATATCCCTAATTGTTTTTTTCCTGTAACAAACCGTGCGTGGGGGTCAGCACAAACATGTGACCAAAATGTTGATCTTTTTGTTGAAATGGAAATCTGTTCTGATTCACATTGCTGAACAGATAAAAAATGTCAGCACAGGAGACTAATGGCATCCCAACAGAAAGATTGGTGATTGATTCCATCAAATAACCCTGCACACCCTACTTTGTGTAAAGTCATAACGGATTCATTATTTTTATGTGACCTTTGTAAAGTTGAAAAATGTTGCTGTATGGTTAATCTGGAAAATTTCTGCAGCAAAGTATGCAAGTACAAGCTGAAATGATTGCCCTTTAAAAAAGACTCAGGTTTATCAGGTTTGATAAAGATCATAAGGTCAAACATTGCTGTCACACCATTGTACCACAAGGAGGTACAAAGGTTTTTTAATTCCATTAAAAAAGAATGTTCACATTCAGACGACTGACTAAATTTAAACATACATGTGAGTAAAATTTTTAAAAATCAACTTTATTTTTTTTTTAAATATAATGCAATCCTTTTTAAAGATACTATCTTTTCTTCCTAACTGTTAACCATGAAGCAAAATTAAAGAACTAAACCCTAAATATAAATATGGCTTAAAATGCCATATTTTATATGCTAGACTGTACAAGTCTAAAATTTTAGCATGTCTATAGAAGTAATGATCCAGGTCTTTAAAGTTGTCACAGGGACTCCCCATCTTGGTTTTTGTTAGAAGCGTGCTTAGTGAAGTGTCAGACACCAAGGGCCCTCCAGAGAACCTAAAGGGCCCACCAGCTGAAGCCCTAAAACTTCTTTTTATTCAGAAAAACTCCAGCATTCCCATGTTTGAAAGATTCATTGTACAAATGTAAATAATTTATATATGCTAGAAGGCATGATGTTTTACTTACTTAGTGCAGTTTGTTGAAATTTATGGGAAATATTTTATACATAGAGATATCAGAGTGGCTTCTTCCAAAAAGACACATTCAGGACTAATTCTGTTTGGGAAGTCATGCTCTACAAAACCTCACTGCCATCACTGTGAAGAACACTTTTCACTGCCTATAAAAATTGACCTTTAATTACTTAAGACTTTTGTTCAGAAGCTCATCAGTATTTAGTTGCTTCATCTATCTGGATCTAGCTAAATGTACTGTAGAACAGGCTACAGTATAATAGGTAACTTGAACTTTGGCTACTCCTTTAAAAAAAAAAAAACAAAAAAAACTGATCAGCGATACAGTACCTGGTACAATTGCACTTTTTGGAGTCATAATGGAAAATTGTTCTTTTGTTTCCCCTCTCAGATAGCAAATAGGAGAGCTTAATTACTACGTTTTGATATTTCAGGGTAAATTAATTTGAAATTTTATCCAGGCTATATTTTTTAAAATCTTGTTTATTAGATTTAAATGTAATATAATTTGCAGTTAGAAACATATCTTGCCAACAAGTAAATGTATATTGTGACAGATAAAATACAACTCTGCGTCTGCTCTACTAAACTTAGACCTTGACTCTCTGAAATTTGCCCCAAAAAAATTGGTGGTACACTTCCTAGAAATAGCTAGACTGTTAATTGCACAGAGATGGAAATCAGACTATTCCGGGCATGAATGACATGGTAAACCTATTAGACTTAACTGAGAAATTTGAATTCTTGAAGCTAGAAACAAAAATGCTTTAAATTCATATGATAAAAAATGGTCTCCTTGGAAAAGGTATACCGTATATACTCGAGTATAAGCCGAGTTTTTCAGCCCCAAAAATGGGCTGAAAAAGTCACTCTCGGCTTATACTCGAGTATATGGCTTGTCTGGCATCCGCTCCCGTCGTGTGCGCACCCACCCCCGTGAACGGACTTACTCAACTAACAGCAAGTGAGTATATGGCTTGCCGTTCCGCCGTCATGCGCGCACCCTCCTATGTGGACGGACTTAGTCAAGTAGCGGCGAGTGATTATATTGCTTGTCTGTCATCCATTCCGCCGTTGTGCGTGCCCCATCCCCCGTGGACTGACGTACTAAACTAGCGGCGAGTGAGTATATGGCTTGTCAGGCATCCGCTCCACCGTCATGCGCACACAGGGGGGCGGGGTGCACGCCGAACGCTTATGAGCAGGCGACACACGTGGGGGGGAGGGGTAGCGCGCATGAGCGGGCGACACACGGGGGGCTTGCAAGCCGATATATATTTAATGCTAAACGCCTCCCAAGGGTTACATGTCTGGTGCCTCCCCAAATACCAACAATGATGCTGCCAGCAGTTACATCTAGTTCACTACTACTACTGTGAGTATCTGTGACATAACCTCATACAGCTGCTTTGCACCTACTCCACTTTCTCCCATTGTCAGTCACCCTGTAACTGCCAGTTTCTCACTGTAAACCCTTTTCAAGGATAAATCCTTTGAACATCTGCATGTGAACAATCCTCTACAGCCATGACAGTTGTCCATATAGAGGACAATGCATTTGTGCAGTATTTGACCCACTTGCCACTCTTGAGTGCCACACAAAATACTGCAATATTTTACTGGCCCCTTCTGGCTTATTTATGGAAATCCCCTAGATAAATTGGCTTGGGCAGATTGGTGGATTGTGCAATGTAGTCCCACGTGGTATAATTCCATGTAATATTTCAGGTGATACTGTGACTTTTTTTTTTGCAGTGTCCATTAGGTGTAGGCCTCTCTCTAACTTGAGAGAGGTTTTTATTGGTCCCTCATGACACACGGGGGGGGGGGGGGGAGGAGTGCACACCGAGCACGCATGTAGTCATGTAAGCACTTGTGAGTGTCCTTTATTAAATAATTTGATTATTGAAACTTAGCAGTAGCGGCTGCATTTCCCACCCTAGGCTTATACTCGAGTCAATAAGTTTTTCCAGTTTTCTTAGGTAAAATTAGGTACCTCGGCTTATATTCGGATCGGCTTATACTCGAGTATATACGGTAAGTCTGTTTAAAGATGCCTATAGAACTCCGGTATACAACTATCTCCTGGTTCCTTTTTCTCTCTTTCCTAACCCAAAGCTTCCTTTTTTTTTTTTCTTCCCCCTCTCTTTCCCTTCCTTCCTTTCTCCTTCTCTTCCTTCCTTCTTACTCCCTACCTACTCGTTAAAGAGTACAAGTTATGGTTCTCTAAAGTTGTATGGCCTGAAACATACATTTGTATTGTTAAAACATGTGCAATGGCTACTGATACTTTGTTTGTATCCCTTTCTTTGAAAAAAAAAAAAAATTGTCAATTTTTAAAAAAAAAAAATACAATTAATTGCAATTAATGTAGGTATGAAATTATTACCTGAACATTGTTATTTGGAAATAATGACTTATTAAAATCAGTTTAGAGATTCCTTAATTTCCAATGAATAATGTTTAGCAATTGAGATAAGTATTGTTAGTAAAATAAAAAGTGAAATAACAAAAAAGGTAACACCAGTTCATAGAGTAGATATAAACTTTTTTTTTTTTTTTTTTAAAGTGGACATTAAAAACAGAACAAGTTTTTACACAAATTTACTCATTGGTGGAGTGTGTTGAATTTACAAATACAGCGGCACATAACTCTCTACAACTGGAATGTATTGTTTTCATTTCGTACAGCGCACATATAATGGCGCATTCATTATAATCAAGAAGGGGGATGTGACGTACAGCCATTGCAAATGGCGCCCAATAACTAGGCAACACTTCTGTATATGTCCAGGGCAGCAACTTAAGTGAACGGAGGCAGCTATAAAATTTCTAATCAGGGGTTTCAGGAGTGGAGGTTATTACAAACATTACGGCAATACGTTGTTATCTTGAGTTTCATGTTTTTAAAGCTCAAATTAAAAAATCTATTGAATCAAGCCCAAAGTACTGAGCACAGAGGAGACAATGTAGAGAGGTTGCTGCTATTTCCCACAATAATGAATTCTCTATTATTTCCACACAAAAATAGGTGATTAGTGTTCATCCAAATTAGCAAGCAAAACCCAACTAGCGACGTGCCCATCAGAAAAGACTCAACCAACACCCAACCTTAAACCAGGGCCCGACTGGCAATCTGTGGGCTCTGGCAAATGCCAGAGGGGCTGCTGTAAGATGCCACTGACACTATTTATTAGGCCTGCAGTGACTGTTTGGACCTCTGTTTACTTAAAATGACAGGGCCTATGTTTTAAATCCCATTCTGGACTGGACCCTAGCCTATAAAACATTGCCATTGTAGGACCTGTCCCTTCCTGCTACTTCTGCACTTATCTCTGGTACCAACACAGGAAACCTTCAGGTGCAGATCTGACCCAAATTTCTACCTGAAACCACCTGGGCAAACCCACTATGTTCAACCACTAACTCCGGCTATGTACAGTCACCAGGTCAGCTCCTTCAGGTTCTATTTCTAACATGGCTCTCTAGCACTGCCCCCCCCCCCCCCCCCCACCCACCATTTTAGATTCCAAGCTACTTGTTTAAGAGAAAGCACTAGCATATCAACAATTTAACCTTAAACTAGTTTTGACTAAAATATTGGCGTACTACATGCTAGCGTAGATGGTTAACAAAATCCATTTGTTTAAAGCCCGCATGCTATTTTAGAGAAGGGCTCCTTGACGCTAGTTTTATCAACAAAAAGACTAATACAAGCGCTCTCTCTCGTTTGTCTCAATGGCTGTTTTACTTCTGCTCAGTCAGTTGATTTTTGTTAGAGTTTGGAAAAATGTCGTGCGTAGCAGGCCAAAGCGGGCACATATGAATGTCACTAGCACTACAGCGCCCGCCTTTCATTTGGAGGCCAGACCCTTCCGCTCAACATTTATAGCGGACGTGCTGCGTCATTCCTTTGCGTGCTGCGTCACTCGCTTGCCCGTCTCACTCCACCCCAATGACGTCAGACGCACGCAGTTACGCGTATGATTCTGGAGTACAGGAAGAATCTGGGGATTGAGAGGTAAATGAAACGAATGGCGGGTCCCCCCGGCACTCAGGCAGCGGGACTTACTCATTAGGTGTGTGAGCCAGAGCGCTGCGGGCTGCCATGCTCTCAATGAAGGGACTTATCAGATATCATCCCGCTCCATTCGCTTGCCACTAGCCGGGCCCCAGGCTACTAACTCTCCTAGCGTTTAATCCGGCTTTGCAAGCCAACCTTCTCACAAATCTACATCCTTCTGGGGTTTGTGGGAGAGGAGGGGATAGTCAGAGCTGTAGTGGAACGGAGCCTTAGACTCACTTTGCCGATGCCCTCTGCTTTATTTGCCCACAGTTGTGCCATTTGCTGCCTGCGGGTCAGTGCTAACGTGGGGCACCATCTGCCGTGTATTTACTGGCCACAACCAATCCCCTTAGGCAACAAATGAGTTAATTGTTAAGCTGTATAAATGCTATCCAGCCTCCTGTATTCCTTATAGAGTAGGGAGGTTCCGTTTAAATATTCGGAAATTATTTTTTACTGTGAGAGCTGTGAGGTTGTGTAGTGGCTGATGCATTAGATTGTAAGCTCTATGGGAAAGGGACCTCTTTCCTACTGTGTCTCATACCACATGGCACTTACTCCCTGTGCATTTATATATATATATATATATTGTATTTATTTATTTATTTTAACACTTGTCCTCCCTGTGTGTAATTTTGTATTTTGTAAGATTGTACAGTGCTGCGTAAGTTATACATACATACGAACATACATTGTATGGCTTTAAGAAGGGGTTGGATGGCTTTTTAGCAAGTGAGGGAATACAGGGGTATGGGAGATAGCTCTCAGTACAAGTGAGGGAATACAGGGGTATGGGAGATAGCTCTCAGTACAAGTGAGGGAATACAGGGGTAGGGGAGATAGCTCTCAGTACAAGTGAGGGAATACAGGGGTAGGGGAGATAGCTCTCAGTACAAGTGAGGGAATACAGGGGTAGGGGAGATAGCTCTCAGTACAAGTGAGGGAATACAGGGGTAGGGGAGATAGCTCTCAGTACAAGCCAGGGAATACAGGGGTAGGGGAGATAGCTCTCAGTACAAGTGAGGGAATACAGGGGTAGGGGAGATAGCTCTCAGTACAAGTGAGGGAATACAGGGGTAGGGGAGATAGCTCTCAGTACAAGTGAGGGAATACAGGGGTAGGGGAGATAGCTCTCAGTACAAGTGAGGGAATACAGGGGTAGGGGAGATAGCTCTCAGTACAAGTGAGGGAATACAGGGGTAGGGGAGATAGCTCTCAGTACAAGCGAGGGAATACAGGGGTAGGGGGGATAGCTCTCAGTACAAGCCAGGGAATACAGGGGTAGGGGAGATAGCTCTCAGTACAAGCCAGGGAATACAGGGGTAGGGGGGATAGACGTACATCTTTTTCAACCTAACTTACAATGTTACTTAATACATTTTCTGTTTGGCAGATCTTTTGTGCTTTGTTGAGCCACATCAGCTGATTTTTCAGAAAGGCCCCAATGAGTTTGATACTTTATTATTTTTTTTGGGGGGGAATTTTGGACCCATCAAATTTTAATTTGACTAATATCTTCATAGATAGGTTTACATGAGCCTTCAGGCAACCTTGTTTTCTGCTCTGACCAGTCATTTATCCAAAGTGTGTTCCTGTGCTCCACAGATGGCTCATTGATCATATTAACCAGTTGGAAATTACTAAATCATATAAACATTTTACTTGTGACCAGCCTTAGCCATTCCTATGTCTCCTGAAGTACAACAATAGTAACTCCCAAGGATGTAGAGAGAGAGAAATTAACCTATGTTTACTTAATGTATATGTATGTCACAATGTCTCAATTTTTCTAATTACAGACTTATCTAAATACAGATCTAACTTCTGAGATACAATGACCACCCTCGATGATAAGCTACTGGGAGAAAAGGGGCAGTACTACTACAGCAGCAGCAGCGATGATGAGGACAGTGAGCAAGATAACAAAACCATCAAGTTCTCTGGAGAACAGGAAGGGGGGAAAGAGGGAAGTGTGGTCAATACAGGTATTTTTATTTTCTTAATTAATCTGGGGAATAGGCCTCAGAGATATTAACACTTTCATGTATGTACACTTTTATAGCCTGACTTAACATGATAGATGGCTTTTAAATGAGAGCTGCTTAGCTGCCAAACCAACATTCAGAATAAACACATAATACTCCAAAATGAGCCTGTTATAAGTATGCATGCTGTAGAAATGTTGTCAGGGTGTTTTATTCTATCAGCTTTCAAGTGTGTAGATAAAATAAAGATCTAAGGGCTCATTATAGGTGGCAAGGCAAAGTGCAGAAACTTGGTGCAAGCTGCCATGTATTTTACACTTTGCTTCCTGCTCAGCTGTAAGCACCTCTTGGCACAGGCCTGAGTGCAAACATAAGTGGGCCTGTGCTTTACAGTTTATACAATGCTGCCTAAAACTGTATTCGTGAGGGGTGAGCAGGGGGAGGCTGGTAGGCTTACCCCTCCTGCCCCCACGTGTCCCCTAACTTGTGTATCATGCAGACATGCTATTTAGGGAGCACCAGTGCTGTAATCTGCACCTTTCTCCAGATTTTCATCTGCAATGAGGTTTAGAGTACTGACTAGCTTATAAGAAGGTTGTAATAAAAAGTCTCATCTAGTAGCTACCAGATATGTGTTATCAAACAGCTGACCAGTACATGCTTTCTTCTAATGTTTTGCTATTGGTTACTAGACAAACTTAATTTATTGCCAGTAATATGTGCATGTAGTAGTTCACATTGGAGGCTCTTTGTAGCTTTTTCCACAGGGTGGGAAAATGCAGAGTCATATAAAGCATAATAGATCGGGAGAATGAGGAATACACTGGTCAATATGTTCAGTATGCCATGTAGTAGATTCTCTCTCACTAGAGGAGTGCAGGAGAGTTTCTTTAACACAGTGTGTGCCATTAAGATGACACAAGGATGTTTCTTTTTAATAGATAATGATTATTATATTTTATGAGAGCACAAGTTGTTTTCTTTAACCCCCGCTATGTTAAAGTTCGTGCATTTCTTTTTTTCTTAGGTCCCAAAGGGGTGATAAATGACTGGCGTCGTTATAAGCAGCTTGAAACCGAACAAAATGAGGATCAAAAACGGGAAATGGAACAGCTCATTAAGAGGTTATCTATGACCTGTAAATCTCATCTTGATGAAGAGAAGGACAAACAGAAAGAAAAGGAGCTTGAAGAAAGGCTACAGGGAAAGGTGACGTTCACTTTCATATATAAAAACACAACTCTCTGTACCTTAACTAAATTACGTTGTAATAATCACTAAATTACCAAGATTATTGTAAGTAAGAGAAAGTAAAAAAGCACATTAGCGCATTCAGCTGATTAATACCCAGTGTAAACGTTTATGTAAAACAGGGATCCCCACACCCTTTTATACCCGTGAGCCACATTCAAATGGAAGAAGTGTTGGGGAGCAACACAAGCATGGACAAAGTTCCTGGGGGTGCAAATAAGAGCTAGAATGGGCTATTTGGTAGCCCCCTTGAGGACTGGCAGCCTATAGAAGGCTCTGTTTGGCTTTACACTGGGTTTTATGCAATCAACACTTGCCTCCTAGCCAGAAATTAAAAAATAAGCACCTACTTTGAGGCCACTGGGAGCAACATCCAAGGGGTTGGGGATCAACATGTTACTCACGAGCCACTGTTTGGGGATCACTGGTGTAAAATGTAAGAACTGTGAATACTATTACCAAAATAAAAATAATGATCCAACCCTCCACACCCTGCCATACATCCCACATTGCTAGGGTGGTAACTCTCTCACATCAAGCTAAACACCATAACTTAACTTTTTTCCTTCCCTCTTGCAAATCATGCAGTTGTCGTCACCTGATGGCTTCATGTTAGCACCCACTCCAAACAGAAAAAAAGGTTTTAAAATAGAAACAGAGACACTTAAATTTCCACTGGACTGACTGGCTTTATTGGTGGCAATTCCGATAAAGTGCAGCTCTCCCATTAGCTAAACATGTGTTAGTGTGCCTGGAGTTGTAGTCTAACATTGGTAAAAGTAGCCCCCATATTAATGCCTAGGTCTTCTGTATTGCTGCACTGCTTTTCCCTAGAATGCAGTGTACTTCATGCACATGATGCAGTTTTTGTGGCTATCGCTACTTTTCAAGAGGTAGAAGCACTTTTAAAGGTCAGTGGTGCAAGTGGTAAATCAGCCATTTATAATTCCAGAAAAGAGAGAAAAGGACTGTCTTTAGTTGCAGGTATAGCTAATACGGTCCCCCTAGGGTTGCTCATAGTTTGTACTTAGTCATATTAAGTTTCCACAAGTATTTAATGCATGGCCAATAAGCACTATATTTACATTTATATTACATTTTCCTGGTAATTTCAGTGCCTGGCAATGCTTTCAAAGCTAATAGAGGTTTGTTTTTTGTGTTTTGTACTACTAACGCAGGTATTACATTTTTTTTATATTGCATTCATATCCAATTCTTGAATATAAACATACTTTAGGAGTAGTACAATAAAAATGGTACTACAGTAAAAATGGGCCTATAAATGGTTCTAATGGGGTTATTCTTTTGCAGATGACAATGCAGGAATACAAAATGATGAATGATGGAGATGATGAAGAATTTTTACAGCAATATCGGAAACAAAGAATTGAAGAGATGAAAAAGCAACTTTCTCAGCCACAATTGTTTAAAAAAGTGTTTGACATTGCCAGTGGAGAGGAATTTCTGGACATGGTGGACAAAGAACATATGAAAACACGTGTTTTAATTCTGATTTATGAGGATGACGTTCTAGGGTGTGAGGCAGCAAATGGCAGTATAATTTGTCTGGCTTCAGAGTACCCTGGGGTCAAGTTTTGCCGTGTGAAAAGCTCCCTCTTAGGGACCAGTGCAAAATTCACCACTTACGCCCTGCCAGCCCTGCTTGTATATAAGGCAGGAGAACTAATTGGCAATTTTGTGAGGATAACAGACCAACTTGGAGTGGATTTTTTTGCTGTTGACCTGGAAGCATTTTTGCACGAATGTGGGTTGTTACCAGAAAAGGATATTGTAGCCACTTCAATCTGTAATCCGTCTATTCAAGGCTATAGTTCAGATAGCGACCTAGATATAGACTAATATGTATGGCTATTATGGCATTTATTGTAGTATAGGCCCCTAGGCAAAAGAAAAAGGGATGCACGAACCTTTGTGTAGGTTTGAAATGTAAAAGTACACTTGTTTATATGAGGAAAGTAGCCGTTATCAAACGTTACACTTGGTTCAATGCATCTGCATATGGAGCTGTATGAAATGCATCTTTGATTGCAATGATGCTGTAAGAGATGGACTGTTCCCTGCTAGACTAACTATACCTGATCTAGTCCAGAACAGGATGAAAATAGGGGGCCATTATATAATCAAGGAGAAAAAGAAAAACCCTTCAGTAGATTTAAAGAAAAAGTTTACCCATGTTGGAGCCATTCGAACCTGAGAGTAGGGTTAGAACCCACCCTGCCTGGGAAACTGACCTTGAGGCTGAGGTTCTTATTTAGCATAGCTGTGTATTTTTGTCACAAAAGCTGTGTGCGTTACATGTTCCCATATGTACACCTGTAGGCAATTGATACCATTTGTGTTTTATCATTTGTGTATTGGAAGAATTTTGTTGTTAGTCTCCTAGACCAGCTGAAAAGGCTGGGGATCGTGCAGTCACCAACATTCTTTTTATTATATTAATGAAAGTGTACTTTGTGATTTTTAACACAAGCAAGTTTCAGGGGGAAAAAAGTCCTGGAATCTGTTTGTTCTTCTGAATAAATTAAATACATTTTCTTTCATATCAAGAAGTAATTTGTGTCTTTCCTGTGTAGGTGAGAAGATATTGTAAACTGAATACTCTGAGCTGTCCAGGAAATACCTCATAAAAAGAGAGAACGTGGAATTGAGTGCAGATATAATGTGGACTTTGTCTGGCATGTTAAGGGTTAAAAGGTTGTAGTAAAAATAAATTTCTAATGAAAGAGAATGTAACTCTAAGCAACTTTCCAATATACGTTACCTAAAGATGTTAACTGCTCCGTGGGTTCTTGCCCTAAAACTGGTGGAGTCGCCCGCGATAGATCTCTGCCGGCGACAAACCTCTCCGAAAAGGCTTTCCAATAGGAGCCGCCGGTGGAAAGCCCTTTACATCGCTTTGCTTTCAAAGTTGTCTGAAGGAGGAAACTTCACGTTACTTACAGAAGCAATGCAAGCGACTCCATTGGAAAGCTTTTTTGGAGGGAATCTACCGCGGGCGACTCAACTGCTTCGTGGGACATCAGCCTTAAAGTTCATTGTAAATATAAGTGCAGTTGAAAGCACTGTCCTTTTCTGTACTCACTGCAATGCTGTTTCAGGGCAGGACCACTGGTGCAGAAGGCTAGTTATTGGAAAACCAGAAAATAACGAGATGACATGTTGCTTTAGCTCCATCTAAGGTTCTACCTTGTTTTGGCTTCTATTCTTCACCTTGTCCTTCCTTGTCCTTTTTTTTTTTTTTTTTTTTTTACTTCTTTCTTCTTTCCTTTGACTTACCTCTCCTCCCTCTGTATCATCTTCCCTGCCCTGCTGCCTTTCCCTCTTCTCTTTATTATTAATATGTATTTATAGAGCGCCAACAGTGAATTGTAAGCTATCTTGGGCTCTTTTTGTATATAATCTGTGTTTGTATGCACCCATTTATTGTACAGTGCTCCAGAATATATTGGTGCTTTATACATAATTGTAGGATAGAAAATAATGAAAAGGATAAATCTGCAGCACCACAAATAAACCAAAGGAAAATAGAAGCTACATAAAAGCTGTTGTGGTTTAGATTGTAGTCATTCGGACATGGATGTATTGATGTTTCTACATCTGGGAATTTAAATTCACATTTATTTTTAGTATGATGTAGACAGTGCTATTCTGAGACAGTTTGCAATTGGTCTTTTATTTTTAGTTGTGTTTTGTGTTCACGCTCTCCAGTTTAAAATTTTGGTAGTTAACTGGTTGCTAGGGTCCAGTTTAACCTAGCAGCCAGGCAGTGGTTTGAAAGAAAAATAAATATAGGAGAGCCTTAATAGCAAGATAAGTGATAAAAAGTAACAGTTAAGCTGGCCATACACACACCGATAATATCGTACAAAACCTTGTTTCATACAATATTCGGTGCGTGTATGGCAAGTAGGCGAGGTGACCCATATCGCAGGAGGCTGCTGATATTGGTCGACTCGCCAATCGGCCACGTTAGAAGATTTTGATCGGGCGCCATAGAAGGCGCCTGAGCAAAATCTGCTTTCAGGGCTGAATCGGCAGAAGGAAGTAGAAATCCTATTGTTTCTACCTCCATTTCTGACGATTCAGCCCACGTGTGTGGCCAGCTTTACAAAAAATTTTTAGTCTCACAGCAATAGTTTGCTGGGGTCAGTGATGTCCCCATTCAAAAGCTGGAAAGAGTCAGAGTAGGAAGGCAAATAATTCAAAAATGAAAACTGATTGAAACATTGCTAACATATTCACCTGAAGGTAAACCACCTATTAATTACTTTTATGACTCCAAAACATTGCTTTTCTTCTAAAGTTGCCCATGCACCTAAAGATCTGCTTATTGGTAAGTTCACCAAATGAATGGTGGAGATATTGAGCTGATCCAATCATTTAGCCCTCAGGCCGACGATCAGATGATAAGTGCCACTAATTCCAGTCGTTTGGAAGAAGCCAGATAAAATCTGACCCGCAAATTCTGATCGAAATTTGTATAGTTGAGCCCTAAAGGTGGCCACACACGTGACGATCTAACCTTCAGGGCTGAAACGGCAGATAAGGAGGTAGAAACAATAGGATTTGTACCTCCTTCTGCCGATTCAGCGCTGAAGGCAGATTTTGGTCAGACGCCTTCAATGGCGCCCGATCAAAATCTTTTAACCGGCCCGATCAGCGAGTCGACCGATATCAGCAGCTTCCTGCGATATCAGTCGACTCGCCGACATGCCATACACACACCGAATATCGTACGAAACGAGGTTTCGTATGATATTATTGGTGCGTGTATGGCCAGCTTTAGTCATCACCCTGTGAAGGTAATTAGGGATTCTAATTAAAAGGACCACTGACCTCCTGTAATTGATCTCTATGCAGCAGTCCGTGCCACTTTTTGCTCTCACACTTGGATCAGGTTTGCTGTCCTTCTTTAATGCCCCATTTTTCAGACAATTTTATAAAACATATATTGTGTTCACATGGGAACCTAAGTTGGGTTTGCCAGTTTATTATACACTTTGAAAATGTCTTGGAAATGATGAAAGGGTCACGAAAGCCTTTGAAAAAATTATAATAAAAAAATATCCTAAACTGTTACAATTAATAAAAGACAAATACAGTTTAATATATGCAGCTTTTCATCAAAATTAAAGCTCATCAGATTTTTTTAATTTAGGTAATACGTCGTCCGGCACGTGGAATGCAACAAAGGGACATTGTTTTACATTGAGACACACAAGCTTCTGAATCGTTGCAGTCTTTACAATATTAAACCCAGTTTCTCCCCCAAAGGTACTGGGCTTCCAGTATTCCGGAGAGCAAATTGGGTTCCCCATGAGTCCTTTAAGAGAAAATGGTGCCCCTATTTCCACCATACTTTCTCCAAATATTGAATTTGGATTGGATTTTTCCAAAAGTAGCCCCAAATAGAATTCGAGTGCATCTATATCTCCATACAACTCTTCCAGTTGTGCTGACATAATTTCTTCTCCTGGAAAATAAAAACATATATGAAAATGAATAGATCTCTCTCTCTCTCTCTCTCCTCTCTCTCTATCCTATTGGCTTAATTAATGGTTTATTGATTTTTTTAGTAGACTTAAGGTATGGAGATCCAAATTACAGAAAGACCCCTTATCCAGAATACCCTTGGTCATGAGCATTCCGGATAACAGGTCCACTACCTGTGTATATATACAGTATATAGCAAACTGTATGCATACTCTCTGAATCTAAAAGAAATAAATTAGCAAAAATACTCCCTACACTTTTGGCTTAAGTCCAGAGAACGCTGCAAATTTTTGTTGTTTTCCTAAACAGGTATGGAACTTGTTACCCCGAGTGCTCAGGACCTGGGGTTTTCCACAATTTGGACTGTAATAAAAGGCACTAAGTTTGCCCAGAAGCAGTTACCCATAGCAACCAATCGGCAGGTAGAATTTACCGCTCACCTGTTTGCAAGCAAACATTTTATTGGTTGCTATGGGTTTCTGCTACATGGCAAACTTAGTGCCTTTTATTACATATGGGGGAATATGTAAGGATTATTTATATTTTAGGTGAGATCAAGTACAAGGTACTAAAAGAATTAAAGACGTAGGCTAGAAATGTTGCACATTATGTTTTGGGCTTCTGTACCAGCCCAAGGCAAACACAGCCCTTTAGCAAAGAAAGTCTGTGCCTTCAAAGATGCCCCAGTAGCTCCTCATCTTCTTTTCCCTGCATATACTCTGTGCTGTCAGTTACTGAGCTCAGGGGCCGACTCTGAATGAATCTTACAATACATGGCAGATTAGTAAATTACTGTATATACTCGAGTATAAGCCTAGTTTTTCAGCACCCAAAATGTGCTGAAAAAAGTCACCTTCGGCTTATACTCGAGTCGGGTGCCATGGGTCCCTCTAGACTGGCACCCTCTCTCCTTTGTGTGCAAATTAGGCCACCTGCAACCAGACCCTCCAGTGCCCTGGCCTAGGCTCCCACTAGCAATACTTATTCCCCCTTACATCTCCTCCAGGACTGGGTCTGCTGCCAGTTTGCCAATGTGCAATGAGCGTGGGGTAGTACTCATATTGTTTTTGTTGACCCTCTTCTCTGCTTACAGAGCTAGTTTACTGTTTTTCTTTGAAATGAATATTGAAAAACATATACCCCACTGATGCCTCAATTAATATAATTTTATTGGTATTTATTTTGATTGTTGAAACTTAGCAGTAGCTGCTGCATTTCCCACCCTAGGCTTATACTCAAGTCAATAAGTTTTTAAAGTTTTCTTAGGTAAAATTAGGTACCTCGGCTTATATTCGGATCGGCTTATACTCAAATTCAAATTCACATTACATGGTAACTCTGAAACCAGTGCAATTAGCACCAGAATTTAATAATTAGCCCTGGAACATCAGGTTATATTACAGGCCAACCTCCTCATTTTCTTTTTTATGTAACTTAAATTTTTCTTGAAGTGTTAACAGGTTTATAACAAAAAAATACAAAAGCAAACCATACCATACATTGTGATTTATGTTAACACATAGGGGCTGATTTACTAAGACACGAATTCGAATCCGAATTGGAAAAATTCCGATTGGAAAACGAACATTTTGCGACTTTTTCGTATTTTTTGCGATTTTTTTGGCGCCTTTACGGAAATTATCGCAACTTTTTTGTTACCAATACGATTTGCGCGAAAAAACGCGAGTTTTTCGTAGCCATTACGACTTGCGCGAAAAAACGTGAGTTTTTCGTAGCCATTCCGAAAGTTGCGCAAAATCTGGCGATTTTTTCGTAGCGTTAAAACTTGCGCGAAAAGTCGCGATTTTTTCGTAGAGTTAAAACTTGCATGAAACGTCGCGCCTTTTAAGTTTTAACGCTACGAAAAAGGCGCGACTTTTCGCGCAAGTTTTAACGCTACGAAAAAATCGCCAGATTTTGCGCAACTTTCGGAATGGCTACGAAAAACTCGCGCTTTTTCGCGCAAATCGTATTGGTAACGAAAAAGTCGCAATAATTTCCGAAAAAATCGCAAAATACCGATCATTACGAAAAAAACGCAATCGGACGCATTCGGCCCGTTCGTGGGTTAGTAAATGTGCCCCCTAGTATTGGTCTTCAAGCTATATGCAAGACAAGGGACAGCTAGGCCTCCTTCTGAACATCATAACAGTTCTGAGTATTCGGTGCCCAGACTTACACCATATAAACTTGAAGAAGGCTGTTTGGCGATCTTAAGGTATGGGCACAGGCAGGGTCTCAAAAAGATTTGGGAGAATAGTCATCTTTATTGCTGTAATTCTTCCTAATCCCCAGATAGTAGGGGAGTCCCATTTGTGGAGGCTTTATTCACTGTATAAGTGGGGGGTAGTTATGATGGGATACGGTGCCATATGTTTCAGTTAAGTGGATTTCTAGATATTTCAGTGCGTAGTCCCTCCATTTGTAGCGAAAGGTCGCCGATTTGAATTTTTTTTCCATTGATAGGTTCAGGGGTAGGGCTTCCATTTTATCTATATTTAATTCTAATGCTGATATTTCTCTCTAGGAAGGCTCTCCGTTGATGATGTATCTCATTTTGTAAGTGTGCTGGGGATCTGGTAGATAATAGAGTGATGTATTTCAGCAATTTCTGTGGGAGCATAATCCATCCTGCCTTCCATTAACATTATTGTGGTTATAGCAGATTGTATCTGTTGATCTTTTAATTACTTAGCTAGGAGGAAGAGTGGGTTTATCTCCCCGTAGTATTTTTGTTTGGTTTAGTATAATGCTTTTTCAATGTCTTCTGCTTTTAGAGATTTTTTTTGTATTCAAATCTTTATTAATGCACAAAGACAAACAACTCCTTTTATTGCTTTTAGAGATTTTATGTGCTTACAGACCAGGGAGATTTCCTTTAATACTTTCTCCATGGGGTTTCTATGTGCTATACCTTCAAGGTCTTTCAATTTTCGCTCAAGAGTGTTTCTTGTGTGAAGTTTAGATTTTTTCTTATGGAAGGACATCGATATAAGTTTACCCCTGAGGACTGCTTTATGGGCTTCCCACAGCATGCAGTTACAGAGTTTAGTTTGCCTTGAAATTGTTTGCATAACTTCTGAACATGTATGTGGTTTGCTTAAAAAAGTTTAATCTCCTTGGGGTCTTGGATAATTCTATGTCAGGCACTACTGCCGAGTGGTCAGACCTGTGAATCGGGATGGCATTGGACGATATAATATTATCAATAGGATGGTGGACACGCCACACATCTTGTTGACCAGTTGTCTAAACTTCCGACACTGAGTTTCGTAGTCATTTTGTAAGGAGGGGGGTGATCCGTCTCTGAATTCAGGAAATACCAAACTCACCTCTGAAAAAGATCTTGGCTAAGGTGGATCTAAGAAATGCAAAGTGGTTTGTGTTAGGGGAGTAAATGTTTGCTATTCTAAGGGGGTTTCCCACTATGGTCCCTTCGGTAATTAGGTAGCGACCATTCGGGTCTGAGAGAACATTGTGACTTCAAATGGGCAGTCTTTCTGGAACATAGTGAGAAGGCTGGCCCTCTTGCTTGAAATGCTTTGGGCTACAGATTTGTTGAGGGTTTTGGTTTGGTTTTATGAGGCTTTAAAATGAGACTTGCAGCATTACAATTTCCAGTTTGAGCCTATGGATCTCCCATAAGGGATCATTTCATAACACTAGTAAGGCCGTTAACATTTAGGGTCAATATTTTCACCATTTCATAGGTTAAAACACAAAAGGCTATGAATACAGATTGGGGTTCCAACCTAAAACACAGAGAAGGCCTAGATACGTATATGGATGCGTAGCATAAGAACCCATGAAGTCGGATGTAGCCCTGTAGGAACTGTAAACTAATTAACAAATTAAAAAACAGCATAAGCTATGAGAAAAGCAACCACATCCAGCTGAAGGATAGCGTGTTTTAGTATGGAGGCATATAGATTGGCTGTGGGTGGCTTAAGGTGTTTGAAAACTCACAGTAGTGTTAACCATGTGTATGAGGTTGCAGGTGCATCAGTTAAACCATAACAGGTTAAGCACTATACAGGCCAACCCAGCCCAGTCAGTGGAGCATCCATGTCTACCATGGAGTGTGTGTTTTAAATGATGTGTACTTACAAGAGGCCTCCATTATAGCATGTCTTTTGCTAATTGTCATGGTGTGAGTTTGGAGTATCTGAAAGTGGACTCTGATGGTTTAGTTGCTGTGGTCTTTCCTTTCTCCCAGGTGGGCTTCAGTTTCTCCTGCTGTCTGAGCTGCCCATTGGGAGATTGTTGTTACTGATCTTGAGACGGAACACTCTGTGTCTTGAGGAACTGGAGGCCTTGAGTTGGATCCTTGAGTGCTATAAGTTTAAATGGGAAACCCCAGCGATATGCAGTGCCTTGTTCTCTGAGATTTTGAATTCCCTTCGTTTAGCCAGTGTTATGGGGGAGAGATAGTTGAACATTTGGACCAGATGGCCTTGGTGGTCGATAGGTGGCATTCCATGTTTTAGCAATGATACTTTCTTTGTTTTCAAAATAGTTTAAGCACTCTAGGATGTCTCAGGGTGTGGTGGAGTTGTCTCCTCTTCTTTTACATTTGCAGCCTTTTGCTGCTGTTTACCTGTTCCCTGGTACTTACATCACTGGTGGCACAAAGGCCATTGCGCCTGAGTCAGCACTGTTATGTGTAATGTACAGTATATGTATATTATATATCGGTTTCTGTTCAATATTGCACATATAGCAAAGCATTATCTGGATAATTATGTATAGTAAAACTAAACTAAAAACACTAAATAATAATGAGCAAACCTGTTAAATCTTTGAATGACTTATAGGCCTTCAAACCAAATCTCTTTCGATATTCATTAAAAGGTTGTAGCCTGAGTTTTCGAGATTCTTCAATAACTCCTGCAGCCACCTTCAGCAGGCCCGGGTGATGGTTCTTTCCTCCACCAATCTATAGGGAAAAAAAATACACAATTATTCATTTTATTTTTACCTGTTTTCTACCAAGTTGATCAGTTTTGTCCTGTCCATGGATTGTGCTAATTCATTGCGTTTGCTGTGTGGTAAAGATGAAATCATTCACTTGTGCTGAAGGTGAGTCACTCGCCACATGGAATTCTGTGACACAATGAATAAAGCAAATAAGAAATGCCAAGAGAAAATAGAAATGTATCTCTAGACATAAGTGTAGGGCGGAAGAGGAGAGAGTTCTTCATTAGATCTGGCTATGCATACTGGCACGGTACAAAGCCCATTACTTTGGTCATGTATTACTTGCCCACAGACTCAAAGGCCAAACACAAGAAATAGTAATGCAAGCTCAAATGCTCAAGTCTGAATAGAAGTTTGTGCTGACAAGAAAGGGACTCTGATGAGACTGCTTGATCAGGCAAACCACATGACACTCTGTGCTGCATGCATCACTTTTGGTCGTGTGAACAGGGAAGTAAAAAATTTTAATTTTAAGTAAAAGATTACAAAGGATTCGGGTTTGGCCAAACCCAAAAATAGTGGGTTCAGTGCATCTCTATATGAAACAGATGCCCTTTCCATAAAGCGGGTTGTCACGCCAGGGCAGTGACGTCTCAGAGACCAGCCAACAGACTCATCCCAACAGGCTTGGGGGTTTTTTGCTTTATTGACAGAGAATATTCAATATGTGCTAAAGGGTGTAGTCCCATGACTAGCCACAGGAGGGCAGCACCAGCAAGCAGTTCTGCACACAGACAGATAATCTACTCTACAGTTATAAACTCACTCCACAAAAAAGCCAGACAAAGTGAAAGTGATGTGCAGCCCTTCTCCAGGCTGGGCAACATGGAGCTCATTTATAAACACTGGGCAAATTTGTACCTGGGCAGTAACCTATAGAAACCAATCAGTGGTTACATTTTTTACAGCCAGCTGCAAAACACTGAAAGCAATCATCTGATTGGTTACCATGTGTTACTTCCAAGGTGCAAATTTGACCAGTGTTTATAAATGACCCCCAACCTGCACCACTGGCACCTGTCAGTTACACAGGACCAAAGCCAACCCCGCCTCCCAGTCTCTCACATCAGCTACTCCACTCACTTCCTTTTCCTGTGTAAAGTCACTTCCAGGTTGTATTTCCTTCCCTGGGGTGCCATCCCTTACTGAGATTGGCCAGTTTAGAAAATGATTGAACAGTCCTTCATAAACAATAGATTATTTTAAGCCCTCACCGTGTGATTGGGGCTGTGTGGGGACAGTGGGATTAAATTGTCAAGAATATTTCTGCAAGAACCAACAGACACCAGAAAATTTGTGAAAGGCATTTGTATATCCCCTCTGTGGATGCCATGGAATGTATATTTATTACATATATATAGTGAATACAGCATCCCCTATTATAAAATATAGGGTTATTATATCTTCTAATATATTTTACAACAGGGGATACTGTATTTATTATAATATACAAGTTTTAGTGAGTCGCGTCACAGAAGTTACATCACTAAGCTCCGATTTTAACTGATGACATCACTAAACACCGTTTATAAGGATAGAATTTACATTTGGTGTCATAGGGAAATGACCAAACTGTATATTTATAACAGCAATAGACCCACTGCCTTTGTGCTATACTAACACTTAGGGGCACATTTACTAACCCACGAACGGGCCGAATGCGTCCGATTGCGTTTTTTTCGTAATGATCGGTAATTTTGCGATTTTTTCGGCGTCTTTACGATTTTTGCATAAAAACGCGAGTTTTTCATAGCCATTACGAAAGTTGCGCAAAGTCGCGATTTTTTCGTAGCGTTAAAACTTGCGCGAAACGCCGCGCCTTTTAAGTTTTAACGCTACGAAAAAGGCGCGACTTTGCGCGCAAGTGTTAACGCTACGAAAAAATCGCGACTTTGCGCAACTTTCGTAATGGCTACGAAAAACTCGCGTTTTTACGCAAAAATCGTAAAGACGCCGAAAAACTCGCGTTTTTACGCAAAAATCGTACGAAACAATCGCAAAATGTTCATTTCCAATCGGAATTTTTCCAATTCGGATTCGAAATCGTGTCTTAGTAAATCAGCCCCTTAATCTCCAGTTCCTGGCAGGTCTGACACCGTATGATGGTGCCATTATTTAAAAAGGAATTTTGTTCTCATTAAGATATATTTTAACATCAATGTTAGGAAAGATGACACGATATTGGAATACATTTCAGATTACTATCTTGAGTACGTCTAAGGATGCTTTTATGCACTTTAGATTGTGCCAGGCAAATCACATAGCCTTTTACATGGAGGTAAGCAGAATTTCTTGGGGTGCAGATTTACTTAAATGTTTTTTTCTTTTTAATTTTTAGAGATTTGGGGGACCGAACAACAAATTGGTAATACTGATAAGTCAGTGGCGTAGCTATAAAGGAAGCAGCCCTCCCAGTCTGGGGGGGGGGGGGGTTGAGGACAGGAAAGCCAGGACCGTTGGGTGTGCTTCCATTATTTTGCAAAGATTCAGCAGCTATCTGGTTGCTAGGGTCCAACTATTTTTAGCAACCAGGAAATGGTTTGAATTAGAGACCTGTTTATAAATACGAGAGGACCTGAATAGAAAAATAAATTATAAGTAACAATAACAATACAGAGCAATGGGTTATTGATTGCTGGGGTCAGTGACCCCAATTTGAAAGCTGGAAAGAGTCAGAAGAAGAAGGCAAATAATTTAAAAATGATAAAAAAAATAAACAATGGAGACCAGTTGAAAAGTTGCTTAGAACTGACCATTCTATAACATACTAAAAGTTAATGTCAATGTCAACACATGCAAAGAGTTGGCTCTTTTTGTCCAACCACACTTTGCTGCTAGATTCTTGTAATTTGTGTAAATTGTTAGAGCTACATTCAGCTTGAGGTGCCCAAAAGCATAGCATGAAGGCAATTGTCCAGTGTAGGAGATTTATCCTTGAGTTAATACCACTGGCAATTCAACATCTAAAAAATTGTGTAATTTGTTTTTACATATTTGTACTGAATTACTACCCCTTAGGCAATTAATTCTATCACTTTAATTACACGGTACCCATTTATATTGTGATGCATACTGCTCCACTTACAAGGAAAGATCACATGACTTGAGGCAGCATATTACCTTTCAAAAAAGCATTCTCCAACACAAGTTTTCCTTTGTATAAACTTATCATTTTACACATCAGTTATTACAGTTTCACAGTAAAAGAAAAGGCTAGACATTTTTCATTACCTTGCCAGCAATTTGTTTTGTAAAAGATTCCACCAGAGCCTCAACTCCATAGTCTAAAAGAATGGATGTATTGTAGAGAAAGCGGCTGTGGCTGTATTCATCTTCCAGTATTTGAAATTTCTCCGGAATAAGAGGATGCCAGTGATATAACTGGTTGAACTCAACAGCAATCCGATTCCTGTACTGGAACTGCACGCCGAACAATAATTCTGGATCAAATTTCAGTTTCAGATAATATCCACTCAGGTGCTGCACGTAGTCTTCAATGACGATCTTTATAGTCTCCCCTGTGTATAGGACAGCGCGTGGTTACTAACTTGCAGGCCCACAACGGTACCTCGTTTTATTGCCACTCAAGTCTGGGTATTAAAACAACTGAAATAATTGTACCTTTTGTATATTGCTAAGAAGCAAAATGCTGGTAAATAATAAGGTATAACCATTATGAACATGGATAAGTAGTAGAGGTAGGCAGGCAATTCCTATCTTACATAATGTCAAAATAATACATACTGTAGGGACCTATAGGATTAATAGCCCCTATAACTTTTATTACCACAGGTTCAGTTGCTGGGCAAGAGGGTATCTAAATAAATTAATTTATATTTATATTCTATTGGCAAGCAGATAGGGTGACCACTTCCTGCCTCACTTTGATATAGTGCTCTACATGTGATGCTGCCTGTACCACTTGTCTCGGAAAAACTGTGTTGTGAGTAAATACTATGGACGTTCAATAAACTCTCTGTTTTGTTGTTTGCAAGAACCTCTGGCACCCTCTGTCTTTATGTTTTTGTATAGCAACAAGAGAAATGTAGTTGCACAACACCCTCATCTTGCTCTTCCACTTAGTGAAGGCCCAATCTGGATGTAACCCATGTTCTACTGGTACTAGTCCAGTTGAGCCGAAATAGAGGTAATCTTTCATCTTTAGATTAACTCATATAAACTAGTTCTAAACATTTTTCAGGGTCATGCAATTAATTCACTGAACAAATTTTAGGTCTTGTGGTTAAGAAATCCTCCTTCTATATAGTTACATATAGTTACATAGTTACATAGGGTTGAAAAAAGACCATTGTCCATCAAGTTCAACCCATCCGAGTAAACCCAGCACACAACCTATACTAACCAATCTATCCACTCACATACATAAACTGTATATACAACCAGTAATACTAACTGTAGATATTAGTATCACAATAGCCTTGGATATTCTGCATATCAGTCTGCACATTACTTACTTGAAAAGATACGTGTCCATCAGGATCAAACTATTGCCCAGGTGAACCCCCCCTAACTTCTAGTTCATCCAGAGGAGGATGAAAATTTACTCATCTTCAGTAAGGCTCAGGGGCCTATAAATATGGGGCACCTGTGGGGCCATGCCTAGAGTAGCAGCTTTAGGGGGCAGCTCATTAATGGCTATATATATATATATATATATATACATATATATATATATATATATATATATATATTGAAAAAAATATATGGCTGTTCATGTATTTTTCAATATATAATTGATTGTTTGCAATAGATCCGGTGTTGCTGGTCTTTTTTTCAATATTTAAATTCTTTTACCGTGCACCTGGGATGAGGATTGAAGCGGTGTGCCACCCTTGGTTCGATATATATATATATATATATATATATATATATATATATAAATCCCCTTTACTGAATAAGGTTTGGGCTATAGTTCCTACCGAATTACTAACACACTTTCATACTGATCTGTAAATTACACTTTTAGAGACAGAAAGAGTTAATACTGGTACTCTCTCCAAATACTATGATTAGTGTGAGAGCAAAAAATGAATAAAAGCTAATTGCTGATTGGTTACTATGGTTAAATAAATCCATAATCAGTGGGCTAAGTAATCTGCAAAAGAAATAATGTTGGGTTACTTACCTATAAGAATTAGTCTTGTAGTTTGAAACAGCTGCTCATCATCCCAAGTAGGGTGCTCCTTCTTCAGAATATCACAAACCCTATTGTGTTCACGGAGCCAAAGGGTTGCATACATCATCAATCCAGGGAGGAGTCCAAATACCTCCTGCCCTACGGCAAACTGCTTTTCCTTGGGGACATTGTCTGGATAAATCATGAAGACTGGAGCCTCGACCACTGTTGGCGGATATATATCCCCATTTATTATCTAAAGCACGAAGAAATCCATGAAGAAACATATGGCTTTGATGTTAATGTTAAGATAATTTCACAGAACAGTTGGGGCAAAGTAGAGTTTTTAGATGGAAAGTTTCATGCACATATAACATATGCCAGCCTGAGATACACCTGCCACTGTGGTGTTATGCTGAAGGTTGATGTGGTGGCAGTTTGTGGCCCTACAGGGTCTACAGATAGCATAATGTGTGTCTTATTATACTTTTAATAAATAAATAAGCCCATTGATAGCTTGGGAGCCAAATCTGGTTGGCCTGGCAGGAAGATGATAAGAGGGGCATTGGAATGGTAGCAGGAACTTAACTCCAGGCGAAGCGACAAGGCCTTTATTTATTAGCAATTTAAGATTTCTTCGTAGAATCAGTCAATTTACCAATATTTCGGGGCTCTCAGTTAAACATCTAATTACACCACTGGATGGTAGCGAGGGGCATGTTTTTGGCCCAAGATATCATTCATTATAAATGGACTCATGGACATCGTCACATGGATTCTGAAGGAGATCTAAAACACACCTGATACTTGAGTTTTCCATCTGTGAAGAGACGAAGCATATGCTGGCGTTCCAAACTGTCTCCATAAATATGGCTAAGATCAACCTACAGAAGAGAATGACCAAGTCATTTGTACGATAAACAACCAGTGCTTGTGCATAACAGGTACACCTTTCAGTAAACCTAATAAAGTCCTTTTCCACCAATCTCACTATTTCAACAAATGCAATCCCAAGTTCACATATATACATATACAATATACACATTATACATATGCATTATATACATATACAATATATGCATATACTTGCCATCAGACATTCTTAGTGTAAATATGTTAGGCCATGCATTGTCTATTAGGGCACTCAGTTTTCTAAACCTATAATGGTGCTCTTATTTTGAAATAGATGCAATCACCATAGCCGTTGTCTGTGTAGATATTGGTGTTTTGGGTTCATGCTATAATCACTTATATATTAGTTATTATCAAAGCACAAAGATTTAGAACAGGGCACAGGCACAGAACAACTGCAATTGTAGGATGATTTTAGGCATCAAGATTCTATTTGCTTGGGTCTTAGAATGTTTATACGGAACATGGAATGTATCCGATGTCTCCGGGCACAGGTATTCCTAGTGACTTCATGGGTATAGGCCATTCTATTTGCTTGGGTCTTAGAATGTTTATACAGAATAAGGAATGTATCAGATGTCTCCGGGCACAGGTATTCCTAGTGACTTCATGGGTATAGGCCATTCTATTTGCTTGGGTCTTAGAATGTTTATACAGAACAGGGAATGTATCAGATGTCTCCGGGCACAGGTATTCCTAGTGACTTCATGGGTATAGGCCATTCTATTTGCTTTGGTCTTAGAATGTTTATACAGAATAAGGAATGTATCAGATGTCTCCGGGCACAGGTATTCCTAGTGACTTCATGGGTATAGGCCATTCTATTTGCTTAGGTCTTAGAATGTTTATACGGAACATGGGATGTATCAGATGTCTCCTGCTGGAGATTTCTCCCGTCCTGTCCCTAGTGTTCCATATGCAAGATAAATGGATGCACATGCACACAAGGGGGGCATCATCTGGGGGCCAGCAGATAAATCGGGTGCTGAACAGACTGCCTTGTGAGCCAGTTGTCTGGTTTTCCTTTTTAACTTTACAGGGGTTACAGACAAAAACAATTAGAGAATTCAGTCAGAAATAGACTTGTGTATACAAGATTACAATTGTTTGAAAATATAATTGCCATTGAAAGCTGTATACAGTATGTCTGCCCTTTGCTATTCTCTGCACTGGTTCTGACTGCCTGTACCTTTGAAACAATGCTGCAGAAGACTTGCAGTTGAAAGTAAAATCTGCCTGTCCTTTGCTTTTCTATGCACTGGTGGTTGTGACTACATTTACCATTAAACTGACTACATTAAACCATTACCAGTGTTGCAGTTGTCAGCTCATCTCCTGATAAAACAATACTCCCACAATGCTTTGCACACTTCTGTCATTCTTTTATTTATAAGCCAGCTAATCACAGAACGTGCAAATCTTGGAATGATGGAGTTGCTCTCTTGGCTGGAGGGTCACTGACTACTGGAACATTATTCCAACATTAGAGTAATGGCACACCAGGAGATTTATCGCTCGCTGTTAAATCTTTGTTTCCCTGGGCAAACAATCTCCTGAAAAAGACCTTCTATGGCATAACATTAAGAGTGTTGTAAGTAACACTAGTAGGCAATCTGCCGTAATCACTGGAACATGAGAAGGGAGGGAGTAATAACTTTCACTTGTGGAGATCTTATAATTATGCTATGGAAAGTCTTTTTTGCATCTCTTTGCAGAATATAGCAAAACCACAATGATGTTGTGGCCACAAAATTCACATAGACAGAGACTACAAGCCCTCTGCACCAACCCATAATCAATATATATATGCTTACCCTTGGAAAGCATGTTGCAGGAAAAACTTGTCCTGTGAAAAATGTATATTGAAGCAGTAGAATTGTTAATGAATCAGATGAAAGTGAGTGTAGGACTGGCCAGACTGGGGATGACTTTGATGTTGCTGGCAAGCTTGGATACATTGCAATATATGGACAAACAATCCCTGTTTTGCTTGAAGGGATGGACGTTTCTTGGTAGCTCAATGTCTTAGTTTCCTACATATATTTATACTAGGGATGCACCGAATCCAGGATTCAGTTTGGGATTCGCCAAGATTCGGCCTTTTTCAGTAGGATACAGATTCTGCCAAATCCATGCTCCTGGCTGAACCAAATCCTTAAAATCCAATTGACTTTTTGTAACATAAACAGAAGTTGAAATTTTTTTACTGTGCACTCAGCACACGGTTTTATTTAACAATTTCTTTACCTAATTTACATATGCAAGTTAGGATTCGGACTCGATTTGGTATTTGGCCAAATGCCAAAATAACAGATTCGGTGCATCCCTAATATATATGTACATACTTTAGAGATGCCCCGAATAAATAAGTGCATGGTGTGCATCAGCATTTTTCTTAATTTGATATACATATAGATTGATAATGGGTCAGTGCAGAGAACTTTGGCTTATTCCGCAAACTAGTTTTCCCACAATGAGAAAATGTGGTTATGCTAGGCTATTAACAAAGTTTTATTAGTAAAATATATTGCCAATAAGACTTCACTGGTACAAACTATAGGGATCATTTACAAAGTGAAAAAACAGGAGCAATTCACCATGCTTTTTACATTTTACTCCCTGTACATTGTGACGCACAAGTCAGGAAGTATTGGTTGGCTCGGGCAGAAATAGGGCCTTGTACTTACCATTGCCTTGCACCCGCTAGCACTGCCCGCTAGCACCTAGTGCTGGATTTCAGAGAGCAGCCAGACCCCAGACATAAGTACTTTTAGGAAAAGCACTAAGAGACTTATATTTAAGTCATACAAGTGGGAAGAATGATTCCCCTTGGGCAAGAATAAAACCCATGGCTGTAAGGCTTGTGGCTCACATTACATGCATTGGTTTGGTAAAATCCATTTGCACAGTAACAGGTGGATTCCAGTCTTGTCAATGCACATGCATATGGGGCAAAGAGGGGCCGAATCAGCAGTGTATTTACAGCAAAAAACATTCAAACATGCTTTGTTTGACATCATTGTAAAACCCAAATTTGTTTAAAGGGCTGTACTCATGGATACTTTTCTTTATAAAAGCTGCATTCACACCTCTTTATATTATTCTTGGCCTTTAACCCATTTTGGAATACAAGGAAACATGCAACTTACACCATGACCGAATCCTTTAATGAAACCCCGTCCCATCCTGCCATATGTCTTGAAAAACTGATGCGTGAAATGCTGGGCAAAGAAGGCAAACAGGAGGTTTGTGCCTTGCGGGTCTGGGATGAATTTTTCTCTTTTCAGAAATGTCTCCACAAGAAGAGAAGCGTCTGGGAGTTCCATCTTTCCTGAATCAGATAAAGAGTAAATAGTTTGGATGGCAAGGTTTACTTTTTTGGAGAGACATCTGGTGGATGTTTAGATTAGACACAAAAACACCAGGAGGAATACACAAAGAATGGGATATAAAGCACTTTATAGATTAGCAATGATTAATCACAAGAGTGAGAATATGTATGGGATGAAGCAATATGGCTTTTAGTCTTCTAAACCTTATATTTGCCAAATGCGTGCAATAAATTCTACAAAAATTTATCATTTATGTTTTTAACCTGGTAGGTTTAATTAGTGAGTATGGATATGTATTTTAGAATGAGTAACACTCAATATTCTCTCAATATTATGTTAAAATGTATCTTTGCCTTTATGAGCATTCATCTTGTATATATTATGTACTTATAAATATTAGAATTGTATTTACCTTTAAAGAGTATTTACATCTACTATTAAATAATATTTACCTTTAAAGTTTTGGTGGAAGCATGGGAATCACATGTTACTGGGTTACTGTGAAGAAGTGCCAGAAGTTATGGGCAAGAAATGCACATTACGTACATAGCAACACAGTAACATAGTAAGTTGAAAAAGGACACACGTCCATCAACTTCAACCTTAATGCCTATATATAACCTGCCTAACTGGTAGTTGGCTCCAGAGGAAAACCCTTCTGAAGCCTTTCTAATTTGCCGCAGAGGGGAAAAAAATGCCTTCCTGACTCCAAGATGGCAATCGGGCCAGTCCCTGGATTAACTTGTACGTAGAGCTTCCATAAACCATAACAAATGAGGGAATCACTTGCTAAAAAGCCATCTTGCCCTTCTTGAAGCTAATTCAGTGCTGTTACAAGGAGAGGGCTGGATATTTCTCATACAGCATGTACGAGAACCAAAACAAAAATTATGTCATAAAATGAAGTTTGTGGAGCCTTAGAACTGGTTGGGGGCCATAAATATCCTTTGGAGGGCCACATCCAGCCTGCAGGCCTCCAGTTGGACAGCCCTGATCTAATGTATCTGCCAGTACGACTGATTCAGGAAAATAATTCCACAACTTCACATCTCTTATGATGGACTCCTAAGGGAGAAAAGATGGCTTACTCATTTGCCAGTCTGCTTATAGAATGGCAAAAGGAGCTCCACATCTTTAGAACATTTACTGGTTTCTTTTGATAACCCAGGATGTGTCACAGGAATTATTCAATATTTTTGAATACTAAACAGGCACAGTGTCATTTTATATAAAATGCAACCTTCTCCCAACTCTGAAGGACTCATTTTTAGTCCCTGGGCCACCATATTTGTTACTCATTCTAGACTGGGAGCTGTACAATGATTGTCTATGCTGAAGTACTGTTTATATTTGTTCCTATTGAAAGTTCTGACCCCCAAGGCAGGTCATGCATTCCTAGAAATAAGCAGTGTGTAGAATGTTTGTATTCCCTATATAAGTTAAAAATAGAGGGCTCATTTATGACGCAAAATAGGACATTGCGGGAATTGACACCAGTCATTAAAGGTACTTGCATCCAAAGCCGCTCCTTGCACAACTGTAGAGTTGTCTCCTGTTCTAAATTGGGCACAAGTGCATTTATTGACATCCAGGGTTTATATATACAGTCCAAAAAATGCATACAAACAGAAGTTTGCTTGTGCAATGGCTTGTCAATTCTATTATAAAGGTAGGACTCAACCCATAGGTGTCTGTTGCCACATAAAGGAAGAAGAAAGTGTGGATCACTGGACTCAGGAGGGGCATTTTATATCTAGCTGGGTATGGTGGTGGGAGTGATTTTAATTGTGTAGATGTAACCATGAAAAGTATATGTGTGATTCCACTGGAACCTGTGTATTATAGGTATTTTGATTTGGGAGGTGTGTGTTGACCTTGCTATGGCCAGAAGCTTCAGAAAGGTTCTCCAGTCTTATTGGATGTTTGGGTTACCATGACATGTTTTATTGCACATTTGGTGTGTCCTTTATTAACTGATTTATTACCTTTATTAAATATACAAAAATTCATATTGGTATTGCCTTGTTCCTCTCTTGTATAGATTCCGAGTTTCTATTGAGCAATCTGGTATATTAAATACATGACTGCATTTCTTCTATCTATTCATATCAATAATTAATTATAGGCTTTAAAACTACTGCATAGATAATATTTATATAATACAAGAGATGATTCACGCATAAACCCATTCTTCATCACTGTCCCACGCCTCTGGAATGCTCGACCATTTCCCATCAGACAAGCTCTCACACTAACACAACACTTACAGTTCATTAGAAATCACTTTCTAAAGGAAACATTATAGTCAACAGACTTCCCCTGCCAACAATGGCTCTCTGACTTGTTACTTGTTCCTTGTCCCTTGACACTTGTTCCTCTCCCTATTTTTTTCTGTCTGTCTCCACTTCCTCGGAGACTTGTAAGATCTTTTAGGAAGGACCTTGTTCCAGCTTGAAACTTGTATTATTCTTACAGGATGTAAACTCCGAAATGAAATAATGTCTGTAAATCTAAACGAGTTTCTAAGCACTTTTCTGATATACCTTAAGTACAAATTTTCAGTGGTTTTAAAGTTATTTTAATCTTTGTCTGTAACACTTGTGATAATAATATGGGATCAGTTCAAGCAAAGGACTGCATATTCTTTTATTATACGGTGGCAATGTTCCAAGTTTTAGGTGATTCTGTATTAGGATATACTGTATGAACTGGTTTATTTGGTAACCAGAGTCAACAGGAACTAGAAACATGAATGGGAAATAAAATTACACATATAAATAAATATTCCCATATTTTTTTAGCTTATAAATAAAATTAACTAGATCTTTGTAAAGAAACTTGCAAGCATCCTAAATGACAAGAAAAAATGTAAAACAAAATATGGACTGTGCCCTTTCCAATTAAACACACCATATACCTACTAATGGCGGAAAGCAAAACATCAAATGAAAGATGTACAAAATTAACAAGATTCCCATGTAAAACTGCTTGCTGTAAACACACTGAGAAAACCGAAGTAGTGGGGAAACTACAGAAGAACCAGTTGTTATTATGTTTTTATACATACTTCATGCTGTATATGCCTGAATTCAGGAGCATCAGAATCCCACACATTATTAGGAACCTGACTCTGATCCATTCCCTTTCTCTCCCATCCCACCACTCATCTTCCTCCTTGTTACCCTAATTCAGGGGTCCCCAACCTTATTTACTCGTGAGCCACAGTCAAATGTAAAAAGACTTGGGGAGCAACACAAGCACCATAAAAGTTCATGGAGGATCCAAATAAGGGCTAAGATTGGCTATTAGGCAGCCTCTATGCACATTATCAGCTTACAGGGGGCTTTATTTGGTAGGAAATCGTTTTTATTCAACTAAAACTTGCCCCCAAGTCAGGAATTCAAAAATAACTACCTGGTTTGGGGGCACTGAGAGCAACATCCAAGGGGTTGAGGAGCAACATGTTGCCCCGGAGCCACTGGTTGGGGATCACTGCCCTAATTCTTTCTAAAGAGGGCAGGACGATTGATACCTTGATACATCTTGCTGTATTATGGACTCTACACCATAAATACAAAAGGGGGGATTTATGTCATGGAAATCAGAATGCAAAGTGGAAAAACGACGCAGTCTGAATTTTTTTGCATTTTGTACCTGTATATATATATATTTGCAAATAAATCCACGTCTTCAAGTCTTATTACAAATTGAAATCCCCACTCCTTCTCAGACCACCTTCAGGTTTGATTATATTACTCCTTTTAGTATAAATATAAGTTCATGAGATAGAGAGAGAGATATGTAAGAGATGCAATAAATTTACTTTACAGTTGAAACACCATAAACTGCATTTTTTTAAATGACATGAAAATCTGAACTTTTGAACCTACTGTGGCATGACAAGGCCAGAGAATGGAATATTTACAGTGAAATGTTATTTAGCCCTCTGCAAATATTTATCATTTAGTCCGATATACTGGCCAAACTCCTAAAATTCTTTTGCTCAAAGCAATAAAGAGTGTATTAACAAAATATATGCTTTACATTTTTGTCCCGAGATGTTTTTGTATATACAGAGTCTGGATTGACGCTAAAATGACATTCACTCTGTCTGTTGATGCAGGGAACCCTGGACTACATTGAAGATGGCGGTAGCTCCAGGGTCCCACACTGACAATAGGTGTACATGTGCATGAAGAGGCAGTATGGACACAATGGAACTTGCCACAACTGTTAATGAATCTTCAAGAGGCACCAACACTAGGCAGCTAGAATAGGATATTTATTTTTCAGTTGTAGGAAGAATCTGAAAAGCATAAACAAAATTGGAGTGTATTCTGCAACCCTGACTCACACAGAGATGCCTCGGGGAAAAACCTCTGGTTCCCAAACTGTGGGACAACCCTTCTGGGAGGGGAGGTTTTGCAGAAGCGGCAGATGGGAGCTCATCCTGATGGTGTGAGAATATGAGGAGAATGGCCACATGCTTTCCTAAATTTCTTGATTTACATAGCCTTGTCCAAAGTTTCCATGACTACTAAGGCAGTCAGTGGCTACTATAGTGAATATGCCCTGGATACCTATCAAATTTCTGATACAGAGACAACCTCTCCCCTCTCAAGACAGAAGGGCACTGAACTGATCTTGTTCTCTTATGAAGGAAATATGTCATCTTAGTGGGTGTGAAAAATCACACTGTCGCCCCTTCGCAAAGTGTGGCTAGTGGCAGGGTTCAGAACCACTTGACGGCGTAATTAGAAATCCGGAATTGAAAACAACCAAACAGAAGTTCAAAACAAGGAGCTAAACAGTTTAAAGGATTTGCTTATTCTTACTTCCACTATTTTTTTAGTGAACTGTAACGGGGATAATTAGCAGTACATTTAGGTTTTCACTGCAGGTTTTGACCTAGCTAAAAAGTAAAAAGTACTGTATATACTCGAGTATAAGCCGATCCGAATATAAGCCGAGGTACCTAAGTTCACCTTCAAAAACTGGAAAAACTTATTGACTCAAGCCTAGGGTGGGAAATGCAGCAGCTACTGCTAAGTTTTAATAATAAAAATAAATACCAATAAAATTACATTAATTGAGGCATCAGTTGGGTATATGTTTTTCAATACTTATTTCAAAGAAAAACAGTAAACTAGCTCTGTAAGTGGAGAAGAGGGTCAACAAAAACAATGAGTACTACCCCACGCTCATTGCACATTGGCAAACTGGTGGCAGTCCCGATCCCAGAGGAGATGTAAGGGGAAATAAGTATTGCTAGTGGGAGCCTAGGCCAGGGCACTGGAGGGTCTGGATGCGGTTGGCCTAATTTGCACACAAAGGAGAGAGGGTGCTAGTTTGGAGGGACCCATGGCACCCGACTTGAGTATAAGCTGAGGGTGACTTTTTCAGCACATTTTGAGTGCTGAAAAACTAGGCTTATACTCGAGTACTGTCTTTTGCCCAGTGAGAAATGTCCTGCTAATTAGAAAATGTTTTCTCTGATCAAAGAATTTTGTTGTCAGGTCCTGGAACCTGGAGTGTTTGTCTTGCCAGTCACTCCATTCCAATAGTCCAGTGCACACGGAAGTGCTCACTTACTACAGGATGGCTTTCATGTGGAAAGGTATTTAATTCTGATGAGGATGTTAGGAAGGTCTCTCTGAGAAGGACCAAGAGCAGAAAAGCTACTTGTCTGTGGAAGGTACTACCAGGTTGGCTGGGTGCTCACTACCACTGCTTGAAGTATCAGGAACATTTAACTGAGAGATGGAGCTCCTAGAAGTCTGGAAATAAAACAAGATGGCTGGGAAATCCCCTCAATGAATCTTCAGGACAATGAGGACAGGGGTTACCCCAAACACATGTTTTTTCTGCTGGTAGTCCACAAGGGATCCAGTGCAGTGGGGTATGGGGAAACTCACCGAATGTGTGAAGATAGCACCAAGTGGGCAGGAGTTATTATAAAAAATGCATGTTTTGCATACTGAAATGGGCACCTTACCTTAAAAAGAAGAAAGTTTTTGTTATGGACCTTTCAAGCCTCCAGTATGCATACTTAGAACAGGAGCTCCAACATAGTGTTGTGTGAGCCAGCCTGAATCCAACAATTTACCTCTAGGTTGGGCAGTTTAGAGCCAGTGCAGCCCTCTTTTTGCAGTTTGAACTCTGCCCACAGGCCTCGACACCCACAATTTAAGTGCACTTTTATTTTAAAACAGTTTAGCATCTTTTTTTTTTTTAAAAAAAGACCATTTGGAAAAAATAACAAAAGTTGCCATGGTATTCACGTCCAAAACCCAGAATGAGTTACTCATGAGGGGTTTCAAGCAGTCATAAATAGGCCCTTTGGTCTCTGTAAGTTCAAGAACTTACTAGAAAAGATGCTCTTTGGATCTTGAATTTACTAATACCAAATGTATCTCCAGCACTAATGTAAGTAAGTATGAAGGCAACAGTGATCATAACTTGTGAGCCAATTTTCATCTGCAAGTGTGTAATGGTGGGCAATGCACTTGATGCAGTTGCAACTGATGCATGCAGCTGTGCAGCTGAGCAGGGTTGGAAAAAAGCAAAGATTTTAAATTGTGAAAAATCTGGATAAATTCTTTGAAAACCACCACACCTAGATACACTCAATATACCTAGAGAAGAATCAGAGAAGGAACTTTATTGGTTTGGGGCACCAAGCTCAGAATGCCAACATAGCTTTCAGCAGCCTTCGGATCTTTTAATTACAGATTCACTTTAGTTGGGCATCAATTAAGATATGTAATTATATCTAGTATAAATAAATCTAAAGCAACTGGACTTGTTAAGTAATCATTGAAGATGTTCCACTACTCATCCGAGGTCCTCAGCATATGTATTCTTCCACTAATCCAATCACAATGGCACTATGTAACTCTTCAGAGAGGTGACACCTGAAACTCACAGAGGTGTGAATGCTGTGGATTACCAAAGTATCATGCAACTCATTGAAACAGGTGTTACTTGTTAGAGTTGCATGAATGGATTTGTGAAGAGTTTTGAAACTGCCGGGGTACAGATGTTAGAACAGCATTGCATGTAGCAGACATATGATGTAGAAGGCCCCCACCTCTGTTTAGGGATGGTTTCAGGAAAAACAAAGCAATGTTGTATATGCAGTCCAGTGTAGCGAGGAGTGCACAGACCTTTACATTGGGGAGACAAAGCAACTGCTCTCCAAGCAAATGGCTCAGCATAGAAGGGCGAACTCTACAGGCCAAGACTGCTGTATTTCTACACCTAAAAGACAAGGGACACTCCTTTGAGAATAGCAATGTCCAAATTTTGGACAAAGAAGACCGCTGGCTTGAAAGAGGTGTAAAAGAGGCTATTCATGTTAAAGTGGTGAAACCATCCCTAAACAGAGGCGGGGGGCTTCAACACCATCTGTCTGCTACATACAATGCTCTACAATAATCTTCATAGGCATATGTAACTATAATTTTAGGATTGGTTGTGCTATTTATAGTTGAATAATATCTGAGTAACGGTTTTCTAACACAGTATGGCCATGGCTGATTAAAATAATATGACTTCTTCCTTATTCAGAACTTCTGGGACTTTCCAGTCCAGCACATGGTGCTCGTAAGCATAACTTATATTTAACTACTTGATCACTAAGCAATATTAAAACTAATTACATATGCTGTTTCTGGGGCCTACAGGGCACATCTCTGCCTTGACAACTGTTTTGTCTTCTATATACAAAGCTGAGAGATCATTTAATGAAGGCTTTCTTTTAAATAGACCCAATTCTAATAATTTATGCATTCATGGCTGTTGACTCAGGGAGGTACCTTAGAAAGAAAATAGAATATGTGAAACAAAGGTCCAGGATGTGATGGTAATGACTACAGGCTACTAGTGATGAGCACATTTTTTCACCAGGCATGGATTGGCTGCAAAATTCCACGTTTCACCATCGGCAACATTGGCTGCAAAAATTCACAGTGACAAAAATATTTGGCGAAAGAAAAAAAGTCACGGTCACATAAAAAAACCCACGGTAGTGTCAAAAAAGTCATGTGAGTCAAAAAAAAGTCTGCTTTTCACAAATATTATTCTGTTTCATGAATTTTTGATCAGTTTGGCAAATTTTTTGCCAAAGCCAAACAGGACAGATTCACCCATTACTACAGGCTACTAAAAGAGCTAAGACTCTCGTGACTGTCGAACCACTTTCCTTAATCTTCCAGGATTCTTAGATGTCTGGCATGGTGCCATTATTAAAAAAGGAATGCTGTTCTAAGCAATTGCAATGGGTCCATGGTTACTTTTTACAAGTACATTAAAAGATGCTATAGATAGCAGGTGATATATATTAATCTAGGAAGGACAAAAGACCACTCCTTTAGACTGAACTTGATGTAACACAATTGGTTATTCACGATAACGAGGTGGAATGCCCTGCCAGGTAATGCTGTGATAGCAGATTCTATTTACACTTTTAAAGGGGTAGTTTATCCCATTGTTCAAGTCCAGTGAATAGGACTAGTATACTTTTTGCCTATTGTTGTAATGACAATAAATGTATGGCCATTGTTATTTCTTGATCTAGGCAGCACAAACAGGGAAAATGAAGTAACTCCATCTTTGTTTCTCGTGATGTAGATATATAAATTTCCATTGCACAGAAATGCCACTGCATAATGGACTTCTGCGTATCAGTGCATTTGCCTTTACAAAGGCTTTTATGCTGAAACATTGGGGTGATGGCATAACTTTCTACTTTCCAGATTTCTTTATTTGTCATTTCTGTTTGGTGGTATTTATATTCATTTGACCTGTATGGTGTAGAAAATGAATAGCAAATGTATATAAAAAATGTATTTGGTACTACAGGTATAGGACCTGTTATCCAGAATGCTCGGGACCAAGGGAATTCCGGATAAGTAGTCTTTCCGTAATTTGGATCCTTATACCTTACGTCTACTAAATCAATAAAACATTAATTAAACCCAATAGGATTATTTTACATCCAGTAAGGATTAATTATAGCTTAGTTGGCATCAAATACAAAGAACTGTTTTATTTTTTTTAAAAAAAGGAAATCAATTTTAAAAATCTGAATTATTTGATTAAAATGGGGTCTATGGGAGACAGGCTTTCCATAATTCGCAGCTTTGTGGATATCAGGTTTCCGGATAAGGGATCCCATACCTGTACTACCTCCCTTTATTTTCTTCTCGTTGTTCTATCAGTGTGAACTATTATCTTTATTCTCAAAAACCGTGTGTTAACTGCTGATCCAAACTGGAGTAAAGGTGGCCATACACGAGCAGATCCGCTCGCTTGGCGATGTCGCCAAGCGAGCGGATCTTCCCCCGATATCCCCACCTACGGGTGGGCGATATCGGGGACCATTTAGGTAAAAAAAATAATAATCCGATCGTTTGGCCCTGGGGCCAGACGATCGGATTATGTGGGCGGCAATGGGGCAGTCGGATCGGGGACCGCATCAACGAGCCGATGCGGTCCCCGATCCGACCAGATTTTCTAACCTGGCCGATCGAGATCTGGCCAATTTCAGGCCAGATATCGGTCGGCCAGGCCGCTCTGCTCTCCCCATACACGGGCCGATTAGCTGCCGAATCGGTCCAAGGGACCGATATCGGCAGCTATAGTCGGCCCGTGTATGGCCACCTTTAGCCTACCTCTGCCAATTCAATCCACAATAGGTGGTTAGACCAGGACAGTCTGCCAACATAATACCTATATATTTTAGAATTATTGTGAAGCAAAAAAAAAGTGGATGAAGCCAAAGCGGCGTCAAGTGTGCCATTAGCCTTATAAAGGGAGATAAAATTGAAAAGGGAATTTTGCAATTTTTTCAGACTCTGAAAAATCACTTATTTTGAGCCTGTCCTCCAATGATTACCCATTACCGTAGCATTAGATAATGTGTTCCAATATATATTATATAATATATTTTGTAGCAGCACAGAATCCTGTGCTGTATTTTTTCATTCTAAATGTAATTTACACAGGCAATTCCTTATCTGTCTACATTCTTTTATAAGTTTTTACTCCCACTGCTGAAAAATTTAGTGTGGAATGTGATCTTCAGGTTCCTGCATACTCACAGGCTGGGATTAAAGCAACAATCTGTTTTATAACAGAGATAGGAGATATGACATGATAAATTGTTTTTTTTTTGGTTGTGTTTTACAGATTTATGCTTCTCTTCCACAATGTTTTCTAAATGCACATGTATGAATCAAGAAAGAATGCTGAAGAATGAAGGCAATACATATGTACATAATTGGGCAAATGGTATCAGACAGGTGCAAGCAAAGCTGGGTGGTCTTACCCTCACTTTATCAGCAGGGCTTAGACGCTAGTGGTGCAAGCGGTGCCATCTAACCAATAAGTTAGCCCTGGCAATATAATTTAAACATCATTTACTAACAATGGTGCAAGTTGGGATAAACTAAATAAACAAATGTTGCAGGTATCGATGCTATTCATTAATGACACTTTAAATAAAACATGCAGCATAACCCTCCTCACTGAGTGCTCATTCGCTCATTACAGAGGATCGTGCACAAGTGTGCCTAACGATGCCAAGGAATTCTGGAGCTACCACCACCCTGAACATATCAGTAATTCCAGGGTTCCCACGGCAACCAGCGTCAGTAGGTACAAGAGACTGGTATCCAAAAAAATCACATGCCAATGGTGCTTTTATGTCATAAGTTATTTCATCAAAAATATGGCTGCCAACATTTTTAAACAAATGCAAATTTAGTTAATTTTTATGCCTTGGACACAATTGTTTCAGAGGCTACGTGATAGGTAACTAAAGCTCAGCACCTTTGAAACCCCCCTAGTTACTTGTTTTGCTCCTTGACACAATAAACTGCGTAAGAGTAATTCTCAGATACTATGAAATGCCACAATGGTACCGGTCAGATGGAGAAGCTTGTAATTTGGGGGTTAACAAATGGCAGACTAAAGATTAGAACTTTTGAAAATCTGCAGATACCGCGGTGGGGGTGGGGTTGGCCTGGGGGAGGGACCTTTTAATTGTAGCAGTGAGCCAGGGCTATACCCATTGGTGCAACTCTTCTTTATCCTATAGGGGAGGACTATAAGAACACAGAGTGGGTGGTAGGCAGGTGGTCCACTCAATAAAATCCAAAGTTTTTAAAAAAATGATTCTGATGGTAGGATCAGGTGGGATTCCATGCCACTGTAGAGCACTTTAATAAAAGTCCCAGAAGGTACTCATTGAAATGCACTTGGTGTTACACTGGGATGCAACAGCCACTATAGTTCTTATAAATTCCACTAATTGATTATACCCGCCTCAGAATTTCATATTACAATCTAATGAAAGTTTACATTTTATAGTATTTCATCATTGGTTGGGAAAGTGCAGAATATCTCATCTTTGTACACACATTGATATAGTTCTTATTAGTTTGGATGGCATGCACCACCTGAACACCTATCTGTATTAACTTCCCTATGGGTTGGGGATGAAGGTTGCTTCAATATATAGTTCTAATTATATAGTTAAATAGTTAAGTTGGGTTGAAAAAAAAAAAAACAAAGTCCATCAAGTTCAACCCCTCCAAACAAACTCCCAGTGCACATATATATACACACACTCATACAAACCTATCCATGCACTCACATATATATCTATATATACCAATATCTATACTAATTGTAGATCATAGTATCACAATAGCCTTGGATACTATGCTTGTTCAGAAAACCATCCAAGCCCCTCTTATAGGCATTAACAAACATTACAACATCACTAGGAAGGACATTCCCCAACCTCACTGCCCTCACCGTGAAAAACCCCCTACGCTGCTTCAAATGGAAGCTCCTTTCCTCTAATCTAAAGGGGGGGCCTCTGGTGCACTGATTGTTTTTATGGTCATTATATGCATATTTGGTATATAGTATTCTGTGTTCATGTTCAGAAGACATGTGGCATTCATGTTTACAGTGTGTTTTTCTATATGAGTATGTGGGAGATAAGAAGCTCTACAGTACACTGTTTAGTTGATTTCTGGAAATATTGTAAAGACCATTAACTTTAGAAAATACTTTAAAGTTTGTTAGTTTTTTGTATTGAGACAGAAAGAAATATTTATCTACTCTAAATTCTTGAGGTTATCTGTTTACCAAATAAACATGGGATCCATGGGTTACCTATTAACTCTCACCAAAGTTAAGGACTGCTCAAATTCCCTGAACCGGAATTCCTAAATACAAAAATCTGCATTTCTGGGGTTAAAACTGCACTTCCATCTTACCTGTCTCTTCCAAGAGTCCCTCTCCAACTCCAATTGTGTGCATTCACAATAGAGTTGATGTATTAGGGCTCTGGCACACGGGGAGATTAGTCGCCCGCGACAAATCTCCCGTGTCTCAGGCGACTAATCTCCCCGAGTTGCCATCACCTGCCATCCCACCGGCGAAAATGTAAGTCGCCGGTCGGATGGCACACGCGGCGGCGCGATTTCAGTGAGATCGTGCAAGTTGCCTCGAGAGGAAACTTGCGCGATCTCACTGAAATCGCGCCACCGTGTATGCCATCCCACCGGCGACTTACATTTTCGCCGGTGGGATGGCAATCCAGGGAGATTAGTCGCCCGAGACACGGGAGATTTGTCGCGGGCGACTAATCTCCCCGTGTGCCAGAGCCCTTAGCCTAAATCTTCACAAAGGATGCCTTGTAAAAACAAATAAGATGGTGGCAGAGAGCTTTTTCATTTTTTTACTTTTTTCAGACGATTCCCTGATAGGGCAGTTTTTCTGAAAAGGAGCACTGGCATGGTGCATAATATTTTATCCCTGTAGGGGTAGTGGTATACTAGTAAGGAATGGCAGGATAGCTATTCTGCAGAAAATTCACCCCAACCAATTTGGCATTTTTTGGAAAGATATTGGAGAGAAAAGCTTGTGACTGACATGTATTAGAACAAGATGTCTCTTTAAGAACCTGGGGGTGAACAAGACTAAATTTCACTCTGTTTGTCTGGAGGCTCGCAGTCGTTCCTATTCACTTATATGCTTGTGTAGTGGTGAACTATAACCTTAAGCTTGAACTTAAATTTAATGGTTTCTTATAACAAGCCAAACGCTCACCAAATTAGACTACAGGTCCAGGTGCTTATGCCCCGAACCTCTCGCTCTGTAGATATTCAGTCTTCATATAAGTACAATTAGTATACTACATGCAGTTGTGAACGGTTAGATATACACTCACCGCTTCCTCTCAGTGGCCCGGGTGCAATGCCCCAGACCCTCAGCAAGGGAAAACACGACCTCAAATCAGGTGTAGAAACATCACCGGCATGCACTCTTAGGACTCCAGGACAGCGGTTGTAAAACTTCAAAAAGCTTTATAAAAGGATCCAGACCTGATGCGTTTCGTGTGTTGCCACACGTAATCATAGGTACAAAGTCAGTACATTTTAATAAAGTTTCTTTGTATTATAAAAACAATGAGAACCAATGAATAAAGCAATGAATTACACAAATCTCATTTTTTCTATCCACCTTAGTGTTATCTTTAGGTTACATTATTTGTTCTCTACAGGAGAGAAAAAAAAAAAAAAAGAAAAAAAAAGGGGAAGTAAAGTGAGAAAAAAGAGAGAAGAAATAATGTAACCTAAAGATAACACTAAGGTGGATAGAAAAAATGAGATTTGTGTAATTCATTGCATTATTCATTGGTTCTCATTGTTTTTATAATACAAAGAAACTTTATTAAAATGTAATAAGGAAAATAAGAAGTGACATCAGGAGTGATGTCATCTCCACATGCTTTTTAAACTTGTATCAGTTCACTACTGACTTTGTACCTATGATTACGTGTGGCAACACACGAAACGCGTCAGGTCTGGATCCTTGAATAAAGCTTTTTGAAGTTTTACAACCGCTGTCCTGGAGTCCGTTGAGTGCATGCCGGTGATGTTTCTACACCTGATTTGAGAACAAGACCCTACATGACAAGCATTGTGTTGGATAGATTGCTAGGAGGGGCTGTGGAAGACCTAGTGGTCAAGGTACACATTGGTGCCTAAAGGTGGGGACTTGTAGAGTACTTACCTAAAAGACCCTAGGGTTCATTTACAATGCAGAGCACAGTGTGCAAAGTATTTTTTTTTTAATTCTAATATTGCATTCTGCGTAAATTGCCACAGGCCTCTGCACCTTGTTTTGGAGACCTGCTGCTTGTCTCTAATGTGCTGATTGCATTCGTCATCGCTGTATTTTTAGGGGCAAGCAGGCACTCAGGCATTCCTACACCTGCCCCTACCCCCCTCCCGCCCAAAATTGCGTGGCATTCAGAGCAGCAGGAGGTGCAACCTGCAAAGAGCGGTAGGAGGCTCAGCCTGGATTTTCAATATGACGTGAGGAGCAAAGCACTATTTATCCCAGGGTGCAATTGCTTGCTAAGTGAGCACTAAGGGATGTGATCTTGGACCCCTGTAGCACTTTAGCACTACAGTATAATGTAAATGACCCCTGTTATCACTACCGTCAGCTGCCCAGCTATATTAGGCAGGCACTAGGAACCGAACTCAAGATGATAATCCGGTAATCCACATGGACTGCATGAAGGGCAAATCATGGCAAACAAATTTAATTGCCTTTTGCTTTGTACATTATGGTCTGCTGGCCTTGGCAAAAGGTGGGTGAATAGTTTTAAACTAGTTAGACTAGTGTAAAGACTTTGTACTGGGGGGGGGAAATGCAAAAGTATTTTTCACACCTAAATTTGCCTTGTGTGTGTGGACAGGCCAATGCCGCGCTGGATTTTCAAAGCATTTTTTAATTTTTTGTAGTTTTTGGTTTTCACAACTTTTCGTTCTCCTGTTTTCAGTCTCGGAATTTAGACCATTATCTCATTGTTACGGCTTAATTACCCTTGCAAGCAGGAAGCAGTCCAGAATTTAGGATGAAAGAAGAATGAGATCTAAAGGTAAAGATAAGTAATAAGAAAAGAATAACGTTATCATTGACTTACGGTCACTGACAACAAAAGGTGCCCATACACATTAAAATCTGCTCGCTTGGCAAGGTCGGGAAGCAAGCAGATCCTCTGCCGATATCCCCACCTAGGCATGGATGATATCGGGCAAATGTAGGCTAATTCAATCGTTTGGCCCTGGGGCCAAACGATCGAATTATAACAGCGGCAATGGGCACAGTCGGTTCGGAGACCGCATCAACGAGCCGATACGGCCCCTGATCCGACTAAATCTTTTAACCTGCCCGATCAATATCTGCCCAATTTCAGGCCAGATATCGGTCAGGCATGCCTGTCGTTCCTGCCCCTACACGGGCCGATAAGCTGACGAATCGGGCCACCTTAACAGCTTTTCAGTGAGATTACCAACTACAATCTTTGCATATGCTTCTGTGTGGGTTATAGGGAACATTAGTCACACTAGATCAGTGACTACACTATTATGCCTTATGTATTCCTCAGAAACTATTCATTTTTTATTAAGGGAGTGTTAGCTTATATATATAAACCCAATTTTGTGCATGTATCAAGCCAACATGCCTTACTTACTGCACATTTTTTAACTCTGTCATAGGTTAAATGTTGAATTTGGTAAAGGAAGAGGTGAGAACTCTAGAAAACGATTGTAATAGTAATAGTAATAGTAAAAATTTTAATAGTTGTCAGGCATTACTTTTCTATATTGCTGCTCTTACAGCTTACCAGGGGCGGGCCAAGCCGACCGGGCGCCCTAGGCAACCCGGTCGGCCAACTCCGCCCACCTCCCCGCCCCCCCCCGAATGGCGCATGCGCGCCAATGCACAGGAGGTGCGGTTAGTCGGTCATTGCATCCGCCGCTAATGACAAGCGGCGGAGGCAATGACAAATTAGCACTAGGGGTAGGCAGGAGAGGCTCCTGCCTGGCGCCCCTAAATCGTTGCGCCCTAGGCAACTGCCTCTTCTGCCTACCCCTAGTTCCGGCCCTGCAGCTTACTATCAGAAGAAGATAGTAACTAGTAAAGGATGCATAGCTCAGATTAGTTGCGCAGGTAACCCTAAAGAGTCATATATGAATGCAAGTGTAATGTGCAAAGTGCAATTTAGACTCAATTTAGCCACAGTTGTGCTCAATGTATCATAACAGACAAAATTGCACTTTTCTGACCCAAATTGTAGGGTGAAATATACAATTTTTTCATCTTTAGTATGCAGTGCAGTTTTGAGCCCCAGTTCTTAAAATAATCATTAATAGGCTGGAAACACAGTGCAAAGGATGTGCAACGAATCTAATATGATGAATGTAATAATTAAATTATGAAGGGAGACTGTCAAGGTTGGAATTAGGCACTTGCAAGGGGACATGATTACTCTGTACAAGTACATTAGAGGGGATTATAGGCAGATGGGGGGTGTTCTTTTTTCCCATAAAAACAATCAACGCACCAGAGGTCCCCCCTTTAGATTAGAGGAATGGAGCTTCCATTTGAAGCAGCGTAGGGGTTTTTCACGGTGAGGGCAGTGAGGTTGTGGAATGCCCTTCCTAGTGATGTTGTAATGGCAGATTCTGTTAATGCCTATAAGAGGGGCCTGGAGGAGTTCTTGAACAAGCATAGTATCCAAGGCTACAGTAATCTCAAGATCTACAGTTTGTTTAGTATAGGTATGTGCATATATATTATTACATATTATTGTTAGTGTCTCAACAGTAGCATAGTAGATGAGGTTGAAAAAAAGGCACCAGTCCATCAAATTAAAACTTTTGCCTATGTGAAATCTTTTTATCTGGTAGATAGAAATAGCAATAAAAAAAAAATCAGCAGCCTCTCCAATTTGCCTCAGAGGAGGAAAAAATTGGACCAGTCCCCGGATTAACTTTTTAATAAACCGGTATTTTCTCACTTGCTAAAAAAACATCCAACCCCTTCTTGAAGCTATCTAATGTATCAGCCAGTATGACTGATTCAGGGAGGGAATTCCACAACTTCACAGCTTTAACTGAAAAACCCTTTACACTTTGTAAAGCGAGAATATGACCCTCTCTTCCCATTAATCTATGCCCCTTTTATTACAGGATAATACCTGGCTGGCCATTCCTGCTACTGACTGACATTGCTTGCTACAGCCAAGTGTAGTTGCACGCCAATGATCAGAAGAGACAGGATGGGCACACTGACAAACATATGGGACTGCAGGGGCAACAAGTAACTTAATAAGTCATTATGTGCTTCCTATTCAATTCAAATGACGTTCAAATTAATATGTACTTAAATTCCCTTTCCTGAGGTCCTATGGCATGCTGCCAGCAAAGACAAAACCAGAAAGAACATTGAGTACAGAAACAGATGTAATTACCTTTTACAGATGCAAAAAACTAAGTATAACATACAGGTAAAATGCAAATTCATGGGCGCTGCTTGAAAGAGGCAAACTGAGAAACTCCCCTCAGGCAGCAAAAAGCCGCTCCTGGTAGCTTAAAGAGCCAAAATTCAGATTTTTAAATCTTCTAGTGCAGAAAGTGCTATTGTGCTTTCTGCACTCGTGATGTGGCCCCCCTCAGTCCCATCGACCGCCTCAGGGCGGCACTAGGGGCCGAAATCCCTAGGGTCTTGTAACCAAAAAATTACGTTTATAGTACACAACATTGTGTTTTGATCAGTAGATTTTTATCCTGCGAAGAACAGTTAGATTTTTTTTTATTAAGTTACAGATCTGACAAATCTGCCTTCTGTATAGTAGTGCCAAAGAAGCAATGATTTCTTTCATTTCTTTGTTCAGTTCTGCAAAGCAGGGGGATTCATCTAACTTAGGGACCCCCAACCTTTTATACCCATGAGCCACATTTAAATGGAAAAAGTGTTGAGGAGCAATGCAAAAATGAAAAAGGTTCCTGGGGGTGCCAATAAGGGTTGTAATTGGCTACTTAATGGCCCCTGTGTGAAATGGCAGCCTATAGAAGGCTCTGTTTGGAATTATACTTGGTTTTTATGCAACCAAAATTTGCCTCCTTACCAGAAATTCAAAAATAAGCCCCTACTTTGAGGCCACTGGGAGCAACATCCAAGGGGTTGGGGAGCAACATGTTACTCACGAGCCACTGGTTAGGGAACACTGATCTAACTGTTGCAAATTCTCATGGCTAGGTGCAAACTCAATGCAGTATCACTTGTCTGCCTTTCTTGTATGTTACTGACATGAATAGAATAGATGTAACCTGTCCATATGAAATCCAGAACAAGCAATACAATGAGCAATGAAAGCAATGTGAAACTTCTTAGACTACTTACCTTTTGTTCCCATGGGAGTAGGACAATCATCTGGGACAGGGGGAAGAACCCGCGTAAAGTAGCTGACGTTAGAATACGCCTCCCAGCTTATGTAGCCATATGCAGAATTGTAGGTTGGTGGGCTGGGTATCAAATTTGAACGCACTAAAAAGACAAAAGAATGAATTAGGCTTGCGGGGTGGAAAGCTTACAATCTAAAGGTTTATAGTATGAGGCTATAAGTACAGACTTAGGGGCACATTTACTAATCCACGAACGTCCGAAAAGCGTCCGAATGCATTTTTTTCGTAATGATCGGTATTTTGTGACTTTTCCGAGCGTTCAATACGAAAGTCGCGACAATTCGTGAAAGTCGTACTGGCTATGAAAAAGTCGCGACAATTCACGAAATTTGTAATGGCAATGAAAAATTTGCGACAATTCACGAAAGTCATAATGGCTATGAAAAAGTCGCGACAATTCACAAAATTTGTAATGGCTATGGAAAAGTCGCAACAATTTGCGCAAGTCGTAACGGCTACGAAAAAGTCGCAAAAAATATGAATAAGTCGCAAAATGTTCGTTTTCCAATCCGAATTTTTCCCATTAGGATTCGTATTTGTGGATTAGTAAATCAGCCCCTTAGTATTGCAAATCTAAAATCATCACATTTCAATTTTTCCTACTCTATACCTGATCCCACTGGCCATCATACTCAAATAGCAAATACATTTTTATATTTCCTGGACTGCTAACTCTGCTTTCTTGCTGCCTGCTAAAACCCGAGCCTTACATTTTATTGGACAATTGAAACTTACACTGCTTTTCTTTCTCTCTCATTTCTCCATTAATCTGCATCTGCTGTGTCTTAAACCCAAACCAAGTCTTTGTTCTATCTATACACCTCTACCCTTAAAAAAGAACTACAGTAATTAATACATGCATCTTATCTTCTCAAATCTCTCTGCAAAGCAGCAATAACCTGCATAGAACTTGGAATTTTGCACAATTAACTACAATTAGTAATTTAGCAAAATCAAATATATATTATTCATTATTACCCCCTCCAAAATCTTTTCTACCACAAACTAAGAGGCCTGTAGTTTTCAGGATAAGAATCCTTTTTCAAGTGAGGTTTGCACACAGGTCAGTCCTCTGAAACTGCTTTAACCAAGGTCATAAGTGAAATCCATGTAAAGACTAGAGACACTTTTACATTCTCATACTCCTTAAACTTTCTGCAGCATTTGATACAGCTGACCATTCTTTTACCCTTCACTGTAACTACTGTTTTTCACCTATTGATCACTCACTCTGTAATTGTGCTCAGAGGGTGTGGCTTGGGATCTCTTATCTTGAAATTCTCTCTCTCTATAAGGCTGAATATGTCAAAGACCAAACTTCTTATATTCACAACAGAATCCAGCCACCTCTCTTTATTACAGTCAACAGCAACACCTTACCTTTTCAGACCACACTGGATCCCAAGACATACTGCTTCTTTCTCAGGAACATTGAAAAATGTGTCCCTTCCTCTGTCTTTCTACTGATAAAACAATGATGGCTGAATGTGACTGGCTAAATGTTTATTCTCTCTAGGATAGAATACTGCAACCTACGTAATTCCAGCTGGACTCCCAGAATCTCATCTCTACCCAGTGCTATCCATTGTTACTGCTGCTGCCCACACCATCTCACCTACATATGAACCTCTCTTCTCCCCTTGATAACTAAAGTCTTTCTCCTGGCTCCCTGTCGAGTGGCATAACAAGTACAAAATTATTATCTTGTCCTTTAAAACCCTGCATACCTTGGCTTCTCTATATATGCCCTCGTCTCCCCAGGCACCCATTCCTGATCTTTAGACTCTCTTCAAAACCCTCTGTTATTCATATAGTTCCCCATAAAAGCGAATTCACACATAAACCCATCCCATCTAATTGGCTTACACCTGGAATACTCTACCATCTTGCATTAGACAAAACGACACACTAAGCAAAATACTCTTTACCTTTTACAGATTATTTTAATAGACAGTCTAACAATATATTAGGGCTCTGGCACACGGGGAGATTAGACACCCGCAACAAATCTCCCGTGTCTCGGGCGACTAATCTCCCCAAAATGCCATCCCACCGGCGAAAATGTAAATCGCCGGTGAGATGGTATACGCGGCGGCGTGATTTCACTGAAACTGCACGTTTCCTCTCGAGATCTAATTTCCAGCAGTGTTAGTTTAAGGCAGTTTGAGAGTTATGTACCCCAGAAGGGTGCTTATTATTTGTAGGCTGGTTCTCAGATATGGTTTAATGCTGGGGCACGAGCAAAGCATGTGCAGAATGTCTGCTTTATCATCCTTGCGAAATTACTGTCTAGATGAAGCATTTTAATATCCTTCCTCTGCAACAGTCTTGACTTCCCCCTTCTCATTTTGTTTGGCCTCATTCCAAATAGGTACTGAAACGCCTAGGACTTATGTATTCAGTCGTACTTTTTAATATATAATAACTGCACCCTTGTTTCTGTTTAATCTTTGGAAAACACAGTGTACCCTTTTGTTGCTTCATAAAGAAATACATACGCGATTTTAAAATGAATACCCTCTATCTATATAAAAATTATCTGTCAAAAGAATTATGCCTATAAATACTTTCTCTGTAAACATTCCGTGGCAAATTAGCAAAGAGAAATAACTCACTTTTAAAAAGCATTTGAATTATATCTATTTTAGATTCCTCTAGAAGTAAGAAAAAAAACTAAACGGCCTCACTGTAGCTTTCCATCATATCACAGCATTGATATTATTCATTTGAGGGTGGTATAAAATCCCAGATTAACACTGCTTTGGGTTAAAGTAGTCTGTAATGTATATAAAATGTGCCTCCTTACCTGTCAAAACAAGTCTCACAATGACATCACGTATGAAGGTAGAATTTATTATATCCCAAAACCACTTAAATCTGGTCAAAATGTAGTGATAAAAAGCAGGACTTGGACGAAGAAATTCCCGAAACTTTGTCCACCATTCAGCTGGAAAAGGCAATGATAAGCAAATATAAATGATAAAAAAATTAAACAAATGGACGCTAACCTTCTGTACAGGTGATATTATTGCCATTGCAAGGGGGCCTCCATCTTTGCCTATCTATAACTTGGTCAGTGGGAGTCAGAGGTCATTTCTGGCTCCAACTCAGAACCAGTGGAGGTGAAAGTGACCTTCTGTTTAAAGTCATTCAATACTTTGGTAACCGTCTAATCCATTGCATCAGAGTTACAGACATTTCTGGATGAGCTTAATGTAAATATATAATTATATTTTTTTATTTGAAAGTCAAGGTCAAGAAAAACCAAACTGTTCGCGTCAGAACTAGTGATGAGCGAATTTTTTCGGCAGGCACGGATTCGCAGTGAATTTCTGCATGTCGCCATTGGCGGATTGTTTTGTGAAACGGGTGCAAAAATTTGCAGCGGAAAAATCAGCTGCATAACAAAAGAAAGTTTTTTCCCACGTTTCACAAATCTTTTCAAAGTTTCACTAATTTTTCGGAGAAGCAAAACAGGACAGATTCGCTCATCACTAGTCAGAACCACACAGCCTAGCTCACAGACCTCATCTTAGCACTTTTGTATTGACATGAATTCATTTTTTCTCTTTGTTTCCATGACATTAGCAGTTTTTACAAGATTCTGGAGTTCTGTCTGGCACCATCCTAGGTGAATGGCCAAAACACATTTCCTATATAGTCCCCATCTCTTTGTGTTACGTTGAACGTAAAGAGGGTTATTGCACCTTATATAAGAGGTACATATGTTATCTTGCATATGTTATATTATGTATATATACAGGTAATATATATGCATTATACAAGATATGCATAATATATATATATAGATATTATAAGTCACTAAGGAGTTCCATGACCATCAGCACAAGGCTGATGGCTAAATGCTTCCATACAGGTCATGGACCTCTGATTCCCAAGGCAGCAATTATATCTGATGACATTACTAAGTACCGTTTGTAAGGGTGCAATTTACAAGATATTCATGTCTCTTATATATTACAGGTATGGGATTCCTTATCCAGATCCCACTATTCAGAAAGCTTGGAAGCCAAACATCTATAGAGTTCTAAGCAAATAGTTCACATATTTAAAAATGATTTATATTTTCTGTAATAAAACAGCACCTTGTACTTGATGCTAACCAAGCTGCATGATTCCATATTGGTGGCAAATCAATCCTATTGGATTTAGTTCATGTTTAAATGATTTTTAGCAGACTTAAGGTCTAGTGTTTCAAATAACAGAGAGATCCCTTATCCGGGAAAACCCCAGGTCACAATAATTCCGCATAATAGATCCTACACCTGTATAAACATTATTTCCTCTTTACAAATTCCAGAAGTTCAGTTTTTTCACTTTTCTGGCCTGGACACATTAAAAGTATACTCTACTGCTTAATATCCTGGAAACGTGCCACATTTTTGAGATTCTGTACAGAATCATTAGGAGAGTTTCACTAGGCTAAAATGTATATGGCTAGTACAACAGTGTACTTCAATAAAAGTGTGCATCTGTTTGTTTATTCATTAGTTTCCCTGAAATACTTACGGATTGTGCAGTTGGTACCATAATAACCTGTTCGGGTGCAGTCACATAGGTATTTATCCATTTCAAACCTCACACAAACACCCTTGTGCTGACATGGGTAGTAGCAGCATGGATTCACTACAACAAAGCAGACGAGAAGGCATATGATAGTAAAATATCCAAGATACTGACATGGTGTTATTAGCAGTTTAAACATTTATGGGGTTATGTAATTAAACATAAAAAAGGTTTGCTACAGTCACCTTTACCAACCAATCAGTAGGTAGCTGGTCAGCTGTCCAAAAACAAGCATCTTATTGGTTGCTATGTTTACTACACCTAGGCAAGCTTTGTGTCTTTTATTACATATAGGGCATAGTACACAGACAATTGGGTATATTAAAAGTAAATTGAATATGTGTTATTTGTAAATGTAATTGCTATGGAATAAAGTATCTTCATATTATTTGCTATTCTCTGCACTGCTGGTTCTGACTGCATGCTCAATGAAAGCAATTTTCCATAACACAGTCAGCTGTCCCAGATATGCTCTTTGACTTTTTCAGCCCAATCTCTGTACTTGCTCTTTCCTTTGAAAGGAGATGAAAAAAAAATCACCGTAGACCACACAGAATTGGAGCAGAAAGAAGTTAGGAGAAGAATAGTTTGTAGCATTCTGCTTGTGCAAGTTAGGACAAAGTCGTGCTTTTAATCTATTCATTTTCTGCAGTGATCTTATTTGACATACAGTATATAGGGTTAATCTGTCCATTGTGCATTTTCTGCAATGATCCTGCTGGCATGTTTGGGGACAAAATGAAGTGATCTTACTTGCATGAGAGGTTAACATGCAGGGTTTGCTGTGATCATAGTGATTTGTTGGGTTATTATGCTGATTGGCCATATCTGCAGCAATCTTATGGGATATCTGGGGTGCTCATAACTCAATTTCTGCAGGTATGTTTGACATTAATGGAGTGCTCATCAGTTTTTACAGTTATCATACTAGCATGTCATGTTCCAGATCTCTGCAGAAAATGGACAATGAGAATATCAGTGGCCCCAGGTAAGTTGCAAACAGTACCTACAGCCACAACAGCCCTACAAATTAGGGCCAGATGTAATTTTGTCACACAGGGGCTCATTTGCAAACAGTGGGCAACTTTGCACCTTTGCCAAAGTGCTGCAGTGCCCCAGTACTTTGTCATGAAATGCTGGGGGACTCACAATGTGGCTGTCAAGAAATGGTGGGGGCCACTGTGTGTGTCTTAACACTGGTGCACTTTGTGCCATTCCAGTTATAGAAAAGGGTGTGTTTTTGTAAAATGGGCATAGTATTTGAGGGGGGTGCGGCTATAAGTATGGCAGATTGTTATATGGCTCATTCTGTTTTTCAAATGTCAGGAAGTATGGCAATCTTATAGAAATCATATCTGCTCCTGCAAAGACTTTATGTTTTCTGCTTGGGCAATGATATTGTCCTCATTACCCCCTTCACCTAATCAGATTAAAAGATTAAAGGGATGTAAACCCAGAAATACCATTTTTCTAATGAAAGAAAATGTAATGCTAAGCAACTTTACAATATACACATTTTTAACGTTATCAGCATAATTATCATCTTTAAATAAAAGATAAGTTATCCTCTTTTAAGCACTGCTGGTTGTGGCTCTTGAAACAATGTAGCAGAAGTCAACCTTGCAGATCTTTCATCTGCTGGCTCCTGATCCATTATTTTATATGTCGAAACCACCACAAATGCAGTTTTTGATCATCTTTAAATGATTTAAAACCATTGAAAATTGGTTCAGAATAACAATTTCTTTCATTTAGCAGTATTTTTTTGGGATTGTTGTACTCCTGACCTGTATGGAGAACTGTGATAATCCAAATTCATTATAGTGCTGTTCTGGAGATGCCCGTTCCCTACCCCTATTATGTACCAATAATTTATTCTGCATATGGAGAGGGGTTTTCGTCCTATGATCTATGATCATGAAACTGCCAAGCCTGCATACTCACATTAAAGAAATCCCATGTAGCGCTACTAATCTCTGTTCATATATCTCATAGGTCAGGGCCTCCCTGCTGGTTGCCTTATCTTATATAAAAAGTTTCTCTTAACCACTACATTTGTCTTACAGACTGGCCTCCCTCCCCCCGCACCGGTGTACATTTTATAGGGCGAGACCAATACCAATGTTAATGGTACATGGCCCCCATAAAAAGTATGGATTTTCCAATAAGAGTCATTGCCCTTGGATACCGTTTTATTCTATGCCTGGAGTCATTTTTTCCCACAGAAGGTTCTTTTACTACAGGGTCAAAAGTACCCGAAACCCGTTTTCCAGAGGGTTCCAAGTTACGGGAAGGGCTTGTCCACTAGACTCTCTTTAATCAAATAATTTCCTTTTTCTCTGTAATAATAGAACAGTACCTTGTACTTGATCATCGCTAAGATATAAATAATCATTATTTGAGGCAAACAATCCTATGTGTAACTGGGAAAAGGGATGCACCAAAGAAAGCTTATTTGCTGTCCAGTCATGGAGCTATTAATGCAGTAAGGCTATATAGTCTACTCTGTCCCTGCTATGCTGAAGTATTGCTTTTGGCTACACTGATGATGCTGCCTATCCATGACCATTACACTCTGGCACCACAAACTCAAAAAAAAAAAAGTGAATGTAACATTTAAGTGTCAATGTCTTCTGGTTATACATTCCTTTGGAAAAAGGAGGAGGGAAGCCGCAGTTAGAAACTAAGGAAGTCCTTGTATTTTGAGAGAGGTTATGCTGAAATGTGTATATAGATAAAGCTGACTCCCTACCACAGAAAATTAAATAAAGGAATAAAGAAAATGAATGGGAGAGTAGATAAACAAACCCCTTGGTAATATCTTTAAACACAGCTGGGACTGGACAAGCAAAGAGGTTCCAAATGGCTATGGATGACAAAGTTATTTGTAGCTGGAAGCTTTAGACTGGGGGGCAGGGGGGGGGGGCTGGAATGAGGATTATGAGGATATGCCATTTTCACATTACATTCCATAAAGGGCTTGTGTTATCTTTCTCATGGTAATGTTGCATTGCTCTTTATGAATACAGTGTTGCAGTACGTAACCAGGGAATGATATCTAGTAATTGGTTGCCATGGGTTATTAGACCAAATAAAAACTTTCTGTTCCTTTGGTTCTGTTGTAGAACCATATTTTGGTAATTTAGAAGAAATGAAACATCATATATATCACTACACCTGCACCCTGTGCAGCCTTCTCCACATTCTCTCCCTGATACAGGTATAGGACCCATTATCCGGAATGCTCGGGACCAAGGGTATTCCGGATAAGGGGTATTTCCGTAATTTGGATCTCCATACCTTAAGTCTACTAAAGAATCAATAAAACATGAATTAAACCCTATGGGATTGTTTTGCATCCAATAAGGATTATTTATATCTTAGTTGTGATCAGTTACAAGGTACTGTTTTATTACTATAGAGAAAAAGGAAATCAGTTTTAAAATTCTGAATCATTTGATTAAAATGTAGTCTATGGGAGACTGGCATTCTGAGCGTTCTGGATAACGGGTTTCCGGGTAAGGGATCCCATACCTGTATTATAACAGTGGCCAGCCCTGTGAGCAGCACTCACTCCAGACTATCCCTGGTACGTTTTTAAGGGAGAGAAAAGAAAGAAAGGGGAAAATGGGGGGAAGAAGTAAAGAGATATATGACTTAGTCTTCTATGTTATATTAAATATACACTGTATATTAAAGTGCTATTGTGCACTATGTTACTATGATATAATTTCTTTAAGAAGAAACAAATTGTGTTACAAACCATAATTCTCCTTAAATATATCCAAATCAGTATTCGGTTGTGCTTTCCCAGTGCCCAGTGTCGGACTGGGATGCCAGGGGCCCACCAGAAAACCTTAGACCATGGGCCCACTCTCCAAACTATTTTTCACCATTTCTTACTCCGTCTCTATATTTTCCTAGTTTTTTTTATCTTTACTTACTATAATCTATTCTTCTGTATATTTAGTTGCTTTGTTCCCATTGAAAAATAAGTAATGACCATGAATTAGGCCAAATAGCTAGAAGCAGGAGGGCCCACTGACACCTGGGCCCACTGGGAGTTTTCCTGGCAGTCCAACACTGTCAGCACTCCCTTTGTTTTTACTGTATTGCATGTAGTAATATGACATTGTTTACTTGTCTGCTCATATCCAACCAGTAAGCACCACTTCTCCTCTCATGTGGGCTTATAAAAAGACTTCCATGTGTAAAATCAACAAGCTTGTATCTTAAATACACTGGGGGCCGATATATGATTGCTCATATAGTGTTCCTTGTTCCTTATGCGCCACTGCTAATATGTTTCACCACTATATGGCTTCTTCCTGAGTCTATATGCACATTGCACAGGGAATAGGCATTTATGGAACAGTGATCATAACACGGTCTCCTGAGATTATGTTGCAGAAACAACTGTATATGGCGCGACAAGGACAAATAAGTTTGGACATGTAATATTTGGCAATATATAGATATGTAGGCATCTCTGCATCTGCAAGAGACTTACCACAGAGAGAATAGGCACGTTTTTAAAATGCTACTTAACAAACATACCTGTCAACATACTAAGAGAATATGGGAATCTTGATTCAATGGAAGGTAAATTGGTTTCTAAAAACATAAAAAAAGCAGACAAAACGGTTGTATTTCTCCCTTTTACACAGCTAAGAATTCATTTAATGAAGGTTTCCTGTCATAACAGACCCAATCTTTAAGTACTTATGGCTGGATAATTCAAAAGGAAGTTCAAAAGAGACTAAACTTATAAAAACAAATGGCCAGAACCTGATAGTATTCATACCAGACTACTAACAGAGCTTAGCTCTGTGACTGCCAAACCACTCTGTGTAATATTTCTGCATAATCTGATGTCTGAGCCTGAGCCAATAGATAATGTGGTGCCATTACTGAAAAAGGGATCCCATTCTCAGCCCAATACTATATGCCTGTTGGTTTAATATCACTGGTAGAAAAACCTTTGGTGGGGATTCTAAGGAATAGAATACGAGAATACATTTCAATTCCCAATACTATGATTTTGTGCCAGCATGGTTTTACTTGCCAGACAAATTTAATTGTGTTCTATTAGGAGGTGAGCAGAAGCCTGGACATTGGGGTAATGATCTACTTAGAATTAGCAAATATTTGATATTTGTATTTAATATAGAGCCACACGGGTAATAGTTATAAAACTAGAACACCTTATTACAACATTTGGCAAAATAAAAAAAATGTCTTTATACAAGCTGAAAAATTCAAACCATGCCGATATTGACTTTAAACTTTGTTAGAATTAAGGGGGCAAACTGTTTTTACTCTCCACAAAGATCAACATCTAGACCAGGGGTCCCCAACCTTTTTTTTACCAGTAAGCCACATTAAAATGTAAAAAGAGTTGGGGAGTAGTGATGAGCGAATCTGTTCCATTTCGCTTCGCCGAAAAATTTGTGAATCTTTCAAAAGATCCGCAAAACGGCGAAAAATTCGCAAAATGGCGAAAATGTCATGCGCCAAAAACAATTTTTGGACGTGTGGCGAATTTTTCCGCGGCAAATTTTTTCATCCATTTCGCGAAACAATCCGCCAATGGCGAAACGCGGAAATTCGCCGCGAATCCATGCCTGGCAAAACATTTCGCCCATCAAGCATGAAAATTGTTTCTGGGGTGCCAAATAAGGGCTGTGATTGGCTGTTTGGTAGCTCCTATGTGGACTGGCAGCCTACTAGAGGCTCTGTTTAGCAGTACACATGGTCTTTATGCCTCCAAAAGAAATTCAAAAATGGGCATCAACTTTGAGGCCACTGAGAGCAACATCCAAGGGGTTGGTGAACAACAAGTTGCTCCCGAGTCACTGGTTGGGGATCACTAGACATATAGAGATACTATAAGATCATGGAAAATTGTAATGTAAACAGAATGACCTTAATTATAAGAGGTATCCATTCCTCTCCCAATTAAATTTAGTATGTGTTTTAAAACTCCAAGAGAAATTCTACATTTGTTTCCTGGAAACCAGGAAGTGAGGAATCTCCCAGATTAGGCATGTTGTAGACCAGGAAACCAGTAATTTTCTCTTCTGGGAACATATGAAACAAATGTATTCCTAAAAGGTAAGTGATAGGTTGTTATTTTTTCTTAGCTTATATATGTGCTGGAACCAGTTGTACAAATCTATTTTCCAATTTGTTACAAAACCAAAACTGAACAAAATTCACGTTATATCATGTTTTGCACATAACCTTCTCTGTCTCACCTCCTTTCCAGAGAGCAGCAGAGAAACTTCTAAAATGCTAAGAAATACTTTAATAGACATGTTACTGATGATAGTCGGAGGGACCATCAATTTATAATTTTACATCTTGGATATAAGAAATGATATACAAAAATGTCTTAGTATAGATACCTTTTATTATGTAGGGCCTTGCCAAAATATATATTCAACTTGAAAAAAGTTGGAATGTCATTTATCTGAGAAAACTAAGTTAGATTGGGAATTACTTTCACCTGGTGACGGCAGCAGCTCGCAAATCGCTTAACTGATACTGGATAATAGGGGAAGTCCTATCTCAATATGATATATTCAAAAAGCCTTTGGCTCCAAGAGGTGATAAGATTCCGATCTTGGGAACTTTTAGTAATAATTGGACATATAGGGGCTGATTCATTAAAGTCCGAATTACGAGTACGATTTGCGAAAATTTGCATTAAATACAGAAATTTCTGATGAGCGTTAACTATGCGAAAAGTTGCATCGTGCTTTTACAAAAATATTGTGGTACGGTGCGAAAGTTACGAAAATATTTCTGACTTTGAACCTTCAGTGCATGTTTTTGGAAGCCTCCAATAAGACTCAATGGCACTCTGCAGCTCCAACCTGGCCCAAGGAAAGTCTCCCATAGGACTCAATGGCACTCTGCAGCTCCAACCCGGCCCAAGGAAAGTCTCCCATAGGGCTCAATGGCACTCTGCAGCTCCAACCCGGCCCAAGGAAAGCCTCCCATAGGGCTCAATGGCACTCTGCAGCTCCAACCTGGCCCAAGGAAAGTCTCCCATAGGACTCAATGGCACTCTGCAGCTCCAACCCGGCCCAAGGAAAGCCTCCCATAGGGCTCAATGGCACTCTGCAGCTCCAACCTGGCCCAAGGAAAGTCTCCCATAGGGCTCAATGGCACTCTGCAGCTCCAACCCGGCCCAAGGAAAGCCTCCCATAGGGCTCAATGGCACTCTGCAGCTCCAACCTGGCCCAAGGAAAGTCTCCCATAGGACTCAATGGCACTCTGCAGCTCCAACCCGGCCCAAGGAAAGTCTCCCATAGGGCTCAATGGCACTCTGCAGCTCCAACCTGGCCCAAGGAAAGTCTCCCATAGGACTCAATGGCACTCTGCAGCTCCAACCTGGCCCAAGGAAAGTCTCCCATAGGGCTCAATGGCACTCTGCAGCTCCAACCCGGCCCAAGGAAAGCCTCCCATAGGGCTCAATGGCACTCTGCAGCTCCAACCTGGCCCAAGGAAAGTCTCCCATAGGGCTCAATGGCACTCTGCAGCTCCAACCTGGCCCAAGGAAAGTCTCCCATAGGGCTCAATGGCACTCTGCAGCTCCAACCTGGCCCAAGGAAAGTCTCCCATAGGGCTCAATGGCACTCTGCAGATCCAACCTGGCCCAAGGAAAGTCTCCCATAGGGCTCAATGGCATTCTGCAGCTCCAACCCGGCCCAAGGAAAGTCTCCCATAGGGCTCAATGGCACTCTGCAGCTCCAACCCGGCCCAAGGAAAGTCTCCCATAGGGCTCAATGGCACTCTGCAGCTCCAACCTGGCCCAAGGTAAGTCTCCCATAGGGCTCAATGGCACACTGCAGCTCCAACCCGGCCCAAGGAAAGTCTCCCATAGGGCTCAATGGCACTCTGCAGCTCCAACCTGGCCCAAGGAAAGTCTCCCATAGGGCTCAATGGCACTCTGCAGCTCCAACCAGGCCCAAGGAAAGTCTCCCATAGGGCTCAATGGCACTCTGCAGCTCCAACCCGGCCCAAGGAAAGTCTCCCATAGGGCTCAATGGCACTCTGCAGCTCCAACCCGGCCCAAGGAAAGTCTCCCATAGGGCTCAATGGCACTCTGCAGCTCCAACCTGGCCCAAGGAAAGTCTCCCATAGGGCTCAATGGCACTCTGCAGCTCCAACCTGGCCCAAGGAAAGCCTCCCATAGGGCTCAATGGCACTCTGCAGCTCCAACCCGGCCCAAGGTAAGTCTCCCATAGGGCTCAATTCGAATTATAATGGCGGCAATGGGGCAATCGGTTCGGGGACCGCATCAACGAGCCGATGTGGCCCCCGATCCAACTTATTCTTTTAACCTGCCGATCGATATCTGCCCAATTTCAGGCCAGATATCGGTTGAGAATGCCCCTTGTTCCTGCCCCTACAGGGGCCGATAAGCTGCCGAATCGGTCCAAGGGACCGATATCGGCAACTACAATAGGCCTGTATGGCCACCTTAATAATACAAAAAATCCAAAAAGACCCAGCACACAAAGTCAAATGCAACTAAATATATTGTAGAAAAATACATCCAAGCTCAGTCACATAGAAATGTTTTGGGGCTTCTAAGCACCTTTATCAAGTCATGGGCACAAATGTGTATCGTACTCTATAGCAAGGTATCAGCTTCATAAAAGATTATAAAGGAAATTACATTATACACCAGACCGCCATTATTAAATATACAGATGGCCATCAGTCTAAGCTTAGAATAGTTCTTGAACCAGTATATCAAGTCTCTAAAGATGAAGTAATCATGGTCTTAATATCAAACCCCTGAAAAGCAGTTTCTTCTCCAAGAATACTAACAATCCTGCACAGAACTACTAACTACTGTACTTGCTTCTACTTGCCGTGACTGCAATCCAGTCACACTCACTTTAGTAGTAATTACAATTTTGAAAAACTCGTTTTTTAAATGCATTAAACAAGCAATTATAGACCCCCTAGACCCAATATAGGTTGCGTACAAACCAAGCAGATCAGCAGAGTATATGATTGCAATAACAATGCATTATGCTCTATAAACAGGAAGACACAGAACAAAACAAAAACTCTTAATGCATTTGCTGGGTCATCCAAACCACTTACAAGTACAAAGAGGTCAACTGAGCATCCAAAAAAGCAATTAGAAAAGCAGAAAATGAAAATCCATTATTGAAGAGAGTAAAGCAATTCCCAAATAATTTTAAATATCAATATAGAATTATAGAATTACATAACATATAATTAAGCAGCAGGGTGTGTAACCCTTAATATTAAAGTCAGCAAAGCTGTATGATGGAAACAATGGAAAGGGTATGGTTTTTGAACTACATCCTCGCTTTTATAAGGTTGCGCCTGTGCGTACTGACGTCACACACACAGGGCGCAACCTTATAAAAGCACAGAAGCAGCTGGGAGCCGCGGCACAGAGAGGAAGACATCACGGAAGCCGGAGGCCGCTGGGGGGAGGTTAGGGGGGAAATGGAAGGTGCTTGGGGGCCCTGGGGGAAGTTGAAGAATGCTGGGGGTGCCGTGGGGGAGCTGGAGGATGCTTGGAGGCCCTGGGGGACGCTGAAGGATACTTGGGGGGGGGCCTGGGGGAAGCTGAAGGATACTTGGGGGGGCCCTAGAGGAAGCTGAAGGATACTTGGGGGGGGGGCCTGGGGGAAGCTGAAGGATACTTGGGGGGGCCCTGGGGGAAGCTGAAGGATACTTGGGGGGGGCTGGGGGAAGCTAAAGGATACTTGGGGGGGGGGCCTGGGGGAAGCTGAAGGATACTTGGGGGGGCCCTGGGGGAAGCTGAAGGATACTTGGGGGGGCCTGGGGGAAGCTGAAGGATACTTGGGGAGGCCCTGGGGGAAGCTGAAGGATACTTGGGGGGGGCCTGGGGGAAGCTGAAGGATACTTGGGGGGGCCCTGGGTGAAGCTGAAGGATACTTGGGGGGGGGCTGGGGGAAGCTGAAGGATACTTGGGGGGGCCCTAGGGGAAGCTGAAGGATACTTGGGGGGGCCTGGGGGAAGCTGAAGGATACTTGGGGGGGCTGGGGGAAGCTGAAGGATACTTGGGGGGGCCCTGGGGGAAGCTGAAGGATACTTGGGGGGGGGCCTGGGGGAAGCTGAAGGATACTTGGGGGGCCCTGGGGGAAGCTGAAGGATACTTTGGGGGGGGCTGGGGGAAGCTGAAGGATACTTGGGGGGGCCCTGGGGGAAGCTGAAGGATACTTGGGGGGGCCTGGGGGAAGCTGAAGGATACTTGGGGAGGCCCTGGGGGAAGCTGAAGGATACTTGGGGGGGGCCTGGGGGAAGCTGAAGGATACTTGGGGGGGCCCTGGGGGAAGCTGAAGGATACTTGGGGGGGGCTGGAGGAAGCTGAAGGATACTTGGGGGGGGCCCTGGGGGAAGCTGAAGGATACTTGGGGGGGCCCTGGGGGAAGCTGAAGGATACTTGGGGGGCCTGGGGGAAGCTGAAGGATACTTGGGGGGGGGCCCTGGGGGAAGCTGAAGGATACTTGGGGGGGGCCTGGGGGAAGCTGAAGGATACTTGGGGGGCCCTGGGGGAAGCTGAAGGATACTTTGGGGGGGGCTGGGGGAAGCTGAAGGATACTTGGGGGGGCCCTGGGGGAAGCTGAAGGATGTTTGGGGGGGGCCCTGGGGGAAGCCTCATTATGTGCGAGCCCAGAGACAATTAACTTTATACAGTTGATATAAAATATTTTACTACAGTATTTGGTTCAGAATATTTTTTTTCTAGATTTTCCTCCTTTAAAATTGGGTGCGTCTTATATTCCAGAGCGTCTTATAGGGCGAAAAATACGGTATGTCAAATACAGACACTTAGCTTACAATGTCCTCAGCCAAGTCATCGATGTACAAATTGAAATAGTTTACTCTGTAGCACCCCAATAAGAACCTTACTTATGAATGCATTCCTTTTTATCTATCCGCAAACTGCATTACCAACCAAAAGATTTTGTGGCATAGGTTTATGCAGCACTGTACTGAATTATTTGGTAAGGATCCAAGTAAATCAAATCTGCTGCAACCCCACGGTCAAAGTTCCTACTTTCATCATCATAAAAAGCTATTCAACTTAGCATAGCCTGTCCTTCATATAGTCATTCTGAGTATTACTATAATGCCATTCTGCAGAACATAATCTTCAGTGTGATCTCGTTACAAGAGAGTTGTTTCCCTTTCTAACACTTTTTAGTTCCGTTGCTTTCAGCTAGTATACCAGAAATGAAGAATTTTTTCAACTGTTTTACTTTTTGCCCATTTTAAAGTTGACTTCATTGATCCTCTCTCTTGATCTCTCTCTCAGTGTGGAATCTCAGTAATACAGGTGCAAAAACAGAATTGTTATAGTTTGCTACGTTACTTAATAGTTTTTTCTGCACCATCTGTAAATGTTAGCAAGTATTATATAATATTGTAACAGCTTACATAACTCAGGGAATAATCCTGAGAAGAATAAATCCTAAACTCAGCAGGGCAAAAGATAAGAAATACATCAAACTATAACAGTTTGTCGAGTCTGAGACCCCCTTCCAAGAGCTAGGGGCTGATTTACTAATCCACGAATCCAAATCCCGAATGGGAAAAAATGGAATTGGAAACGAACATTTTGCGACTTTTTCGTATTTTTTGCGTTTTTTTCGTCACCGTCGAATTGTCTTTTGCATAGCCATTACAACTTTCGCGAATTGTCACGACTTGTCCGTATTGAGCGCTTGAAAAATTTGTGAAAAAGTCACAAAATACCGATCATTTCGAAAAAACTGCATTCGGACGCTTTTCGGATGTTCGTGGATTAGTAAATGTGCCCCCTAGTGTAGGAGGGCAAAAAAAGGCTGTCCAGACCCACATCCAACCCAAACTGGCAAGCTGTCATTATTTATATAGTTAATAAAGTACCCCTTTTCTAAAATATGAGGATATTATAAGTCACAAAGGAGTTCCATGACCATATAAAAGCACAAGGCCAAGCAAAGAGCTTTTATGCAGGTCATTGAACTCCAAGGTGACTTATAATATTTATACATATAAGTATTATTATATTATATAATACTTATATATACAGCAAATGTCAAATGTACAGGTCTATAACTGCCAGGCTGAGATTGTAATTATTATTTAAATCAGGGATCCCCAACCTTTTATACCCATGAGCCGCATTCAAATGGAAAAAGTGTTAGGGAGCAACACAAGCATAAAAATGGTTACTGATGGTGCCAATAAGAGCTATAATTGGCTATTTAATTACTCCTATGAGGACTGTCAGCCTACATGAAGCTCTGTTTTGGCATTATATTGGGTTTTTATGCAACCAAAACTTGCCTCCAAGTCAGGAATTCAAAAATAAGCACCTGCTTTGAGGCCACTGGGAGCAACATCCAAGGGGTTGGGGAGCAACATGTTGCTCACGAGCCACTGGTTGGGGATCACTGATTTAAATGCTGGAATTTCATTAGCTTTCCTTCAGTACATAGGTACCACACCAGATAAAAGCCTGCCTGAGAAATTTAGGAAAAATGGCCTGGCTAAAACTGTGCTAAGCTCTCTAAGGCTATGGGCACACAGAGCATTTTCTTAGCTTCCCTCAGCCTGTGTTTTTTCTTTAGACTGAGAGAAATGGATATGCTCCCTTACACAGGGCCATTTATTTGCACTGAGAAGTACAGCTTCCGGTTGAGTGTAGGTAAACGGAGCGAAGGTTGGCCTAAAAATACCTGCCTTCATGGTTTTTTAAACCAACCTCCACTTTGCTCTGTTCTATCATCCTACTACTGATTGTCCATGGTGTTAATGTCATTTTTTGATGACCACCACATTAAAGATTCTCTTATTTTATGTCAAAGTAGCATGGTCCAAACATAGAGCCTAGTGTTCCAAGACACCGCTGTGTTGCTGAGGTCAGCTATGTGCATATTTGTTGAGGTGCTTGTGTTATCCTCTGTATCTTCTCTGGTGTCTGGTATTGCCAGTGTAATTTGAACTGAATAACATTCCAAAGAACTTTATGTTCTGGGTCAGAGTGAACTGCCTTGTCTTGTAGTTCATCTCCCAGACAGAGTGGGTTAATGAGGTAGAAAAGGTCTGTTTATCTCTGTGTAGAGTTGTGCATAACCCTATGGCTAAAGTTCTTCCCTGACTGTATGAAAAAACTTTTGATCACTTGTTGTGTAGGACAACAACCATGACATTGTATTGAACCAATCTCTTGAGAGGGTCCTTTAGTACTCTGACAGTTCTGGGGTGTAGGGGGAAGTGTGCGGTACCTTGTAGCCCTCCCAAATGATCATCAGTGCCCATTTGTCTCATATGTACATCTGCCAATGGGATGAATATGTCTCAGACTTCCCCCAGCCCTCAGTGAGTGTAGTTCTGCACACAGGTCATGCTGAAGTTTTGTTTTTGGGACCTGCTTTTCTGTTTGGCATGGTTTGTGCTTACTAGAAGGATGTCTTGCTTGCTTTGATTTCTTTGGAAACATGGTATACCATCTGCGCTGACAGATAGGAATGTATTTGAGAAAATGGCTTTTGCAGAAAACCAAAGGGACCCATTCGATAGCCTGGGGAAAGACGTTCAGAGGCATTTAGCATGCCCCTAAGGGCTCATTCAGTATGCACAACTTCCCCGGTCTGGCTTAGCTAGCTTAGCCACTGGTGACCCTGGGCAAGAAACAGAGAAAGGAATGACTGCCCTGGGGGCCCAGGACAACAGCAAATATATGTTGTCCTTCCATCTATCCACTGGTCCATACCAACTTGAATCACATGCCAATTTTGCTGCTTCTTCTGCCTGCGCCCAGGAAAGTCACACACACTTTTTACACTAAACACACAATTTATATTGTTAGTTTGTCCAGACTAACAGCACACGCACATTTCAAATCAGAATACTATGGGTTGTGCCCAGCATTGTTTTACATGCTTGACGGACAAATTAAATTGCTTTCTTCTAGAAGGTGAGCAGAAACCTAGATGTTGGGGTGGCAGTGGGTGTGATTTATTACTAATGCTACAGCATGAGATACAGGTCTGTGCCTTCCACTCCAGAGAAGGTTTAGCACACTTGCACCTAAAGAATCAGATGCAGACATAACATGGTGGCGAACACCAGTAACTATACCACACAATTGCCATACTAGATGCAACTGTGTCAGACACACCCCCATACCCCCTTGTGCCCGTAATGATGCTGGAATTCTGCATTGTGCTGCATTGTGGGAAAACATGACAATTGTGCCTGAACTTTGCTTATTGAACTTGTGTAGTTCTCTGCTTGAAAGGAAGGGAAAGGAAGTGAGACATGAAGAATGGGTAACCAGTGTGGTTGTAGTGTTCCCATTTGCTAGGATAGTAATAGAAAGGGCATAGTGAAAGATGTAAAACTAGTAATCAGTGTGTGTGTATAAGCAAAGATTAAGAGGGTTAGGATGGTCAGGTTACCGAGGGCTTAGGTTATAGACTTGACTAAAAAGGGGAGTTTTATGTAATGATTAAAAAGCCTGGAGGTCCTAAGAGTGTCTAATGGGATGGGAGAGTGTTCCAGTGTAGCACATGAAATCTTCTGAATACAGGAGTAAAGTAATTAGTGAGGAGTAGAGAAGGAGGATGTGAGCAGACCAAAGGTTATGTCTAATGGTGTACTTAATAATTAGAAAGGTCTGTATGTATGGTGGTGGTGTGGCACTGAGTGCTTTGTAAGTGAGTAAAAAATAATAAAAAAAACACAAATACAAGAGTATTGTAGAAATTAAAACTATATTGGCTAACAATTGGAATACATTGCAAGCTTTCGGAGCTCTAAGGCCCCTTTGTTAGTATTTTGCCTGATGAAGGGGCCTTAGAGCTCTGAAAGCTTGCAATGTATTCCTATCATTTCTACAATTCTCTTGTATTTGTGTTTTTTTATTATTGTTGACACTGGCTAACATGGTACTACAGTTTTTGTTTTGTGACTAAGTGAGTAAAAGAACCTGAAAGTGAATTCTATGTATGATAGGTAGCCAATACGGAGACTGGCAGAGAGGAGCAGAACCAATGGAGTGGGAGGACAGGTATATAAATCTCGCAGTGCTCATGATGCACTGGAGTGGGTTCAGTTAAGGGGGGGAAAGTAAGCAAAGTAATGAATTACAGCAGCGTACGGGATACGATGAGAGAATGAATGAGAATTTTGTCTGTCACTTGTGTGAAGATGGGTCCAATGCAAGAAATGTTCCTAAGGTGAAAGCAGCATGATTTAGTAAAAACAGAAGAGTACTTATTAAAGTAAAGAATATTGACCTGGAACAAGATGATATTTGTGCTTGCACAGAGAACTGACTAAAGGATATAATAAAAAAAGTGGTGGTCAATCAAACATTTTTAACTAGACCAGTGTTGTTGGTGGAGTACTGCAGGGGACTGTCAAAGGATGACATTATCTCAAGGGATGAAAACATAGCTTTGCCCCTTTATAGGTCCCTGGTAAGGCCTCACCTTGAGTATGCAGTGCAGTTTTGGGCTCCAGTCCTTAAGAAGGATATTAATGAGCTGGAGAGAGTGCAGAGACTGCAACTAAACTGGTAAAGGGGATGGAAGATTTAAACTATAAGGTTAGACTGTCGAGGTTGTTTTCTCTGGAAAAAAAAGGTGCTTGTCAGGGGATATGATTACTCTGTACATTAGAGGGGATTACACTTGAAGAACAGAACTTTCATTTGAAGCAGTGTGTTTTTTTTCCCATGGAGAGGGCAGTGAGTTTGGGGAATTCCCTTCCTAGTGATGTGATTCTAAGCAGATTTCAGTCATTGTTGGACAACGTCTTAAACAGGTATAACATTCAAGGTTATTGGAATCTTAAAATCTACGGTTAGTTCAGTATAGTTATTGGCATATATAGTTAGGTCTGCATTTGTATGTGTAGATATAGGCACTGGGGTTCATTTGGGTTGAACTTGCTGGAGTTTTATCTTTTTCTTATGTAACTGCTTTCATATGCTCTATAGTATTTATGTTAGAGGTGGGGTTTTAGATAAAGCATCTCTTTTTAATGAATATTTATCTGTCAGATTTACAGCACAAAATGATTACTGTAAAACTAACTTTTTTCACTTGACCCCAGACAAAGTTAATACTAACATATAACGGTAAGACATTGAGAAGAACACTATTACTGAACATGCTGTCACTCTCCACATTCACTTAAAAGTATTCCTTATTCACAAAAGATCTGTATTGTCAGAAATAATGTGGATTGCAAACACGTCATAAGACATGGCTGAAGCCTTAGGCACGTATTAGTCAAAACTGATCCAGGAAAATGTTATCAAACTGGCTAGCAACCTCTAAACCTAATCTCACCCACATTCCGGCAAGCCTACACTGACTTGTACATTGGGCCAGATTCAATTCAGTGAGAAAAAGGTTTATTAACTCATGGATAAGATTCAATTTGAGACGCAATTCAGCTCAGAAAAACAAATCTTATGGTTTATCATAAAAAAACTAGTTGCAACTTGAGGAGAAAAAACTTCTAATACAATTTCAGCTTTTTTCCATAGACTTTAATTGAGTTTTTACATGATAAACGGTGAGAAAAAAAAATCTGAATTGAATTGCATTTCAGTAAACTGAATCTTGCCCTTTATGTAATTATTTTTTTCAAAAACTCCCTTGGATTTCTTTATGTGGAGAAGGCTATTACTATGTCAAAAGAATGAATGGGCTGGCCTGCATAGTTGCTCATACTGATCTGACCCTTAGGCCTGGGGGGCCTGGGGCATTTCACAGATCTTAATGTGTATGGCCATCTTAGGAATAACCTGTCCTGCACTATAATTGACCAACTACCTTATAATAATTAAGTGTTTACAGTGGTGATGTAATACCCCACTGTGGCCTAGCATCCCATCATTTTGGGTCAATATTTGATTTTGTTTGAAATTCTCTGCCTTTTTAGCACTTCATTTGCTTAAACTGAGTCATGTGGCAGCATAGCTGAAGGGCAGTCTTGCCACCACTGTGGGATCCAGTGTATAGGAACACCCCTTTCCCATAACGTGATTCTATTGCTATCCACAAGGTGCACAATGGTGTGTGAACCTGTAGATACATGATCAAAGTGCAGGATGATGGCCAGGTTGTTTTAAATAGTTACACACAATCTTATTACTACTATGGACTGGTATAATTATGGGCCTGCAATCCCCATTTTAAATTTGTACTCACATAATAGCATGGGTTGATAGGTGTCGTAACTTCCAATAAAGCTTTCTAGAGTGTTCTGATCAGAGTTCCAATAGATGGTATTATATAGGGATATGCCACAGTAAAAATGGGTTTATGCTCACCTGGGTCTTTAATGTTGTCAGACATCTAATGACAATGGGTCAGATTAAAAAATGGTTTATTACGTGAAAATCTATGGGTGAGATTTAATAGTGTACTAAATGTAGATGTAGCTAAAGGATTCCCAACAGTGTATCATTATCCTTTCCCAGCATTCTCCGACAGCCGCTGTCAGCTGTCGAGCTGCAAGTTGAATATACTCCATACACAATTTCTAAACGATTTAATCATTGTAATGAGACAATGTAACAAGCTGCTTCTTATTAAGAGACGTTAAAGAGATTTGTAATGTTAAACAGAACAGATGCATCCTGTTCTCTGAAAGCCTGGTTAATAGAAGAGATGGAAGGAATCCTGACGGCAATAAACACATCAGGAAACTTGCACACAGAACTACTGAGAAAAGAAACTTGGGTAGGACAGCAGCATATGGTTGTGTTAAAGCTTAGTAAGTGAATCTCACCACTACAGATTGGTGCCCGCCTAGTCCAACATCTCAAGCAGATAAACCATACTTAACATATATGGCAGGCACTAAGACATCATTTTTCTAATGCAGTTTAAATAACAAATCATATAAAAACACAGACCTCAAACTGTTCTTTACTAAATGGCAACAAAGGGTTCATCACTGCAGAGAAAGTGTTTCCCCTGCTCTAAAGCCCAATGGTGGAGACCTTTATACCAATCCCGTCAATCCTTTGCACTGGATACGACTTATGTGCAGTTGTTTGCCCACAGCAGTGAGTGTTTAAATTAAAGATGTAATTTTAGAAGGGATGTCTAAGGACATTGGCACTGTTCTTAGACAGTATTCAATGGTACTTGCTGCACTACATATATACAGACCTTGCACCACAAAGCCAACTGCCTTCATTTTGTTTAGGTGCAAGTATTGGGAATTCAGACATAAGTACTAGAACAACTACCTTGACAAATTGTTACTTCCAAGGATCTCTTACCATGCTGCATCCACACACACACAACTAACTTGAACCGAATGAATTGCACACAATCCAGGAAATGCCTTGCACATCACCAGGCCCACAATGATGCAATTTGTTCCATTACTTATAAAACAGAAATTAGCAGCAGGTTATGCAATTTACTAGAGGAGGCATTCACTGGTGGCACAAAACTCAAAAACAGTTGCCACAGAATAACATTGCATTGTGAGTAATAATACATGGTAGATTGTGTGCAAAATTGCATTTCCTAAAACTGCATCATGCATTGCAAAAGCCCCAGGTATGAGTTTAGTTACTTGTGGCTTTATAGTGTAGGGTGCATGGGCAAACCTTGGGGCAAATGTACCTGTTATCTGCCTAATAGGAAGCAAAGAAATCTAATAAAAATATAAAATCAATGAACACTAAAGCAAGTTCATCATATCAGAAATTGCAGAACAGAATAGATACCAGCTTCTTTGCTTGCATTTTCTAACCTTTTTTGTACAGCCAAAGTATTCAGGGCATTGTTATAAAGTACTTCTAAGATGTGGAGCGTGCAAGTTATAACTGGCAATTATGAACTATCTTTAGCAAACATGCAACAAAGGCAATAGAAGATTACAGCACCTCTAAAAATAGCTAAAATCTATGGAAAACACTGGAGTCCAACCTGGTATTTGATTGAAATTCTGAAAAACGTTAGATATGACACTGAGAAAGTTTTATTCAGGACTTAGTTTCCTCAAAAAGAGGATAAACATGTCCATCTTCTCAGTGCCTTTTTATGCATTCATTAGTGTTTTGGGTACTTTCCAACAAGCAAGGGATTAGCCCTATTAAAATGTAATATAAAGCAATAAACACTTAAAAAAGAGCACACTTACCTTTATCTGAAACTTCCAATGAATATGAAGTGGTCACAATCACAAACAGCACAGTGAGACAAAGTCCTGAAATGCAGGCACATAATTAATACTTTCTGCTTTTTCCTTACTTGTAATTTGAAGCCAGTCTATTGGAGAATATGCAGCAACTTACCAGCCATGTCGCTAGGTTTAGTTAAGATTTTTTACAATGTAAAGCTGTTTTCTAACCTATTCACATTTCATAAAGAGCACTAGAATGTTCCCCTCCCACAGTCTCAGGACCTATCTACAGCCAATAAGACTAACTGTTACAGAAATGTTTCGCCTGCAGCCGAGTTAAGTGCAGGGGAAGTGCTAGGGAATATTACTGAAGTGAATAACACCCAGGCGAGTTAGAACGCATTCTCTGTGTAAACCCCAGTCTAGGATTCCTAGTCCGAAATGCCTTGTTAACCTAATCTGATGCAGGGGAAATCTAGCAGTTGAAGGTTGGAAATTGTGATTGCATAATATTAGAGGAAAGGAGGTAATTGACCTCCAATATTGTTTATATTGGCTGAGTAAGGAATAAAAAAAATCTACATCCAAATAACAAAAATTGTAATTACGGCAATGTAAAAAAGAAGCCAACACATAAGGCTGACGTACTTTTTTTTGGCAAAGGGCTCTCCCTCCCCCAGGGAAGGCTCTGTAGCTGAGAGCATTGCCCCTTCCACCCCCACCCCTTCAGGCAGCAGAAGGTGCGGAAGCTGCATTAAGAGAAAGAAAATGAAGGGCAGGGAGGGAAAGGGTGGGCTAACAGGCCAGGTGGGATACATTTATTCAAGGAAAGCTGCCTGTACAATGGAGTAACCTTCTGTTTATATTTGCTCCAGAGCTCACTGATGGCTTGGTCAGCAAAAATGTTAAGTTCCCTTTCTTGTTTTGATGGGGGATGTTTTTTATAGACTTGGACTCAATGATTGCGTAGATTTAGATCAGATACATTACTATTGGTTTTATCTCAGAGTTGACCAGGTTGGAACAGGTTGGCAGACACTAAGGGGCTGATTTACTAATCCACGAATCCAAATCTGAATGGGAAAAATTCAGATTGGAAAACGAACATTTTGCGACTTTTTCGTATTTTTTGCGATTATTTTGTCGCCGTTACGACTTTTTCGTAACCATTACGATTTGCGCGAATTGTCGCGACTTTTTCTGCATTAACAGAAATGCATTGTAGGTCCCCCAACGATATTGGCAGATACACAAAACACGTAAAGATTTTATAGTTATCCGACTAAAATTTTCTAACCTGTTTGATCGACGAAACCACCGAACATGTGGCACACAAATTATCGGGATGATAATTCAAACGTCCACACCTGGTGTGAAACATAGTTTTATATGATTATATTGGTGTGTGTATGGCCAGCTTTAGATGGCAGCATTTTAATATTTTAATTTGCTACAGACTAGTATCCACAGACAAAGCATATTTGATATTATGCATAGCTTGTATATAGGCACCATACTGTCAGTCCGTATGCTTTGTTTGGAGTAGATGCAAGGTATATGCAACATGCTTTGTATGAATGGCTAAATGCATCTGGCTAATGATACACACTTCTTTTGTATTTCAATTAGCCAGCAGCAGGGTTCCCTCTACAAATATATTTCATGCACATACAAAAAAGATCTGTGTGCCTAATGGGTCTAATTATGCACCATGCAATTTGTCCTCATAATGTGGACAAATTCTACATCAACATTCAAAATTGTATATAATTATCCTTAATTTATATGCCACTAACACATTCCACAGCACTTTACAGAGATTATGCCGCATTCACATAAAGGTGGCCATTCATGGGCAGATTTTAGTTGCCAATTCAGCAGCTTATCTGCCTGTGTATGGGCACCCTGACGGGCCTACCCAACTGATATCTGGCCTAAAATTGCCCAGATCTCGATTGCACAGGTTTGCTATTCCCATTGGATCAGGGACCGCATCGGCTCATTGATGCAGTCCTCAGTCAGAGTGCCCATATACCTGCCGCTTTAATTAGATCATTTGGCCTAATAGCCTAATTAGCCTTATATTGCCCACCTTGGGTCGGCATAGCGGAAAAAATCTGCTTGTTTAGTGACCTCACCAAATGAGCAGATCTTAACATATATGGCCACCTTTAGTCCCTTGCCTGGAGGGTTTACTTAGATATAATGGAAATTTTATCAGGAGCCAGTTAACCTTCTGTATTTGGAAAGTGAATAGAAAGCCACAGTGCCCTTGGGACAAGCCTGGGGGAACACACAAACTCCTTGCAGTTCTCTGTCTGGAACCCCTTTTCTGCCCAACAATCAGGCAAAGATGTACCGGCAATATAACTGTTGTTGGGGTTAAATATCAAAAACACACACTGTACCACTTACTATGGTAAAAGGATCTTGTCAGCGGCTTGTAATATTAAGAACAGAGAAACTACATTTGATGGAAAAAAAGTACCAGCTGGTCCTCTTTTTATAACCTTTAAGTGCTTCAGTCTACTCAGCTGCTCATGGGGGAATCTAAATCTGACTGGGAAAGCAAAGCAAGATGGAGCCTCTGTGCTACTACTCCCTGACATTTTGGCACCCCAGAATGAATAGGGCTTACCTTTTCCTTTAAAAGGCATAGGATATCAAGCCAATGTTAAAATTAAATCAGACAAATTCATCATTTTATGAATACTTTATAAATAAGCATATATACTAGCTGCAATCAGTTCTAATGTTCCAGCCCTGTGTCAAGGAGTGGCCAAGCTTTATCTTCTTATTTTTAAGCCATATTTCTTAAGTAACATATATACAGCATATATATATATATATATATATATATATATATATGATAAAGGCTTGGATACCAGCTAAAACTTAGTTACTTGCCTGCCTTAGATAAAATATTTTACTTACCTATAAGTCCTGTGTGAAGCGGATCCTACTTTTTTGATATTATCAATGAAGTTTTTTGAGGACTGCACCCAGGCCGAATACCTCCTTTTAACATGAGTGCTGGCTTCCCACCAATAAACAATAAAATAATACACTTCTGCACTACAATATATAGTAATACACTGCTAATGACTGCTAATGACTGCTAATGTTAACCCTGTTTATCCAAATATTTAGCTAACAATAAGTTTACAAACAAACAATTAACTACTTATATTCAAAACATGCTAATCTAATTGTGGATCATTTTGAGTCAAAGCTGTTTTCATATCCAAATCATCTGCATTTTATTTAATTGGTGGCAAAAAAACAAGCCTGCAACAGCAAGCCTTTTTATTAGTTTTGTAGGAAAAAGTTGAAGCCAAAACAAGCAGATGTATACTGAAAGAACGTGATTTTTTAGGCACAGGTTTTCTGTTGCAATTGATACAGGGAACCCTGTCCTGGAGTTGTTCCAACCTCCAAAGGTGGCAGTAGCTCCAGGGTTCCCCTGCGTAAAAGTACCTAATGCCAAATTTGTAAAAGAAGGTGGAATAAAGTCAGGGGGCCAAGCCCAAGTATACTGAAGTACAAGAATCAATTTGGGAAAAAAAGATATTTTTTTCTTACAACTGAAAGCAGCAAACTTGTCAACTGCACCTGCACTTCATAAATGACCCCTAATGTGTTGCTCGAATGATTGAAGATGAAGGATTAGATCATATTACATTCCTTTATATATATAATAACAGAATTTCACAGACTTTTCATGTGAGTGGAGGTGTCTGGAATTTGTTTCCTGTATATACAGTCTGAGTAACGTAGTACCACATATCCATCAAGTTCTGGTCACAGATTTGAGTCTGTAATTCAAGGTAAATCAAGGGGTGAATGTTATATATACAGTTATTGTGGCTACTTTAATGGTGCAAAAAATGTTTTTGATTTGTAGTTGGCCAGGCAAGCAAATTCAATATAAACAGGGATTTTATTGAGTGGTTATTCGCTAGCACCTTCCAGCAGAATCACTTTTAGCTACATGGTAAACATTATGAAGTACATTTACTGGCTCCCAAATCCCAATCTATCCACATGCATCTCTGAACACCTACCCCACCAATAACTCAGTATTTTCATTTGTATTGTTTTGAGTTCCTGCTATATATCCTGCAAAGTTCTTTTCCCGCACTGTGGACAGCCTGCTGGCTTTTTAAGGCTCAAGGGATCCAAGAAAAACAAAAACCAGAAAGACGTAACATATTCTTTGTTATTACATCTTACCCTGGTTATGTTCACTGGCAATTTTCTCATTTCTCAGCTACATATTTAAAACATGAACTGTAGAAAAATGTATGGGATTCCTTATCTGGAAATCAATTATCCAGAATGCTCCAAATAATGAGAAGGCCACCCCCCATTGAGTCACTTTTAAGCAAATAATTCTAATTTTTAAAAATGATTTCCCTTTTTTCTGTAATAATAAAACAGTACCTTGTAGTTGAAGGCAGCTTTTTATAGCAGACTAAGGGCAGGGGTACACGAGGAGATTAATTGTGCCGAAATTTGCCGAAGTCGCCAAAGTTGCCTTGAGAGGAAACTTCTGCGAATTCGGCAAAACATGGTGGCGTTTATGCCACCCCACCGGCGATTTACATTATAGCCGTTGGGATGGCATTGCGGGTAGATTAGTCACCCATGACAACGGAGGTTTTTCGCAGCCCAACTAATCTCCCGTGTACCCTTGCCCTTAAGGTATGGGGGATGCAAATTAAGGAAAGATCCCTTATCTTCAAAACCCCAGGATCTAAGCATTTCAGATAATAGATCCTAACCTAAAGTGACAACCTTACCCTGTTCAGTCGATGGTATTGATACTATTTTGTCCAATGTTGACAGATACCGAGTGGTATCTACTCTGTCTATGAGCTTGTCTACCCTGTGGATTGGGTATTGAACTTGGTCACTATTACGCTTAAGGAAGTTATTACAAAGCTGCCAGCTACTGTCTGGCTTGGGAGCAAGTACAATTGAGCCGGACCAGTCACTACAGGACAACTCAATCACCCTTATGCAAGCATTTTTCCCATTTTATCCACAACAGCCCTTTGACTTGCTTGGGGATCTTAAAAGGCTTGAGTTTTAATCCTTGGCTCAGTGACAATATCTGTGTTCTATCCTTACAGGTCAGAGAAAATATTCCTGTTTCCCATAAGGAATTCTTTTGCCTCTTTTTTGGGGGGTGAACAAAATTCCCATAATAGTAGGGTAGGGACCAGAGGCATCTAATGAGGTACATGCGAGATTGTGGAGGCAGGGACTTGAACCCTGGAAAGACAGGATGTCACTGACTGAAGTAAATAAAAATTATATATTTGTTATGGCTTCCTTTTGCCATGTTGGTGAACCTGCAATTTACCTTCCTCTTCATGACTTCAAAGTTCCCCCACCATATTGTAAGGAACTTCTTAACCATGACAACCAACACCAGTACTTTGTCCCCTGGTGAAAAATGCATACTTGGGCACTATGGTTGTCTATTGTTTTTAGGGGCCTCGGCTTAGGCCAGGTGTTACAATAGTGTTTACAATAGTCACAACTTAAGCAGTTTTCTCTTCATTGATATGTATTCAATTATAATCCATAAGGTGTTATCGGCCCTTGTAGAGGGCTTTCTGGCAGTCCTACCCCACCTACATCTTGACTGATGTCAATCTGGTTGATGTCAATCGGCCAGGTTACTCTGAGCATATGTATTTGTGGTTTGTGGTATTTTATAGTATACAAAAAAAACCCTGGTATTAATATTTGCTTGAAGTTACCCTGGGTGTCTTTCACTTTGAAACAGATATTACCTCTGCCATTTGAGTGAATTTGCAAATATGACAACATCTTTAAAGAACAGACACCTGTTTAAGAGGTACCTGGTTATAAAAAGCAGCCATAAAGGAATTAACAAAGCAGATCATTTATGCACCAGAAATGACATGAGGTTAACAAAAGTAGAGTTCCAAGGGATTGATGTATTTAATGATTTAATTGGTGTATTTAATCAATTGATTAAAAAGGGTGTAGTCACCTGAGCGGTAGGTCAAATCAGAAGCATCTAAAGATGTATAAACAAAAGAGAGGGGCACACTCCCATAGTGTACATCAGGGATCCCCAACCTTTTATACCCGTGAGCTACATTCAAATGAAAAAGGGTTGTGTTGCAACACAAGCATGAAAATGATTCTTGATGGTGCCAATAAGAGCAATAATTGGCTCCGTAAAAGCCCCTATATGGACTGGCAGCCTACAGAAGGCTCTGTTTCACATTATACTGGGTTGTATGCAACCAAAACTTGCCTCCAAGCCAGGAATTCAAAAATAAGCACCTGTTTTGAGGCCACTGGGAGCAACATCCAAGGGCTTTTTTTTAGTTAGTAAAAATCATTGCACTTACAGAATTAATGAATGTCATCTACAGAGACAATAGTCAAGAGGTCTATGGCATTCTTTCTTAGAGGCAAAAGCATATATATGTAATACTTGACAATTCAGTTTAAATATACCCTTTTTTGTGCATAGCCAAGAGACGGGCTTCAGTTCCACCACAGTACCCCAAGGGGGGAGAAAGTTTGAAGTTTGTATATCCAATAATTTTCTTTCATACATAATTCATTAAGTGGGTTTTGTTCAAAGTAAAAGTAAAATGTACTATGCTACAGACTTGTAACCCTGTCAAGTCTCCATTAAATACTTTTTGAAAAGGTTTTGGAAAGATCATACTGTATGTTGAGCACCTTTAAGAAGATTTGGCCTATGATTTCTGAATATGGCTTTTAATTTCCTCTTAGTTTGACCTGTACAACCACATCTGCATACATATATATAGATATATAAACCTGTAGATGTGTTGCCTAATCTGAAGCTTATGTGCGAGTCAATACTTGGCATAATGCAGTGAAAAAGTCCTACTCAAGTGCACAAAATGGGCATACTGAAACCAAACTGGTAGTTATAACCTACATTTACCCAACACTGGTGTTGTCCTAGTAGAGGCACAAATATCTGCACCTACAGATGATCTTAAGGCATATATAATGGTGTTTGAAAGAATTTCAGAGAGAGGGAACAACAGAGCAGTAAGGAGAGGCCATTAACTACTGAACCTCAAAGGTTTTTTTATTATCTAAGTGAACAGGATTCTGCTAAACTGAAAGCAGAAATCCTATCCCTGCTGGGAGTTAATATGACTGCCCACACAGTGTGCCAAACGAGATTACTGATGTATGATCTCATTAACCTGGCAAAGAAGTGGATACATTCAAAAGAATCAATAGCTGCCCGGATCATCAAAAGAGTGGCACTAAAGCAATACATCAGATCTCTGTATATCAACCTCAGACAGATGGGCTGGTGGAGCGATTTAGTAATCTTACCTAAAGGACTCGTACAGAGAGTTTCTTCCTGCATTTCCACCCAGTGGCATTCTCTGGGAGAAACGCACCCCATTTTTGCTTATCGGGCTGTACTAACATGGCGCATGTCGTGCCAAACGCAGGTGGAAAGCAACATCCTGTTCGCTTTATGGAAGATGTCCATACGTTCAAGCAGGATTTGCTGCTGGAATGCCAGTCATTAAAGAACACTTACAGCAGAATACTGGGGTGTATCAGTCCACACCTTTAACCCTGGAGACAGAGTACTGTGAGTTTTATTACCCACTTTAGAAAGCACATTCTTGCTAATTGGCAGGGGCCATATAAGATTATTAAGTCAGTGGGTGAGATATATATAAAGCAAATTTACCGTATGTATCGAATAAAACACTGAAAGGAAAGCAAATCCCTTTCTGTGTTATGAATGAGGAACCTGAAGTGAAAGTACCGCAGGAAGTAAAGGAATTTATAGATATGCTTTCTGAACTGCTAGCAGAATTAAATAGCCATTCCACCATTCACTATTCCCACACTCCTGCAATGTGGTTGAAGACCATTATAGTGGGTAAAATGGAGCAAAAGGATTTTATAAGGAGCTACACACGCATCATGCAGACAGAGATTAACCCACTGGTTTTGACCAGTTGCGAATCAACATTCCAGGGAGGCACAAGCCTCTCTTCATCCAGATGAACAAACATTTTTATTGCCTTGTGTAGATGGATGAAAGTTCATATAGTGTAGAAGACTATTTCTGTCTACCGTGACAGAAAGATAGAAATTATCAGTGCTCGGACTAACCAAGATGGAGTGTTGACCAGCTTCTAGAAACGCCACTGTGCCAATGCTTGGCTTATCCTTAGTTCTGGAGTTGACTAGCTGCTATAAACAATAAAAAGCGATTACTGCAAAAATATGCAAACTCACATGTCACATGTAGCCCTCTTATCATACATGTGTCCTACAATGCCTACTCGCATTGTAGGTAATGTATTTAAAATCATTCGTTCCCCAGAAAATAGTGTGAATAAGCAGCAAGACCATGGGAGCTTCTCCTATCTATCAGACTATTTCTTATACTGGTTGGCTGAGTCGCTTTTTTAATAGTTGACTGGCATTACAGCAGCAAATCCTGCTTGAATGTAATGTGTTTAGTTACACTTTAATAAGGAGTGGCCTTTTGTTTGCATGTTTCTTTTGCAATGTTAAGAAGTCCCTCTGGGCATCTTCCATATAGCGGTTTAAATGGTGAAAACCTGTTGGGGCCCTGGGGCACTCTTTAATGACAAATGATAAATAAGGTCAAACAGTCCAAGTCTTTCCATCTTTTTCTACAGACAAGTGATTCTTCCTGCGCAGTGGTGTTCTCCTACCTTACACTACAGGGGGGCACAGGAAGAAACACCCCATTCTTCCTTATGGGCTGTACTGACAGCATGTTGCGTTCCATCTGTATTTGGCATTACATGCGCCTGTGTTAGTACAGCCCTATAAGGAAAAATGGGGTGCGTTTCATCCTGCACTGGGTGTGAATGCAGGAAGAAACTTTCGGTGCAAGCCCTTAAGGTAAGATTACTAAATCTTTCTACCAGCCCATCTGTGTGAGGTTGATATACAGAGATCTAGCACATCTAGCCCCCTTATCATATGTGCGTCCTACAATGCCTACTCGCATTCTCAAGTCTATAGTGTATTTGAAATCATTAGTTCCCCAGCAAATAGTGTGAATAAGCAGCAAGACCATGGGAGCTTGTTTTTTCTATCAGATTATTTCTAATACAGGTTGGCTATCAACTGAGTCCCTTCTTTAATAGTCAGAAGAATGGTATGAAATTAGCTCATCAAGGGGCTCCTCCCACAATAACCTGATATTGTCAATATAGGGATGGTACAATATTTTATTTACATAATCTTGTCTAGTACTACCAGGGTTCCCCCAGGGCTTTCGTCTGGCTTGAATTCCACAGCTACCTCAGCCCCAACAGGGGAAGGTTTTTTCCCTCCTCTATGGCAAATTAGAGAGATTTCAGAAGGTTTTTTTTTCCTTCCTATGGATTACCTAACAGTTATGCAGGTTTTATATAGACATAACTTAATGGATGTATGTCTTTTTTTCAACCTAACATACTATGTTACCAAAAACAAGCTTTAGATCTTCATCTGCTAAAAGGCCCCATAGATTTCACTGTATGACAGCATCATGTGATACGTTGGTCAGCACTGCTCTAGATTAATATGTAACTGGAATGTGTCATAATGTGTAGACAAAATCATTAATTATATATATATATATATATATATATATTTAAAGGGTCCTGGTGTGCACCTACTTATTTTTGGATTTTGGATAATTTGGCACAGTTAGGTAGCACCCAGATTAGTTGTGTTGCAGGTATGGTGTTCTGAAAGTGTATGGATTGTATATATATATATATATATATATATATATATACCTGTATATATATATATATATATATTTAATATTTCTCTATTATTTTGTAGGGCCAAAGAGATGTTAATGTTTTGTCTGGAACAAAGAAAGACAGCAAAATCGTTGGGCAAAGTATTGTGATAGCAATTTTCAAAGAGTCTAAAGCACCTTTATATAAATAAGGCATAACCTCATCCAATATAAAAAAGGGGGAAGTTATGGTGATGCATCGTAATTATTTCATGCTAGATCTTGGCAGTTATCTACTGTCAACTAACATTGGTCAGAAAGCAGGATGTCTTGTGGTTTTCAGCCATTTGTGGTTGGGGTTAGCAGTTCATCGTATTTTATCTAAAAAAACAAAGTTTATTATTAGAATGCATATAAAAAAACAAAATGGCAATATTTTCCAACTTGGGATGCCTCCAGGTTTCCATTTGCTGCCTATGGTGGCCCTCCCTGTCATTTTCTCTGCATGTGTTTTTTTTAAGGTCTGGGCACAGAGAAAATAAAATATGATGAGGATGTTGATGAGGTGCCGTGCCGTGTATCTGCACGCTCTGTGGAGGTGCCCCACTCTTTTTCTACAGTTTCCTGTTCCCTTATCTCCCTTTGATAACGTCTCTGGGTTGGGAGGGGTTCAGTTCCTTAGGACTGCCAGCAATTACTATGTTTCTGCCAACTGTTCAACTGGTACAAATTGCACTCAAGCTCGTCTCTCCTAAATTTGACGCTCCTTTCTTCAGTTTCGCTGCAATGTTTTATTAAGTTATTTTCATCACTTACAGAGGAACAGTTATTTCTCACAGAATTTCTAATATTTCTGAACCAATTCTAACTTGTCTTTAAAGATAACAAGTGCACACATTTTTCTCAAGATGCCTGGAATACTTCCTACCTTGTAATATACTATTAAAGGGGTGGTTCACCTCTAAGATAACTTTTATTAGTTTATGCAATGTACGGTTCCTAGCAACTTTGCAATTGGTCTTCATTATTTTTTTAATTATTTGCCTTTGGTGTACATTACTTTTGTCTATGTTACTTTTCATGTCTTATCTTTCTCTTTAGTCCCTCTTCTATTCATATTCCAGTCTCTCATTCACAACACTGCCTGGTTGCTAAGGTAAACAAGACCCTAGCAGCCAGATAGCTGCTGAACTTCCAACTGGAAACTGCTAATCAAATAGCTAAATAACAAAAACTACAAAAAACAAATGAAAACCAATTGCAAATGGTCTCAGAATATCATTATCTACATCATATTAAAAAGTTAATTTCAGGGTGAACAGCCTTGTTGAATGTAAGTCCAGACCAATAAGTCACTTTTGTTCTTTTAACAAGGTGACATCAGAAGTGGATTTTTAAAAAAAGTTCCACAGTCATGCAAAAGTGTAGACCAGTCCCCGGATCAACTTACACTAAGAGCTATTTTTATATTTTATAACCCTGTATTTTACCATTTTTATGTAATCGGTATGCTTAATGTGTATAACCATTTATTGTACAGCACTGCAGAATATGTTGGTGCTTTATAAATATGTGTTACAGGTATGGGACCTGTTATCCAAATGCACAGGACCTAGGGTTTTGCAGATAATGGATCTTTTCATAATTTGGATCTGCATACCTTGAGTCTACTAAAAAATAATTTAAACAATAAAACAACCCAATAGGATTGTTTTGCCTTCAATAAAGGTTTAATAATATCCTAATTGTGATCAAGTACAAGGTACTGTATTAATATTGCATAGAACAAGTAAATTATTTTTAAAAAATTGTAACTTGTTTAAATTGGAGTCTATGGGAGATGGCCCTCCCGTAATTCGGAACTTTCTGGATAAAGGGTCTACAGATAACAGATCCCATACCTGTTATAATAATAGCAATAATAATCATTTTATACACTGCCAAAACCCACAAACACATACACCATCCTTCTGGCTGTCTGATTTAGCAAGCAATGATTCTGAGTTGAGCCCACTACTTATTCCAGCCTTTTGTGACCAAACTCAGATCCTTTGTGAAGGACACTACAAACCTATTAAGCATTTCAAGTGAGTGTGAGGTGTTGAGACATATGTTCATGGCTGTTATGGATATGCACAACCTTTATAAATCCATCCAATCAGCATGGCTAGTATGTCTATGCATTTTATTTTTAAATCCATGATGCATGAAGCAGGATGAAGGTGGAACTATAATTGCATATTGTACCTTCTCCCTGAGGCACAACAATTCTTTTTGGTACTTAATGTAGCACGCACATACACCACGTACACCAATATATACATAGATTGCTTAGAACATTTATTTGTATTAAGGAAACCCCTTGCTTGTTAAATATTGTCCATTATACTATAGGAGGGGCTGCCTAATGAGCTCATTGCATTCCATTCTTCTCTGAACTCCGTGGTGCCTACAATATGCTTCTCTCTGATACACAGTGCTGGGAAAATCAGTTTTCTGAGCTTGACTTTTAAAGAAGGGACTCATTGATTACAGACTAGAATATGAAAAACACAGAAATAATCTGCTGCACTATGCACGCTTTCATTCACCTACACTTAAGAATATAATGCCTAAAATAATTTATGAGAATAACACATATTGTAACAGACCAAGAAGTAGAAAGAACAACGCTTTGCACAAAAGGACTAATTTTACCCAAAAGGAATTGTATGTACCGGAAAGCAGGAAGTTGGTCTCAAAGGAGGACTTAAACAGAAGGAAATGAAAGTTTCCTTCTGATTTTATGAGCAAGTATATTATTGCCAGTTACTTCATAAAACATACTGTTAGAAACTGCTGGCATAAAGTGCAGAATTGAGAACCACAAGTGCAAACCAAGGCCTAGGAATATTAGTAATATACATATAGATTCTCCTTTGGAACCACAGAGAGAATCTTAATATAAAATTTAGACTGGTTGCTAAGCAACGCTGTAAATAATATATGTGTGTATGCGCATAAGGTGTGTGCGCTTTTACGTGTATGCATGGCATGCACGATTACGGGTATGCGCATGCGATGCCGCGCACACGTAGTGTATAGGGCGCAACATCGCGGAAGCGAATATGTTTGCGGAAGTGATGTATGCGGAAGTGACATCACAGTATCCGCTCGCTCGTGCAGTCATTTTTTTGGCGCCATACAAGGTTTAAGAACTGTGTACAGGTATGGGATCTGTTATCCAGAAACCCATTATCCAGAAAGCTCCGAATTATGGATTGCCTGTCTCCCATAAACTCCACTTAAATGAAATAATTCAGATTTTTAAAAAGCATTTTCTTTTTCTCTGTAATAATAAAACAGTACCTTGTATTTTATAACAACTAAGATATAAATAATCCTTATTGGAGGCAAAACAATCCTATTGGGTTTAACCCTTAAATGCCAACGACATACGGCGTACGTCGTGGCATTAAAAGGCTTTATCTGCCAACGACGTGCGCCGTACGTCGTTTGGCAGATAAACATACTCTCTGCAGAAGCGGCATGTGTCGCTTCCGCAGAGAGCTTTTAAGCATGACAGCCCCCTGGGCAACGAGCCAGGGGGGCTGTCAGGCCGGCCCTGCAACGCGATCGTTGCAGGACCTCCCCCCCAAGCAGCAGACGCATCGCATCGCGTCTGCTGCTTACTGCCGGCTTCCTGCTTCCTCCCTAGCCGCCGCCCACGCGAGTTCACGCGAGATGGAGGGCAGAACTGCAGCACCAGGACCAGGCAAACTTGAAGACAGGTAAGGGTGATTTTTTTTTGCATTTATACACACTTACACACACTTACATACACTTACATACATGTACACACACACATACAGCACACAATTTTACAGTTTTTTGGGGGGTTTTTTGTTTTTGTTTTTTGCACACTTATATACACCTATATGCACTCATATACACTCATATACACACTTACACACTGTCACACAACTTTTACACATGCACACACATGTATACACAAACACTTTTTTTTTAAAATTTTTTAATTTTTTTTACCACTTTGTTTTTAGTTTCTTTTCCTTAAAAACTGTTTATTATGACAGCGTGACTATTGGATAAGATATTCTGACCACTAATTACGCTGTTGTGTGACTTATTTTGTTGTTTCACTAATTTGCACAATTTTTGTGGTTTTATTGCATTTTTATCCCTGTATTAGTATTCCTGATCTGTTTTTAGCATAGCTTTGCCATGTGTAACTTTGGTGTAGAAAAATAACTTTATCTATTTTGAATTCCTCAGAATGTGTACGTTCTAAAAATATATGGTTTCTGGGTTTTTCTGTATAGTTAGGGGGGTTACAGCACATAATACACTGACAGGGGGCTCTGTGTGCAAAAGCTGAGTTGGCAGGCTAGAAATCCATATGCGCTATTTTCATTTTGGGGTCAGTACACACCACAGACTTTGGTATATCTATGCGTATTGGGCATCAAACTGTTCAGTAGGCCTCTGGTGTTTCTATTTGGGGTGATTTGCCTTTGTACGCAAGAAATTGTGTGAGATAAATGTGGCAAATCGCAACATTTTTAGGCGATTTTCTGAAATGTCATAAAAACCACTAACTTTAGGAAAGCTTTGCGGCTTGGTACTTTGGTGTAGCAAGGACTCTTTACCCATGTTGGATTTGTCAGAATGTGTACTTTCCAAAAATATATGGTTTTCTGGGTTTTTCTGTATAGTTTGGGGGGGTTACTGCACATAATACGCTGACAGGGGGCTCTGTATGCAAAAGCTGAGTTGGCAGGCTAGAAATCCATACATGCTATTTTCATTTTGGGGTCAGTACACACCACAGACTTTGGTATATCTATGCATATTGGGCATTGAACTGTTCAGTAGGCCTCTGGTGTTTCTATTTGGGGTGATTTGCCTTTGTATGCAAGAAATTGTGTGAGATAAATGCAGCAAATTGCAACATTTTAAGGCGATTTTCTGAAATGTCATAAAAACCACTAACTTTAGGAAAGCTTTGCGGCTTGGTACTTTGGTGTAGAAAGGACTCTTTACCCATGTTGGATTTGTCAGAATGTGTACTTTCCAAAAATATATGGTTTTCTGGGTTTTTCTGTATAGTTTGGGGGTTTTACAGCACATAATACGCTGACAGGGGGCTCTGTATGCAAAAGCTGAGTTGGCAGGCTAGAAATCCATATACGCTATTTTCATTTTGGGGTCAGTACACACCACAGACTTTGGTATATCTATGCATATTGGGCATCAAATTGTTCAGTAGGCCTCTGGTGTTTCTATTTGGGGTGATTTGCCTTTGTACGCAAGAAATTGTGTGAGATAAATGCAGCAAATTGCAACATTTTTAGGCGATTTTCTGAAATGTCATAAAAACCACTAAATTTAGGAAAGCTTTGCGGCTTGGTACTTTGGAGTAAAAGGAAATGTGTACCCATTATAGATTCGAGGGAATGTGTACTTTCCAAAAATATATGGCTTTCTGGGGTGAGCATACTTTTTTGTAGCATTATCCCACATAAAGGATGTAAATGTGTTTATTTTCTGAAATGACGCATCATATGGGGGTATGTTCCCATTGGGGCCCCTACATGCCACATATTTAGGTAAACCTATACATATTGGTCATCAAACTGTTCAGTGGGCCCCTGGCGTTCATATTTAGGGTGTTTTATCTTGGTACCTAATGCTCTGTGGGAGATAAGATGCTGCAAAGTGGAAGCTTTGAGCGGATTTTTGGAAATGTCATCAAAATTGCTAACTTTCTAAATGCTTTGCGGCTTGGTACTTTGGAGTAGAAAGACATGGGTACCCATTTTAGATTCGGGGGAATGTGTACTTTCCAAAAATATATGGCTTTCTGGGGTGAATGTACTTTTTACTAGCTTTATTCCACATGTAAAATGATGTAAATGTTGATTTTGCAGGAGCTGAAATGACAGAAATGATAGATCATATGGGGGTATGTTCCCATTGGGGCCCCTACATGCCACATACTTAGGTAAACCTATACATATTGGGCATCAAACTGTTCAGTAGACCTCTGGGGTTCATATTTAGGGTGTTTTGTCTTGGTACCTAATGACCTGTAGAAAATAAGATGCTGCATAGTGGAAGTTTTGAGGTGATTTTTGGAAATGCCATAAAAATCGTCAAACTTAGGAAAGCTTTATGGCTTGGTACTGTGGAGTAGAAAGACATGGATACCCATTTTAGATTCGGGGGAATGTGTACTTTCCAAAAATATATGACTTTCTGGGGTGAATGTACTTTTTACTAGCATTATCCCACATATAATGATGTAAATGTATTGATTTTGCAGAAGCTGAAATGATAGATCATATGGAGGTATGTTCACATTGGGGCCCCTACATGCCACATACTTAGGTAAACCTATACATATTGGGCATCAAACTGTTAAGTGGGCCCCTGGCGTTCATATTTAGGGTGTTTTATCTTGGTACCTAATGCTATGTGGGAGATAAGATGCTGGAAACTGGAAGCTTTGAGTGGATTTTTGGAAATGCCATAAAAATCGTCAAACTTAGGAAAGCTTTATGGCTTGGTACTGTGGAGTAGAAAGACATGGGTACCCATTTTAGATTCGGGGGAATATGTACTTTCCAAAAATATATGACTTTCTGGGGTGAATGTACTTTTTACTAGCATTATCCCACATATAATGATGTAAATGTATTGATTTTGCAGAAGCTGAAATGATAGATCATATGGAGGTATGTTCTCGTTGAGGCCCCTACATGCCACATACTTAGGTAAACTTATACATATTGGGCATCAAACTGTTAAGTGGGCCCCTGGCGTTCATATTTAGGGTGTTTTATCATGGTACCTAATGCTATGTGGGAGATAAGATGCTGGAAACTGGAAGCTTTGAGTGGATTTTTGGAAATGTTATCAAAATTGCCAACTTTAGGAAAGCTTTGCGGCTTGGTACTATGGAGTAGAAAGACATGGGTACCCATTTTAGATTCGGGGGAATGTTTACTTTCCAAAAATATATGGCTTTCTGGGGTGAATGTACTTTTTACTAGCTTTATCCCACATGTAAAATGATGTAAATGTTGATTTTGCAGGAGCTGAAATGACAGAAATGATAGATCACATGGGGGTATGTTCCCATTGGGGCCCCTACATGCCACATACTTAGGTAAACCTATACATATTGGGCATCAAACTGTTTAGTAGACCTCTGGGGTTCATATTTAGGGTGTTTTGTCTTGGTACCTAATGACCTGTAGAAAATAAGATTAGAGAGTAGAAAGACATGGGTACCCATTTTAGATTCGGGGGAATGTGTACTTTCCAAAAATATATGGCTTTCTGGGGTGAATGTACTTTTTACTAGCATTATCCCACATGTAATGATGTAAATGTTGATTTTGCAGAAGCTGAAATGACAGAAATGACAGTACATATGGGTGTATGTTCACATTGGGGCCCCTACATGCCACATACTTAGCTAAACCTATACATATTGGGCATCAAACTGTTAAGTGGGCCCCTGGCGTTCATATTTAGGGTGTTTTATTTGGTTACTTTATGACCTTTAGGAGTTAAGATACTATAGACTGGAAGCTTTGAAGCGATTTTAAAAAAATTTCACAAATTTTGATAAAAACCAATAACTTTAGGAAAGCATTGCGACTTGATAGTTTGGAGTAGACAGACAGTTGTGCCTATTCTGGATTCCCCAGAATCTCTTCTTTCTAAAAATGTAAAATTTTCTGGGATAAACTTTCTGTTAGCGGAATTGTTGGCCTTAAAATCTAAAGTATGCAGCTTTCTGGAGCAGTGCTTTGGAAATTTGGTAGTGTACTGCTGGGAGTTTTTGACCTATACATGTGAGAAATCTCCATAAAACTATATATATTTGGTATTTGCACGTTCAGGAGACATGAAACTTTCCAAATCAGGTGTATTTTCATGCATAAAATAATTTTTGTTTCTGGTATGTGTGTTTATATTATGGAAAATATAATTTTTTTTCATTTTTTAGACATTTAGAAGCCTATATCTTGTTACAAAATTGGAATTACACAAAAATTCTACCATATTTTAAAAGCTTAGGTTGTCCTGAAAAAAACAATATATTGTTTTCCTGGGTAAACTAAAAGTTCCCCCAAGGAAAGGCCCCTAAAGTGAAACAGTGCAAAATGTCCAAAAACTGTCTGGCAGTAGAAGTTCCGCTTTGTTCAAAACGGCTGGCAGTGAAAGGGTTAATTAATGTTTTATTGTTTTTTTAGTAGACTTAAGGTATGGAGATCCAAATTGGTCCAGAGCATTCTGGATAACAGGTCCCATACCTGTACCACTCTATGGACACTAGAGCTCCCTTGACAAAGGCGTTTGAGCCGAAAGATTGGGGTATTCTCTCATCCAGAGTATCTGCCTTCATATCTTTTTTCAGCTTTTTCACTGGGTGGTATGTATTGTTGATGGATATTATGTTGTTTTTTTTGTTTTTTTTTTTAAATGCAATATTGTTGCTGCATAATGACTTGATAAATAAAAATGTCTTTTTAACTATAGTACCTCCCTGAGAAAGTTTTTTTTCTGGTGTGCAGAGTTTATTTGAAGGTTTGTTAGAATATAATATAAGCCATACAGTACACAATACAGACCCAATTGTGGGTGAGGAGCCCCATACGGTGAGAACATAATCAATAAGAAAGAATTCCCACTCAGACTAAAATCTTCATAAAAGGAGAGGCTTAAATCCAATGTGTGGATGTTAGCAAATAAAAAATATCACATTTTTATTGTCCGGAGACAATCAGCCTCCCAGGTGGGGTGAAAGGTTAATATGTATTCTTAGTATAACATAAAAAGTAGGCGTCCTCAGTTTAAGACTGTCTAAGATTACCCTATAATTAATAGTTATTTAAGTTATTTAACAAAGCAGTTGAAGAAAAACAGAGACCCTTTTGGGGGAAAGAGAGATGGTAATCTTGTCATTTAAGATTTCTACCAATTCCTTGGGTAAAGGTCCCCATACACGGGCCGATAGAAGCTGCCGATATCGCTCCCTTGGACCGATTCGGCAGCTAATCGGCCCGTGTATGGGCAGAAAAGAGCGGCCTGGCCGACCGATATCTGGCCTGAAATTGGCCAGATATCGATCGGCCAGGTTAGAAAATCCAGTCGGATCGGGGACCGCATCGGCTCGTTGATGCGGTCCCCGAACCGACTGCCCATGGCTGCAAATGTAATCCGATCGTTTGGCCCCAGGGCCAAACGATCGGATTATTTTTTTTTAAAGCAACTTACTACCCGATATCGCCCACCCGTAGGTGGGGATATCGGGTAAAGATCCGCTCGCTTGGCGACATCGCCAAGCGAGCGGATCTTATAGTGTATGGGGACCTTAACTTTACAAGGATGTTTCTTTTTGCTCCTTTTTTTACCTTTTTTGTTTGCTCTAGGATTCTCTACTCCAAACCTAGAATTTTACACCTTTATGAAATGTTTTGTTCTTATATGCCGTATCACCTTCTGTTAACTCCACTCCAATTTTTAAAAGCTGTATTTAAAAAAGGTTCATTGCTTTGAAACCACCTTCTCTTTTTCTTCAACCTCTTCAGTTTTGCCTCATCGCTTCTGAGCTCAACCTCATTAGCTGAATGGGGCGCTGAAAGTAAGCTTGGAGTAAGGATTCAGACAGTACTTTGTGGGCTAGGGAAGAAATAAATGGGCATACATGGCCTGGCCTTGACAGATATTTCACCAGATACCGGCCAGTTGGGATTCTAGTGTCTACAACACTATCTGTTGCAATTTTGTATCACTGACACAATATATGACATATATGAGTTGCAACTTGGATTTTTTTATTCTCAGACTATAATATCGGCTTCTATGACTAAAAAATATTAACGTGGTATTTAGAGACAAACTTGCTGTTTTGTTTTTCTTTGTGCATTAACAGACCAAAAATGTTTGCAAGAATATTAAAATACTTTATGAAAGGAATAAGAAAACACAGCTGTTTCATTTAAACTGTTGCAGCTGAATACACGCTACTTAACATGACAAACATCTCTTTAGAAAACATTTTAGAAAAATTGGCTTGGTTTGAAAGAGTGCAGTGCTCTGGAAACATGAGGACACCCACATGTTAATTAAGGATCTCTTTGAATTTATTGTGTAACTTTTGTTGTTTTTGTGATATTCTGGTGCATCTGGGCATGTACTAGCTTATGGCCCCCAAACAGGCTAATTCAGTTACTAAGTCAGACTTGTATTTCTGTATGTATGTACATCTTTATTTATAGTGCATGCATGCACATGGTGCATTAAAACAATACATTAAAAAAAACAGAATAAAATCCGTTATCCAGAAAGCTCCAAATTATGGAAAGCCCATCTCCCATAGACTCCATTTTAATCAAATAATTCAGAACTTTAAAACTGATTTCCTTTTTCTCTGTAGTAATAAAACAGTACCTTGTAATTGATCCCAACTAAGATATAAATAATCCTTATTGGATGCAAAACAACCCTATTGGGTTTAATTAAGGTTTTATTGATTTTTTAGTAGACTTAAGGTATGGAGATCCAAATTACGGTAAGACCCCTTATCCAGAATACCCTTGGCCTCGAGCATTTTGGATAACAGGTCCTATACCTGTAATTATAAACACAAAATAGTAATACAGTTATAATAAAATTATCTTACATTATCTAAGATTATGTGCTAAGTGTAAAAGAGACAAGATTACAAGAACTTAATATATATAATGCTATACTTTTATAATCAGGGCCACAGCAGAGTAGGAAATGAATGCACAGAAATGCATTTACCTTCGAATAAACAGAAGATAGATAGATATCAGTTCATTACTCTTCATTAAACTTCTCTTTGATGATTTTTAAATCAATCGCCACGGCAAATGTTCTCATAACAGCAAATGCTCCCTTTAAAAGATTTTAAATATATATAGAAAGAGTAAAAGCTGCATATGGCTCTCATTTTCAGCATGTAATTTTTTTTTCTTTCTAGGCCAATTTTAAAGTTATTTATCATTTTGGAAATAAATTGTTTTCCCAGAGGAGGAGGGGCTATTATTACCCTTTATGGCTGGTGTGACTGGTTCTTACATAGGTAAGCCTGTTGCCATTTTACTATTCAGAAGCATTTCTGGAGGAAGAACTGGTTATGCTCATAGCACAGTTTGTAGACGCTGCCCTAGAGAAGGAGCTTTTAGTTCTAACACCTCTCCTATTGTTTTACATGGTACATGGTTACAGGTATGGAGCCTGTAATTCAGAATGCGCGGTACCTGGGGATTGCCGAATAATAGGTTTTTCCATAATTTTGACCTCTATACCTTTAAGCTTGCCATACATGCACCGATATTATTGTATGAAACCTCGTTCCATAGGGAATCCAGTATTCCGTATGGTGGATTGAGACAACAGATAACGCAAACAATTTGGATATCAGCCGCCTTGTCGTGCAGGACAAAAGATTTTGATATGTGTATGTATGGTCTACTATAAGGATTCAATAAGGATTATTTATATCTGAGCAAGGGTGAAGTACAGTACATCATTTCCACCCTCATCAGGTTCAGGCATTTGAACATCCATAGGGGTCTGTTGAACTATAGGGGCGGTTTCTGTGGCATTGGGGAAATCAGAAGTACACTCCATTTGACCCTCCTCAATGTCAACACCCGTAGAAACATCACTTACTTGAGATACAGGAAGTAAGTGATTTCTATGCCAGGCTTTTACTCGACCCTCTGGTCCCTTTATCTTGTACACCGGAATTCCAGGCTGCTTGCTCACCATATCAAATAGTTCATTTCTTCAATGATCAGCTTATGCGTCCCAGGCACTCCTAAATTCCTCAGTAACACTTTGTCACCTGGAAGTAACTCTCTGTACTTGACTTTAAGATCATACTTCCTTTTGTTATTGGCGTTCAACTTGCTAACATTCTCTTGAGCCAAACAATAGGCAGTAGTCAAGCCTTCCCTCAATCGAGAAACATACAAAAGTGGTCCCGATGACTCACTCCATCTGTAGATACACCCAGCTGGATATCAAGGGACAACCTTGGCTCCCTCCCAAACATCAAGAAGTATGGAGAGAAACCAGTGCTATCATGCCAAGTACTGTTATAAGCATGCACCATAGCCTCCACATGCTATCCTCCACTGGTAGGGTACCTACAGTAGCATGTCCAACAATGTCCGGTTAAATCTCTCAGGAAGGGCATCTCCCTGGGGGTGATAGGGAGTAGTTTAGTTTACTTTAGCTATTGTGGAGGCTTTTTCGTCCTTGGTATCTGGGGTAATGGGACTGCACTAGGCAAATCCAAAATGGAGAAGGACCTTGGAGTCCTTGTAGATAATAAACTTGGCTGTAGCAAGCAATGCCAGGCAGCAGTGGCAAGGGCAAACAAGGCTATGAGCTGTATTAAAAAGGGTATAGATTCACAGAAGGAGGGTGTTATTTTTCCCCTTTATAGAGTGCTGGTAAGGCCCCATCTAGAATATGCCGTGCAGTTTTGGTCTCCAGTGCTCAAACGGGACATTATTGAATTAGACAGGGTCCAGAGAAGGGCTACTAAGCCTAGCGAATTAGCAAGGTCTCCCTCCCTTAATTGGGATTAAACAGTATCTACTGTATTAAATAGCTAAGGCGCATAAAATAAATAAAAACAAGGTGTGTGTCAATTGTACCGGCCGGGAACTTACTTTCCTATGTGTGGGGTTGCCCTCTTTCCGCACCAGTCCGTTAATTGTGCAGTCGGGCTGTTCGAACAAAAGCAATGTCTCTGCACACTCAAACCCAGACACACTGTATCTAAATATAAAGAAACACCGCCTCTGTACACCCACTATTCTATAAATGTATATCTAAATTAAAATATACAGAAACAAGAAAGGGACAGGAGAGCGAGAAAAAAAAAAAACCCAGATCAAAAAATAAATTATATAACCATGTTTTATAAACACATCAATTAACAAAATTATATAAAATGTACCCACTTATGGCATCCCATCAAACTAATAAGGATAAAATATCTATAAAGATATTATTTTATCAAGTCACCAACGATTATTGATTTTATCTTATATCTAGGTCAATTGTAAAAATTAGGGGCTAGAAAAACCATTTCTACGCTAATAGAGATGAGATGAAATAATTGCTAGTAAAAGCCTTATCTCTCTATAGACTTCAATATTATATATAACAATACATATGGGATGAACATATGGGATAAAAGGTGTGTATATTCACAGTTTGTGTATGTTTTACTAAAGATAAAGCCAATTAATTTATAAAAAAAACTTTTTTTTTTCTTTTCTTTGGGTGTTTGTATTTACACATCGATATTGTTCCTTTTGCACATAGGCGCAGATTTAGTTATTTCAACAAGTATCTTAGTATAGAAATACAGTAGAATGGGTTCCTGGTAACCCCCAAGCTACGCAGAAACAGCTTTAAAATGGGTGTTTTTTAAAAACCCATCACTTAATAGAGCTTCTCCAGCAGAATCCTGCATTGGAATCTGTTTTTCCCATGGGGCTAGCCATATTCTTCATTTCCCAGGGTGCTACAGCCATGTGACCTGTGCTCTGATAAACTTCAGTCATACTTTAGTCACAAATCGATCTAAAGGACTGATATCGGCAGCTGAAATCGGCCCCTGTATGGCCACCTGTACTCAGGACTCTGCAGCGGAAGTTGTTGAATTTCCTTTTATATTACATGTATCTTTTTTTACAGGCCCGGGAGATGTTGCTGTCATAAAGAGTTTCATTATGGCCCAGTTCAGCTGGTCATGCCCCCAGTTAAGTCATACCATTAGTGGCTCCCAAACTGTGGGACAAGACTAAAGGAGAGGCAGGGGCCTCAGCCTGAAGGTCATTTAGGGTGAGATTTGGGGATAATTAGTATTTGTTCCTCTAAATACACCTGAATCCCCTGTTTGAAGACCCACTAGGGTAACATTTGCTGTCCTGGATGTTCCTGAAACACTGGTTAAATGACCATTACACCATTGTTTTTCTATACCTGTAACCTAGTTCTGAGATAAGAAGGACCCGGATGGTTGGAACGCCAAGGGGACTTGAAGTGATTAAATCAGACAACCACTGTATACTATTCTTGGCTGAACTCAGTGTAGGACTGGCCCAACACAGCACCGAGAAAAACACCGGTGTACCCCTTTAGCCCACACTCTGACTTCTGTCAGTAGTAGCTATATAAGGGATGCTGCGTGCCAATTTGAACTCAGTCCAAGTTGGGAAAGGGTGGGTTAGAGTCAGTCTGCCATCACCACTGGGCCCCCAGCCCCGGGTACCCAGCCAGATGCTGGTTTAGGTCAGGTCATGCCCCTCCTAGCTTTTTGGTATGGAATTATAAACACAACAGGATCATTGCCAGTTCAGCCAGTAGAATGTTCACATAAACTGGAGAAATAGAAAAAAAGAAACCAAACAAGTGGTTGTGTTCAAATTGGAGGGCAAAAAAGGGTATGATCCACCACTATGTCTCTCTGTTTGATTAAACATGAAGAAACTATTTTCAGCACTGCACATGTCCCATTTAGGCTTTAATGCAAGTACACACATATAGATCTATATTTTATCCAAGATGATCAATATTTGCTGAACTGCTGAAAACTGAGACCCATGGAAGATAATCCTGGCCAGTGTGTGAGCATTATGTCACTGTTTAAGAGTAATAAAGGACAAGCCTTACTTGTATATAAGCAGATGAATAAAGGTAAGTGGGATGAAGGTTAGGGTATCCCACGGAAATGCTGATTTAATCTAATTTACTCTCTGTTAGTCAAGAACAAGGAACATTGTCGTTTCTGGAAAGATGACAAATCAACTTTAAACATGATAATTATCCCCTAGTTCTGATAATGAATATTGAAGGCTTTACAACCCATCGGCAGTAATTAGTGAAGCAGCTCTATTTGCTGTGGGAATATCTACATTCAAACAGCTGGAAACGGGTCAGTAGCAAGGGCCTGGAAAGCACAATGTGCCAAGGTCGCTCCTTACAAGCTAATCCCCGATGATGTGAGATTCTCCTTTCCAAGGATCATGCCATCAAAACTCATTGAAATTCTCACTGGGAATTGTCACAAATTCTAGTAATTCTTCTAATATTAGGGCAAAAAATACTGTGGCAGTAATGAGCCTAGAAAATCTGTGAATGCTAGAAAGTATCAGTGCGTGTCGAAGCAAAAGGCTCTCAAAGGGAAGCTGCAAGTGATGGTTCTTCTGCTGAAAGTCATTCTTATAATTTAGGAAATTGACTAAATAATGAAGAGAGGAAAGCAACAGTAACTTTTTGTAGGCCTCATGTACATTGAATTTGTTTTAGTTGCTCTTTTTAGAGGTTCTAACATCTGATGTTGACGTTAGTCTGGACTAACCATTGGTTCCCTTAGGGTGTGGCAATAGCCGCAACTGTCCTGCACCAAGCGGACACAAATGCCAGTGAGGCAATTTGAACACAAAGGCAGTAAAATGAAGGTATGCTGCAAGCTGATGCAATTTACTATAACAAATGCTAATTTATGTCCATGTTGGTGCACACTGGAATTTTTGAAAAAAATATGCTGATTTGTGCCAGAAGTTTGCACCTTACATACTGTTTTTGTAAATGGGCCCTAAAGAATTGTGTGATCTCCTTTACCAGTGGATGCAAAACTGAGCAGGCAGGGGAACCCTGGCATTACCCCCAGCTTGTACGCGGCAGTACTTGGAAAGTTCTATTAGGGTTCCTCTGAAAATAAGCATTGTGGACTGAAATTATTTTTTTAAATGAGTGTCCATCTTAGATGGAGATTAGGGCTCATGAGGTGCCACAAAATAATCTTTTATTTATGAGCGCCTCCTTAGCTTCTAGCAGTGTGTAGTTGTTGGCAATCCATAAGATCTGCCCATTTTGTCTGATGTCCAGTCTGGTGGGTCTCGTGGGGCTGATGGTACATATAGCTGTCACTTATATTTTCCAATTCATCCAGTTAAAAGTCCAGTGGCTTAAATAGAAACCATTGCCCTTCCCCCCCAAAAAAATCTTTGGAAGGCCCCAGCGAACATGGTGCCTCCTAGCAGCAAAACTGAATGTAGAAGATGGGCAGGGGTGGGAGGACTACAATAGCAATCCTATGTGACCACCCATCTTACTGGATTCTAGATCTTGCAGATCCATCTGCATACTAAATATAGTGCTACACTGTATGGACTAAAATGGAAACCTGCCTGTATAACACCTTATTCTGAAACCAAGGGTATTAATATGAGAGATTAAAAAGGGTGGAGGGGTTTGTCTTTACGTAAAGTCAGATTTAAAGCCATGAAATAAAGACATTACCAATGAAAACCTTGAATCTCTTTGGGTAGAAATTTCAGTAGGGCTGAAGGTCACAAAGAAAATGATCATTGGTGTATGCTATAAACCACTCCGTATAGATGAGGGGGATGAGGCCCAGCTATTGTTGCAAATGGAGGAGGCTTCAAAACTGGGTCAAGTTGTTATTATGGGGGACTTTAATTATCCGGACATTGACTGGAGTAATGGGGTGGCTAAGTCAGAAAAAGCTAGTAGGTTTGTAAATATGCTAAATGACAACTTTTTATTTCAGGCGGTTCAAGAACCCACTAGGAATGAATCTATTTTGGACCTGGTGATTTCTAATAATAATGAACTCATCTCTAACATTTGTGTGGGTGAGCATTTGGGGAACAGTGATCACAACATGGTCTCCTTTGAGATAATGCTGCAGAGACAGCGCTATAAGGGAGCAACTAAAACGCTCAATTTTAGACGTGCAGACTTTGCCAGTATAAGGGCATCTCTGCAATGTGTCAACTGGGAAAGGCTTTTCATGGGGTTAGACACAGAAGGAAAATGGAACATCTTTAAAACATTGCTTTGTAGGTATACACAACAGTATATCCCCCTTGTAAGCAAGGAGAGGCATCGCAAAGCAAAACCTTTATGGCTGAATAAAAGTGTTATTGTAGAGGTTGGTAAGAAAAAACGTGCTTTTAGGGCATTCAAATTAGCTGGGACAGCAGAAACTTTCATCAGGTACAAGGAAGCAAATAAAGCATGCAAAAAAGCTATCAAGCAAGCTAAAATAGAAATGGAAAGGGATATTGCAGCTAGGAGTAAAAAGAATCCTAAATTATTTTTTAATTATGTGAATAGTAAAAAAATGAAGCAAGAAGGGGTGGGAACTTTATTATCACGGAGGGGTATGTTGGTTGATGAGAACGGGGAAAAAGCTGAAATTTTGAACTCTTATCTTTCATCTGTCTATACATCTGAGGAGCCAGATAATGAAGGCTTCCCTTGTAATATGCCCAGTTCTAGTAATTTAGCTACTGACGCGTGGGTCACTCAGGAGGTAATTCAAAAGAGACTTGAACATGTAAAGGTAAACAAAGGTCCAGGGCCGGATGGGATTCATCCCATAGTATTAAATGAGCTGAGCGCTGTGATTGCCAAACCTCTTCACTTAATTTTTCAGGATTCATTGAGGTCTGGCAGGGTGCAGAGAGACTGGCGGATTGCTAATGTGGTGCCGTTATTTAAAAAGGGATCCCTTTCTCAGCCTGAAAACTATAGGCCTGTTAGTCTGACATCAGTACTAGGAAAACTTTTGGAAGGGGTAATAAGGGATAGGGTACTTGAACACATTGCAGTTCACAATACTATTAGTTTGTGCCAGCATGGTTTTATGCGTAACAGATCTTGCCAGACTAATTTAGTCGCCTTTTATGAGGAGGTGAGCAGGAACCTTGATGCTGGAATGGCAGTTGATGTCATCTACTTGGTCTTTTCTAAAGCGTTTGATACAGTACCTCACAGAAGGTTAATGATCAAATTAAGGAATATTGGCCTAGAACATAATATTTGTAATTGGATAGAGAACTGGCTGAAGGATAGATTACAAAGAGTGGTTGTAAATGGAACATTTTCTAATTGGACCAGTGTGGTTAGTGGAGTACCGCAGGGGTCAGTCCTTGGGCCTTTGCTTTTTAACTTGTTTATTAATGACCTGGAGGGGGCATAGAGAGTAATGTTTCTATTTTTGCTGATGACACTAAATTGTGCAAAACTATAAGTTCCATGCAGGATGCTGCCGCTTTGCAGAGCGATTTGACAAAATTAGATAACTGGGCAGCAAACTGGAAAATGAGGTTCAATGTTGATAAGTGCAAAGTTATGCACTTTGGTAGAAATAATATAAACGCAAACTATCTACTGAATGGTAGTGTGTTGGGGGTTTCCTTAATGGAGAAGGATCTAGGGGTTTTTGTTGATAACAAGTTGTCTAATTCCAGGCAGTGTCATTATGTGGCTACTAAAGCAAATAAAGTGCTGTCTTGTATAAAAAAGGGCATTGACTCAAGGGATGAGAACATAATTTTGCCCCTTTATAGGTCCCTGGTAAGGCCTCACCTTGAGTATGCAGTGCAGTTTTGGGCTCCAGTCCTTAAGAAGGATATTAATGAGCTGGAGAGAGTGCAGAGACGTGCAACTAAACTGGTAAAGGGGATGGAAGATTTAAACTATGAGGTGAGACTGTCGAGGTTGGAGTTGTTTTCTCTGGAAAAGAGGCGCTTGCGAGGGGACATGATTACTCTGTACAAGTACATTAGAGGGGATTATAGGCAGATGGGGGATGTTCTTTTTTCCCATAAAAACAATCAACGCACCAGAGGTCACCCCTTTAGATTAAAGGAACGGAGCTTCCATTTGAAGCAGCGTAGGGGTTTTTTCACAGTGAGGGCAGTGAGGTTGTGGAATGCCCTTCCTAGTGATGTGGTAATGGCAGATTCTATTAATGCCTTTAAGAGGGGCCTGGATGAGTTCTTGATCAATCAGAATATCCAAGGCTATTGTGATACTAATATCTACAGTTAGTACTAGTGGTTGTATTTATAGTTTATGTATGTGAGTGTATAGATCGGTAGGTGTGGGTTAGGTGTGCTGGGTTTACTTGGATGGGTTGAACTTGATGGACACTGGTCTTTTTTCAACCCTATGTAACTATGTAACTATGAAGGTGGTCCTCTGTTTTGCATCTACTCCTCTGGAAAGGTTTCCACTAGATTTGCAACATTATTTGTGGGATTTGCTTTCTTATATTTATTATATTTTCCTACACTGATGCTGAAAATCAGACTTGTGCCCTTTTTGAGTTCTGATTTATGCCATATAGCAGGGATCCCCAACCTTTTATACCCATGAAAAAGTGTTGGGGAGCAACACAAGCATGGAAAAAAGTTCCTGGGGGTGCAAATAAGAACTAAAGTTGGCTATTTGGTAGCCCCTATGTGGACTGTCAGCAGGAAAGATATCTGTTTAACTCATTGGGTTTTATTGAATCAGAGGAGATCAATGCTTCCTACTGAGCCAAATTAAATATCTACTAATCAGATTCATAGGAAAATTTCTGCAGATATTGAATCTGGGACTAAAAATCATTTGTTTTGTGTTTGTTTCCATTGTAACTGTTTAATAATAGGAAGAGAAATGTCTGAAATGATTGTAATGGTGTCATAGCGACATCCGGTATTTCCTGGTCTTGACCAAAGAAAGCAACATGAGTTGTGTCTAATGGGGCAGCTATTACTGCTGCCTGTCCACCCATTTTAATGGTCCAGAGCTTGCACATTATACATGCACACAGATTAGGGAACTTCATTGCAAGCTGCAGATACCTACCCCCTGCCTACAGTTCTGGTGCCATTGCCCTAACTGATAATCCCTAAATTCTTATCCATCCTCTTTCTCAGGAAGGTTCTACTATAGGCACCATCTCTCCCAGAGGCTTTTATCCCCCACTGCCACTATAGGCACCATCTCTCCCTACTATACCTGCTATCCCACAGCCCCAGTCCCTTCCCAGAGGCTTTTATCCCCCACTGCCACTATAGGCACCATCTCTCCCTACTATACCTGCTATCCCACAGCCACAGTCCCTTCCCAGGGGCTATTATCCCCACTGCCACTATAGGCACCATCTCTCCCTACTATACCTGCTATCCCACAGCCCCAGTCCCTTCCCAGAGGCTTTTATCCCCCACTGCCACTATAGGCACCATCTCTCCCTACTATACCTGCTATCCCACAGCCCCAGTCCCTTCCCAGAGGCTTTTATCCCCCACTGCCTACTATAGGCACCATCTCTCCCTACTATACCTGCTATCCCACAGCCACAGTCCCTTCCCAGGGGCTATTATCCCCACTGCTACTATAGGCACCATCTCTCCCTACTATACCTGCTATTCCCACAGCCACAGTCCGTCCCAGAGGCTACTATCCCCACCGCCTACTATAGGCACAATCTCTCCCTATTATACCTGCTATTCCCACAGCCACAGTCCCTTCCCAGAGGCTACTATCCCCACCGCCTACTATAGGCACCATCTCTCCCTACTATACCTGCTATTCCCACAGCCACAGTCCCTTCCCAGAGGCTACTATCCCCACCGCCTACTATAGGCACCATCTCTCCCTACTATACCTGCTATTCCCACAGCCACAGTCCCTTCCCAGAGGCTACTATCCCAACTGCCTACTATAGGCACCATCTCTCCCTACTATACCTGCTATCCCACAGCCACAGTCCCTTCCCAGAGGCTATTATCCCCCCCACTGCTACTATAGGCACCATCTCTACCTACTATACCTGCTATCCCACAGCCCCAGTCCCTTCCCAGAGGCTATTATCCCCCCATTGCTACTATAGGCACCATCTCTCCCTACTATACCTGCTATCCCACAGCCACAGTCCCTTCCCAGAGGCTATTATCCCACTGCTACTATAGGCACCATCTCTCCCTACTATACCTGCTATCTCACAGCCACAGTCCCTTCCCAGAGGCTATTATCCCACTGCTACTATAGGCACCATCTCTCCCTACTATACCTGCTATCCCACAGCCACAGTCCCTTCCCAGAGGCTATTATCCCCACTCTACTATAGGCACCATCTCTCCCTACTATACCTGCTATCCCACAGCCCCAGTCCCTTCCCAGAGGCTATTATCCCCCCCACTGCTACTATAGGCACCATCTCTCCCTACTATATCTGCTATCCCACAGCCCCAGTCCCTTCCCAGAGGCTATTATCCCCCCCCCATTGCTACTATAGGCACCATCTCAAATCCTAGAATTCAGAGAGATATTTCTGAGTATATAATTCCTGAGTATAGGCGGAATTTGTGCTTTTCGCAGATCTGCTGCACCTATTGATAGAAACAGTGGAGTGTGAATCCTTTGAGGTGGTGGTAGTTACAGCATTTCCCTGGGTGCACTTCTGCATGATTCATCCAAACGGAATGGAAGGCTATAATAGAAATTGGTGGAGCAAATTTGAGCAAGGGAGGAGGAGTGTGCTTACATGCAGGTAGCTTTATTGTTGCAGAAGCTGCAGCTGTGGTCATAAATGACCGGAATATTTACCCTAAGTTATGACAGGAGCCTGTACATTGAAAGCCAGGACCAGCTCAGCAATAAATGGCAGGGAGGCGGAGGCAGAAGCAGAAAGTGATACAGCTGCACTACTAGGAGAGGGGAGAAGGGGGGGGGGGAAGCATGGGACCTTTTACATGCAGGAACTGATGTATGATGTAACTGGGGAGAGGCAAGTTAACCTCAGTTACAAATGTGGGGGTTAAGGTCTAATTTAAAATTGGGTGTGACTTTGGACTGCAAGCACATGCACACAAAAAACACAAATAAATCACCCAAAATTGCAATAAAATCTCCCTGCAAGATCAATTTTTTGTATTAATGTTTTACAAGCAAACACTTATTGGACAATATGTATACCAGTTTGGCACTAAAACATGATCTTTAACAAACAAACAACCAATATCCAATTAGTGAACAGCAGCTTCCTAAATCATTCCCTCTGTACAGGAGTCCAAAATCTGATATAGAAGCAGTAGAACTACAAGAAAGCACACATTAAATAAAAACTATATAGCGTGGTTTATACAGATCGTGTATTTGTAAAGATATGTGAAAAATGACCAAATAAATCCATTTATAGTGACTTGAGCAATCTATTCTTTACCCTACATACCAAACTATATAGTGTAGTTAATACAGATTGTGTATTTGTAAAGATATGTGAAAAATGACCAAATAAATCCATTTATAGTGACTTGAGCAATCTATTCTTTACCCTACATACCAAACTATATAGTGTAGTTAATACAGATTGTGTATTTGTAAAGTTATGTGAAAAATGACCAAATAAATCCATTTATAGTGACTTGTGCGATCTATACTTTACCATACCTACAAAACTATATAGTGTAGCTAATACAGATTGTGTATTTGTAAAGATATGTGAAAAATGGCCAAATAAATCCATTTATAGTGACTTATACGATCTCTTCTTTACCCTACATACCAAACTATATAGTGTAGTTAATACAGATTGTGTATTTGTAAAGATATGTGAAAAATTACCAAAATCAATTTATAGTGACTTGTGCACTTGTTTGATCTCTCCTTTACCATACACTCAGTGGGGGTTATTTATCAACACTGGGCCAATTTGCCCATAGGCAGTAACACATGTCAACCAAACAAATTGTTGCATTCATTGTTCTACATGCAACTGGCTGAAAACAGCCAATCACTGATTGCTATGGGTTACTGCCCATGGGCAAATTTGCCCAGTGTTGATAAGGGAGAGTAAGTCAGCCTACTCAGATACAGATCAGCGTTAAGCCAAATGGAAAGGAATGGTGGTGCATATGGTCCTGTAGCAGATCTTCAAATGCCCCAGCGATGTAAAAATATTCCAATGCTCAACAGGTTGGACATAAAGCATACAAGCTGATGTGCAGTGTAGCAGATTTTAATAAATGAGTAAAACACTAAAAATTTGCTACTTACAGAGCATCCAATATAGCACATAGACAAACAGATGGGTTCAATTAAATTCAGTCCAACGCGTGTTGCGTGGTTATGCACCATGCCAGTAATTTGTTTAGCTACATTCCTCATTTTTGAATAGAAGCCAATGCAGTTTGCTTCATGCATTCCGTCTGTCCATTAATCTGCTGGCCAGTTTGTTTTAACCTGGGGTTAAAAACTTAGAATAGGAAATTGTGAACTTGAAATCTACAGCTGCATGAATCAGGTGTTTGACAACTGGCTCAGTAGTTTATACAATTGTAGGAGGGTAAAGGTTTAGACAACCTTTAATTTTTTAGCCCCTGGGAATGAGTTAGCCAGCTGGTAGTGATGTGCAGGCCGGCCCACAACCCGTGGGACTGGCGGGTTCAGGCCGACAACGCAACATCAAAAGCGGGTTGCAGCCATGTCGGGGCCTTCTACCTCCCTCCCTGCAACCTGAGCCCCGCTTGTGAGTCTCGTGACATCTATTTATAGGCATGTGCCTGTCCTGCCCTGGGTTCAGGTCTATAGATGTGAAGCCCCAAGCCAGTTTAGGTGTAGGTGGAGAAGGAGCACGTTAGGGTCAACAAATACTCAACCCGCACATCACTATCAGGCTATAGGCTGGGTCCTGCTTAGTTGGGAGGGAGAGTAGATCCCTTAACAAGAAAGATGTCAGGTTTCCCCAATGTGATAAAAAGGTAAGCATGTGTGCTCTGCCTCTTTTGGTCATGTGGTGCTGAAGGGCTTGGAAAGAAGAGATCAAGAGAGTTAGTAACCTGCGGTGACAAGGCTGCCAGAATAGGGACTCAAGGGTAAGGCTCAGGGATAGACAGATCTGCTGGAACATAGGAATGCTGTGAGGGTGCCTATTGCTGGGAATTGTACACCAAGGCAGGCAATGCTACACAGTAAAACTGAAAGTTGTGAGTATACACTGGATGACTATTTGTTGGACGAAATAACTGATCATTTGTTTAACGTCAATTCAGCACCCAACAGAAAGAGATTGCATGAGATTTGTAAATAAAGTGTTTATCTGTTTTAAGAACCCCTAGAGATTGAGTACTGTGTATGGGATCAGTGTGGTTAACCCTTCCTTCCCCTGCACAGGCCCCCCTAACCAAACGCATGAACTAGACTCCCAAACGTGGCCCTCCTTCCTACACTTGACCTTAAAATACAGAGCTGCGCTGCATCAAACAAGCTGCAGCCTGAAGCTGACCTATTCCTGCCTTCCAGTATGGATGCTCTTGGTTGATAATCAATGGCAGAAAACCAGGGACTGGAAATAACACAGACAGATATGGCAGCTGCCAACCCCACTGCACAACTTCAAGTGACAACCTGGCAATAGAGTAGAACATTAAATTCAAGGGTTTCATGATTCATAAGGGCTCCTGTTAAATGTTCAAATTCTTACCCTGTAGGTTGCATTTCTTTATTATTTCTTGTCCCATGTTTCTCTTATAATGGCAAAGCAAGTGGTAATTAATTTCATTTTGTTCTGCCAATCTGCAGCTGTGAGAGGACCTTTTCTTTAATAATTCCAAGTTTTCACTCCCATGGGTTCAGATCAGAGGGTCAGAAAAAAATCTGTATAAATGCTGGTGGGACACATAACAGTACACACCACAGTACAAAGGGTATTGCAATAAAAGGTGCAAAGATTGCTGCAAGTCTATTCACATCTAGCAAACAAAAAAAGGTAGCATTGATTGGTCACCTGTTTAAAAGCAAACATTTTATTGGTTGCTATGGGTTATTGCTTATTATTACATAAGGGGTTAATTCGTGTTTAAAACCACACATGCCAGATCACTTTGAAAAGCTTTTAGAATTTATTTTGGCAGAATCTCTCTAGCCATGCCGTGAACACACACTTTGAGCCGACTCCCAAGTGCTGCGAGAACAAATGCAAATGCGGCTTGGCTACATGCCAGAAATAAGAACGTAATAGACATGGTTAAACATTTTGATAATTGCTCAGACAGCAACATGAGTTTTTGTACATCTAACGGGTGTGGAGCGAGTAATCATGAATTACAGAGGAGGATACACCAATCAAAAGCTACTTGTGTAGGAAAGTAAATTTGTTTTTGTCATTATTAATGATGACTCTTGTGATCATGGTGAGAGAATCTAAATGTTTAAAAGAATTTGTTTGTTTTAATTATTATTTCAATAGATTTTGTAGATGTTTGCGGGACTCTGTACTGCGGGACTCTGTACTGGACGATGCAAAGCAAAGGCAGATTATTTTGAACTGTGTTGCTATTGCTTAACAGTGATTAGTCCATTTTACAAACAGTACTATTGATGATTGCGTGTTTAAAAAGTCAGTGTATTTCCTGTACTAACCTGTAGCAAGAAATGAGTAAGGGCCATGGCCCACAGGGTGATTAGTCGCTCGCAAAATGCGTTCCCACCAGCAATAAAGTAAAATGCCAGTACAAAGGCATATGTGGCACTTCGTTTTCTGAAGTCGCCTGAAGATTCCCTCAGGAGGAGGGCGACTAATCTCCCTGAAAAGCCTTCACCACTGCCAATAAAGTGAATCATCGGTGGGAAGGCATATGTGGCGCTTTGTTCTCCCAAGTTTCCTGCAAGAGGAAACTTCTGGTGACTTTGGAAAAGAAGCACCTCATATGCCTTCCCCAAAAGCGCTTATGTTTATTTTTTGGTAGTAAGGCATATTGGGGGAGATTACTTGCCTGCAGTAGCTGAATGTTTGTGCTGCAATATAGAAATCTGATTTTAGAAGCCTGGATCAGAACCTATCAGAGTCTGATAGGAACAATAGACTCACTTTGGTCTCAATCATGACGGACAGAGTGGTGGCCTCTCAAGCATTCTACCCTACAAGCCACAGTCCAACTTCCAGCCATGCTTTATATTTATGTGGCCTTGCTTCAAGCACTGATATTAGCAGACTCTAAACCTTTGGCCCCACTGTATGCACAGATATAAGCAGCACACCCCAGACATGTGGGCCCCAACCCTCAGGAATGAGTTCTTAAAGGAGACATAATATATAAAAATGAAGAATGTAACAGTGAATTATACTCCTCTAGATTTAGAACGATTGTGCTTAAAAAAAGTTGTGTTTTGGACTGATTTATTGAGAAATTCCATCAAAACCCCACTAGTCCCGCCTATCTGTTCCACTTCATGGTGGCTGAATTCTCTGTATGTGCAGGGGAGCTTGCGGTTCTCAATACACTGCATTGTAGAATAGCAGCTAGGCTGACCTGATAGGGAACTGAAGTCTGTCTTTGCTTGTGTGACTGCAGGGCTGTGATTGGCTCTCCCCCTCCTACTGTGCTTTTGGCAGGGACCGTTATGACACGTCCACCCTTCATTTGAAACAGGGACAGAGAACTGATAGGATCTATAGCAGGGGTGATCGCAGATCGCAGTCTACCAGATCACTTTAAAGTTTCTGGTAGACCTCAAGGTGAAATGCAGTAGGATGACATCCTGCCACCATCATTTCCCCCCCCCACCCCCAGCATACTGGAGCTTTTGAGTGCGGCTGCTCAAGCCATCTGTCTTTGTAGTTCCATCCTAGTATAGAAGATTGTCCCCACCGGGCCGCTGTATATATTTGTTCCCACTTTATATATGTTTCTGTGTGCAGACTACAAAGTGGGCCATGAACAAGGGAAACTACTCCAATCCTTTCACATTAAACTTGAAGTTGGCACTTGAATAATGTTATGTGGGCATTAAATGTGAATTTGGCACTGCATTTATATATTGCTATGTGAATTTGTTAAACACCGTTTGATACTTTTTCTTGCTTATTGTGCAAAATGATAGACGTCGCACTATTTTAACTGTAGTATATCTCATGACGGAGGCCAGGTGGCAAGAGTAGATCACAGGGTGACAAAGTCAGGGCACCCCAGATCTATAGGGAGATCCAATACAGGGGCCATTTTACAGATAGGATTCATTTTTAGCCCAACGTGATACCAGCACCATATATTATTCATAATTAGCTACATTAGGGGTTTTTCCATTTATCCAATACTTCTTTTCTAGATACCTGACAGTGCTCTTCTCTGATCTCATGATAATCTCAACTGGGAGTTTTTCAACACTGCACTGTATTCATACATAATTCTTAATATTTATTTTCTTTCCCACCAGTCTTTATGTATTGTTTGCTACCTAGCTGAGGGGCAGCAGCTATATTTTGAGTGGGCAAGTAAGTAGCAGTAATATTTTTTTTTCCAAGTAAGATTCTTTCTTTGGCTCAATCGCACAATAACACTGGGTCCCTTAAGAGTAAATTATACCCTGGACCAATATTACATGTACCATTGAGGAAACACATTGGAAGCAGACTGTTGTATTGCTCTCTGAGCTGGGAATACAGGTAGTAAATGACCCATATATTATCTTATTTTGATCAAGATAGCCAAAGTTGGGTGTGCCCAAAAAATATATATATATATATATATCAGGATACTACTGCAAATTTAGTCAGTACGAAGTAAACTTACTAGCCGGTGTGAGGGCCCAAACTGATTAGTCACATATAACATCGTCCAGCCTGCTCTACATGAGACTAAATTGCCAATTTGGACTTATCTGTGGCAGAAAAAATCTATTATAATAAAATACTATATGTGTCTTGGTTGTGACTAAGCTATCATAAATCCAGGTTGGTTAAACAAATGCACTCACGGCGTTAGTATTAGGCAATATTGTCAGCCCAACCTATTTTATTTCTGCCAAAGGCAGAAGCTACAGAAAAGTAAAAGTAAAGAAGAAAGAAAAGTGAACGGCGACGCAACATGCCGGACCATGCCGGACCATGCCGGACCATGCCGGACCACCACAGACTCCCCCATACTCCCAGCTTCCATCTAACACACACCCCGCATTGCTTGCCCATTGGCGGAAGAGCTTTGCGTGCTGCGCTTATATAGAGACGTAGTGACGTCAAATCTCGCGAGATGAGACTTGAGGCAGCGGCTGCGGGAATACTGTGTAAGGAGCCGGGCAGGTAATAGTGATTGAGCTGGGATCCGCGGCTGCGGCTTATGTAGAGAGAAGCAGGGCTGTTGGTGGGTATGCCGAAGCGTTTCCCACATTAGTTTCCAACTCTGCTTTACGGTCACATAAATATGTTCTTTACTGGGAGCTGCTTAGCGGCTGCACTCACTCACTATTTAGCCTATTGGCATTCCCGCAGCTGCAGCCTTGTTTTGCTCTTAGGGGGCCATAGAAAATATTGGACCTGAGGTTGGGGTGCGTAGGATTATATTGGGCACCCCTTAATGAATTTAATTGCTACATCTTTTTCCTCCATCTTAATTCTATTTTGTTTTTTACTAAAAGGAACTGATACAGGAAAAATGTTGATCTATTCACGTAACCCCAGCAAATACGTTAAGGGCTCTGGCACACGGGGAGATTAGCGTATGCCATCCCACCGGCGATTTACATTTTCGCCCGTGGGATGGCAATCCGGGGAAATTAGTCGCCCGCGAACAGGGAGATTTGTCGCGGGCGACTAGTCTCCCCGTGTGCCAGAGCCCTAATCAGACAAACTTAAAAAGCAGCAGTACCATGGTGTAGGTGGCGCTGGGGCACTTAATGCACTGTGTACCCAAGCCATTAGCGCTGCCAGTTGGTACACTGAGAGCCAGTGAGGTACACATGCTGAAGTACGCATGCTTTCTAAAGGTACACGGGCCGATTCTAGCTGCCAATATCGGTCCTGCGTATGGGCACTAAGGACGGGCCTGCCCGACCGATATCTGGCCTGAGATCGGGCAGATCTTGATCGGGCAGGTTAAAAAATTTAGTTGGATCAGGGACCGCATCAGCTGTATGATGCGGTCCCTGAACCGACGGACGCCTTTACCCATCATTCTAATTTGATCGTTTGGCCCCAGGGCCAAATAACCGAATTAGCCTGAATTAGCCCAATATTGCCCACCCATAGGTGACCTCGCCAAGCGAGTGGATCTTACCATGTATGGGTAAGACACACAGATTTACTAGTAGCAGCTACAAAAATAGACAATGCTGATCATTTCCTGATAATTGTCTCTACGAGTGTTTTAGCAGAGGCAATTCTCAGTATTGTCTATGGGAGGGGATTTTCTGGCGTTAAGTAGCTCGTGTGTCTTCCCTTAAAAGAGGTGGAGTATTCCACAGCCTCTACATTTAGCAAAGTTACGTATTTTTGTTGAAATGTCTCTGTAATAACGAATATCCGGTCAGGGAGGGTGATGCTAAACTAAACATACAATTTGGCCCATCAGCCAAATATTTTCTTCGATCAAGGTTAAGCCTGACTTAGTTAGGCACATAGTCCCTGAGAACATGGAAGTTTTCTTTTTTCTGGAATTAACTGATATGTGGGAAATAATCTTATGAACTGTGTCTGATGTGAGGTTTGGCGGGGCCCTCATTGGAAATAAGGGGACTCTGTGCTATTTGGTAGTAGGGCTATCTGCCCCAGGGGGCACTGATTAGTAACACCTAAAAAGAAAAAAGCTATAAAGCTTATACGCCTATAAAGCACACCTGCCAATGAACTTGAAGTCCCTGACCACAAACCTCCCCCATACTATTTAAACTGTGTTTATAACTGCCATATGCTCCTGACAGGAATATTGTCTGTTCCTCCCTGATACCCATCCCTCTGGTCCCTGATAGGGGAGGTAGGTGGTCTGCAGGCCAGAGAGGGAAGCAGATAGCATAAAAAGACAGCAAATTAGTGGTGGTGGTATAAATTAGGTCTGCGCAAAGCCCATTTCATCCTGTTCTCTGCCAAAAAGCAAGACACATAAAGTACAAACTAGTAAATAAACATTAACCAAACATATCTAAATATAAAAATCTATAGGAAATGTGTCCCCCATTACAGGAACATCTGGACTTCTATATCTTGTCAGTATAGACTGAAACACGGTTCTGTTAGTTTTATAATTTTTTACTTCTGGTTTTTCTAGCCCATTAATGGACAGTGAGGTGCTGAGAGATGGACGGATTTTAGACCTAATTGATGATGCTTGGAGAGAGGATAAACTGCCGTATGAGGATGTGACCATCCCTCTGGTGAGACAAGCTGCTTCAGCATTTGTGTTTCTATGTACTAATGTCACTACTTTGTAGTAGATTTAGGGCACTACTTTGTAGTAGATTTAGAGCAAGATTTATCATCCAGAATGATTCCTATCAGATCAGTCTATTCAACGATTTAAAAAATCTTAATGCAAAATGTACCAATATTTAATAAATCAGCCTTTTCCTTTAAATCATTTAGAAAATGTATCAATTACCTCAGTTGATGACATTTTATCACCCACATGTCCCTAGGTACAAAGATAAGGCCTCATAACACATAGAAATGCCTAGGGTATTTAATGGCCAATATGCATAGGTTTATCCCTAAAATGTGGCTGACCTAGCAAATACAACACATTGCCGTGATTTATGTGTCGTTAAAGCCCTAGCAGTAATCAGAAAGCCATGTAATTTTATAAAGTATACTCTGTGATAAAACTAAAATAGGAAAATTGTATATTTTTACTTTAAATTACCAAAAGCTATAGTTTGCATTTTTAATTACATAGACTCAAAATTAGTTCTAGAGTACAAATAGATAAATTAGAATGATACAGCTCTTTTGAGCAGCATTCCAGAACAGAACTATATGGCATGTAAAGACCCCCCAATATGAGACCCGAGCATTAGAATAGCACACACACACTTTTTATGCACAGAAATGTAGAGAGGAATATAATCACTAACAAATTAATAAGAGCAATAAAAAAAAAAAAGAAATTCTCACACAGTGAGACAACAATGACCACCGTTTTTATGGAAGTAATTTGTTTGTGTATGTGATGTTAAGGGTGAAACTGCATTGGTGAAACGTATCTTATCTGGTTGCAGGTAGTGGCCATAGAAAGGCTGAAAAGCATTAGTTGGCCAACATGTGCTTGAAGCAGTAAAAGAAAGTGCAGGAGCAAGAACATGTATTCTTTTTCAGCCCTATTTGCTATGTAGTTATTATTTACACTGTATATTTATAAAACAAATTGGGCGAAAGAAACAAGAATTGAGATTTTGTTTTGAATTTTTCTTAGAATGAACTTCCGGAGCCAGAGCAGGATAATGGCGGAGCAACGGAGTCCGTTAAAGAACAGGAAATGAAATGGGCTGACCTGGCACTGCAGTATTTACATGAAAATATTCCTTCATCGGGCAGCTAAAAGCAGTGAACACTGCATATTTGTGTATTAACAAGCTAAAATGTCTAGTAATGTTTTTTTTGTACTGAACTATGTTTCCTTGAGGTAATAAAGCCACTAAAGCATGCCATATTGTGGATGTAGATTGACTCCACAGAAACTTGGGATACAGTCTGAACCCAGCTTTCGCTTTGCATTGGTGCACACCAAGATTAATCCCGGGCAGAGTTAGCGAGTGAGTGGGCGCTTACCCCTACTATGACACCCAACTATAGAAACCAAGACATGGCCTGACCACACCCCCATTACAGGGCTAATAATCCCTCGGGTTTCTGCTTCAAAAGTGAAATGGGGTCTTAAATTTATCTTTACTGGTGGATACATTTTTTTTTTAAATATCTTCACACCCAAATAAATATATATCAAAGAAATAATTCAATGTACAGGTATGGGATCCCTTATCTGGAAACCCGTTATCCAGAAAGCTTAGAATTACAGGAAGCTATCTTCCATACAACCAATTTTGAGCAATTCTAATTTTAGGAAATTAATTCCTTTTTCTTTGTAATAATAAAAACTTGTACTTAATGGGAAACAAGCTGCATGAATCCATATTGGGTTTATTTACATATGAATGATTTTTAGCAGACTTAAGGTCTGGTGATCCAATTACAGAAAAGATCCCTTATCTGAAAAACCCAGGTCCCGAGCATTCTGGATATAGATCCCCCACCTGTACAGGTGGGTTATGTTAGTAAGCAAATCCAACACTAGGCTTTGAGGAAGGAGAACTGCATTGCTCCAAAAAGTCAACTGTTTTTCCTATATACGTTTCATATGTCGATTCCCCTCAAACATTTTTGCTTACATATTTACTTTACAAGTCTCTCAGTTTCTTTTTTTTTTTTTTTTTTTTTTTTTTTTTTTTGTATTAAATCCGTTTATTTTCAAAAAGATAGTAAAGCTTCATACATTCATAGCCTTTTACATTGGTTTAAACGATTTTGTTTCCACATTCTTTACATCTTATCTCTTTATAATATAGATACTTTAGAAAGAGGCTATCATATATGTTGAAGGATAGGAAGGAATGAGGGAGGGTAGGGGTTGGGTTAGGTAATGATAGAGGGAAGTATAGGTAAGTGAAGAAGAGGTAGAAAGTACAAAGAAGATGTAAAATACAGAGGTGATGCGGTCGCCTGATTGTGCCTGTTTTATTGCAGAATTTGAGTGTTTAGGTCATATAATAGGAGATCCATGGTAACCAAGTAGTTATGAAATCGTTATGTTTATTATTGAGTGAGGAAGATAATTCTTCCATATGACATATTTCGTTAACCGTGTATCGCCATTCTTCAATTGTTGGCGGGTACAAGTCTCTCAGTTTCATTAACTGATCACCTTTGGATTAGTCCAAAAGTAAGGCAGTCTAGGGGGAAAGATGAAAGCGTATAGTGTGTATATAGGAAAGTAACAATCATTTATTTAACCAATTACATCCTTGTTGTGACAGCGCTGCATTAACTATGGTGCATCTAGATTTACAGACTACGTTGCCCGAAATTCCCTTTTCTGAAAACCTGCCTCCTGAACCTAGAAATGAGAGCTCACAAAGGGTATATTTTATTGCTTAAACAGGAGTACAATGCAGTATGGTAAGAAAATAACTGAACTGTCCTTAAGGGGGTGGTTCTAATTTTAGAGGTTCTACCACAACCAAACTCACGGAATTACCAATGGAATGATAATTATCCGAGGAAACAGCAGTTCACATAAATTAGTATTGTCTTTGTAAGTTCAGTATAGCATTAGTAATGCTTTGCCCTGCTTTACATTAAGACAAGTAGTTAGATATTACTAATGCTATACCACTTTCAGCCCAAAGAAGGCGCTATAGTTCCATCAAATGATAATGTCACAGGATCAACACAAAGCTCAAAGTATATTACCATACTTGTACCAGCAATACGAGCACATATTATAAAAAACCCTCATTTATAAATAGGGATGCAACGAAGCCACTTTTTCGGATTCGCCTGAATCCTTCTCAAGGGAGGGTTAAAAATTTTTCCACTTCTGTGTTCACATGACAAAAAGTCACGTGATTTTTCGGATTTAGTTTGGCTGAATCCTGCTGAAATGAGGCTAATTAGGCTAAAAAGCAGCCTGGGTTTCTTCTTCAGGATGAGTTAAGTGGATATGTTCCCTTGTGCAGCTCCGTGTACCTGCACGGAAGCTGTACTTTTCAGTGCAGAGATGTGTCTCCGAGAGAAGAGGCGGAAATGTTCCATGTGCCCCAAGCCTTAGAGAGCTTGAGTCTTAAAAAAAAAATAGAATGTTAGCATATTGCAATTATTTATTTGTACTTAGTTTCAAAAAATGCATTGTAATAATGATGTCTGGGCCGTTTATCTATTATTAAATCTAATGCCACACGTGGGGTATGGCGCATATTTTCGGCAAACCGAAAAACATTTGATGCTATACAGGTCCTTTTCAAAAAATTAGCATATTGTGATAAAGTTCATTATTTTCTGTAATGTACTGATAAACATTAGACTTTCATATATTTTAGATTCATTACACACAACTGAAGTAGTTCAAGCCTTTTCTTGTTTTAATATTGATGATTGTGGCATACAGCTCATGAAAACCCAAAATTCATATCTCAAAAAATTAGCATATTTCATCCGACCAATAAAAGAAAAGTGTTTTTAATACAAAAAAAAGTCAACCTTCAAATAATTATGTTCAGTTATGCACTCAATACTTGGTCGGGAATCCTTTTGCAGAAATGACTGCTTCAATGCGGCGTGGCATGGAGGCAATCAGCCTGTGGCACTGCTCAGGTGTTATGGAGGCCCAGGATGCTTCAATAGCGGCCTTAAGCTCATCCAGAGTGTTGGGTCTTGTGTCTCTCAACTTTCTCTTCACAATATCCCACAGATTCTCTATGGGGTTCAGGTCAGGAGAGTTGGCAGGCCAATTGAGCACAGTAATACCATGGTCAGTAAACCATTTACCAGTGGTTTTGGCACTGTGAGCAGGTGCCAGGTCGTGCTGAAAAATGAAATCTTCATCTCCATAAAGCTTTTCAGCAGATGGAAGCATGAAGTGCTCCAAAATCTCCTGATAGCTAGCTGCATTGACCCTGCCCTTGATAAAACACAGTGGACCAACACCAGCAGCTGACATGGCACCCCAGACCATCACTGACTGTGGGTACTTGACACTGGACTTCAGGCATTTTGGCATTTCCCTCTCCCCAGTCTTCCTCCAGACTCTGGCACCTTGATTTCCGAATGACATACTTTGGACCACTGAGCAACAGTCCAGTGCTGCTTCTCTGTAGCCCAGGTCAGGCGCTTCTGCCGCTGTTTCTGGTTCAAAAGTGGCTTGACCTGGGGAATGCGGCACCTGTAGCCCATTTCCTGCACACGCCTGTACACGGTGGCTCTGGATGTTTCTACTTCCGCAGGTCCCCCAAGGTCAGGAATCGGTCCTTCTCCACAATCTTCCTCAGGGCCCGGTCACCTCTTCTCGTTGTGCAGCATTTTCTGCCACACTTTTTCCTTCCCACAGACTTCCCACTGAGGTGCCTTGATACAGCACTCTGGGAACAGCCTATTCGTTCAGAAATTTCTTTCTGTGTCTTACCCTCTTGCTTGAGGGTGTCAGTGATGGCCTTCTGGACAGCAGTCAGGTCGGCAGTCTTACCCATGATTGCGGTTTTGAGTAATGAACCAGGCTGGGAGTTTTTAAAAGCCTCAGGAATCTTTTGAAGGTTTTTAGAGTTAATTAGTTGATTCAGATGATTAGGTTAATAGCTCGTTTAGAGAACCTTTTCATGATATGCTAATTTTTTGAGATTTTTTGGGGGGGTTTTCATGAGCTGTATGCCACAATCATCAATATTAAAACAATAAAAGGCTTGAACTACTTCAGTTGTGTGTAATGAATCTAAAATATATGAAAGTCTAATGTTTATCAGTACATTACAGAAAATAATGAACTTTATCACAATATGCTAATTTTTTGAAAAGGACCTGTATACGCTTAAAAAAAACCCTACCTGTGCCTGCCCCCGAATGAATTGAATACACTCAGGTGCAGGCACATGTACCCAATATCCACCTAAAAACACCAGAAAATGTTTTTAGGTGGATATCGGCTACATGTGTCTGCACCCAAATGTATTCAAACATTTTTCAGCTTGCGCCATACGCTACGTGTGGCATTAGCCTAAGCCCTTCCAACTCAAAGTCCAGGTTGCAGACAAACAGAATGGTTAAAGAACTAATGGGATTCTTTAATAAAGTTGTTCCACATCTAAATACATGCTATTTACTGTATAATCACCCGCTAAACTTATTGCACTCACAGAACATAAGATTAGAACATTTAATCCACGCATCCAAAAGTCATTTTAGGGCTATTGGTAAAACAATGCAATTCTTACTTACAAATGTCCATACCACTGTATGTGTCCTTGCCCTAGCTACACCTTATACAGTAGAAATGAAAGAACACCCTTATTACTATGTGTTGATAAATGAGTTTATTGTGCAACAGCTTGTTGCTTGAGCTTTATGGGCCATAGAGTAAGGGCGTATCTCCACTTCTCTCAGCCCTGCGCATATCTGCCTGGCTGAGAGAAGCGGATCCGGGGCACTCTTAGCTTCCTGACAGGGGCACTCTTAGCTTCCGTTCTAGCCTTTCCCCCCTTACGTGTCTGGAAGTCCCATATGTGCATCCATACCTGGCTTTCCCCCCTAATGCGTATGGAAGTTCTATGTTTGGAGCTTTTGTGTATCCATACCTGGCTTTCCCTCTGAAGCGTCTGGAAGTCTCATGCGAGAAGCATGTGGGCAGCCATACCTGGCTTTCCCCCTTGATGCATATGGAAGTCCTATGCTGGGAGCCTTTGGGCATCCATACCAGACTTTTCCCCCCAACACATCTGGAATTCTCATGTGGGGAGCCTCTGGGCATTGATACCTGGCTTTCCCCCCTTATGCGTCTGGTAATCCCATGTGGGGAGCCTCTGAGCATCCATTCTAGCCTTTCCCCCTGATGCATCTGGAAGTCCTATGCGGGGAGCCTCTGAGCATCCATACCCAGCTTTGCCCCTTACCCGTATGGAAGTCTCATGCGGGGAGTCTTTGGGCATCCATTCCCGGCTTTCCTCCCAACGCATCTGGAAGTCTCGTGCAGGGAGCCTTTGGGCATCCATACCTGGCTTTCCCCCCAATGCATCTGGAAGTCTCATGCGGGGAACCTCTTGGCATCCATTACCAGCTTTTTCCCCTTATGTTCCTGAAAGTCCCATACAGAGGCCCTCAGCATCTATTCCAGCATCTCCCCCCTTACGTGTCTGGAAATCCGATACGTGGGCCCTCTTAGCTTCCTTTCTAGCCTTTCCCACCATACGTGCCTGGAAGTCCCATGCATGGGCCCTCTTAGCTTCCATTCTAGCCTTTCCCCCCTGACTCATCTGGAAGTCCTATGCAGGTAGCCTCTGGGAATCAATACCCAGCTTTCCCCCTTACCCTTATGGAAGTCTCATGCAGGGAGCCTTTGGGCATCCATACCTTGCTTTACCCCGCAATGCGCATGGAAGTCTCATGGGGGGAGCCTCTGGGCCTGCCATACCCTGCTTTCCCCACTGAGGCTTATAAAAGTCTCATGAGGGGAGCCTCTGGACCCACCATACCTGGCTTTCCCCCTTGACTCATCTGGAAGTCCTATGGGGGGGAGCCTTTTGGCATCCATATGCGGCTTTCTCCCCTAAGCATCTGGAAGTCTCATGTGGGTAGGCTTTGGGCATTCATACCCGGCTTTCCCCCCTTACGTGCCTGGAAGTCCCATATGGGGGCCCTTTTGGCTTCAATTCAAGCCTTTACCCCCTTACGTGTCTGGAAGTCCTATACGGGAGCCCTCATAGCTTCCATTTTAGCTTTTCCCCCCTGACGCATTTGGAAGTCTCATGTGGGGAGCCTCTGTGCGTCCATACCTGGCTTTCCAGGTCTGGAAGTCTCATGGGGGGTCCTCTGGCCCCCCATGAGATATAGGAGGCCCACCTTCTATACAGGGGCCCATTTAGCGTGTCTGGAAGTCCCATATGGGGCCCTCTTATGTGGGGGCCTCTGTGCATCCATACCTGGCTTTTCCCCTTTACAAGTCTCATGGGGGCCCATGGGGAGAAAGCGATCTCCCAGGCGCATATGGAAGTCCACTGCGTGAAACCTGGGTGGCCGTATCTGACTTACCCCCCTTAGCACACTTGGAAGTCCTATGCGGGGAGCCTCTGGGCATCCATACCCGGCTTTCCCCCCTAAGCATCTGGTAGTCCCATGCAGGGAGACTCTGGGTGTCCATACCCTGCTTTCCCCCCTAATGCATATGGAAGTCCTATGCGGAGAACCTTTGGACATCGATACCCGGATGGATGTCTCATTGGGGGAGCCTCTGGGCAGCCATACTCTGCTTTCCCCCTTGATGCATCTGGAAGTCCTATGCTGGGAGCCTTTGGGCATCCATACCCGGCTTTCCCCTCTACATGTCTGGAAGTCCCATACGGGGGCCCTCTTAGCTTACATCCTAGCATTTCCCTCCTTAACGTGTCTGGAGCTCCTATACGGAGGCCCTCTTAGCTTCCATCCTAGCCTTTCCCCCCTTACGCGTCTGATAGTCTCATGTGGGGAGCCTCTGTGCTTCCATACCCTGGCGTGCCTGGATGTCCCCTGTGGGAGACCTGGATGGCCATATCCGGCTTTCCCCTGGCACACCTGGAAGTCCCCTGCGTGAGACCTGGGCGGCAATTCCCAGTTTCCCCCCTGTTGCCCCTGGAAGTCCCCCTACAGGAGACGTGGATGGCCATACCAGGCTGTGTCCCCTGGTGTACCTGGGCAGCTATACCCAGTCTTCCCCCCCTGAGATGTATGGAAGTCTCATGAGGGGAGCCTCTGTGCGTCCATACCCTGCTTTCCCCCCTAATGCGTATGGAAGTCTCATTTGGGGAGTCTATGGGCATCCATACCTCGCTTTCCCCCCTTTCCATCAAGTAGTCTCTTATGCGGGGAGCCTCTGTGCGTCCATACCCGGCTTCCCCCTTTACATGTCTGGAATTCTAATGGGGGGCCTTTGCATCCATTTTAGCCTTTCCCCCTGACTCATCTGGTAGACCCATGCGGGGAGCCGCTGTGTGTCCATACACGACTTTCCCCACTTACATGTCTGGAAGTCTTATGTGGGGAGCCTTTGTGCATCCATTCTAGATTTTGCCCCTGATGTATGTGGAAGTCTCATAAGGGGAGCCTGTGGTTACATACCCAGCTTTCCCCACTGAGGCGACCGAAAGTGCCATGCGGGGGCCCTCTCAGCATCCATTCTAGCCTTTTCTCCACGTGTCTGGAAATCTCCTGCGGGGAACCTCTGGGAATCCATACTTGAATATCCCCCCTCCTCATGTGGGAAGCCTCTGTGAGTCCATACACAGCTTTCCCATCTTACATGTCTTGAAGACTCATAGGGAGCCCTCTGGGTGTCCATTCTAGCCTTTCCCCATTGACTCATCTTGTAGTCCCATGCGGGGAACCTCTGGGCATCCATACCCGGCTTTCCCCCCCTGAGACGTATGGAAGTCTCATGAGGGGGGCCTCTGGGCTTTTCCCCTGACGCATCTGGAAGTCTCATGCGGGGAGCCTATGGCCGTCCATACCCCGCTTTCCCCCCTTGCATGTCTTGAAGTCACGCAAGATACCCAAAGGCTCCACACATAGAACTTTCATACGCATTAGGGGGGGAAATGACCAAAGGGTATGGACGCCCAGAGACTCCCCACATGAGAATTCCAGATACGTCGGGGGGGAAAAATCAGGTATGGATGCCCAAAGGTTCCCCACATAAGACTTCCATACGCCTCAGTGGGGAAAGCAGGGTATGGATGCCCAGAAGCTCATGTAGGGGACTTCCAGGCATGCCGGGGGGCAAAGCCTAGTATGGCTGGCAAGATCTCTTGCAGGGGACTTCTAGGTGCAACAGGGGAAAAACTGGGTATGTCTGCCCAGGTCTCCTGCAGGGGACTTCCAGGCATGCCGGGGGGTAAGCCAGATATGGCCATTCAGGTCTCCCCCAGGGGACTTTCAGGCGCGCTGGGGAATGGAAGCACAGAGGCTGCCCGCAAGAGACTATCTGATTCGTAAGGGAGAAAGGCTAGAATGGAAGCTAAGAGGACCCCAGCATGGGGTGGGGAAAGTCGGGTAAGGATGCCCAAAGGCTCCTCGCATGGGACTTGCAAATGTGTAAGGGGGAAAAGCCTGGTATGGATGCCCAGAGGCCCCCCGCATTAGATTTCCAGATGCGTAAGGGAAAATGGCCTCCCTCATGAGACTTCCATGCGCGTTAGGGGAAAGCAAACTATGGACACCGAGAGGGCCCCTGAATAAGACTTCCAGGCTCGTCATGGGGGAAACACATTTATGGACACCTAGGGATCCCCGCAAAAAACCTCCAAGTATGAAAGGGGGGAAAGCCAAATATGGACAATCCGAGACTCCCCACATTGGATTTCCAGACGCGTCGAGGGGGGGGAATCCTTGTATGGATACCCACAGGCTCCCCAGATGTGACTTCCAGACGCAACTGTGTTAAATACCATGTATGGTTGCTCCTAGGCACCGGCAAGGTACTTCCAAAGAGCCACCTCAGCCGTGGCTCTCTCACATGTCCCCTTTCCATCGCCATGGTCCATAGAGGCGCTCCATTTGAGAGAATCTACACATGCTGATGTACAAGTCGTTACATGACTATTGAGTAACAACTTGCACGAACCGTTGTCCATTCAGGCTGAGACATCCATGGTGACGACCACTATGGAAGTCCCAATGAGAACGAGATCTTGAGATTTTATACAGATGGCAGTTCCACGTCCTTAGGAAAGAGGTGAGGTATACCAGCCTCTTGGGCCCCCTGCACGGCACCCTAATGCTGTGTATTATAGGCATGTGCCAGCAGAATGGTGGAGGGGTACCATGCTTCATGAAGGTCTCCCATGTGCTATAAGGAATAATAGGTTATGCCTGCCGTCTCTACTCCTGGGTTGCCAAGGCATTAGGGGGTGAAAAGCTCTGTTCTTGTGAACTTAGCTCCCCTGCATAAGAATCCCAGGTGTGTCGGGGGGAAAGCCGGGAATGGACGCAAAGAGGGCCACCACAAAGGACTTCCAGATGCTTTATGGGGAAAAGCCGGGTATGGGCGCGAAGAGGTCCCCCCCTGCATGGGACTTCCAGACCCTTCATGGAGGAAACCGGGTATAGATGCCCAGAGGCTCCCTGCATGAGACTTCCCAATGTGTCAGGGGGAAAAGCCCAGTATGGATGGCAAGAGGCCCCCCGCATTAGATTTGCAGACGTCTAAGGGGAGGAAAGGCTAGAAAGGATGCTCAGATGGCCCCCGCATGGGACTTCCAGACACGTATGGGGGGAATGGCGTGTATGGACGACCAGAGACTTCCCTCATGAGACTTCCAGGCGCGTTGGGGTAAAGCTGAGTATGGATGCCCAGAGTCCCCCTGCAAAAGACTTCCAGATGTTTAATAGGGGAAAACCATTTATGGACACCTAGGGGCTCCCCACACAAGACATCCAGGGGGGGAAAGCCGAGAATAGACGATCAGAGGCTCCCTGCATTAGACTACCAGAGGCTCCACACGTGATTTCTAGATGCGACTGTTAATGTATGGTACTTCCAAAAGAGCCACCTCAGGTGTGGATATAGCACCGGGCAGCCCTTCAAAGAACTCCTCTCCCACCCCTTGACTCTCATCAGTCCTCTTTCCATCACCATGGTCCGTGGAGGCTCTCTGAAATGGAGCTTCTATCCATGCTGATGTACAAGTCGTTACATGACGATTGAGTAACAACTTGCGCAAACCATTGTCCATTGAGGCTGAGACATCCATGGTGACGGCCACTATGGAAGTCCCGATGAGAACGGATTTGCAGGTCTTATACCGATGGCAGTTCCACAACCTTGGGGAAGAGGTGAGGTATACCAGCCTCTTGGGCCCCCCGCACAGCACTCTAATGCTACGTATTTCAGGCATGTCCCGGCAGATCAACAAGAGAGGGTTGACACTTAGTGCAAAATTCATATAATTACGAAAACTGTTTACTTTGGTCAATAGATACGAACTATGCGTATAAGGTCAACAAGTCGGAGGCCTCCCTGTGATCGTGTCACATTCCCCATGATCGATTTGGCATATTGTGCCCAGGAGTGGAGGGTCCCCTGCTGGTTAACTCCCTGGTGGGTTGGCTGCATAATGGCAGGAAGGTTTCTCCTTCATTGTCCCTGGAGCACTTCCAGCCCAAGCATCTGTGGGTTGTTCCAAGAACACCCGTAGAGGTGTGTTGGCATCCTTCATTGTGTGAGTTTGCCCTGCACGGTCTGTTTCCACCATTGTTAGGTGCCTAAAGCTACCTGGCCCTGTCAAGGAGCCCTTGTCATCCTCTGGCTTGTGCTCTTCTCTTGTGGCCTGGTTGAGCACAATGCTTCGCCTGGAACACTGAGTCCTGGCTTCCTCCTCCTGGCAAGATTCTGGGACCTTCTCTGCCCCTTTCTAGGGGAGCTGTTGTAAGTGCCCCATCTTGAACAACAGGTGTTTGAAGATGGTCAAATACCGTTGTAGTTCTCACAATAAATGATGCCCACTGCCGAACTGGCAGCACTGATGCCATGAAGTGCCGAGCAGCAGGGAGTATGGTTGCAAAGCTGTGACTGATGGAAGGGCACCACCAGGAGTGGAGTCTTTGACTTAATTTGACACCACACGGGAAACCTCACCCTGACATGGATGAGGAAATCCCAGTAAGTGTCATAACTCACGTTGAAGATCTCCCTGCCCTTTGTATACACCGCCCGTTGTTACCACCAATTGTAGGGTTTGTGGGCTCCTTAGTAAGGCTCAGCTGGAGTTGGTTATGGCCCTGGCTAAGTGCTTATGAGACCCACAAATGTGGCTACCTAGGGGAAGTATGCCTCTATATGAGCATACCCTTGAGTCTGGGTGGGCCTCCCATCCTTTCTTGGGGATGCTGCCTTAGCTTCACGAGGAAAACCCAAGATGGTGTGGGGTGAGAAAGGTGAGGAGGGAGTGAGCATGCTCCATGACTCCACTTTCTGGCCCCTGCCACAGGCCAACCTGGGTGCCTAGCTGGGGAGGAGGAAAGGGAAGGAGGTGCACCTGTGCCTACCCACCTTAACCACCACCCTGGGTGGCTTCAAGACTCTGCCTGCTGTATGGGACACTAAAGTATGTGGAGGGAGGTTGTGCCAGGTCAGGCCGGCCACTGGCTGTCATCCTTTCTTGCACAACTGGCTGCCCACTGTGGTGCTGAGTGCCCAGGTGTAGGGCCCTTAACGTAGTCTGCTGACGATGTGAGAGATGCCAAAAACACCCCAAGCTTATGGATCGCTTGGCACAGCTAGTTGTTGAATTGGTGTTAGTTGCAGGACACATCAATCATCGACACTTGAATGTACCTCGCGGCTCCTAGCTCCTCCTATGGCTATCCATGTCTCAGGGTATCCATATATCAATCATCACTGCTGGTTCCTCACTGGTTTGTGGTGCAGCTGGGGCTGTCACAGGGAGCCTGTTTCCCTTTGTCCCCTTAAGGCCAGACTGCTGACCATCCCTTCCCTTGTCCCCTTCCTCCTTCCAGGAAAGTTGGATGATATATGTGTGGTAAAGGCCTGTTGTGGTATGGGTGTTTGTGGACCTTTCACAGTTGCCATTCATGGCAGGTGCTAGCCACACTGTGGGGAAGGGCATGTGATGTTTTGAAATCTGTACCAAGGAGTCTGCTGTGCGCGAGTTAGAGGGAACAACATTAAACCCTATGGCATGATGGCTGGGATGTCCTGGCTTGTGGTGGGAACCTGCTGCACCCTTCCAATAGGGTTTCTCAGTGGGTGCACTACCAGCCTGTCTCCCCTGCTCTGTGGGGGAGGTGGAGCATGAGCGCACGTGATAGTCCCTGAAGGATGGTGAAGCATTGTAGGGCCGGGGCATGCTTGTGGAAACAGTATTTCTGGAAGGTTGTAGTGTGGCTTTGGATAAGATGTGCCCCTTTGTGTGGTGGGTGCTGGTGTCTAGAGACAAATAATTAAGAACTGGAATGTGATCAAAAGAGGACGGCTTAACTTGTGTGTGCACCAAATGTTTGTGGGGAACCTTATACGTATATGACCTGATTCTGTGGCAACGTTTTGTGAGCAACTATCTTGCAGTGATCAATAAATGTCATGCCTTGAGACAAGCGCTTACTTAACGTGCAAAGGGTGGGTTCCCTCTGGCTGTGTTTCCTGTCCTCACTAGACCTCTCTTTCCGCGGGGGGAGGGAAGGGGAGGCAGGTTCCTGTTGGAGGGTTGTCCCACCCCCAGTGTGGTGAATGATGATTGATCCTTCTCTGACACCCACTGGAAAACTCCTTAAGGGGGGCTGAAGGTGCCTTCACCCCGGTTCCCCTTTGTAGATAGGCACAACTTGCAGGGACTTGAATTGGTTTGGAAGAGATGTCATAAGCTCAGGGTAAAGAACCATTGCCATCTCAGGAGCTGCAAACTACAGTGTATGAGGGGGGCAGCATGAGCAAGGAGGGTCCATGATCTGATGAGACCACTTTGGGACAGCTCACCACGACAGGGGTGTGGTTCACCGACTGAGTAGTAACTACTTGATTGTCCAAAGTGCATGAAGCCAACAGCAAAGAGAGCCTCGCTGTGTACTAGGCGTTATCCCCTGGGTCTAGGCAAGGCTCCCTTGTGAGGAATCCATACAGCATGACAGGCAAGTAGGCACTGCACAGTCGTGGTTCAACTTGCCCGTCACCTCGGTGATAAGTCCTGGAAAGTAGGGCCTCGCCAAGCCATGGGTGCGAAAGGGGGCTTCCTTGCTGGTTCCTGGGCATAGGTGGGGGCTTAGGGTGGTCTCCCCAGGGCTTATTGGTCAGGCTGGATTTCGGAGGCCTCCTTGCAGCTTGGTGGTCGGTTCATTCAACACTGAAACGGACAAGTAGTAGTTCCCTGACTGTGGAGTTGCTTCTTGGCTTTTCCCCTGTACACCTGGAAGTCCTCCACATTAGACTTGGGCGGCCATACCCGATTTCTCAAATGCACTAATACTCCCTAGAACACTGCCAAAATGTAAAGGCAGCAGCCATCTACTATGGCTGCACACGCTGCAAGAGGGCTTAGTTTCAAAATTTGGCTACAGAGGGGCCAGGTGAGTCCGTGTGGAAAGCCGGGTATGGCCGCCCACAACTTCTCACCAAGGTGACAGGAAACGTCTTGTCCCTTACAGTGTTTGAATGAAGCGACCACCAAGCTGAAAGGAGGCTTCCGACATCCAGCCTAACCATTAAACCCCGGGGAGACCACCCTAAGCCCCCACCTATGCCCAGGAACCAGCAAGGAAGCACCCTTTCACACCCATAGCCTGGCGAGGCCCTACTTTCCAGGTGCACCTCCTTCCCTTTCCTCCTCCCCAGCTAGGCACCCAGGTTGGCCTGTGGCAGGGGCCAGAAAGTGGAGTCATGGAGCATGCTCACTCCCTCCTCACCTTTCTCACCCCACACCATCCTGGGTTTTCCTCGTGGAGCTAAGGCAGCATCCCCAACAGAGGACGGCAGGCCGACCCAGACTCAAGGATATGCTCATATAGAGGCATACTTTCCCTAGGTAGCCACGTTTGTGGGTCTCATAAGCACTCAGCCAGGGCCAAAACCAACTCCAGCTGAGCCTTACAAAGGACCTCACAAACCCTACAATTAGTGGAAACAACAGGCAGTGAATACAAAGGGCAGGGAGATCTTCAACGTGAGTTATGACACACTTACTGGGATTTCCTCATCCATGTCAGGGTGAGGTTTCCCGTGTTGTGTCAAATTAAGTCAGACTCCACTCCTGGTGGTGCCCTTCCATCAGTCACAGCTTTGCAACCATACTCCCTCCGGAACCCAAAGGCATGGGTTTCACAGAAGCTGCTCGGCACTTCATGGCAACAATGCTGCCAGATCGGCAGTGGGCATCATTTATTGTCAGAACTACAACGGTATCTGACCATCTTCGAACACCTCTTGGGGCACTTACAACAGCTCCCCTGGAAAGGGGGCAGAGAAGGTCCCAGAGTCTGGCCAGGAGGAGGAAGCCAAGACTCAATGTCCCAGGTGAAGCATTGTGCTCAACCAGGCCTCAGGAGAAGAGGATGACAAGGGTTCCTTGACAGGGCCAGGTAGCTTTAGGCACCTAACCATGGTGGAAACAGACCGTGCAGGCCAAACTCACACAATGAAGGATGCCAACACACCTCTACTGGTAAAAGAGGGTGTTCTTGGAACAAGCCACAGATGCTTGGGCTGGAAGTGCTCCAGGGACAATGAAGGAGAAAGCTTTCTGCCATTATGCAGCCAACCCACCAGGTAGTTAACAGGCAGAGGACCCTCTACTCCTGGGCACAATATGCCAAATCGATCATGGGGAATGTGACACTGATCACAAAGAGGCCTCCGGCTTGTGGAGTCAACCCTTCCTTGTTAACTTGCCGGGACATGCCTAAAATACATAGCATTAGAGTGCTGTGCAGGGGGCCCAAAAGGCTGGTATATCTCACCTCTTTCCTAAGGTTGTGGAACTGCTATCGGTATAAGTCCTGCAAATCCGTTCTCATCGGGACTTCCATAGTGGCCGTCACCATGGATGCCTCAGCCTCAATGGACAACGGTTCGTGCAAGTTGTAACTCGATCGTCATGTAATGACTTGTACGTCAGCCTGGATAGAAGCTCCATTTCAGAGAGCCTCCATGGACCATGGTGATGGAAAGAGGACTGATGAGCGTCAAGGGGTGGGAGAGGAGTTCTTTGAAGGGCTGCCTGGTGCTAGATCTATGGCTGAGGTGGCTCTTTTGGAAGTACCTTGCCGGTGCCTAGATTCGACCATACATGGTATTAACACAGTCACGTCTGGGGAGCCTCTTGGTATCAATACAAAGGTTTCTCCCCTGACGAGTCCAATGAAGGGAGCCTCTGATTGTCCATTTTCGGCTTTCCCCCCTGGATGTCCCCATGGATGTCTTTGTGGAGGCCCTCTTTGCGTCTATACCCGGCTTTCCCCCCTGACGCACCTGGGAGTATTATGGGGGGACCTAAATTCCCAAGAACGGTGCTTTTCACCCCCTAATGCCTTGGCAACCCTAGAGTAGAGACGGCGGGCATAGCCTATTATTCCTTATTGCACATGGGAGACCATCATGAAGCATGGGGCCCATCCTCCATTCTGCCGACACATGCCTATAATACACAGCATTAGGGTACCGTGCAGGGGGTCCAAGAGGCTGGTATACCTCACCTCTTTCCTAAGGTCATGGAACTGCCATCGGTATAAGACAGACAATTCTGTTCTCATCGGGACTTCCATAGTGGTTGTCACCATGGATGTCTCAGCCTCAATGGACAATGGTTCGTGCAAGTCGTTACTCAATAGTCATGTAACAACTCGTACGTCACTGTGGGTAGATTCTTTCAAATGGAGCCGCTTTATGGACCATGGTGATGGAAAGGGGACACCAGTTAGGGGCTCTTAGGGTTAGTGAGTGTAAGAGCTAACTGTATGGGTTAGAGAATGTTATGGGCTGGTAAGGTTAGGGACTGTCGGTGTGTTCAGATTAGGGTTAGTGCTTTTAATGTTAGGAGGTGATAGGGTTAGGGGGTTCAAGAGTTAGGGGCTGTGTAGTGTTGGATTTAGTTTTGTTCCCTAAAAATTGTGGACATTTGTCCTTGTTTTCAAAAATTTGGAAGCTCTTTGCACCCTTTGCATGGGTAGAGGCACCCTTAGAGGTAAAGAGCTAGCTTTTACCCCTCTACTCTGTACTTGGACATTGAGGGCTAGATCCTTTCTGTACAGAGCGGAGTCACTCCTCAACTTACATGCTCCAAGCGACCAGGCTCTACTGTCTGTCCTCCGTAAAGGGGTAATGCCTTCTTCCCCACAATACAGTCGAGCCGGAGCTAGCAGACGGGACAGTAGCGAAGAGCTTATCTCCTGCCATGTTGCTGATAGACATTCAATGTGTGTATGCTGTGGAGCAGGGGTCCAACTTACCTTACCTCTTCCACAGATCAAGCTTCAATATCGTCCCGTTTTTTTAAACAAATTTTCGAATCTTTTGTAGAGCAGAGACGTGGCTACACTAAGGCAAGGTGAGAGTCTTGCCTCAGGCGGCACCACCCCACAAGTTACCAAGGTCAGCAAAAAGCTGGGGGAAAGGGGGTGGTATGAGAAAGGCCAGCTCTGGGTGGCCAGGGCCCCAGAATTGGCCCTGTTATAGTACTTTTGCCAGAGCAGTAAAAATATCTGCAATACTGCCCGCTAGTATTTTCAGCTAGAACATGTGCGATGGATTGTTGTTATCAAGAACATACAATAGGGGCACAAAGGCTGCCCATCCAGGAATGCTTTTTAAAAAATGTGCAACTAATAGGCATTACTAGTAACTTACGTTTCTAAAAAGATTACATAATATTTAAAAAAAATCATCTACCTTACTATATTAAATGCTAATGGTAACAGAACCAGCAGACAATGGTCATGTGGCTCATTGCACATGAGTGTGTATTAAACGTGAACAATCACAAAAATATATATTGTTTAATGCAGGATTTTACATTGGTTATGTGTAAACTGATGCCTTCTTGACTCAGCAATAAGCTCAAAAGAGGCTAAAACAAAGGAAAACAAAGGCCCAGAGCTGCTAGTATTTCCACAGCGAAGAGCACAGTTCCTGCAGGCAATTCCACAGACAGAGGCTGAGAGTTCTTTTAGGCAATTCCAGGACTAAGGTCACAGAGTTCCTTTGGATATAGATCTACAGGGTGATGCCATCTTTGGCTGGCAGAGTTCCACAAATTCTTAGTCCCTCTTAGGGGAAGGGGCATCCAGACAGTTGAATGGAATCTTTCTGCCAAATAGAATTTAGGGATCCGCAGTCCTTCCGGGGGTGGTAGGGGAAAGTCAAACTTGTTGAAGGGCATCTTCCTGCCACAGCTAGGGTAGATTCCAAGGGCACACAGGGGAGGGGTGTATTCCCGCTGTAGCCAGGGTGCATGTCTCTCAGAAGATGCCCCTAGCCAAGAGCTTCACATGCAGCTGACTTAGGCCCTGCTGCAACAAAACCTCACTTCCCAGACCAACAGAACTTTGTCTTCCTAGGGTGAGGGATTCTGCCAAACAACATATTAAGACCCCCTAAGGCAGTGCTGTCCAACTGGTGGCCAGCGGCCCCCTTCTGTGTGGCCCCCCACCTTCTGGCTATTGTGACTGCTTACCTTTTTAAATGGTATCAGTACTGAGATTAAATGGCCCCCTGCATTGCCCACACCTCAGATTCAGGCTGTAAACCCCAGCATTGTGTCACTTTATATGGCACACACAGGCAGGGTAGGGTAGGCAGAGTATGGCACACACAGGCAGGGTAGGGTAGGAAGAGTATGGCACACACAGGTAGCATAGGATAGGCAGAGTATAGCACACACAGGCAGCATAGGGCAGGCAGAGTATGGCACACACAGGCAGCATAGGGCAGGCATAGTATGGCACACACAGGCAGCATAGGGCAGGCAGAGTATGGCACACACAGGCAACATAGGACAGGCAGAGTATGGCACACACAGGCAACATAGGACAGGCAGAGCATGGCATACATAGGCAGCATAGGGCAGGCAGAGTATGGCACACACAGGCAACATAGGACAGGCAGAGTATGGCATACATAGGCAGCATAGGGCAGGCAGAGTATGGCACACACAGGCATTGTAGGGCAGGCAGAGTATGGCACACACAGGTGGGGTAGGGCAGGCAGTACATACAGTGACACAATGCTGGCACTGCTCCTACAGTCTGTCTGAGGTGTGACCAGGTGAACAATGTAGGGGCTTACAGTCTGAGCCTGAGGTGCGAACAATGCAGGGGGTGAACAATGCAGGGATTAAAAGGTGTGAAGAGTACAGGGGATTACATATATAAACATACAGCCTGAATCTGAGGTATGAACAATGCAGGGGGCCAGTTAATCTCATTGCAATGTTTATAATGAATCCCACGCCAAGAGTACATCTGATAACAGAGAGATGCAATTATCAGTCTACAGAAAATCATTTGAAGAAAGGTTTGTGCATGAGACCACTCCTGATTCAAGAGAGAGAACCAATCAGTCCCCAGAAACAGTTCCATAAGGCTGATGGCAGCCGTGGCGTAGGGCTGATATTTTCGGCAAGCGGAGAAACGCTTGGCGAAAATACAGCCCTACGCCTGCTACTTGTGCCTGCACCTGAATGAATGAGATACGCTCGGGTGCAGGCACATGTAGCCGATATATGCATGAAAACACGAGAGAATGCAAAGTCTCGCGTTTTTTTGCATATATCGGCTACATGTGACTGCAAACAAGCGTATTCCATTCATTCGGGTGCAGGCACAAGTAGTAGGCATAGGGCTGTATTTTCGCCAAGCGTTTTTCCGCTTGCCGAAAATATCAGCCCTCCGCCTCGTGTGGCATCTGCCTTAAAATGTATGAGCAGGAGTGTGCATCTGGTTATGGAGAGGCATTACCTAGTTTACCAGTTTATTCATAGGACTACTGTCTGTCCCCTATTATATGCCATATCCATGCAGTACTGAAAACAGAAACCTGCATTTCTTTATAAAGGAAGACGGAGACATAAATGTTAGAACCTTGAGCTTTTCTTGTTCTCAGCAGAATCCACAAATCAGTGCATTGCTTTAACATATAAAAATATCCTTTGCATTCAAGACAGTACATCTAAGTGGTGCCAGTTAGGGTTGCCTATTGTTATCAGCCCTAACCCCCAACTAAATTTCTACAGGCGTGAACTCTTCACCATTAAAAAACCCCCCAGCAATTTAGCTGGAGCTCTTTCGGCTACCAAGGTCAGTTGGTGGCCATACACGGGCCGATTATAGCTGCCGATACTGGTCCCTTAGACCAATTCGGCAGCTTATCAGCCCGTGTATGGGCACTAATGACGGGCCTGCCCGACTCATATCTGGCTTGATATCTGGTTTGATTTTTAGTCGGATCGGGGACCACATCATCTTGTTGATGCGGTCCCCAAACCGACAGAGCCTATACCTGTCATTCTAACTGGATCGTTTGGCCCCAGGGCCAATATATATCGCACCCACCCGTCGGTGGGGATATCGGGAGAAGACCTCGCCAAGCGAGTGGATCTTAGCGTGTATGGCCACCTTTAGAGTTTGTGATTATATAAACAAGGCAAATGATTTGTAAAATGACCATTTTCAAACCTAATAGAACCACAGAAATGAATTTACAGCAGGCCACTGATAAGGTTCTAGTCACAGAGCAATTATTTTATGATTATGAAAATACACAATTCAGATTCCAAAATGAAAAGTTTCTCTCTTTTTATGGGGCATAAAAAATTGTTCTTGAGCTCTTGAAAAATTGATGAATTCACTGTTTTTCACTGACAAATTTTCACCTGGGGAAGGGATGTAAATATTTTGCAATGTGAAGTTAATACAAAACTAAACCTATTCTCATTTAAGTAAATAGCTGATGCTGTTGTGAATTGGCAAATTTCAACTTTTGTGTTTAGTATATATGTCCCTATCTGTATCTATATACATTACCTGTATAGACCAACATGCTTTTTTACTAGGCGAGTGCAAAGTGAAAACCAGTTTCACAATTGGCATGTAAATAACTAAACATTTCTTGGTGTTATATATACAGTAATAAGTATAAATGTCCGATAGGGGGAGGCCTGTTGGGGGTCCTATACATGGGCAGAAAAGCTGCTGAAACTGTCTAAAGCCACCACCTAAAGTCAGTAAGCGTAAAGTTGGCCATACAAGCGCCATATTATCATATGAAATGAGGTTTTGTATGATATTCAGTGAGTGTATGGCAGATTGACGAGGCGACTAATATCGCAAAAGCCTTGGATATTGGTCATCTTGCCGATCAAGTGGGACAGAAGGTTTTGAAAAGGTGCGCGTTTAGGGCTAGAATTCCTATTGTTTCTACCTCCATATCTGACGATTCAATCGCAGGAAAGATTATTGTAATGTGTATGGCCACCTTTTGATCAGTCCCAGCCAGCTCCCACTCCCACACATCCAGTCAGGGGTCACACAGTCTTGTCCCTTACAATTACTTTTGAGCCAGATGAGGTAACTAGAGAGTCGAAGATACTTTTTCTCAGGGCTCGGTCCAGACCCAATCAGACAGTCATGGACCCTTTACAATTATTTTGCAGCCAGATACTACAGAGAGAGACTTAGTTCAGCTAACCCTTGGCCCACTCCTGCAGCTGCAGCCTGACCTCACTCCCCTCTCAGTCCCACTTCCAGACCAGACCCAGTCTTGGATGGATTCAAAGTGTCACAAAAATTCTGCTGACCCCCAGTATCCCGACAGCCTGTAATATCCCCAGAGTGCATTCCATGACATCAACGTCTACCAACGCACATTCACGGGATATCGGCAGTGTACTGTGAGCAGGGGACAGACTTCCCTGGCACCCCCCTCCTACTCTTGTGCCATAGGCACTTGCCTACCCCTACTTCTGGCCCTACTTGCAAGTGCAAAGAGCATACAGCTTTTATGTACAGTATTAATGAGAACTCAATTCTCTTTAGTACCAAATTAAGCAATATTCACAGATGCGAATGCTATTTCCATCTGAGAAACAAATAAAATTATAAAATGTGAAACTGTTTACAATTCAATACAAAAAGAGGCTGCAACATACTTAAAACACCTAAGTAATAATTTTAAAGGTCTAGGGGCACATCCCCTCTCACAGCCCAATGCAAAGCCATCCACAAATATAATGTATAATCACTGCACCTCTCTATCATGGACATGTGGCCACACACATATATATTAATGATTATGCCTTGCTCTCCCATCAGAATACAAGGTGAGCACCTATTTGTTCAGTTTAGGAGGAGACCTGTGTAATGTAAACTGCTGTATTCTGCAGCACAATCAAAAGGAATGTTTACCTGAGCAGCTTGCTACTACCTTCCACATTACTGTAGGCGTCAATTAATGTGTTCATTCCAACATTCATTGATTGGCTGGTACGATTGTGTTGGATGATGTGGTTGGTAGAGACACAGAGGTTCTACCTTCTCTTAGCTGCTGTCAATCTATCAAGTTTGAGAGTTGGATACAACTTTACCGAATAACTAGAAAGGGACGTTTGAGAACAAACTTCATGTTGGTTTGAAAAACGTGAAGTTACTGAATGAAATCTGATTTCTTTCCGGCTCGGCCCACTTTTTCCTTGGACCACAGTTGTATAGTAAAAACCAATGTGCAAGGTTTGGGTACCCTGGTTTTAATAGTGTATGAATAGCAGCAATTTAAATTTCCCCACTGAAAGTCAACGAGTGAAATTTGATCTGTGTTGGCCCCTCCTACTTTGGGGTCATCTGTTTCATTCGGGGTGACCGCGTTATTGTGTTATTCAAGTTTGGGGGGTGTAGCTGCAAAGCTGTAAGAGTGGCAGCAGTTTGAAAATCTTCCCTGTCAAAGTCAACGGGAAAATTGGGGGGTTCGGACCGACGCCACAAAAAGTCGGGGGGCGGGATCACTTAGAAAAGCACAAGCGACCTGCTCCGCTATAGGGCAAAGAAGTGTGGGGAGTTTGGGTGTTGTACCCCTATAATAGTAGGAGTAGCGTTTAGAAAATGGGGGGCACTAAGAATAATAAGATAAAGCGGAAGAAGAAGCTGAAGTGGAAGAACAGTCGGTTCCAACACAACATAATGAGCAGCTCCAACATGCCCAAGTCCAAGCCAAGGAAGATAAAGAGGAGAACAAGATGATCAGAGATATGGCACATACTGGAATGACTGTGTCTAATATTCACCAAAAATTTCAGACTCTGCTTCAAGAGAAACCGCACGTTACCATGCCAGGGGCAAGAGAAGGGTGCAACTGGCCAACGAAAGTAACTAAGTCAACTCTTGTTATCCTTTAATTATATAGTGCTGGGACATTTATGCAGCTCTGTACAGCCATCACCCACATCAGTCCCTGCAGCCGTGGAGCTTACAGTCTAAGTCCTGTAGGCAGACCCCGTAACTGTTTTTTTTTTTGCCACCTATGGGTGTATATGGGTGTTTTCACAAAACCTTGCATAAAATTTTGCATATCACTATTGGGGAGCCCAGAAGGTATAGGGGGTCAGTTTCTGAACTGACTAATAAGAAGTGTCAATACAGCTTTATGTATATTTTTTTATTTTCAAAATTTGGCAGAGGCTAATTATTATTTTGATGTTGGGCCCAGTAACTGCCCAGAGATGTCCCGCCGTGCTGCTGTATTGATATGGTATGTATCCTGGCGTTTCATTCTTTTACTTATTGTACTTCTGTATTCCACTGTACAGTACATTATGGCCAAAGAATGACTGTTGTGGAGGAACTAACAAAGGAAAATGAAATCACTGCCAGACAAACCAAACTTATCTTTGCTACAAAATATCTACAGAACCTTTCACTTATTACAATTCGCCAGATGCGTCGTAAACTTGGTTGGAGATATGGAAAAATTGGGTATTTATATTGCTTGTGTCAAATTATTTTCTGTGGCAAATGATCCACATTAAGTAATAACATTTTCATTGAATTATATACCATTTATTTAAGACAAGCTAAAATTATGTTATAATATGGAGTTGCTGTAAGGTTTGGTCTAATGGCCTATAGGGCATTTTGTCACTGGGAAAATGCCTCTCTTGCAAAAAATAACGTACTTGAAAACACCTTGCCATACAGATGAATAGGAATATGCAAAGATGACTGCTTCCATGTTTTTTCATTATAACAGGTTGCTGTAGGAAATGTTTTGCATGTAGCAATTTACTCCTTTGAATCTTTTTTATTTTTCTGCAGATACTATCCCATGATAAGGGACGTACACAAAGAGAAGAGGGTATTTCAGGCTCAGCAGCGGCTACATTTGGGTGAAACATTTTATGATGTCATTTTTACAGATGGAACTTCTGTGGCTTTGCAGCGATTTGCCAGGTGTGTCTTGAAAAGAAAGAACCATCTATCCATTAAACCAAGGCCAAAGCATCCAATACAACAAGGGCCACTTGTTGTATTTGAACTTATGGATAAAACATTCTTCACGGAAAATATTGTGGACAAGTCACTAGTTCCATACATCCAGGAACATTGGCCTTCTGGACACAGACTGTTCCGGGACAATGAGCCCAAACACTCTGCTTCCTACATGGAACAGTGTGGAATAAAGTGGGAGAGAACCCCCCAGAGTCTCCCGATTTTAATGCTACAGAGTTGATATGGGCAAACTTAAAGCATGATATAAGGACATCATTTAAACCAAAAACAAAAGAGCAACTAATAAATGAAATACGGGATTACTGGTTAAATGTTTTACCTGTGCACTTATACAATAGTTGCATTGATCATTTGGCAAAAGTCCCGCCGGTTGCTATAGAAAGGGGAGGAAGGCAACAGGGGTGTAAAAATGGTCTTTACTCACATTTTGTATGTTAGTTAATAAAAATACTACTAATTATATTTATGATCTGTATGCCAACTATTTTTTATGCCCTTAATACATTTAGTCCATACATGCACTGATTTACTGATTTATAGCTCTGCCTTGGACTTGCATGGTGTAGATTTACTAACCTAGCCTTTAGGTTCACATATAGTACCTCCTAACATTTGAAAAATGACAAGAGAGACAAAAAGATTTGGCGCGCGCAGAGCGGCAATCTTTTGACCACGCCCACTTTTGTGGCCACACCCCAATTATCACACTCCATTTTTTTCCCCAAAAATACTCCTTTTATATAGTTCAAATGGTGGGATCAGACGCAAAATGCGCTATACCCTCATACTGTACTACCTAAGGAAAACAATATAGCAACTCCTAGATATAAAATACACATTAGCCCCCATAGACGCTCCTTCTTCTGCAGCGGTGACGGCCCTTTTATAAGGTTGTGCCCCGTGCGTATTGACGTCACACGTACGCATGGGGTGCAACCCTATAAAAAGGCCTGTCGCTGCTGCACAAGAAGCCGGATTGCCTGGCTACAGCCAGCGCGTCCCGCTGTGCTTGATAGTTCAAAGAATGTCCCACGTTTCCGTAATCTATTACAGAAATGCGGGACATTCATTGAACTATCTGGGACAGCGGGATGCACTATAAAAACCGGGACTGTCCCGCAGAAAGGGGGTATCTGGGCGGTATGGGTTCATTTATTTAGTTGGAGAGGCCCCAAGGGTTAATGCAATGATTATCCATTTTCTGCAGTGATGTTACTGTCACGTCTGGATTTCATGGCATGGTCTGAGTTTAATTCCTGCAGTAATATTGGGGGGTTAATGTCACTATTATACTGATGAGCCTTTTCCCTGCACTCCCCCCTGTGGTGCCGTTCTCCTGTGCTCAATCCAGACAATACATTTTCTGCTGCAATTGTGGTGTGATTCAGCTTGGAACACAAATGCACCTCTGTGCTATGACACAATAATGCTTGAATTGTGGGAAAAACTCTACATTGGGGGTAAAAACATGGTGATACTTATAATAATCACCAACAAAGCTAATTGCTCTGTGACTAAGAACCTTATCAGTGACCTGCTGTAAATTCATTTCTGTAGTTCTACTAGTTTTGAAGATGTACATTTTATAGACCATTTTCCTTGTTTTAAATAATCACATACTGTGACCGTGGTAGCCATATAGGTGGCCATACACTGTAAGATCTGCTCGCTTGGCCCATCGCTTCCCATAAATACGGTGCCAGGGCAGATAACTATTGCACAATGCATTCTGCCCCCTAGCGCTCCCCCAATGCACCATGCAGCTTGCCGGTGTGCCAGGATCAGTGGGGCCCAACAAGATCAGGGCCCACTGGATTTTCTCCAGATACACTGGGGGCCAGTCCCACCCTGCCTCCCACAGGCTCTAAGTGGGATGTTATTTTGCCCTCAGCTGTAAATGATGCCCAAACTGCCATGCACACTTTTAAGCTGGAACTTAAGTAGGAAGAAAGGCTGTATATAGAGGGATTTCTCTCCATACTCACCCCTTGCAGCTCCTCTCTGATTCTCCTTCTCTCCTGGTCATGCTATGTGCCCGCACCAGTACAGTCTGCACAGAAATGGGCCCCTACCCTGATGTACCGCTCCATTAACTCCACACATGCTGGGAAGATATAGCTGAAAAATGGGCAATAAGCAATTCTTTAATTCCACATGCGCTGATACGATCCTTGGAAAATGGACAATGAGCATTCTATTAACTCCGCACATGCCGAAAAGTTGCTGGAAAATAAGGAATAAGCACTCCATTGACTCCACAAATGCTGGAAAGATAACAGGAAAATGGGCAATAAGAATCCCATTAACTCCACACATGCTGGTACAATCCCTGTAAATTAGGCAAGAAGCACTCCATTAACTCCACACATGCTGGAAAGATAACGGGAAAATGAACAATTAGAATCCCATTAACTCCACACATGCTGGTACAATCCTTGGAAAGTTGCTGAAGAGTTGCAGGAAAATGGGAATAAGCACTGCATTAACTCCCACACAATATACATTAAATACACACAGTGAGAAGCAGTGAGAACCTTATCCCCAAATCTATTAAATACAATTAAAAAGAAAATGATCTCTGAAACCGCAGACCCCTTACCCTTCCAAAAAGCAGGTCTCCTGTAGGCTGCCTTAAGGTTTGCCTGAAGATCTCAGAATCATAGAGTTCAGAAAGGGGTCAGAAATCTTTTGTGCTGCCAAATGTTGTCAGTAGCCCCACCTTGTGGTAGACATGAGAATAGCACCCAAGTAAGAGAAACCCTGTTTAGCTCTTTTGAGACTTTGGACCTTTTGCCTATCGCTGCCTACATCCCAAAATTACTAATGGCTGTTCCTGGATTCCTGTTGCCTGGCAGCATGATTTGTACTCAAAGCACCTTGGCATATACACCTGCATACACAGTCACATGGCACCTGTACCGATAAACCTACATATGTTGCACTGAAAATATCTTTACTCCTTTCCTTTCACTCTCCCCTCCTGCATATACTGACTTGACTGAACTGAATAAACTGCACAGAAGCTGCATATACCAGCTGCAACAATAAATATAATATATGCCATACATACGCCAGATTGTGGCCTCTCTGCACTTTGCATGCTGCGCTCAGGCTCACAAATGAACCCCATGGAATCCCTCCGATTCTTTTATTTCAACCTTCATAAACAGCATTCTGTTCTTTTGGGTACCAACTATATGCTTACAGTTACATGCCAACCCATTCCTTAATTCTCTGTTCCACCTCTTACATTCTAAATTCTACAACCTCCACATGGGGGGAAAAAGGAGCTACATAAAGCGCTTGATAAGTCTCTCAAGGGGTCTGACTGGGGGGTGCAGGGCCCACCGGGGTACCGCCCCAGGGGCCCACCACCCCCCGAAGTGACCCCGCCGCATTCCCCGCACTTCCCAGAGGGGCCCCTGCCGCGCCCCCTTAACCCCCTGCAGGGGTCCCCACCTAACATCCTCCCCTGAGCAAGGAACGTACTTTCAACTGCCAGGGGAGGGACACTGGCCGCCAGGGCAGTATGGGGTCTCGGCCGAGGCCCACCGGGTTTTTTCCTGGTGCCCCAGCAGCCCAGTCCGACCCCGGGTCTCTCAGAGGAAGAAGGTAGGTTTAACAACTTAGTGATAGTAGAAGATGGCGACCTTGCAAAACAAGTGAATCTACCTGTGTATATTCACCTTTAGGCTAAGGTTAATGTGACATTATCTGCCTGCCGAGGCTACGGTGGAACAGTGACTGGGTCACACTTGGTCAGACTAGAGCAGAAGCCATAGTTACAGCAGGATTAGTACAATACACACTAATACTATGGCACATTTTGCAGCTCTGTGTACATGGATAGGGTACAACAAAGGGCAAAATGACATGATAAGGTGTGAGCTGGGGGGGATCTTATCCATTAGGGGTTCCATAGTTCCCCGCTAGTGGATTAGAATAACACAGGGATATAAAAGGGATTAAGATTAAGATAGATTATCTCATTATTTCCCACCCACATATGTGCTTTACGTATTATTCTGCGATTGCAAACTATTATATTTAGGTAAAATGAAAAGAGCTGTAGGGACACCTACTTTGGAACATGGTAATAACATCTGCAAAAAATTCATGAATCACAGTGTGAATATATTTATAACTCCAACCCTGGAAGTCTAAAGTTTACTGTTCTCGAGCATATTTAACATATATAATAGCTGAGACAGAGAGAAACGTTCTGGATTTACTCGCTAAACACCTTGAGTCCATCAGGACTGAATAGTCACTTAGATCTAGCTGCATTTTGTTTGAATAAAGTCTCATTTCAGTAATGAATAATGCTGTATGTTTAAGCTGTAAATGCAACACATTCATGTTGTTAGTGCAACACTTGTATCAGTAGTGAAATGCAACATTTGTAGCATTTAAGAGGTGTTTCTGTCCCTCACCTCTGTGCCTAAAATAACTTTTGTGTGGAGAATTGGGCCCCATGGAATAGCTTAGTAGTATAGTCGTATATATTAGCTGATAGGGTTTAAACACCAACCACATAGCATTTTTAGTTGCAGGCATGCAATGGGTATACTTATACTCTCATGCGCCATATATTCAAACAAGGCAGTAAGAATGATTGTGTAAAGAGAGGAGACATCCATAGTGGTGATTTTATTTATGTGCGATAGGGGAAAGTGCAATCCCAGCTTGCCCAAAAGGGAGCACCCCTGTTTCAGCTCACTCTGTTACGTCTAAACCTCCAGGGGTTATTTCCTATGCTCCTTTTATATTCTATGGTATATTTGGAATAAATACATCCTGTAATTATTCTTACTAGGATCCTTATGGCCTTTTGATGGTTAAAGCACATTTTGGTAATCTTTGGCTCTAACGCTATGATTATATGTATGCTCTGATTGTCCGAACTGATGGTACATACTGCACTGAGTTTTGCACAGTAAAAAAAAACCTTTATTTTCGTATCTTTGCTCTCTATGGGTCTTGGCTCTTCTTGATTTAACTCTCTCTCTGGGTGTCTTGGCTCTTCTTGTTTTCACTTTATAACCCTTGGTTGGTATATGAGAGCTCTGTTGGATGGGTCCTCAGGAATAATATCTCTTCAAATGGGGGTCACTGACCCTGGCAGTGAAAAACTATTGCTCTGTGAGGCTACAATTTTATGTTAGTTACTTTTTATTACTTATCTTTGTATTCAGCCCCTCCTCTATTCATATATCAATCAATCTCTCAAACCACTCCCTGGTTGCTAAGGTAAATTGGACCTTAGCAACCAGATAAGTGCTAAAATTAAAAACTGGAGAGCTATGGAACAAAAAGTAAAAAAAACGGGTAAGAACAGTTTTTATCACTGCAGCTGCATGTAGGGAAGGCTCCAGATAAAGCTTTGCCTAAACTGTTCAACTGTAGAAACTTAGGCCGGATGTGGCCTTCTGAAACCTTTTTATGGCTCCCACAAAGTGCATGCAGATTCCAATAAAGATGGAAGTGTAAATCAAGCCACACCACATTGCAAGATGGCCGCTACGAGACTGCTATACGGGAACGTGGTGCTGTGACATAAGATACCCACCCACATTAGGTGGAAACCTCTTCTAACTACACGTTTTGGCTTTTACAGCTGTACCCATTAATTACAGGAGCAGAACATCAAGTATACAGCCGTGCAATCTCCTTAGTGAGTAGTGTCAGTGTGGCACCGGCGTAGGGTGTCATCCTTCTAACAAATCAGTTTGGCGAGGGCCCTTCCTGTAGTTGCCTGACAATGCTCCTAAACTAAACCTGAGTGGCAGCACGTGTGGCCTTAACGGCTGGTGCCACCCTACTGGCTAAACTTTGCCCAACTATTTACACTATCAATCCCCTACAGGTATTATGCTGAACTACAAAGATTAATGAGAACTATTGGTAGCCCTTATGAGGACTATAGAAGGCTCTGTTTGGCTTTACATTGGGTTTTACGCAATCAGCACCTACTTTAAGGCCACTGGGAGCAACATCCAAGGGGTTGGGGAGCAACATGTTACTCACGAAGCACTGGGTGGGGATCACTGTACTAGTGCAACAACTTATCAATTCCAGCTCCCTACAGCCCCCAAATGTCAATCTGTTGGAGGATGTTGAGATTTTCAGGGCTCAAAATGCTTTTTCATTAATTTCTGTCTGTCATTCCTTTACAAATGTAACACAGTGTTTCTTCTTTAAGAATCCTACAGCAGCCACAGGTTGCTGATAATCTGGTGGTTACTCCCTTGTCTCCTTACAAGTCTAAGAATTCTCTAATAGGTAAAAAAAAATAGTTGGGGGGGCTAATTCTAAGCATCTTGATTTGGAAAAAAAACAAGTTGGATACTGAGGAAAAGCTCCTATTTCAATTTGCCTGCACTAATCCACGGAGCCTGAAAGAAGCAGGTGATAAGAAACAAAATTCATGCTTCAATGACAGTTATGGCTTCCCTATATATTAAAAGTTCAGATCAAACTTTGTCATTGTGCCTTTATATGGTCCCATAACTTGGCTTTGACATCTATATTTATATTGTACAGTGGGTTTCCCCATAAACATTATTACTACTTGTAAAGGGGCGAGCAATCCCTGATACCGCTCACTGTGAAAAGTGCATTATTAGAAATGTAAGGCATCAAGGATGTTCCCTGGTTGCTAAGATAAGTGATCCTAGCAGCCACACAACATCTCCAGTGGCAAACTCAGAGCTGCAGAATCAAAAATATAAATGTATATATTATATGTACCTGAACACTGGAGAACACTGGTTACAGATGTCTCCTTGAAAAGGCACATAAAGCCTTCATGTTATAATTACCTACAATTTTAGTAATTATATGGCTACTATATCTACAAATCAGTACACAAGCCCTTTAAATTATTAGTAATTTATGCCCCTATTGCAAGTTAGTACTTACTGGGTACAGGAATTTGGTGCATTTTCATTCCATGGAGTTGCTTTACAGCTGAACAAATAGATCTGTAAGACAAAACATAAAACAACTTAGTAAGCACAGAGCTGTTGTACCCGTGAATCAGTGCAAAACCCGTTAATTATTACTGAAACCTTCACACTGTTTGAAGAAGGCTTTAGTTACCCTTTGATATACTTATATTAGAACTTTCAACGTTCAATCATTTTCCCAATAAACCCCATCAAATAAACTAGTAGAAAATGAAGAGATTCCAAGAGAAGGGATTATATCACCATTACTAATGTTTTTTCTTGGTTACTTGGGATGCACCAAATGCCCTATTGTGAGATCCTTTGTGAAAAATTTGGGCGACTACCGAACCAAATTCTAATTTGCATGTGCAGATACGGCCATGGAGGGGTAATAGAGAACTCCAACTTCCGTGTTTATGTGACAATAAGTCTGAACTATTTTGGGCTGGAAGATTTAAGAAGTTTCTTTAAAAAGCCAGATCCCCGAAGAGATCAGACGAACAAGAATTAGTGATGGTGACAGCTCATATCTACATTTACAATAAGTTTTAGTTCATAACTGCTCAATCTTGCATGCTCGGGCAATCATGAAAAAAAAAATCTCCCATACAAAAGCCCGTTCAGGCAAACTTACAAAGAATGCTGAGCTTTCTCGGCACAAAACCCCATGACTAGAAACTCACACAAGGTTTCCTTTACAACTGCCTGAACATGAAAGCTTGAGCTTCATAGATGGGCCCCTAAATCCCACACAGTATGAACAGCAGGCAGGGTAGGAATTCCAGAGTACCAAAGTTCTCCCGGTGGGCCTAGGGTAACAGGGCTACTAAGCTCTCGAATGACACTTATTAGTTATTAAGGCAGACATTTAGGCCACATATTGCAGGCTGGTTTCAAACGAGCCTTACTGCTATCAATGATCCATTTTTAATTTCTTTTCTTAAATTTCAAAATTTATTTTGGACAAAAAGTGTTATTGTGGAAAATTCTGCAAAGAAATAAAATATGATTAATTGCTTAATGCTCCATGAGTCGCCCATAAATTCTGACCACATCAAAACACAAGCTTCCAAGATGCCAATTCATTCACATGAAGGATTGTGGAAAATAGTATTTAGATTACAGAAAGATTCCTTATCTGAAAAACCCAGGTCCCGAGCATTCTGGATATAGATCCCATACCTGTACAGGTGGGTTATGTTAGTCAGCAAATCCAACACTAGGCTTTGAGGAAGGAGTACTGCATTGCTCCAAAAAGTCACTTGTGTTCCCATATACGTTTCATATGTCTCTCTGTTTCATCACCTGATCACCTTTGGATTAGTTCACAAGGTAAGGCAGTTTAGGGGGAAAGATGAAAGCCTTAAGAAATAAATATCAATTTTAACCTGTATATACTGTATGGGAAAGCAACAATCTAACCAATTTAACCAATTACATCCTTGTTGTGACAGCGCTGCACTAACTATGGTGCATCTAGATTTACAGACTACGTTGCCCAAAATTCCCATTTCTGAAAACCTGCCTCCTGAACCTAGAAATGAGAGCTCACAAAAAGTGAAAAAAAAAATGACTCCACCGACACCACTAATGGCACAACATTACCTTTCTTTTTTTATTCTTTTTATTTGTGTGCTCATAAAGCCTCTTGTATAAGAGAAAATTGGGTATATTTTATTGCTCAAACAGGAGTACAATGCAGTATGGTAAGAAAATAACAGAACTGTAAGTAAGGGGTTGGCTCACCTTTAAGGTAACATTTATAAAATTCGGATTTGTGTAGTTTTCAAGGTTCTACCACAACCAAACTCACGGAATTACCAATGGAATGATAATTATCCGAGGAAACAGCAGTTCACATAAATTAGTATTGTCTTTGTAAGTTCAGTATAGCATTAGTAATGCTTTGCCCTGCTTTACATTAAAACAAGTAGTTAGATATTACTAATGCTATACCACTTTCAGCCCAAAGAAGGCGCTATAGTTCCATCAAATGATAGTGTCACAGGATCAACTCAAAGCTCATAGCATATTGCCATACTGGTACCAGCAATACGAGCACATATTATAACAAACACTCATTAATAAATAGGGATGCAACAAAGCCACTTTTTTGGATTCGCCTGAACCCCTGAATGCGTCTCAATTAATTCAGCCGAATTCTAATTAGCCTATGCTAATTAGGATTTGGAGGGTGAAAAAAAAAATTAATTCTGTGTTCACATGACAAAAAGTCATGTGATTTTTTGGATTTAGTTTGGCCGAATCCTGCTGAAATGAGGCTAATTAGGCTAAAAAGTTTCTTCTTCAGGATGAGAGAAGTGGATATGTTCCCTTGTGCAGCTCCGTGTACCTGCGCGGAAGCTGTACTTTTCAGTGCAGAGCTGTGTCTCCGAGAGAAGAGGCGGAAATGATCCATGTGCCCCAAGCCTTAGAGAGCTTGAGTCTTAAAAAAAACTTAGTTTCAAAAAATGTGTTGTAAAATTGATGTCTGGGCCATTTATCTATTATTACATCTATACCTTGACCTAAACAAGTTAGGCTAATGCCACACGTAGCATATGGCGCATATTTTTCGCAAGCCGGAAAACATTTGACGCTATATACTCTTAAAAAAAACCCTACCTACCTCAACACCAGAAAATGCTAAGTTTTTAGGTGGATATCGGCTACATGTGCTGAAAATATGCGCCATACGCTACGTGTGGCCTTAGCCCAGTGGTTCTCAACCTTCCTAATGCCGTGACTCTTTAATACAGTTCCTCATGTTGTGGTGACCCCCAGCCATAAAATTATTCCTAAGACCATCAGAAATATGTGTTTTCCGATGGTCTTAGGCGACCCCTGTGAAAGGGTCGTTCGACCCCCAAAGGGGTCCCGACCCACAGGTTGAGAACCGCTGCATTAGCCTAAGCCCTTTCAACTCAAAGCCCAGGTTGCAGACAAACAGAATGGTTAAAGAACTAATGGGATTCTTTAATAAAGTTGTTCCACATCTAAATACATTTACTGTACAATCACCCAATAAACTTATTGCGCTCATAAGTTTAGAACATTTAATCCACGCATCCAAATGTCATTTTAGGGCTATTGGTAAAACAATGCAATTCTTACTTTCCATACCACTGTATCTGTCCTTGCCCTAGCTACACCTTCCAGGCACAACAGGGGGCAAAGCCGGGTATGGCCATCCAGGTCTCCTGCAGGGGACTTCCAGGCACGCCGGGCGACAAAGCCAGGTATGGCCATCCAAGTCTCCTGCAGGGGACTTCCAGGCACGCCGGGGGGCAAAGACAGGTATGGCCATCCAGGTCTCCTACAGGGGACTTCCAGGCACGCCGGGCGACAAAGCCAGGTATGGCCATCCAAGTCTCCTGCAGGGGACTTCCAGGCACACCGGGCGACAAAGCCAGGTATGGCAATCCAGGACTCCTGTAGGGGACATCCAGGAAGCACAGAGACTCCCCGCATAAGACTATCAGAGGCTTCAGGGGGAAAGCCAGGTATGGATACCCAAAGGCTCCCTGCATAGGACTTCCATATACATTAGGGGGGAAAGCCGGGTATGGATGCCCAGAGGCTCCCCTCATGAGACTTCCACATGCCGCAGGGGGAACAGCCGGGTATGGATGCCAGATGCATAAGGGGGGAAAGCCAGGTATCGATGCCCACAAACTTTCCGCATGAGACTTCCAGATGGGTCGGGGGGGAAGTTGGGTATGGATGCCCAAAGGCTCCCCGCATAGGACCAAGTATGGCTACCCAGAGGCTCCCTTCATGAGACTTCCATACGCCTTGGGGGGGAGGCAAAGTATGGCTGCCCAGAGGCTCCCATTAGACTTCCAGACATGTAAAGGGGGAAAGCCAGGTATGGACGCAGAGAGGGTCCCCACATAAGACTTCCATACACCTAGGGAGGAAAGTCTAAAATGGAAGCTAAGAGGACATACACATGGGACTTCCAAACACGTAAGGGGGAAATACTAGGTTGGAAGCTAAGAGGACCCCAGCATGGGACTTCCAGACACGTAAGGGGAAAAGGCTAGAATGGAAGCTAAGGGGGCCCCTGTATTGGACTTCCAGACACATAGGGGGAAAATGCTAGAATGGAAGCTAAGAGGACCCCAGCATGGGACTTCCAGATATATAAGGGAATAAAGCCGGTGATGGACGCCCAGAGGCTCCCTGCATGAGACTTCCAGACGCTTCAGAGGGTGTATGGACACCCAGAGGTTTCCAGCATGGGACTACCGGACATGTAAGGGGGAAAGCCAGTATGGATGGCCAGAGAGCCCCCCATGAGAATTCCAAATGCGACAGGGGGAAGTCATGTATGGATGCAAAAAGGCTCCCCCCGCATGAGACTCAGGGTGGAAAGCAGGGTATGAACGCCCAGAGGCTCCCCTCATGAGACTTCCCTACGGGTAAGGGGCAAAGCCGGGTATGGATGACCAGAGGCTCCCCACATACAGTAGGACTTCCAGATGTGTCAGTTGGGAAAGGTTAGAATGGATGCTCAGAGCCTCCCCGTATGGGCCTTCCAGATGCATACAGGGGGAAAGCAGGGTATGGACGTCCAAAGGCTCCCTGCATAGTACTTCCATATGCCTCAGGGGAAAGCGAAGTATGGACCCCCATAAGCTCCTGTAGGGGACTTCCAGGCATGCCGGGGGGCAAAGCCTAGTTTGGCTCCCAAGGTCTTTTGCAGGGGACTTCTAGGTGCAACAGGGGGATGACTGGGAATGGCCACCCAGGTCTCCTGCAAGGGACTTCCAGGCGCAACAGGGGGCAAAGCCGGGTTTGGCCATCAAGGTCTCCCCCAGGGGACTTTCAGGCATGGCAGGGGTAAGCCAGATATGGCCATCTAGGTCTCCCGCAGGGGACTTTGATGCACACTGGGGAATAGAAGCACAGAGGCTCCCTGCATGAGACTATCTTATGCGTAAGGGGGGAAAGGCTAGAATGGAAGCTAAGAGGACCCCAGCATGGGACTTCGCGGCGCTTAAGTGGGGAGAGCCTGGTATGGCTGCCCAGAGACCCCTCGCATGGGACTTCCAAATATGTCAGGAGGAAAAGGCAGTATGGATGCCAAGAAGCCCCCCTGCATTAGATTTCCAGATGTGTAAGGAGGGAATGGCTTCCCTCATGAGAATTCCATGCACGTTAGGGGAAAGTGGAGTATGGATGCCCAGAAAGCCCCTGCATGAGACTTCCAGACTTGTCATAGGAGAAACCCATTCTGGACACCTATGGATTCTCGAAAAAGACCTCCAGGCATGTAACGGGGGAAAGCCAAATAAGGACAGAGACTCCCCACATTGGATTTCCAGATGCATCAGGGAGAAATCCTTGTATGAATGCCCAGAGGCTCCCCAGATGTGACTTCCAGACGCAACTGTGTGTGGTTGCTCCTAGGCACCGGCAAGGTACTTCCAAAGAGCCACCTCAGCCGTGGCTCTAGCACCGGCCAGCCCCTGAAAGAATTCCTTTCCCACCCTGTGACCTCTCACGTGTTCCCTTTCAATCGCCATGGTCGATAGAGGCGCTCCATTTGTTAGAATCTACCCACGCTGACGTACGAATTATTACATGACTATTGAGTAACATCCATGGTGATGCCTATCTTATACCGATGGCAGTTCCAAGACCTTAGGAAAGAGGTGAGGTATACCAGCCTCTTGGGCCCCCTGCACGGCACCCTAATGCTGTGTATTATAGGTTTGGACGGGTACCTCTCCCACCCCTTGACATTCATCAGTCCTCTCTCCATCACCATGGTCCATGGAGGCTCTCTGAAATGGAGCTTCTATCCATGCTGACGTACAAGTCGTTACATGATGATTGAGTAACAACTTGCGCAAACCATTGTCCATTGAGGCTGAGACATCCATGGTGACGGCCACTATGGAAGTCCCTATGAGAACAGATTTGTAGGTTTTATACCGATGGCAGTTCCACGACCTTAGGAAAGAGGTGAGGTATACCAGCCTCTTGGGCCCCCTGCACGACACCCTAATGTTGTGTATTATAGGTATGTGCTGGCAGAATGGAGGACGGGCACCATGCTTCATGAAGGTCTCCAATGTGCAATAAAGAATAATAGGTTATGCCCGCCGTCTCTACTCCTGGGTTGCCAAGGCATTAGGGGGTGAAAAGCTCCGTTCTTGTGAACTTAGGTCCCCCACATAAAACTTCCAGGTGCGTTAGGGGAGAAAGCCGGGTATGGACGCAAAGAGGGCCTCCACAAAGGACTTCAAAACACTTTATGGGGGAAAGCCAGGTATGGCTGCGAAGAGCCACACCCTACCTCACATGGGACTTCCAGGCACTTCATGGGGAAAACCAGGTATAGACGCCCAGAGTCTCCACGCACGGGACTTCCAAATGTGTCAGGGGGGAAAACCCGGTATGGACGCCCAGAGGCCCACCCCCGCATTAGATTTTCAGATGCATAAGGGGAGGAAAGGCTAGAAAGGATGCTCAGAGGGCCCCCGCATGGGACTTCCAGACACGTAAGGGGGAATGGCGTGTATGGATGACCAGAGACTTCCCTCATGAGACTTCAAGGCGCGTTGGGTTAAAGCTGAGTATGGAAGCCCTGAGTGCTGCTGCAAAAGACTTCCAGATGTTTCATGGGGGAAAACCATTTATGGACACCTAGGGGCTCCCCACACAAGACATCCAGGGGGGAAAGCCAGGAATGGATGACCAGAGGCTCCCTGCATTGGACTACCAGACTTGTCAGGGGAGAAACTTTTCTATGGATGCCCAGAGGCTCCCCACGTGATTTCTAGACGCGACTGTTAATACCATGTATGGTACTTCCAAAAGAGCCACCTCAGGCGTGGATCTAGCACCGGGCAGCCCTTCAAAGAACTCCTCTCCCACCCCTTGACACTCATCAGTCCTCTCTCCATCACCATGGTCCATGGAGGCTCTCTGAAATGGAGCTTCTATCCATGCTGATGTACAAGTTGTTACATGATCATTGAGTAACAACTTGCGCAAACCATTGTCCATTGAGGCTGAGACATCCATGGTGACGGCCACTATGGAAGTCCCGATGAGAACGGATTTGCAGGTCACATACCGAAGGCAGTTCCACAACCTTGGGGAAGAGGTGAGGTATACCAGCCTCTTGGGCCCCCCGCACAACACTCTAATGCTACGTATTTCAGGCATGTCCCGGCAGATCAACAAGAGAGGGTTGACACTTAGTGCAAAATTCATATAATTACGAAAACTGTTTACTTTGGTCAACAAATGCGAACTATGCGTATGAGGTCAACAAGTCGGAGGCCTCCCTGTGATCGTGTCACATTCCCCATGATCGATTTGGCATATTGTGCCCAGGAGTGGAGGGTCCCCTGCTGGTTAACTCCCTGGTGGGTTGGCTGCATAATGGCAGGATGGTTTCTCCTTCATTGTCCCTGACGCACTTCCAGCCCAAGCATCCGTGGGTTGTTCCAAGAACACCCTCTTTTACCAGTAGAGGTATGTTGGCACCCTTCATTGTGTGAGTTTACCCTGCACAGTCTGTTTCCACCATGGTTAGGTGCCTAAAGCTACCTGGCCCTATCAAAGAGCCCTTGTCGTCCTCTGGCTTATGCTCTTCTCTTGTGGCCTGGTTGAGCACAATGCTTCGCCTGGAACACTGAGTCCTGGCTTCCGCCTCCTGGCAAGACTCTGGGACCTTCTCTGCCCTTTCTAGGGGAGCTGTTGTAAGTGCCCCATCTTGAACAACAGGTGTTTGAAGATGGTCAGATACCGTTGTAGTTCTGGCAATAAATGATGCCCACTGCCGATCTGGCAGCATTGATGCCATGAAGTGCCGAGCAGCAGGGAGTATGGTTGCAAAGCTGTGACTGATGGAAGGGCACCACCAGGAGTGGAGTCTTTGACTTAATTTGACACCACACGGGAAACCTCACCCTGACATGGATGAGGAAATCCCAGTAAGTGTGTCATAACTCACGTTGAAGTTCTCCCTGCCCTTTGTATACAACCGCCCGTTGTTTCCACCAATTGTAGGGTTTGTGGGCTCCTTTGTAAGGCTCAGTTGAATTTAGTTATGGCCCTGGCTGAGTGCTTATGAGACCCACAAATGTGGCTACCTAAGGGAAGTATGCCTCTTTATGAGCATACCCTTGAGTCTGGGTGGGCCTCCCATCCTTTCTTGGGGATACTGCCTTAGCTCCATGAGGAAAACCCAAGATGGTGTGGGGTGAGAAAGGTGAGGAGGGAGTGAGCATGCTCCATGACTCACTTTCTGGCCCCTGCCACAGGCCAACCTGGGTGCCTAGCTGGGGAGGGGGAAAGGGAAGGCGGTGCACTTGTGCCCACCCCTCTTAACCACCCCCTTGGGTGGCTTCAAGACTCTTCCTGCTGTATGGGACGCTAACGTATGTGGTAGGAGGATGTGCCAGGTCAGGCCGGCCACTGGCTGTCATCCTTTCTTGCACAACTGGCTGACCACTGTAGTGCTGAGCGCCCAAGTGTAGGGCCCATAACGTAGTCTGCTGACGATGTGAGAGACGCCAAAAGGGGTTTCCATATATCAATCATCACTGCTGGGTTCCTCACTGGTTTGTGGTGCAGCTTGGGGGCTGTCACAGGGAGCCTGTTTCCCTTTGTCCCCCGAAGGCCAGACTGCTGACCATCCCTTCCCTTGTCCCCTTCCTCCTTCCAGGAGAGTTGGATGATATGTTTGGTAAAGGCCTGTTTTGGTTTGGGTGTTTGTGGACCTTTCACAGTTGCCATTCATGGCAGGTGCTAGCGTGAGACTACCAGATGCATATGGGGGAAAAGCCGGGTAGGGGATGGCCAGAGAAACACCAACATTAGACTTTCAGGACGAGTAAGGGGGGAAAGGCTAGAATGGATGCTCAGAGGCTCCCACATGGGACTACCAGTTGCGTCAGGTGGGAGAAGGCTAAAATATGATGCAAAGGCCCCCATTAGAATTCCAGACAGGGAGAAGCCAGGTATGGACGCACAGAGGCTCTCCTCATGAGACTTCCATAAGTCTCAGGGGGGAAGACTGGTATAGCTGTCCAGGTACGTCAGGGGGCAAAAGCCTGGTATGGCCATCCAGGTCTCCTGCAGGGGAATTCCAGGCACGCCGGGGGGAAAAGCCGGGTATGGCCATCCAGGTCTCCCACATGGGACTTCCAGGTGTGCCAGGGAAAGCCGAGATATGGCCATCCAGGTCTCTCACAGGCACGCTGGGTATGGAAGCACAGAGAATCCCCGCATGAGACTATCAGCCACGTAAGGGGGAAATGCTAGAATGGAAGCTAAGAGGGTCCCGTATGAGACTTCCAGACCTGGAAAGCCAGGTATGGATGCACAGAGGCTTCCCACATGAGACTTCCAAATGCGTAAGGGGGGAAAAGCTAAAATGGAAAACTATGAGGGCCCCATATAGGACTTCCAAGACACGAGGGGGAAAAGGATTGGCATGGAAGTAAGAGGGCCCTATATGGGACCTCCAGACACGTAAGGGGGAAAAGGATTGCATGGAAGCTAAGAGGGCCCCTATATGGGACTTCAGACACGTAAGGGAAGAAGCCGGGTATGGACGCCAGAAGGCTCCCCGCATGGGACTTCCAGACGCGTCAGGGGAAAAGCTGGGTATGGATGCACAGAGGCTCTCCACATGAAACTTCCACACACCTCAGGGGGAAAGCAGGGTATGGACAGGAAAAGCCGGGTATGGATTCCCAGAGGGCCCCCATGCGACTTCCAGACATGTTATGGGGGAAAGCGAGTATTGATGCAAGAGGCCCCCTGCACGAGACTTCCAGATCCAACAGGAGGAAAACCAAGTATGGATGCCCAAGGCTCCCGCATAGGACTAACGCATAGCTTAGGGCTGAAAGCAGGGTATGGACACCCAGAGGTTTCCAGCATGGGACTACCGACATGTAAGGGGGAAAGCCAGTATGGATGGCCAGAGAGCCCCCCATGAGAATTCCAAATGCGACAGGGGGAAGTCATGTATGGATGCAAAAAGGCTCCCGGCATGAGACTCAGGGTGGAAAGCAGGGTATGGATGACGCAGTAGGCTCCCCACATACAGTAGGACTTCCAGATGTGTCAGTTGGGAAAGGTTAGAATGGATGCTCAGAGCCTCCCCGTATGGGCCTTCCAGAGCATACAGGGGGAAAGCAGGGTATGGAGTCCAAAGGCTCCTTGCATAGTACTTCCATAGCCTCAGGGGAAAGCGAAGTATGGACCCCATAAGCTCCTGTAGGGGACTTCCAGGCATGCCGGGGGGCAAAGCCTAGTTGGCTCCAAGGTCTTTTGCAGGGGACTTCTAGGTGCAACAGGGGGATGACTGGGAATGGCCACCCAGGTCTCCTGCAGGGGACTTCCAGGCGCAACAGGGGGCAAAGCCGGGTTTGGCCATCAAGGTCTCCCCAGGGGACTTTCAGGCATGGCAGGGGTAAGCCAGATATGGCCATCAGGTCTCCCGCAGGGGACTTTGATGCGCACTGGGGAATAGAAGCACAGAGGCTCCCTGCATGAGACTATCTTATGCGTAAGGGGGGAAAGGCTAGAATGGAAGCTAAGAGGACCCAGCATGGGACTTCGCGCGTTAAGTGGGGAGAGCCGGGTATGGCTGCCCAGAGACCCCTCGCATGGGACTTCCAAATATGTCAGGAGGAAAAGCGGTATGGATGCACAGAGGCCCCCCTGCATTAGATTTCCAGATGTGTAAGGAGGGAATGGCTTCCCTCATGAGAATTCCATGCACGTTAGGGGAAAGTGGAGTATGGATGCCCAGAAAGCCCCTGCATGAGACTTCCAGACTTGTCATAGGAGAAACCCATTTGGACACCTAGTGGATTTCGAAAAAGACCTCCAGGCATGTAACGGGGGAAAGCCAAATATGGACAGAGACCCCCCACATTGGATTTCCAGATGCATCAGGGAGAAATCCTTTATGAATGCCCAGAGGCTCCCCAGATGTGACTTCCAGACGCAACTGTGTGTGGTTGCTCCTAGGCACCGGCAAGGTACTTCCAAAGAGCCACCTCAGCCGTGGCTCTAGCACCGGCCAGCCCTGAAAGAATTCCTTTCCCCCCTGTGACCTCTCACGTGTTCCCTTTCAATCGCCATGGTCGATAGAGGCGCTCATTTGTTAGAATCTACCCCGCTGACGTACGATTGTTACATAACTATTGAGTAACATCCATGGTGATGCCTATCTTATACCGATGGCAGTTCCAAGACCTTAGGAAAGAGGTGAGGTATACCAGCCTCTTGGGCCCCTGCAGGCACCCTAATGCTGTGTATTATAGGTTTGGACGGGTACCTCTCCCACCCCTTGACCTCATCAGTCCTCTCTCCATCACCATGGTCCATGGAGGCTCTCTGAAATGGAGCTTCTATCCATGCTGACGTACAAGTCGTTACATGATGATTGAGTAACAACTTGCGCAAACCATTGTCCATTGAGTGTGAGACATCCATGGTGACGGCCACTATGGAAGTCCTATGAGAACAGATTTGTAGGTTTTATACCGATGGCAGTTCCACGACCTTAGGAAAGAGGTGAGGTATACCAGCCTCTTGGGCCCCCTGCACGACACCCTAATGTTGTGTATTATAGGTATGTGCTGGCAGAATGGAGGACGGGCACCATGCTTCATGAAGGTCTCCAATGTGCAATAAAGAATAATAGGTTATGCCGCCGTCTCTACTCCTGGGTGCCAAGGCATTAGGGGGTGAAAAGCTCCGTTCTTGTGAACTTAGGTCCCCCCATAAAACTTCCAGGTGCGTTAGGGAGAAAGCCGGGTATGGACGCAAAGAGGGCCTCCAAAAGGACTTCAAAACACTTTATGGGGAAACTGAAAACCTGCCTCCTGAACCTAGAAATGAGAGCTCACAAAAAGTGAAAAAAAAAATGACTCCACCGACACCACTAATGGCACAACATTACCTTTCTTTTTTTATTCTTTTTATTTGTGTGCTCATAAAGCCTCTTGTATAAGAGAAAATCGGGTATATTTTATTGCTCAAACAGGAGTACAATGCAGTATGGTAAGAAAATAACAGAACTGTAAGTAAGGGGGTGGCTAACCTTTAAGGTAACATTTATAAAATTCGGATTTGTGTAGTTTTCAAGGTTCTACCACAACCAAACTCACTGAATTACCAATGGAATGATAATTATCCGAGGAAACAGCAGTTTACATAAATTAGAATTATCTTTGTAAGTTCAGTATAGCATTAGTAATGCTTTGCCCTGCTTTACATTAAAACAAGTAGTTAGATATTACTAATGCTATACCACTTTCAGCCCAAAGAAGGCGCTATAGTTCCATCAAATGATAGTGTCACAGGATCAACTCAAAGCTCATAGTATATTGCCATACTGGTACCAGCAATACGAGCACATATTATAACAAACACTCATTAATAAATAGGGATGCAACGAAGCCACTTTTTTGGATTCGCCTGAACCCTTGAATGTGTCTCAATGAATTAAGCAGAATTCTAATTAGCCTATGCTAATTAGGATTGGGAGGGTGAAAAAAAAAATTCATTCAGTGTTCACATGACAAAAGTCACGTGATTTTCTGGATTTAGTTTGGCCGAATCCTGCTGAAATGAGGCTAATTAGGCTAAAAAGCGTCGTAATCAAAAGTCATTTTAGGGCTATTGGAAAAACAATGCAATTCTTACCACTGTATGTGCCCTTGCCCTAGCTACACCTTCCAGGCACAACAGGCGGCAAAGCCAGGTATGGCCATCCAGGTCTCCTGCAGGGGACTTCCAGGCACGCCGGGCGACAAAGCCAGGTATGGCCATCCAAGTCTCCTGCAGGGGACTTCCAGGCACAACAGGGGGCAAAGCCAGGTATGGCCATCCAGGTCTCCTGCAGGGGACTTCCAGGCACGCCGGGCGACAAAGCCAGGTATGGCCATCCAGGTCTCCTGCAGGGGACTTCCAGGCACGCCGGGGGGCAAAGCCAGGTATGGCAATCCAGGACTCCTGTAGGGGACATCCAGGAAGCACAGAGACTCCCCGCATAAGACTATCAGAGGCTTCAGGGGGAAAGCCAGGTATGGATACCCAAAGGCTCCCTGCATAGGACTTCCATATACATTAGGGGGGAAAGCCGGGTATGGATGCCCAGAGGCTCCCCTCATGAGACTTCCACATGCCGCAGGGGGAACAGCCGGGTATGGATGCCAGATGCATAAGGGGGGAAAGCCAGGTATCGATGCCCACAAACTTTCCGCAGGAGACTTCCAGATGGGTCGGGGGGGAAGTTGGGTATGGATGCCCAAAGGCTCCCCGCATAGGACTTACAGATGCGTCAAAGGGGGAAGCCAAGTATGGCTACCCAGAGGCTCCCTTCATGAGACTTCCATACGCCTTGGGGGGGAGGCAAAGTATGGCTGCCCAGAGGCTCCCATTAGACTTCCAGACATGTAAAGGGGGAAAGCCAGGTATGGACGCAGAGAGGGTCCCCACATAAGACTACCATACACCTAGGGAGGAAAGCCTAAAATGGAAGCTAAGAGGACATACACATGGGACTTCAAAACACGTAAGGGGGAAATGCTAGGTTGGAAGCTAAGAGGACCCCAGCATGGGACTTCCAGACACGTAAGGGGAAAAAGCTAGAATGGAAGCTAAGGGGGCCCCTGTATTGGACTTCCAGACACATAGGGGAAAAATGCTAGAATGGAAGCTAAGAGGACCCCAGCATGGGACTTCCAGAAACGTAAGGGGAAAAGCCTAGAATGGAAGCTAAGGGGGCCCTGTATTGGACTTCCAGACACATAGGGGGAAAATGCTAGAATGGAAGCTAAGAGGACCCAGCATGGGACTTCCAGATATATAAGGGGATAAAGCCGGTGATGGACGCCCAGAGGCTCCCCGCATGAGAATTCCAGACGCTTCAGAGGGAAAGCCAGGTATGGATACCCAAAGGCTCCCTGCATAGGACTTCATATGCATTAGGGATGAAAGCCGGGTATGGACACCCAGAGGCTCCCCTCATAGACTTCCTCATGCGTTGGGGGGAAAGACGGTATGGATTCCTAAGAAGCTCCCCTCATAAGACTTCCATATGCACAGGGGGGAAAGCGGGGTATCCCCCGCATATGGATGACCAAAGTCTCCCTAGATAGGGCTTACAGATGCGTCAAGGGGGTAAGCCAGGTATGGATGCCCAGAAGACTCCCATGAGACTTCCAGTCATGTAAGGGGGAAAGGCTAGAATGCAAGCTAAGAGGGCCCCCATATGGCTAGAATGGAAACTAAGGGGTCCCCTGTATGGAACTTCCAGACAGGTGGGGGGGGCAAGCCGGTTATGGGCGCCCAGTGGCTCCCCACATGAGACTACCAGATGCATATGGGGGAAAAGCCGGGTAGGGATGGCCAGAGAAACACCACATTAGACTTTCAGACGAGTAAGGGGGGAAAGGCTAGAATGGATGCTCAGAGGCTCCCCACATGGGACTACCAGTTGCGTCAGGTGGGAGAAGGCTAAAATAGATGCAAAGGCCCCCCATTAGAATTCCAGACAGGGAGAAGCCAGGTATGGACGCACAGAGGCTCTCCTCATGAGACTTCCATAAGTCTCAGGGGGGAAGACTGGGTATAGCTGTCCAGGTACGTCAGGGGGCAAAGCCTGGTATGGCCATCCAGGTCTCCTGCAGGGGAATTCCAGGCACGCCGGGGGGCAAAGCCGGGTATGGCCATCCAGGTCTCCCACATGGGACTTCCAGGTGTGCCAGGGGAAAGCCGGATATGGCCATCCAGGTCTCTCACAGGCACGCTGGGGTATGGAAGCACAGAGAATCCCCGCATGAGACTATCAGCCACGTAAGGGGGGAAATGCTAGAATGGAAGCTAAGAGGGTCCCGTATGAGACTTCCAGACCTGGAAAGCCAGGTATGGATGCACAGAGGCTTCCCACATGAGACTTCCAAATGCGTAAGGGGGGAAAAGCTAAAATGGAAACTATGAGGGCTCCCATATAGGACTTCCAGACACGAGGGGGAAAAGGATTGCATGGAAGCTAAGAGGGCCCCTATATGGGACCTCCAGACACGTAAGGGGGAAAAGGATTGCATGGAAGCTAAGAGGGCCCCTATATGGGACCTTCAGACACGTAAGGGAAGAAAGCCGGGTATGGACGCCCAGAGGCTCCCCGCATGGGACTTCCAGACGCGTCAGGGGAAAAGCTGGGTATGGATGCACAGAGGCTCTCCACATGAAACTTCCACACACCTCAGGGGGAAAGCAGGGTATGGACAGGAAAGCGCGGGTATGGATTCCCAGAGGGCCCCCATGAGACTTCCAGACATGTTATGGGGGAAAGCCGAGTATTGATGCACAGAGGCTCCCTGCACGAGACTTCCAGATCCAACAGGAGGAAAACCAAGTATGGATGCCAAAGGCTCCCGCATAGGACTACCATAGGCTTAGGGCTGAAAGCAGGGTATGGACACCCAGAGGTTTCCAGCATGGGACTACCTGACATGTAAGGGGGAAAGCCAGTATGGATGGCCAGAGAGCCCCCCATGAGAATTCCAAATGCGACAGGGGGAAAGCCATGTATGGATGCAAAAAGGCTCCCGCATGAGACTCAGGGTGGAAAGCAGGGTATGGATGACCAGTGGCTCCCCACATACAGTAGGACTTCCAGATGTGTCAGTTGGGAAAGGTTAGAATGGATGCTCAGAGCCTCCCCGTATGGGCCTTCCAGACGCATACAGGGGGAAAGCAGGGTATGGACGTCCAAAGGCTCCCTGCATAGTACTTCCATACGCCTCAGGGGGGAAAGCGAAGTATGGACCCCCATAAGCTCCTGTAGGGGACTTCCAGGCATGCCGGGGGGCAAAGCCTAGTATGGCTGCCAAGGTCTTTTGCAGGGGACTTCTAGGTGCAACAGGGGGATGACTGGGAATGGCCACCCAGGTCTCCTGCAGGGGACTTCCAGGCGCAACAGGGGGCAAAGCCGGGTTTGGCCATCAAAGGTCTCCCCCAGGGGACTTTCAGGCATGGCAGGGGTAAGCCACATATGGCCATCCAGGTCTCCCGCAGGGACTTTGATGCGCACTGGGGAATAGAAGCACAGAGGCTCCCTGCATGAGACTATCTTATGCGTAAGGGGGGAAAGGCTAGAATGGAAGCTAAGAGGACCCCAGCATGGGACTTCGCGGCGCTTAAGTGGGGAGAGCCGGGTATGGCTGCCCAGAGACCCCTCGCATGGGACTTCCAAATATGTCAGGAGGAAAAGGCAGTATGGATGCCAAGAGGCCCCCCTGCATTAGATTTCCAGATGTGTAAGGAGGGAATGGCTTCCCTCATGAGAATTCCATGCACGTTAGGGGAAAGTGGAGTATGGATGCCCAGAAAGCCCCTGCATGAGACTTCCAGACTTGTCATAGGAGAAACCCATTCTGGACACCTATGGATTCTCGAAAAAGACCTCCAGGCATGTAACGGGGGAAAGCCAAATATGGACAGAGACTCCCCACATTGGATTTCCAGATGCATCAGGGAGAAATCCTTGTATGAATGCCCAGAGGCTCCCCAGATGTGACTTCCAGACGCAACTGTGTGTGGTTGCTCCTAGGCACCGGCAAGGTACTTCCAAAGAGCCACCTCAGCCGTGGCTCTAGCACCGGCCAGCCCCTGAAAGAATTCCTTTCCCACCCTGTGACCCTCTCACGTGTTCCCTTTCAATCGCCATGGTCGATAGAGGCGCTCCATTTGTTAGAATCTACCCACGCTGACGTACGAATTGTTACATGACTATTGAGTAACATCCATGGTGATGCCTATCTTATACCGATGGCAGTTCCAAGACCTTAGGAAAGAGGTGAGGTATACCAGCCTCTTGGGCCCCCTGCACGGCACCCTAATGCTGTGTATTATAGGTTTGGACGGGTACCTCTCCCACCCCTTGACACTCATCAGTCCTCTCTCCATCACCATGGTCCATGGAGGCTCTCTGAAATGGAGCTTCTATCCATGCTGATGTACAAGTTGTTACATGATCATTGAGTAACAACTTGCGCAAACCATTGTCCATTGAGGCTGAGACATCCATGGTGACGGCCACTATGGAAGTCCCGATGAGAACGGATTTGCAGGTCACATACCGAAGGCAGTTCCACAACCTTGGGGAAGAGGTGAGGTATACCAGCCTCTTGGGCCCCCCGCACAACACTCTAATGCTACGTATTTCAGGCATGTCCCGGCAGATCAACAAGAGAGGGTTGACACTTAGTGCAAAATTCATATAATTACGAAAACTGTTTACTTTGGTCAACAAATGCGAACTATGCGTATGAGGTCAACAAGTCGGAGGCCTCCCTGTGATCGTGTCACATTCCCCATGATCGATTTGGCATATTGTGCCCAGGAGTGGAGGGTCCCCTGCTGGTTAACTCCCTGGTGGGTTGGCTGCATAATGGCAGGATGGTTTCTCCTTCATTGTCCCTGACGCACTTCCAGCCCAAGCATCCGTGGGTTGTTCCAAGAACACCCTCTTTTACCAGTAGAGGTATGTTGGCACCCTTCATTGTGTGAGTTTACCCTGCACAGTCTGTTTCCACCATGGTTAGGTGCCTAAAGCTACCTGGCCCTATCAAAGAGCCCTTGTCGTCCTCTGGCTTATGCTCTTCTCTTGTGGCCTGGTTGAGCACAATGCTTCGCCTGGAACACTGAGTCCTGGCTTCCGCCTCCTGGCAAGACTCTGGGACCTTCTCTGCCCCTTTCTAGGGGAGCTGTTGTAAGTGCCCCATCTTGAACAACAGGTGTTTGAAGATGGTCAGATACCGTTGTAGTTCTGGCAATAAATGATGCCCACTGCCGAACTGGCAGCATTGATGCCATGAAGTGCCGAGCAGCAGGGAGTATGGTTGCAAAGCTGTGACTGATGGAAGGGCACCACCAGGAGTGGAGTCTTTGACTTAATTTGACACCACACGGGAAACCTCACCCTGACATGGATGAGGAAATCCCAGTAAGTGTGTCATAACTCACGTTGAAGTTCTCCCTGCCCTTTGTATACACCGCCCGTTGTTTCCACCAATTGTAGGGTTTGTGGGCTCCTTTGTAAGGCTCAGTTGAATTTAGTTATGGCCCTGGCTGAGTGCTTATGAGACCCACAAATGTGGCTACCTAAGGGAAGTATGCCTCTTTATGAGCATACCCTTGAGTCTGGGTGGGCCTCCCATCCTTTCTTGGGGATACTGCCTTAGCTCCATGAGGAAAACCCAAGATGGTGTGGGGTGAGAAAGGTGAGGAGGGAGTGAGCATGCTCCATGACTCCACTTTCTGGCCCCTGCCACAGGCCAACCTGGGTGCCTAGCTGGGGAGGGGGAAAGGGAAGGCGGTGCACTTGTGCCCACCCCTCTTAACCACCCCCTTGGGTGGCTTCAAGACTCTTCCTGCTGTATGGGACGCTAACGTATGTGGTAGGAGGATGTGCCAGGTCAGGCCGGCCACTGGCTGTCATCCTTTCTTGCACAACTGGCTGACCACTGTAGTGCTGAGCGCCCAAGTGTAGGGCCCATAACGTAGTCTGCTGACGATGTGAGAGACGCCAAAAGGGGTTTCCATATATCAATCATCACTGCTGGTTCCTCACTGGTTTGTGGTGCAGCTGGGGCTGTCACAGGGAGCCTGTTTCCCTTTGTCCCCCGAAGGCCAGACTGCTGACCATCCCTTCCCTTGTCCCCTTCCTCCTTCCAGGAGAGTTGGATGATATGTTTGGTAAAGGCCTGTTTTGGTTTGGGTGTTTGTGGACCTTTCACAGTTGCCATTCATGGCAGGTGCTAGCCACACTGTGGGGAAGGGCATGTGAAGTTTTGGAATCTGTACCAAGGAGCCTGCCGTGCGCGAGTTAGAGGGAACATTAAACCCTACGGCATGATGGCTGGGATGTCCTGGCTTGTGGTGGGAACCTGCTGCACCCTTCCAATAGGGTTTCTCAGTGGGTGCACCACCAGCCTGTCTCCCCTGCTCTGTGGGGGAGGTGGAGCATGAGCGCACGTGATGGACCCTGAAGGATGGTGAAGCATTGTAGGGCCGGGGCATGCTTGTGGAAACAGTATTTCTGGAAGGTTGTAGTGTGGCCTTGAATAAGATGTGCCCCTTCATGTGGTGGGTGCTGGCGTCTAGAGACAAAATGAATAAGAACTGGAATGTGATCGAAAGAGGGCGGCTTAACTTGTGTGTGCACCAAATGTTTGTGGGGAACCTCATGTGTATATGACCTGATTCCGTGGTAACGTTTTGTGAGCAACTATCTTGCAGTGATCAATAAATGTCATGCCTTGAGACAAGCGCTTACTTAACGTGCGAAGGGTGGGTTCCCTCTGGCTGTGTTTCCTGTCCTCCCTAGACCTCTCTTTCCGCGGGGGGAGGGAAGGGGAGGCAGGTTCCTGTTGGAGGGTTGTCCCACCCCCAGTGTGGTGAATGATGATTGATCCTTCTCTGACACCTACTGGAAAACTCCTTAAGGGGGGCTGAAGGCACCTTCACCCCGGTTCCCCTTTGTAGATAGGTACAACTTGCAGGGACTTGAATTGGTTTGGAAGAGATGTCATAAGCTCAGGGTAAAGAACCATTGCCATCTCAGGAGCTGCAAACTACAGTGTATGAGGGGGGCAGCATGAGCAAAGAGGGTCCATGATCTGATGGGACCACTTCGGGACAGCTCACCACGATGACAGGCGTGCGGTTCACCGACTGAGTAGTAACTACTTGATTGTCCAAAGTGCATGAAGCCAACAGCAAAGAGAGCCTCGCTGTGTACTAGGCGTTATCCCCTGGGTCTAGGCAAGGCTCCCTTGTGAGGAATCCATACAGCATGAGAGGCAAGTAGGCACTGCACAGTCGTGGTTCAACTTGCTCATCACCTCGGTGATAAGTCCTGGAAAGTAGGGCCTCGCCAAGCCATGGGTGCGAAAGGGGGCTTCCTTGCTGGTTCCTGGGCATAGGTGGGGGCTTAGGGTGGTCTCCCCGGGGCTTATTGGTCAGGCTGGATGTCGGAGGCCTCCTTGCAGCTTGGTGGTCGGTTCATTCAAACACTGAAACAGACAAGTAGTAGTTCCCTGACTGTGGAGTTGCTTCTTGGCTTTTCCCCTGTACACCTGGAAGTCCTCCACATTAGATGCCAAAATGTAAAGGCAGCAGACATCTACTATGGCTGCACACGCTGCAAGAGGGCTCAGTTTTAAAATTTGGCTACAGAGGGGCCAGGTGAGTCCGTGTGGAAAGCCGGGTATGGCCACCCACAACTTCTCACCAAGGTGACAGGCAAGTGACAGTCAGGAAACTTCTTGTCCCTTGCAGTGTTTGAATGAAGCGACCACCAAGCTGCAAGGAGGCTTCCGACATCCAGCCTGACCATTAAGCCCCGGGGAGACCACCCTAAGCCCCCACCTATGCCCAGGAACCAGCAAGGAAGCACCCTTTCGCACCCATAGCCTGGCGAGGCCCTACTTTCCAGGACTTCTCACCATGGTGACGGGCAACTTGAACCACGACTTTGCAGTGCCTACTTGCCTCTCATGCTGTGTGGATACCTCACAAGGGAGCCTTGCCTAGACCCAGGGGACAACTCCTAGTACACGGCGAGGCTCTCTTTGCTGTTGGCGTCATGCACTTTGAACGTTCAAGTAGTTACTGCTCAGTCAGTTAATCGCACGCCTGTCATCGTGGTGAGCTGCCCCGAAGTGGAGGGTCTCGTCAGATCATGGACCCTCCTTGCTCATGCTGCCCCCCTCATACACTGTAGCTTGCAGCTCCTGAGATGGCAATGGTTCTTTACTCTGTGGCTTAGGTCATCTCTTCCAAATTAATTCAAGTCCCTGCATGTTGTACCTATCTACAAAGGGGAACCGCGGTGAAGGCGCCTTAAGAGAGAAGGATCAGTCATCATGCACCACACTGGGGGTGGGACAACCCTCCAACAGGAACCTGCCTCCCCTTCCCTTTCCTCCATGGAAAGAGAGGTCTAGTGAGGACAGGAAACACAGCCAGAAGGAACCCAGCCTTTGCACGTCAAACAAGCGCTTGTCTCAAGGCATGACATTTATTGATCACTGCAAGATAGTTGCTAACAAAACGTTGCCACGGAATCAGGTCATATACGTATAAGGTTCCCCACAAACATTTGGTGCACACACAAGTTAAGCCGCCCTCTTTTGATAACATTCTAGTTCAAAGGCATTTCGTCTCAACACCAGCACCCAACACACAAAGGGGCACGGCAGACTCCTTGGTACAGATTTCAAAACATCACATGCCCTTCCCCACAGTGTGGCTAGCACCTGCCATGAATGGCAACTGTGAAAGGTCCACAAACACGCATACCAAAACAGGCCTTTACCACACATATATCATCCAACTCTCCTAGAAGCCAGTGGCCGGCCTGACCTGGCACAACCTCCTTCCACATACTTTGGTGTCCCATACAGCAGGCAGAGTCTTGAAGCCACCCAGGGTGGTGGTTAAGGTGGGTAGGCACAGGTGCACCTCCTTCCCTTTCCTCCTCCTCAGCTAGGCACCCAGGTTGGCCTGTGGCAGGGGCCAGAAAGTGGAGTCATGGAGCATGCTCACTCCCTCCTCACCTTTCTCACCCCACACCATCTTGGGTTTTCCTTGTGGAGCTAAGGCAGCATCCCCAAGAGAGGATGGGAGGCCCACCCAGACTCAAGGGTATGCTCATATAGAGGCATACTTTCCCTAGGTAGCCACATTTGTGGGTCTCGTAAGCACTCAGCCAGGGCCATAACCAACTTCAGCTGAGCCTTACAAAGGACCTCACAAACCCTACAATTAGTGGAAACAACGGGCGGTGTATACAAAGGGCAGGGAGATCTTCAACGTGAGTTATGACACACTTACTGGGATTTCCTCATCCATGTCAGGGTGAGGTTTCCCGTGTGGTGTCAAATTAAGTCAGACTCCACTCCTGGTGGTGCCCTTCCATCAGTCACTGCTTTGCAACCATACTCCCTCCGGAACCCAAAGGCATGGGTTTCACAGAAGCTGCTCGGCACTTCATGGCAACAATGCTGCCAGATCGGCAGTGGGCATCATTTATTGCCAGAACTACAACGGTATCTGACCATCTTTGAACACCTCTTGGGGCACTTACAACAGCTCCCCTGGAAAGGGAGCAGAGAAGGTCCCAGAGTCTTGCCAGAAGGAGGAAGCCAAGACTCAGCTTCCCAGGTGAAGCATTGTGCTCAACCAGGCCTCAGGAGAAGAGGATGACAAGGGTTCCTTGACAGGGCCAGGTAGCTTTAGGCACCTAACCATGGTGGAAACAGAACGTGCAGGCCAAACTCACACAATGAAGGATGCCAACACACCTCTACTGGTAAAAGAGGGTGTTCTTGGAACAAGCCACAGATGCTTGGGCTGGAAGTGCTCCAGGGACAATGAAGGAGAAACCTTCTTGCCATTATGCAGCCAACCCACCAGGGAGTTAACAGGCAGAGGACACTCTACTCCTGGGCACAATATGCCAAATCGATCATGGGGAATGTGACACTGATCACAAAGAGGCCTCCGGCTTGTGGAGTCAGCCCTTCCTTGTTAACTTGCCGGGACATGCCTAAAATACATAGCATTAGAGTGCTGTGCAGGGGGCCCAAAAGGCTGGTATATCTCACCTCTTTCCTAAGGTTGTGGAACTGCCATCGGTATAAGTCCTGCAAATCCGTTCTCATCGGGACTTCCATAGTGGCCGTCACCATGGATGCCTCAGCCTCAATGGACAACGGTTCGTGCATGTTGTAACTCAATCGTCATGTAACGACTTGTACGTCTGCCTGGATAGAAGCTCCATTTCAGAGAGCCTCCATGGACCATGGTGATAGAAAGAGGAATGATGAGCGTCAAGGGGTTGGAGAGGAGTTCTTTGAAGGTCTGCCCGGTGCTAGATCCATGGCTGAGGTGGCTCATTCCATACCATACATGGTATTAACACAGTCGCGTCTGGGGAGCCTCTTGGCATCAATACAAAGGTTTCTCCCCTGACGAGTCCAATGAAGGGAGCCTCTGATTGTCCATTCTCGGCTTTCCCCCATGGATGTCTTGTGCGGGGAGCCCCTAGGTGTCCATAAATGGATTTCCCCCATGAAACATCTGGAAGTCTCATGCAGGGGCACTCTGAGCATCCTATCTAGCCTTTCCTTCCCTTTAGGCGTCTGGAAATCTAATGCGGGGTGGGCCTCTGGGCGTCCATACTGGGCTTTTCCCCCTGACACATTTGGAAGTCCTGTGCGGGGAGTCTCTGGGCGTCTATACCTGGTTTTCCCCATGAAGCGCCTGGAAGTCCCATGCGGGGGGGGGGGGATCTCTTCGCATCCATACCCGGCTTTCCCCCATAAAGCGCCTGGAAGTCCTTTGTGGAGGCCCTCTTTGCGTCTATACCCGGCTTTCCCCCCTGACGCACCTGGGAGTATTATGGGGGGACCTAAATTCACAAGAACGGTGCTTTTCACCCCCTAATGCCTTGGCAACCCTGGAGTAGAGACGGCGGGCATAACCTATTATTCCTTCATGAACCATGGTACCCATCCTCCATTCTGCCGACACATTCCTATAATACACAGCATTAGGGTGCCGTGCAGGGGGTCCAAGAGGCTGGTATACCTCACCTCTTTCCTAAGGTCATGGAACTGCCATCGGTATAAGACAGGGAAATCTGTTCTCATCGGGACTTCCATAGTGGTTGTCACCATGGATGTCTCAGCCTCAATGGACAACGGTTCGTGCAAGTCGTTACTCAATAGTCATGTAACGACTTGTACGTCAGTGTGGGTAGATTCTTTCAAATGGAGCCGCTTTATGGACCATGGTGATGGAAAGGGGACACCAGTTAGGGGCTCTTAGGGTTAGTGAGTGTAAGAGCTAACTGTATGGGTTAGAGAATGTTATCGGCTGGTAAGGTTAGGGACTGTCGGTGTGTTCAGATTAGGGTTAGTGCTTTTAATGTTAGGAGGTGATAGGGTTAGGGGGTTCAAGAGTTAGGGGCTGTGTAGTGTTGGATTTAGATAGTGTTAGGGAGTATTAGGGGTAGGAACAGGGCTGTTTGAGTACGGAGTACGGAGCGTGTTAGGGCTGGGACATGTAAGGGGCCATTATGGTCATGGGAGATGCATATCGGGGATGTGATAGAAAGGCTTGCTTTTCCTTTGTTCCCTAAAAATTGTGGACATTTGTCCCTGTTTTCAAAAATTTGGAAGCTCTTTGCACCCTTTGCATGGGTAGAGGCACCCTTAGAGGTAAAGAGCTAGCTTTTACCCCTCTACTCTGTACTTGGACATTGAGGGCTAGATCCTTTCTGTACAGAGCGGAGTCACTCCTCAACTTACATGCTCCAAGCGACCAGGCTCTACTGTCTGTCCTCCGTAAAGGGGTAATGCCTTCTTCCCCACAATACAGTCGAGCCGGAGCTAGCAGACGGGACAGTAGCGAAGAGCTTATCTCCTGCCATGTTGCTGATAGACATTCAATGCGTGTATGCTGTGGTGCAGGGGTCCAACTTACCTTACCTCTTCCACAGATCAAGCTTTGATATCGTCCCGTTGTTTGAAACAAATTTTCGAATCTTTTGTAGAGCAGAGACGTGGCTACACTAAGGCAAGGTGAGAGTCTCAGGCGGCACAATCCCACAAGTTACCAAGGGCAGCAAAAAGCTGGGGGAAAGGGGGTGGTATGAGAAAGGCCAGCTCTGGGTGGCCAGGGCCCCAGAATTGGCCCTGTTATAGTACTTTTGCCAGAGCAGTAAAAATATCTGCAATGCTGCCCACTAGTATTTTCAGCTAGGACATGTGCGATGGATTGTTGTTATCAAGAACATACAATAGGGGCACAAAGGCTGCCCATCCAGGAATGCTATTTAAAAAATGTGCAACTAATAGGCATTACTAGTAACTTACGTTTCTAAAAAGATTACATAATATTTAACAAAAATCATCTACCTTACTATATTAAATGCTAATGGTAACAGAACCAGCAGACAATGGTCAAGATTACGTGGCTCATTACACATGAGTGTGTATCAATAAGCTCAAAAGAGGCTAAAACAAAGGAAAACAAAGGCCCAGAGCTGCTGGTATTTCCACAGCGAAGAGCACAGTTCCTGCAGGTAATTCCACAGACAGAGGCAGAGAGTTCTTTTAGGCAATTCCAGGACTAAGGGCACAGAGTTCCTTTGGATATAGATCTACAGGGTGATGCCATCTTTGGCTGGCAGAGTTCCACAAATTCTTAGTCCCTCTTAGGGGAAGGGACATCCAGACAGTTGAATGAAATCTTTCTGCCAAGTAGAATTCAGGGATCCGCAGTCCTTCCGGAGGTGGTAGGGGAAAGTCAAACTTGTTGAAGGGCATCTTCCTGCCACAGCTAGGGTAGATTCCAAGGGCACACAGGGTAGGGGTGTATTCCCGCTGTAGCCAGGGTGCATGTCTCTCAGAAGATGCCCCTAGCCAGGCGCTTCACATGCAGCTGATTATGCCCCTGCTGCAACAACACCTCACTTCCCAGACCAACAGAACTTTGTCTTCCTAGGGTGAGGGATTCTGCCAAACAACATATTAAGACCCCCTAAGGCAGTTCTGTCCAACTGGTGGCCAGTGGCCCCCTTCTGTGTGGCCCCCCACCTTCTGCCTATTGTGACTGCTTACCTTTTTAAATGGTATCAGTACTGAGATTAAATGGCCCCCTGCATTGCCCACACCTCAGATTCAGGCTGTAAACCCCAGCATTGTGTCACTTTATATTGCCTGTGTGTATGGCACACAGGGTAGGGCAGGCAGAGTAGGGCATACATAGGCAGCATTGGACAGGCAGAGTATGGCATACATAGGCAGCATAGGACAGGCAGAGTATGGCATACATAGGCAGCATAGGACAGGCAGAGTATGGCACACACTGGTGGGGTAGGGCAGGCAGTACATACAGTGACACAATGCTGGCAATGCTCCCACAGTCTGTCTGAGGTGTGACCAGAAGAACAATGTGGGGGATTACAGTCTGAGCCTGAGGTGTGAACAATGCAGGGACTAAAAGGTGTGAAGAGTACAGGGGATTACATATATAAACATACAGCCTGAATCTGAGGTGTGAACAATGCACGGGGCCAGTTAATCTCATTGCAATGTTTATGGTGAAGCCCATGCCAAGACCACCAAGGTCCCCTTGAGTTACCAATAATCAAAGTAATATTGAGGACTTCGCTCCTGTAGCTTCAATTGGGTCAGTCACCACAGCCTCCGGTGAATTTATCTACAGATAGTTTCCATTCAAATCAACCTCTTGTTGGGAGTTCTGTGGAATTCCTACAATCAAGCACTCCCAACTGCAGCACCTCCAGTTTCATTGAGAGGCAACAGCAGGACAGCCCTTCTGGTATTACAGAGGTATATTCTTTTAATGAAATGTGCCAACAACAATGCTTGGCTGATTTTAGAGAGGGGCAAATCTTCATTACCCATGATAAGTTTTGGTGAGAGTACATCTGATAACAGAGAGATGCAATTATCAGTCCACAGAAAAACATTTGAAGAAAGGTTTGTACATGAGACCACTCCTGATTCAAGAAGCAATCAGTCCCCAGAAACAGTTCCATTACAATGTATGAGCAGGAGTGTGCATCTGGTTATGGAGAGGCATTACCTAGTTTACCAGTTTATTCATAGGACTACTGTCTGTCCCCTATTATATGCCATATCCATGCAGTACTGAAAACAGAAACCTGCATTTCTTTATAAAGGAAGACGGAGACATAAATGTTCTATTGACACTTTGTTTAAATTGCTTATTATGTGTCCTAAATGTTAGAACCTTGAGCTTTTCTTGTTCTCAGCAGAATCCACAAATCAGTGCACTGCTTTAACATATAAAAATATCCTTTGCATTCAAGACAGTACATCTAAGTGGTGCCAGTTAGGGTTGCCTATTGTTATCAGCCCTAACCCCCAACTAAATTTCTACAGGTGTGAACTCTTCACCATTAACAACCCCCCAGCAATTTAGCTGGAGCTCTTTCGGCTACCAAGGTCAGTTGGTGGCCATACACGGGCCGATTATAGCTGCCGATACTGGTCCGTTAGACCAATTCGGCAGCTTATCGGCCCGTGTATGGGCACTAACGACGGGCCTGCCCGACTGATATCTGGCCTGAAATCGGGCAGGTTTGATTTTTAGTCGGACCGGGGACCACATCATCTTGTTGATGCGGTCCCCAAACCAACAGAGCCTATACCTGTCATTCTAACTGGATCGTTTGGCCCCAGGGCCAATATATATCGCACCCACCCGTAGGTGGGGATATCGGGAGAAGACCTCGCCAAGCGAGCGGATCTTAGCGTGTATGGCCACCTTTAGAGTTTGTGATTATATAAACAAGGCAAATGATTTGTAAAATGACCATTTTCAAACCTAACAGAACCACAGAAATGAATTTACAGCAGGCCACTGATAAGGTTCTAGTCACAGAGCAATTATTTTATGATTATGAAAATACACAATGAAGATTCCAAAATGAAAAGTATCTCTCTTTTTATGGGGCATAAAAAATTGTTCTTGTGCTCTTGAAAAATTGATGAATTCACTGTTTTTCACTGACAAATTTTCACCTGGGGAAGGGATGCAAATATTTTGCAATGTGAAGTTAATACAAAACTAAACCTATTCTCATTTAAGTAAATAGCTGATGCTGTTGTGAATTGGCAAATTTCAACTTTTGTGTTTAGTATATATGTCCCTATCTGTATCTATATACATTACCTGTATAGACCAACACGCTTTTTTACTAGGCGAGTGCAAAGTGAAAACCAGTTGCACAGTTGGCATGTAAATAACTAAACATTTCTTGGTGTTATATATACGGTAATAAGTATAAATCTCCGATAGGGGGAGGCCTGTTGGGGGTCCTATACATGGGCAGAAAAGCTGCTGAAACTGTCTAAAGCCACCACCTAAAGTCAGTAAGTGTAAAGCTGGCCATACATGCGCCATATTATCATATGAAACGAGGTTTTGTACGATTTTCGGTGAGTGTGTTGCGGATTGAAGAGGTGACCAATATCGCAAAAACCTTGGATATCGGTCATCTTGCCGATCAAGTGGGACAGAAGGTTTTGAAAAGGCACGCTGTGTGTCAGATATGCTGAACTGTCAGATAGGGCTAGAATTCCTATTGTTTCTACCTCCATATCTGATGATTCAATGGTCACAGGAAAGATTATTGTAATGTGTATGGCCCCTTTTGATCAGTCCCAGCCAGCTCCCACTCCCACACATCCAGTCAGGGGTCACACAGTCTTGTCTCTTACAATTACTTTTGAGCCAGATGAGGTAACTAGAGATTCGGTCCAGTCAGGGCTCGGTCCAGACCCAATCAGACAGTCATGGACCCTTTACAATTATTTTGCAGCCAGATGAGAGAGTAGTAGTACTACAGAGAGACACTTAGTTCAGCTATAACCCTTGGCCCACTCCTGCAGCTGCAGCCTGACCTCACTCCCCTCTCAGTCCCCCTGCCAGACCAGACCCAGTCTTGGATGGATTAGAAGTGTCACAAAAATTCTGCTGACCCCCAGTATCCAGACAGCCTGTAATATCTTCAGACTGCATTCCATGACATCAATGTCTACCAACACACATTCACGGGATATCGGCAGTGTACTGTGAGCAGGGGACAGACTTCCCTGGCACCCCCCTCCTACTCTTGTGCCATAGGCACTTGCCTACCCCTACTTCTGGCCCTACTTGCAAGTGCAAAGAGCATACAGCTTTTATGTACAGTATTAATGAGAACTCAATTCTCTTTAGTACCAAATTAAGCAATATTCACAGATGCGAATGCTATTTCCATCTGAGAAACAAAATTAAAAAAGAGTGAAACTGTTTACAATTCAATACAAAAAGAGTCTGCAACATACTTAAAACACCTAAGTAATAATTTTAAAGGTCTAGGGGCACATCCCCTCTCACAGCCCAATACAAAGCCATCCACAAATATAATGTATAAACACTGCACCTCTCTATCATGGACATGTGACCACACACATATATAAATGCTTATGCCTTGCTCTCCCATCAGAATACAAGGTGAGCACATATTTGTTCAGTTTAGGAGAAGACCTGTGTAATGTAAACTGCTGTATTCTGCAGCACAATCAAAAGGAATGTTTACCTGAGCAGCTTGCTACTACCTTCCACATTACTGTAGGCGTCAATTAATGTGTTCATTCCAGCATTCATTGATTGGCTGGTACGATTGTGTTGGATGATGTGGTTGGTAGAGACACAGAGGTTCTGCCTTCTCTTAGCTGCTGTCAATCTATCAAGTTTGAGAGTTGGATACAGCTTTACCGAATAACTAGAAAGGGACGTTTGAGAACAAACTTCATGTTGGTTTCAAAAACATGAAGTCACTGAATGAAATCTAATCTGTTGTTTGCTCGGCCCACTTTTTCTAACCTTGGACCACAGCTATATCGTAAAAATCACTGTGCAAGGTTTGGGTACCCTGGTTTTAATAGTGTATGAATGGCAGCAATTTAAATTTCCCCACTGAAAGTCAACCAGTGAAATTTGATTGGCTGTTGTTGGCCCCTCCTACTTTGGGGCCATCCAACAAATGTCGCGGTTTCGGTGACCGCGTTATTGTGTTATTCAAGTTTGGGGGCTGAAGCTGCAAAGCTGTCAGAGTGGCAGCAGTTTGAAAATCTTCCCTGTCAAAGTCAATGGGAAAATTGGGGGGTTCGGACCGACGCCACAAAAAGTCGGGGGGCAGGATCACTTAGAAAAGCACAAGCGACCTGCTCCGCTATAGGGCAAAGAAGTGTGGGGAGTTTGGACTTTGTACCCCTAAAACAGTAGGAGTAGCGTTTAGAAAATGGGGGCGCTAAGAATAATAAGATAAAGCGGAAGAGGAAGAACAGTCGGTGGGTTCCAACCCAACATAATGAGCAGCTCCAACATGCCCAAGTCCAAACCAAGGAAGATAAAGAGGAGAACAAGATGATCATAGATATGGCACATACTGGAATGACTGTGTCTAATATTCACCAAAAATTTCAGACTTCAGGGATCTCTGCTTCAAGAGAAACCGCACGTTACCATGCCAGGGGCAAGAGAAGGGTGCAACTGGCCAACGAAAGCAACTAAGTCAACTCTTGTTATCCTTTAATTATATAGTGCTGGGACATTTATGCAGCTCTGTACAGCCATCACCCACATCAGTCCCTGCAGCCGTGGAGCTTACAGTCTAGGTCCTGTATCACATTCACACGTAGATTAATACAGACCCCGTAACTGTTGAGAAACTTTACAGAAAAATGTGGAAAACTGCAAAAATTTACATAAACATTGAAGTCAATGGTCGTTTTTTTTGGCAGTGACTTTTTTTTACCACACAACTTTTCTTTTGGCACCATTGGCGTCTATGGGTGTTTTCGCGAAACCGTGCGTAAAATTTTGCATATCACTATAGGGGAGCCCAGAAGGTATAGGGGGTCAGTTTCTGAATGGACTAATAAGCAGCTTCAATACAGCTTTATGTATATTTTTTTATTTTCAAAATTTGGCAGAGGCTAATTATTATTTTGATGTTGGGCCCAGTAACTGCCCAGAGATGTCCCGCCGTGCTGCTGTATTGATATGGTATGTATCCTGGCGTTTCATTCTTTTACTTATTGTACTTCTGTATTCCACTGTACAGTACATTATGGCCAAAGAATGACTGTTGTGGAGGAACTAACAAAGGAAAATGAAATCACTGCCAGACAAACCAAACTTATCTTTGCTACAAAATATCAACAGAACCTTTCACTTATTACAATTCGCCAGATGCGTCGTAAACTTGGTTGGCGATATGAAAAAATCGGGTTTATATTGCTTGTGTCATAAATTATTTTCTGTGGCAAATGATCCACATTAAGTAATAACATTTTCATTGAATTATATACCATTTATTTAATACAAGCTAAAATTATGTTATAATATGGAGTTGCTGTAAGGTTTGGTCTAATGGCCTATAGGGCATTTTGTCACTGGGAACATGCCTCTCTTGCAAAACATAACGTACTTGAAAACACCTTGCCATACAGATGAATAGGAATATGCAAAGATGACTGCTTCCATGTTTTTTCATTATAACAGGTTGCTGTAGGAAATGTTTTGCATGTAGCAATTTACTCCTTTGAATTCTTTTTTATTTTTCTGCAGATACTATCCCATGATAAGGGGCGTACACAAAGAGAAGAGGGTATTTCAGGCTCAGCAGCGGCTACATTTGGGTGAAACATTTAATGATGTCATTTTTACAGATGGAACTTCTGTGGCTTTGCAGCGATTTGCCAGGTGTGTCTTGAAAAGAAAGAACCATCTATCCATTAGTCCAAAACCAAAGCATCCAGTAAAAGTTCATGTCTGAGGGGCCATTTCTTAAAAAGCTGCAGGGCCACTTGTTGTATTTGAACTTATGGATAAAGCATTCTTCACGGAAAATATTGTGGACAAGTCATTAGTTCCATACATCCAGCAACATTGGCCTTCTGGACACAGACTGTTCCGGGATAATGAGCCCAAACACTCTGCTTCCTACATGGAACAGTGTGGAATAAAGTGGGAGAGAACCCCCCTGAGTCTCCTGATTTTAATGCTACAGAGTTGATATGGGCAAACATAAAGCATGATATAAGGACATTAAACCAAAAACAAAAGAGCAACTAATAAATTAAATACTGGTTAAATGTTTTACCTGTGGACTTATACAATAGTTGCATTAACCATTTGGCAAAAGTCCCGCGGTTGCTACAGAAAGGGGAGGAAGGCAACAGGGATGTAAAAATGGTCTTTACTCACATTTTGTGTGTTAGTTAATAAACATACTGCTAATTATATTTATGATCTGCATTGCTGTGTTTCATTTCTGTGTATGCCAACTATTTCTTATGCCCTTAATACATTTAGTACATACATGCACTGATTTACTGATTTATAGCTCTGCCTTGGACTTGTATGGTGTAGATTTACTAACCTAGCCTTTAGGTTCACATATAGTACCTCCTAACATTTTGAAAAATGACAAGAGAGACAAAAAGATTTGGTGCGCTCAGAGCGGCAATTTTTTGACCACGCCTACTTTTGTGGCCACACCCCAATTATCACACACTATTTTTCCCCCAAAATACTCCTTTTATATAGTTCAAATGGCGGGATCAGATGCAAAATGTGCTATACCCTCATACTGTACAACCTATGAAAAACAATATAGCAACTCCTAGATATAAAATACACATTAGCCCCCATAGATGCTCCTTTTATAAGGTTGCGTATTGACGTCACACGTACGCATGGGGCGCAACCCTATAAAAGGGCCTGTCGCTGCTGCACAAGAAGCCGGATTGCCCGGCTACAGCCAGCGCGTCCCGCTGTGCTTGATAGTTCAAAGAATGTCCCACGTTTCTGTAATCTATAACAGAAATGCAGGACATTCATTGAACTATCTGGGACAGCGGGATGCACTATAAAAACTGGGACTGTCCCGCAGAAAGGGGGTATCTGGGCGGTATGGGTTGATTTATTTAGTTGGAGAGACCCCAAGGGTTAATGCAATGATTATCCATTTTCTGCAGTGATGTTACTGTCACGTCTGGATTTCATGGCATGGTCTGAGTTTGTTTCCTGCAGTAATATTGGGGGGTTAATGTCACTATTATACTGATGAGCCTTTTCCCTGCACTCCCCCCCTGTGCTGCCGTTCTCCTGTGCTCAATCCAGTCAATACATTTTCTGCCGCAATTGTGGTGTGATTCAGCTTGGAACACACATGCACCTCTGTGCTATGACACAATTATGCTGGAATTGTGGGAAAAACTCTACATTGGGGGTAAAAAACATGGTGATACTTATAATAATCAACAAAGCTAATTGCTCTGTGACTAAGAACATTATCAGTGGCCTACTGTAAATTCATTTCTGTAGTTTTACTAGTTTTGAAGATATACATTTTATAGACCATTTGCCTTGTTTTAAATAATCACATACTCTATACTGTGACCTTGGTAGCCATATAGGTGGCCATAGGTGGCGAGATCTGCTCGCTTGGCCCATCGCTTCCCATAAATACGGTGCCAGGGCAGATAACTATTGCACAATGCATTCTGCCCCCTAGCGCTCCACCAATGCACCATGCAGCTTGCCGGTGTGCCAGGATCAGTGGGGCCCAACAAGATCAGGGCCCACTGGATTTTCTCCAGATACACTGGGGGCCAGTCCCACCCTGCCCCCACAGGCTCTAAGTGGGATGTTATTTTGCCCTCAGCTGTAAATGATGCCCAAACTGCCATGCACACTTTTAAGCTGGAACTTAAGTAGGAAGAAAGGCTGTATATAGAGGGATTTCTCTCCATACTCACCCCTTGCAGCTCCTCTCTGATTCTCCTTCTCTCCTGGTCATGCTATGTGCCCGCACCAGTAAAGTCTGCCCAGAAATGGGCCCCTACCCTGATGTACCGCTCCATTAACTCCACACATGCTGGGAAGGTAGCTGAAAAATGGGCAATAAGCAATTCTTTAATTCCACATGGGCTGATACGATCCTTGGAAAATGGACAGTAAGTGTTGTATTAACTCCGCACATGCCGAAAGGTTGCTGGAAAATGAGGAATAAGCACTCCATTGACTCCACACATGCTGGAAAGGTAACTGGAAAATGGGCAATAAGAACCCCATTAACTCCACACATGCTGGTACAATTCTTGGAAAGTTGCTGAAGAGTTGCAGGAAAATGGGAATAAGCACTGCATTAACTCCCACACAATATACATTAAATATACACAGTGAGAAGCAGTGAGAACCTTATCCCCAAATCTATTAAATACAATTAAAAAGAAAATGATCTCTGAAACCCCAGACCCCTTACCCTTCCAAAATGCAGGTCTCCTGTAGGCTGCCTTAAGGTTTGCCTGAAGATCTCAGAATCATAGAGTTCAGAAAGGGGTCAGAAATCTTTTGTGCTGCCAAATGTTGTCAGTAGCCCCACCTTGTGGTCGGCATGAGAATAGCACCCAAGTAAGAGAAACCCTGTTTAGCTCTTATGAGACTTTGGACCTTTTGCCTATCGCAGCCTACACCCCAAAATTACTAATGGCTGTTCCTGGATTCCTGTTGCCTGGCAGCATGATTTGTGCTCAATGCACCTTGGCATATACACCTGCATACACTGCCCACATGGCACCTGTACTGATAAACCTACATATGTTGCACTGAAAATATCTTTACTCCATTCCTTTCACTCTCCCCTCCTGCATATACTGACTTGACTGAACTGAATAAACTGCACAGAAGCTGCATATACCAGCTGCAACAATAAATATAATATATGCCATACATACGCCTGATTGTGGCCTCTTTGCACTTTGCATGCTGCGCTCAGGCTCACAAATGAACCCCATGGAATCCCTCCGATTCTTTTATTCCAACCTTCATAAACAGCATTCTGTTCTTTTGTGTACTAACAATATACTTACAGTTTAAATGCCAACCCATTCCTTAATTCTCTGTTCCACCTCTTACATTCTAAATTCTACAACCTCCACATTAGGAAAAAAGGAGCTACATAAAGTCTCTCGAGAGTCTGACTGGGGGGTGCAGGGCCCACCGGGGTACCGCCCCAGGAGCCCCCCACCCCCCGAAGTGACCCCGCCGCATTCCCCGCACTCCCCACAGGGGCCCCTGCCGCGCCCCACTTAACCCCCTGCAGGGGTCCCCACCCAACATCCTCCCCTGAGCAAGAAACGTACTTTCAACTGTCAGGGGAGGGACACCGGCCGCCAGGGCAGTATGGGGTCTGGGCCGAGGCCCACCGGGTTTTTTCCTGGTACCCCGGCAGCCCAGTCCGACCCCGGGTCTCTCAGAGGAAGAAGGTAGGTTTAACAACTTAGTGACAGTAGGAGATGGCGACCTTGCAAAACAAGTGAATCTACCTGGGTATATTCACCTTTAGGCTAAGCATAATGTAACATTATCTGCCTGCCGAGGCTACGGTGGAACAGTGACTGGGTCACACTTGGTCAGACTAGAGCAGAAGCCATAGTTACAGCAGGATTAGTACAATACACACTAATACTATGGAACACTTTGCAGCTCTGTGTACATGGATAGGGTACAACAAAGGGCAAAATGACATGATAAGGTGTGAGCTGGGGGGGATCTTATCCACTAGGGGTTCCATAGTTCCCCGCTAGTGGATAAGATTAACACAGGGATATAAAAGGGATTAAGATTAAGATAAATTATCTCATTATTTCCCACCCACATATGTGCTTTACGTATTATTCTGCGATTGCAAACTATTATATAGAGGTTAAAATGAAAAGAGCTGTAGGGACACCAAAAAATCATGAATCACAGTGTGAATATATTTATAACTCCAACCCTGGAAGTCTAAAGTTTACTGTTCTCGAGCATATTTAACATATATAATAGCTGAGACAGAGAGAAACGTTCTGGATTTACTCGCTAAACACCTTGAGTCCATCAGGACTGAATAGTCACTTAGATCTAGCTGCATTTTGTTTGAATAAAGTCTCATTTCAGTGATGAATAATGCTGTATGTTTAAACTGTACATGCAACACATTCATGTTGTTAGTGCAACACTTGTATCAGTAGTGAAATGCAACATTTGTAGCATTTAAGAGGTGTTTCTGTCCCTCCCCTCTGTGCCTTAAATAACTTTTGTGTGGAGAATCGGGCCCCATGGAATAGCTTAGTAGGATAGTCGTATATATATGCTGATAAGGTTTAAACACCAACCACATAGCATTTTTAGTTGCAGGCATGCAATGGGTATACTTATACTCTCATGCGCCATATATTCAAACAAGGCAGTAAGAAGAATTGTGTAAAGAGAGGAGACATCCATAGTGGCGATTTTATTTATGTGCGATAGGGGAAAGTGCAATCCCAGCTTGCCCAAAAGGGAGCACCCCTGTTTCAGCTCACTCTGTTACGTCTAAACCTCCAGGGGTTATTTCCTATGCTCCTTTTATATTCTATGGCATATTTGGAATAAATACATCCTGTAATTATTCTTACTAGGATCCTTACGGCCTTTTGATGGTTATAGCACAACGCTATGATTATATGTATGCTCTGATTGTCCGAACTGATGGTACATACAGCACTGAGTTCTGCACAGTAAAAAAAACCTTTATTTTCGTATCTTTGCTCTCTATGGGTCTTGGCTCTTCTTGATTTAACTCTCTCTCTGGGTGTCTTGGCTGTTCTTGTTTTCACTTTATAACCCTTGGTTGGTATATGAGAGCTCTGTTGGATGGGTCCTCAGGAATAATATCTCTTCAAATGGGGGTCACTGACCCCGGCAGTGAAAAACTATTGCTCTGTGAGGCTACAATTTTATGTTAGTTACTTTTTATTACTTATCTTTGTATTCAGCCCCTCCTCTATTCATATATCAATCAATCTCTCAAACCACTCCCTGGTTGCTAAGGTAAATTGGACCTTAGCAACCAGATAAGTGCTAAAATTAAAAAATGGAGAGCTATGGAACAAAAAGTAAAAAAAAACTTAAGAACTATCAATAATAAAGAATGAAGACCAACTGCAAATTGTCTCAGACTAGCGCTTTCTACATCACTCTAAAAGTTATCCTAAAGGTGAACAACCCCTTTTAAGTGAGCTTCTGGGACTCAGTATCCAGTGCAGATAATACTTCCCATATAATAGGTTATTTTTATATTGGCATTCTATACAAATACATATGCACAAATTTGGATGTGTGTATAGTGGTTGTCATGAGTTTCACAAAAGTTACTTGCAGCAAATAACGGGTAAGAACAGTGTTTATCACTGCAGCTGCATGTAGGGAAGGCTCCAGATAAAGCTTTACCTAAACTGTTCAACTGCAGAAACTTAGGCCGGATGTGGCCTTCTGAAACCTTTTTATGGCTCCCACAAAGTGCATGCAGATTCCAATAAAGATGGAGGTGTAAATCAAGCCACACCACATTGCAAGATGGCCGCTACGAGACTGCTATAAGGGAACGTGGTGCTGTGACATAAGATACCCACCCACATTAGGTGGAAACCTCTTCTAACTACACGTTTTGGCTTTTACAGCCGTACCCATTAATTACAGGAGCAGAACATCAAGTATACAGCCGTGCAATCTCCTTAGTGAGTAGTGTCAGTGTGGCACCGGCGTAGGGTGTCATCCTTCTAACAAATCAGTTTGGCGAGGGCACTTCCTGTAGTTGCCTGACAATGCTCCTAAACTAAACCTGTGTGGCAGCACGTGTGGCCTTAACGGCTGGTGCCACCCTACTGGCTAAACTTTGCCCAACTATTTACACTATCAAACCCCTACAGGTATTATGCTGAACTACAAAGATTAATGAGAACTCAAGATTTGTGTATACATGTACAGTTCTGAAATCTGTTTAAATGACTGCAATGCAATGACTGCAGAAGTGGGACATGGAACGTTCTAAGCCAAAGTTTAGCAGCATGGGTGTAGCAGCCATAGACACAGCAGCATTAGCAGAATGAGCCTTGGATACTGCCCCTAGTCTTGAACAATTGCAGATTTTTGCTGCAAGATCCTTTACGCCCTGGGCACGGTGGTTTTATTAGGAGCTTTCCCCTATTCTATATAAATCAGATTAAATCAGTTATGGAACTAGAAACTTTACTGGTTCTATGGGCCGTTAAACACCTTTTCCCCCCAGCTTGGACACATACTAGTGCAGGGATCCCCAACCTTTCATATGTGTTAGCCACATACAAATGGAAAAAGTGTTGGGGAGCAACACAAGCATGGACAAAGTTGCAGGGGGTGCAAATAAGAGCTAGAATTGGCTATTTGGTAGCCCCCATGAGGACTGGCAGCCTATAGAAGGCTCTGTTTGGCTTTACATTGGGTTTTACACAATCAGCACCTACTTTAAGGCCACTGGGAGCAACATCCAAGGGGTTGGGGAGCAACATGTTACTCACGAAGCACTGGGTGGGGATCACTGTACTAGTGCAACAACTTATCAATTCCAGCTCCCTACAGCCCCCAAATGTCATTCTGTTGGAGGATGTTGAGATTTTCAGGGCTCAAAATGCTTTTTCATTCATTTCCGTCTGTCACTCCTTTACAAATGTAACACAGTGTTTCTTCTTTAAGAACCCTACAGCAGCCACAGGTTGCTGATAATCTGGTGGTTACTCCCTTGTCTCCTTACAAGTCTAAGAATTCTCTAATAGAAATAGTTGGGGGACGGAGGACTAATTCTAAGCATCTTGATTTGGAAAAAAACAAGTTGGGTACTGAGGAGAAGCTCCTATTTAACTTTGCCTGCACTAATCCATGTATCAGATTCGAGCAGAGTAAGTGGACGGAGCCTGAAAGAAGCAGGTGATATGAAACAAAATTCATGCTTCAATGACAGTTATGGCTTCCCTAAATATTAAAAGATCCGATCAAACTTTGTCATTGTGCCTTTATATGGTCCCATAACTTGGCTATGACATCTATGTTTATATTGTACAGTGGGGAGTATGGGATTCCCCATAAACATTATTACTACTTGTAAAGGGGCGAGCAATCCCTGATACCGCTCACTGTGAAAAGTGTATTATGGGAAATGTAAGGCATCAAGGATGTTCCCTTGTTGCTAAGATAAGTGATCCTATTTATATGCCATATCCATGCAGTACTGAAAACAGAAACCTGCATTTCTTTATAAAGGAAGACGGAGACATAAATGTTCTATTGACACTTTGTTTAAATTGCTTATTATGTGTCCTAAATGTTAGAACCTTGAGCTTTTCTTGTTCTCAGCAGAATCCACAAATCAGTGCATTGCTTTAACATATAAAAATATCCTTTGCATTCAAGACAGTACATCTAAGTGGTGCCAGTTAGGGTTGCCTATTGTTATCAGCCCTAACCCCCAACTAAATTTCTACAGGTGTGAACTCTTCACCATTAACAACCCCCCAGCAATTTAGCTGGAGCTCTTTCGGCTACCAAGGTCAGTTGGTGGCCATACACGGGCCGATTATAGCTGCCGATACTGGTCCGTTAGACCAATTCGGCAGCTTATCGGCCCGTGTATGGGCACTAACGACGGGCCTGCCCGACTGATATCTGGCCTGAAATCGGGCTTTTTTGATTTTTAGTCGGACCGGGGACCACATCATCTTGTTGATGCGGTCCCCAAACCAACAGAGCCTATACCTGTCATTCTAACTGGATCGTTTGGCCCCAGGGCCAATATATATCGCACCCACCCGTAGGTGGGGATATCGGGAGAAGACCTCGCCAAGCGAGCGGATCTTAGCGTGTATGGCCACCTTTAGAGTTTGTGATTATATAAACAAGGCAAATGATTTGTAAAATAACCATTTTCAAACCTAATAGAACCACAGAAATGAATTTACAGCAGGCCACTGATAAGGTTCTAGTCACAGAGCAATTATTTTATGATTATGAAAATACACAATTCAGATTCCAAAATGAAAAGTATCTCTCTTTTCATGGGGCATAAAAAAAATTGTTCTTGTGCTCTTGAAAAATTGATGAATTCACTGTTTTTCACTGACAAATTTTTCCCTGGGGAAGGGATGTAAATATTTTGCAATGCGAAGTTAATACAAAACTAAACATATTCTCATTTAAGTAAATAGCTGATGCTGTTGGCAAATTTCAACTTTTGTGTTTAGTATATATGTCCCTATCTGTATCTATATACATTACCTGTATAGACCAACATGCTTTTTTACTAGGCGAGTGCAAAGTGAAAAACAGTTGCACAATTGGCATGTAAATAACTAAACATTTCTTGGTGTTATATATACAGTAATAAGTATAAATGTCCAATAGGGGGAGGCCTGTTGGGGGTCCTATACATGGGCAGAAAAGCTGCTGAAACAGTCTAAAGCACTTGAATTGGCAGCTTCAATCTGCCCGTGTATGGCCACCACCTAAAGTCAGTAAGCGTAAAGCTGGCCATACATGCGCCATATTATCATATGAAACAAGGTTTTGTACGATATTGTGAGTGTGTTGCGGATTGAAGAGGTGACCAATATCGCAAATATATTGGATATCGGTCATCTTGCCGATCAAGTGGGACAGAAGGTTTTGAAAAGGCACGCGTTTAGGGCTGAACTGTCAGATAGGGCTAGAATTCCTATTGTTTCTACCTCCATATCTGACGATTCAATGGTCGCAGGAAAGATTATTATAATGTGTATAGCCACCTTTTGATCAGTCCCAGCCAGCTCCCACTCCCACACATCCAGTCAGGGGTCACACAGTCTTGTCTCTTACAATTACTTTTGAGCCAGATTAGGTAACTAGAGAGTCGAAGATACTTTTTCTCAGGGCTCGGTCCAGACCCAATCAGACAGTCATGGACCCTTTACAATTATTTTGCAGCCAGATAGAGTAGTTGTACTACAGAGAGAGACTTAGTTCAGCTAACCCTTGGCCCACTCCTGCAGCTGCAGCCTGACCTCACTCCCCTCTCAGTCCCCCTTCCAGACCAGACCCAGTCTTGGATGGATTCAAAGTGTCACAAAAATTCTGCTGACCCCCAGTATCCCGACAGCCTGTAATATCTTCAGAGTGCATTCCATGACATCAATGTCTACCAACCCACATTCACGGGATATCGGCACCCCCCTCCTACTCTTGTGCCATAGGCACTTGCCTACCCCTACTTCTGGCCCTACTTGCAAGTGCAAAGAGCATACAGCTTTTATGTACAGTATTAATGAGAACTCAATTCTCTTTAGTACCAAATTAAGCAATATTCACAGATGCGAATGCTATTTCCATCTGAGAAACAAATACAATTAAAAAAATGTGAAACTGTTTACAATTCAATACAAAAAGAGGCTGCAACATACTTAAAACACCTAAGTAATAATTTTAAAGGTCTAGGGGCACATCCCCTCTCACAGCCCAATACAAAGCCATCCACAAATATAATGTATAAACACTGCACCTCTCTTTCATGGACATGTGACCACACACATATATTAATGATTATGCCTTGCTCTCCCATCGGAATACAAGGTGAGCACATATTTGTTCAGTTTAGGAGGAGACCTGTGTAATGTAAACTACTGTATTCTACAGCACAATCAAAAGGAATGTTTACCTGAGCAGCTTGCTACTACCTTCCACATTACTGTAGGCGTCAATTAATGTGTTCATTCCAGCATTCATTGATTGGCTGGTATGATTGTGTTGGATGATGTGGTTGGTAGAGACACAGAGGTTCTGCCTTCTCTTAGCTGCTGTCAATCTATCAAGTTTGAGAGTTGGATACAACTTTACCGAATAACTAGAAAGGGACGTTTGAGAACAAACTTCACGTTGGTTTGAAAAAGGTGAAGTCACTGTATGAAATCTGATCGGTTGTTGGCTCGGCCCACTTTTTCTAAACTTGGACCACAGTTATATAGTAAAAACCACTGTGCAAGGTTTGGGTACCCTGGTTTTAATAGTGTATGAATGGCAGCAATTTAAATTACCCACTGAAAGTCAACCAGTGAAATTTGATTGGCTGTTGTTGGCCCCTCCTACTTTGGGGCCATCCAACAAATGTCGCTGTTTCGGTGACCGCGTTATTGTGTTATTCAAGTTTGGGGGGTGTAGCTGCAAAGCTGTCAGAGTGGCAGCAGTTTGAAAATCTTCCCTGTCAAAGTCAATGGGAAAATTGGGGGGTTCGGACCGACGCCACAAAAAGTCGGGGGGCGGGATCACTTAGAAAAGCACAAGCGACCTGCTCCGCTATAGGGCAAAGAAGTGTGGGGAGTTTGGGTGTTGTACCCCTAAAACAGTAGGAGTAGCGTTTAGAAAATGGGGGGCACTAAGAATAATAAGATAAAGCGGAAGAGGAAGAACAGTCGGTGGGTTCCAACCCAACATAATGAGCAGCTCCAACATGCCCAAGTCCAAACCAAGGAAGATAAAGAGGAGAACAAGATGATCAGAGATATGGCACAGACTGGAATGACTGTTTCTAATATTCACCAAAAATTTCAGACTTCAGGGATCTCTGCTTCAAGAGAAACCGCACGTTACCATGCCAGGGGCAAGAGAAGGGTGCAACTGGCCAACGAAAGCAACTAAGTCAACTCTTGTTATCCTTTAATTATATAGTGCTGGGACATTTATGCAGCTCTGTACAGCCATCACTCACATCAGTCCCTGCAGCCGTGGAGCTTACAGTCTAAGTCCTGTAGGCAGACCCCGTAACTGTTTTTTTTTTGCCACCTATGGGTGTATATGGGTGTTTTCACAAAACCTTGCATAAAATTTTGCATATCACTATCGGGGAGCCCAGAAGGTATAGGGGGTCAGTTTCTGAACTGACTAATAAGCAGTGTCAATACAGCTTTATGTATAATTTTTTATTTTCAAAATTTGGCAGAGGCTAATTATTATTTTGATGTTGGGCCCAGTAACTGCCCAGAGATGTCCCGCCGTGCTGCTGTATTGATATGGTATGTATCCTGGCGTTTCATTCTTTTACTTATTGTACTTCTGTATTCCACTGTACAGTACATTATGGCCAAAGAATGACTGTTGTGGAGGAACTAACAAAGGAAAATGAAATCACTGCCAGACAAACCAAACTTATCTTTGCTACAAAATATCTACAGAACCTTTCACTTATTACAATTCGCCAGATGCGTCGTAAACTTGGTTGGAGATATAGATAAAATCGGGTTTATATTGCTTGTGTCAAATTATTTTCAGTGGCAAATGATCCACATTAACAGCATTTTCATTGAATTGTATACCATTTATTTAGGACAAGCTAAAATTATGTTATAATATGGAGTTGCTGTAAGGTTTGGTCTAATGGCCTATAGGGCATTTTGTCACTGGGAAAATGCCTCTCTTGCAAAAAATAACGTACTTGAAAACACCTTGCCATACAGATGAATAGGAATATGCAAAGATGACTGCTTCCATGTTTTTTCATTATAACAGGTTGCTGTAGGTAATGTTTTGCATGTGGCAATTTACTCCTTTTAATCTTTTTTATTTTTCTGCAGATACTATCCCATGATAAGGGACGTACACAAAGAGAAGAGGGTATTTCAGGCTCAGCAGCGGCTACATTTGGGTGAAACATTTTATGATGTCATTTTTACAGATGGAACTTCTGTGGCTTTGCAGCGATTTGCCAGGTGTGTCTTGAAAAGAAAGAACCATCTATCCATTAAACCAAGGCCAAAGCATCCAATACAACAAGGGCCACTTGTTGTATTTGAACTTATGGATAAAACATTCTTCACGGAAAATATTGTGGACAAGTCACTAGTTCCATACATCCAGGAACATTGGCCTTCTGGACACAGACTGTTCCGGGACAATGAGCCCAAACACTCTGCTTCCTACATGGAACAGTGTGGAATAAAGTGGGAGAGAACCCCCCAGAGTCTCCCGATTTTAATGCTACAGAGTTGATATGGGCAAACTTAAAGCATGATATAAGGACATCATTTAAACCAAAAACAAAAGAGCAACTAATAAATGAAATACGGGATTACTGGTTAAATGTTTTACCTGTGCACTTATACAATAGTTGCATTGATCATTTGGCAAAAGTCCCGCCGGTTGCTATAGAAAGGGGAGGAAGGCAACAGGGGTGTAAAAATGGTCTTTACTCACATTTTGTATGTTAGTTAATAAAAATACTACTAATTATATTTATGATCTGTATGCCAACTATTTTTTATGCCCTTAATACATTTAGTACATACATGCACTGATTTATAGCTCTGCCTTGGACTTGCATGGTGTAGATTTACTAACCTAGCCTTTAGGTTCACATATAGTACCTCCTAACATTTGAAAAATGACAAGAGAGACAAAAAGATTTGGCGCGCGCAGAGCGTCAATTTTTTGACCACGCCCACTTTTGTGGCCACACCCCAATTATCACACTCCATTTTTTTCCAAAAATACTCCTTTTATATAGTTCAAATGGTGGGATCAGACGCAAAATGTGCTATACCCTCATACTGTACTACCTAAGGAAAACAATATAGCAACTCCTAGATATAAAATACACATTAGCCCCCATAGACGCTCCTTCTTCTGCAGCGGTGACGGCCCTTTTATAAGGTTGTGCCCCGTGCGTATTGACGTCACACGTACGCATGGGGCGCAACCCTATAAAAAGGCCTGTCGCTGCTGCACAAGAAGCTAGATTGCCCGGCTACAGCCAGCGTGTCCCGCTGTGCTTGATAGTTCAAAGAATGTCCCACATTTCCGTAATCTATTACAGAAATGCAGGACATTCATTGAACTATCTGGGACAGCGGGATGCACTATAAAAACCGGGACTGTCCCGCAGAAAGGGGGTATCTGGGCGGTATGGGTTGATTTATTTAGTTGGAAAGGCCCCAAGCGTTAATGCAATGATTATCCATTTTCTGCAGTGATGTTACTGTCACGTCTGGATTTCATGGCATGGTCTGAATTTAATTCCTGCAGTAATATTGGGGGGTTAATGTCACTATTATACTGATGAGCCTTTTCCCTGCACTCCCCCCTGTGGTGCCGTTCTCCTGTGCTCAATCCAGACAATACATTTTCTGCTGCAATTGTGGTGTGATTCAGCTTGGAACACAAATGCACCTCTGTGCTATGACACAATAATGCTTGAATTGTGGGAAAAACTCTACATTGGGGGTAAAAACATGGTGATACTTATAATAATCACCAACAAAGCTAATTGCTCTGTGACTAAGAACCTTATCAGTGACCTGCTGTAAATTCATTTCTGTAGTTCTACTAGTTTTGAAGATGTACATTTTATAGACCATTTTCCTTGTTTTAAATAATCACATACTGTGACCGTGGTAGCCATATAGGTGGCCATACACTGTAAGATCTGCTCGCTTGGCCCATCGCTTCCCATAAATACGGTGCCAGGGCAGATAACTATTGCACAATGCATTCTGCCCCCTAGCGCTCCCCCAATGCACCATGCAGCTTGCCGGTGTGCCAGGATCAGTGGGGCCCAACAAGATCAGGGCCCACTGGATTTTCTCCAGATACACTGGGGGCCAGTCCCACCCTGCCTCCCACAGGCTCTAAGTGGGATGTTATTTTGCCCTCAGCTGTAAATGATGCCCAAACTGCCATGCACACTTTTAAGCTGGAACTTAAGTAGGAAGAAAGGCTGTATATAGAGGGATTTCTCTCCATACTCACCCCTTGCAGCTCCTCTCTGATTCTCCTTCTCTCCTGGTCATGCTATGTGCCCGCACCAGTACCGTCTGCCCAGAAATGGGCCCCTACCCTGATGTACCGCTCCATTAACTCCACACATGCTGGGAAGATATAGCTGAAAAATGGGCAATAAGCAATTCTTTAATTCCACATGCGCTGATACGATCCTTGGAAAATGGACAATGAGCATTCTATTAACTCCGCACATGCCGAAAAGTTGCTGGAAAATAAGGAATAAGCACTCCATTGACTCCACAAATGCTGGAAAGATAACAGGAAAATGGGCAATAAGAATCCCATTAACTCCACACATGCCGGTACAATCCCTGTAAATTAGGCAAGAAGCACTCCATTAACTCCACACATGCTGGAAAGATAACGGGAAAATGAACAATTAGAATCCCATTAACTCCACACATGCTGGTACAATCCTTGGAAAGTTGCTGAAGAGTTGCAGGAAAATGGGAATAAGCACTGCATTAACTCCCACACAATATACATTAAATACACACAGTGAGAAGCAGTGAGAACCTTATCCCCAAATCTATTAAATACAATTAAAAAGAAAATGATCTCTGAAACCCCAGACCCCTTACCCTTCCAAAATGCAGGTCTCCTGTAGGCTGCCTTAAGGTTTGCCTGAAGATCTCAGAATCATAGAGTTCAGAAAGGGGTCAGAAATCTTTTGTGCTGCCAAATGTTGTCAATAGCCCCACCTTGTGGTCGGCACGAGAATAGCACCCAAGTAAGAGAAACCCTGTTTAGCTCTTTTGAGACTTTGGACCTTTTGCCTATCGCTGCCTACATCCCAAAATTACTAATGGCTGTTCCTGGATTCCTGTTGCCTGGCAGCATGATTTGTACTCAAAGCACCTTGGCATATACACCTGCATACACTGCCCACATGGCACCTGTACCGATAAACCTACATATATTGCACTGAAAATATCTTTACTCCATTCCTTTCACTCTCCCCTCCTGCATATACTGACTTGACTGAACTGAATAAACTGCACAGAAGCTGCATATACCAGCTGCAACAATAAATATAATATATGCCATACATACGCCTGATTGTGGCCTCTTTGCACTTTGCATGCTGCGCTCAGGCTCACAAATGAACCCCATGGAATCCCTCCGATTAGTTTATTCCAACCTTCATAAACAGCATTCTGTTCTTTTGTGTACCAACAATATGCTTACAGTTACATGCCAACCCATTCCTTAATTCTCTGTTCCACCTCTTACATTCTAAATTCTACAACCTTCACATGGGGGGAAAAAAGGAGCTACATAAAGCGCTTGATAAGTCTCAAGGGTCTAACTGGGGGGTGCAGGGCCCACCGGGGTACCGCCCCAGGGGCCCACCACCCGCCGCATTCCCCGCACTTCCCAGAGGGGCCCCTGCCACGCCCCCTTAACCCCCTGCAGGGGTCCCCACCCAACATCCTCCCCTGAGCAAGAAACGTACTTTCAACTGTCAGGGGAGGGACAACGGCCGCCAGGGGAGTATGGGGTCTCGGCCGAGGCCCACTGGGTTTTTTCCTGGTGCCCCAGCAGCCCAGTCAAACCCCGGGTCTCTCAGAGGAAGAAGGTAGGTTTAACAACTAAGTGATAGTAGAAGATGGCGACCTTGCAAAACAAGTGAATCTACCTGCGTATATTCACCTTTAGGCTAAGGTTAATGTGACATTATCTGCCTGCCGAGGCTACGGTGGAACAGTGACTGGGCCACACTTGGTCAGACAAGAGCAGAAGCCATAGTTACAGCAGGATTAGTACAATACACACTAATACTATGGCACATTTTGCAGCTCTGTGTACATGGATAGGGTACAACAAAGGGCAAAATGACATGATAAGGTGTGAGCTGGGGGGTATCTTATCCACTAGGGATTCCATAGTTCCCCGCTAGTGGATAAGATTAACACAGGGATATAAAAGGGATTAAGATTAAGATAGATTATCTCATTATTTCCCACCCACATATATGCTTTACGTATTATTCTGCGATTGCAAACTATTATATAAAGGTAAAATGAAAAGAGCTGTAGGGACACCTACTTTGGAACATGGTAATAACATCTGCAAAAAATTCATGAATCACAGTGTGAATATATTTATAACTCCAACCCTGGAAGTCTGAAGTTTACTGTTCTCGAGCATATTTAACATATATAATAGCTGAGACAGAGAGAAACGTTCTGGATTTACTCGCTAAACACCTTGAGTCCATCAGGACTGAATAGTCACTTAGATCTAGCTGCATTTTGTTTGAATAAAGTCTCATTTCAGTGATGAATAATGCTGTATGTTTAAGCTGTAAATGCAACACATTCATGTTGTTAGTGCAACACTTGTATCAGTAGTGAAATGCAACATTTGTAGCATTTAAGAGGTGTTTCTGTCCCTCACCTCTGTGCCTAAAATAACTTTTGTGTGGAGAATCGGGCCCCATGGAATAGCTTAGTAGGATAGTCGTATATATTAGCTGATAGGGTTTAAACACCAACCACATAGCATTTTTAGTTGCAGGCATGCAATGGGTATACTTATACTCTCATGCGCCATATATTCAAACAAGGCAGTAAGAATGATTGTGTAAAGAGAGGAGACATCCATAGTGGCGATTTTATTTATGTGCGATAGGGGAAAGTGCAATCCCAGCTTGCCCAAAAGGGAGCACCCCTGTTTCAGCTCACTCTGTTACGTCTAAACCTCCAGGGGTTATTTCCTATGCTCCTTTTATATTCTATGGTATATTTGGAATAAATACATCCTGTAATTATTCTTACTAGGATCCTTACGACCTTTTGATGGTTAAAGCACATTTTGGTAATCTTTGGCTCTAATGCTATGATTATATGTATGCTCTTATTGTCCGAACTGATGGTACATACAGCACTGAGTTTTGCACAGTAAAAAAACCCTTTATTTTCGTATCTTTGCTCTCTATGGGTCTTCCCTCCTCTATTCATATATCAATCAATCTCTCAAACCACTCCCTGGTTGCTAAGGTAAATTGGACCTTAGCAACCAGATAAGTGCTAACATTAAAAACTGGAGAGCTATGGAACAAAAAGTAAAAAAAAACTTAAGAACTATCAATAATAAAGAATGAAGACCAACTGCAAATTGTCTCAGACTAGCGCTTTCTACATCATTCTAAAAGTTAACCTAAAGGTGAACAACCCCTTTAAGTGAGCAACGTCTGGGACTCAGTATCCAGTGCAGATAATAATTCCCATATAATAGGTTATTTTTATATTGGCATTCTATACAAATACATATGCACAAATTTGGATGTGTGTATAGTGGTTGTCATGAGTTTCACAAAAGTTACTTGCAGCAAATAATGAGTAAGAACAGTGTTTATCACTGCAGCTGCATGTAGGGAAGGCTCCAGATAAAGCTTTGCCTAAACTGTTCAACTGCAGAAACTTAGGCCGGATGTGGCCTTCTGAAACCTTTTTATGGCTCCCACAAAGTGCATGCAGATTCCAATAAAGATGGAAGTGTAAATCAAGCCACACCACATTGCAAGATGGCCGCTACGAGACTGCTATACGGGAACCTGGTGCTGTGACATAAGATACCCACCCACATTAGGTGGAAACCTCTTCTAACTACATGTTTTGGCTTTTACAGCCGTACCCATTAATTACAGGAGCAGAACATCAAGTATACAGCCGTGCAATCTCCTTAGTGAGTAGTGTCAGTGTGGCACCGGCGTAGGGTGTCATCCTTCTAACAAATCAGTTTGGCGAGGGCACTTCCTGTAGTTGCCTGACAATGCTCCTAAACTAAACCTGTGTGGCAGCACGTGTGGCCTTAACGGCTGGTGCCACCCTACTGGCTAAACTTTGCCCAACTATTTACACTATCAAACCCCTACAGGTATTATGCTGAACTACAAAGATTAATGAGAACTCGAGATTTGTGTATACATGTACAGTTCTGAAATCTGCTTAAATGACTGCAATGCAATGACTGCAGAAGTGGGACATGGAACGTTCTAAGCCAAAGTTTAGCAGCATGGGTGTAGCAGCCATAGACACAGCAGAATTAGCAGAATGAGCCTTGGATACTGCCCCTAATCTTGCACAGTTGCAGCTTTTTTCTGCAAGATCCTTTACGCCCTGGGTACAGTGGTTTTAGGAGCTTTCCCCTATTCTATATAAATCAGATTAAATCAGTTATGGATCTAGAAACTTTACTGGTTCTATGGGCCATTAAACACCTTTTCCCCCCAGCATGAGCACATACTAGTGCAGGGATCCCCAACCTTTCATATGTGTGAGCCACATACAAATGGAAAAAGTGTTGGGGAGCAACACAAGCACGGACAAAGTTGCAGGGGGTGCAAAATAAGAGCTAGAATTGGCTATTGGTAGCCCTTATGAGGACTATAGAAGGCTCTGTTTGGCTTTACATTGGGTTTTACGCAATCAGCACCTACTTTAAGGCCACTGGGAGCAACATCCAAGGGGTTGGGGAGCAACATGTTACTCACGAAGCACTGGGTGGGGATCACTGTACTAGTGCAACAACTTATCAATTCCAGCTCCCTACAGCCCCCAAATGTCATTCTGTTGGAGGATGTTGAGATTTTCAGGGCTCAAAATGCTTTTTCATTCATTTCCGTCTGTCACTCCTTTACAAATGTAACACAGTGTTTCTTCTTTAAGAACCCTACAGCAGCCACAGGTTGCTGATAATCTGGTGGTTACTCCCTTGTCTCCTTACAAGTCTAAGAATTCTCTAATAGAAATAGTTGGGGGACGGAGGACTAATTCTAAGCATCTTGATTTGGGAAAAAACAAGTTAGATACTGAGGAGAAGCTCCTATTTCACTTTGCCTGCACTAATCCATGTATCAGATTCGAGCAGAGTAAGTGGACGGAGCCTGAAAGAGACAGGTGATATGAAACAAAATTCATGCTTCAATGACAGTTATGGCTTCCCTAAATATTAAAATATCAGATGAAACTTTGTCATTGTGCCTTTATATGGTCCCATAACTTGGCTTTGCCATCTATATTTATATTGTACAGTGGGGAGTATGGGATTCCCCATAAACATTATTACTACTTGTAAAGGGGCGAGCAATCCCTGATACCGCTCACTGTGAAAAGTGTATTATGGAAAATGTAAGGCATCAAGGATGTTCCCTGGTTGCTAAGATAAGTGATCCTAGCAGCCACACAACTTCTTCAGTGGCAAACTCTGACAGCTGCAGAATCAAGAATATAAATGTATATATTATATGTACCTGAACACTGGAGAACACAGACGTCTCCTTGAAAAGGCACATAAAGCCTTCATGTTATAATTACCAACAATTTTAGTAATTATATGGCTACTATATCTACAAATCAGTACACAAGCCCTTTAAATTATTAGTAATTTATGCCCCTATTGCAAGTTAGTACTTACTGGGTACAGGAATTTGGTGCATTTTCATTCCATGGAGTTGCTTTACAGCTGAACAAATAGATCTGTAAGACAAAACATAAAACAACTTAGTAAGCACAGAGCTGTTGTACCCGTGAATCAGTGCAAAACCCGTTTATTATTACTGAAACCTTCACACTATGTTTGAGGAAGGCTTTAGCTACCCTTTTATATACTTATATTAGAACTTTGCAATCATTTTCCCAATATCCCCCATCAAATAAACTAGTAGAAAAAGAAGAGATTCCAAGAGAAGGGATTATATCACCATTACTAATGTTTTTTCTTGGTTACTTGGGACGCACCAAATGCCCTATTGTGAGATCCTTTGTGCAAAAATTTGGGCGAATACTGAACCGAATTCTAATTTGCATGTGCAAATACGGCCATGGAGGGGTAATAGAGAACTCCAACTTCCGTGTTTATGTGACAAAAAGTCTGAACTATTTTGGGCTGGAAGATTTAAGAAGTTTCTTTAAGCCGGATCCCCAAAGAGATCAGACGAACAAGACAAAAATTAGTGATGGTGACAGCTCATATCTACATTTACAATAAGTTTTAGGTCATAACTGCTAAATCTTGCATGGTCGGGCAATCATGGAAAAAAAAAACTCCTATACAAAAGCCCATTCAGGCAAACTTACAAAGAATGCTGAGCTTTCTCGGCACAAACCCCATGACTAGAAACTCACACAAGGTTTCCTTTACAACTGCCTGAACATGAAAGCTTGAGCTTCATAGATGGGCCCCTAAATCCCACACAGTATGAACAGCAGGCAGGGTAGGAATTCCAGAGTACCAAAGTTCTCCCGGTGGGCCTAGGGTAACAGGGCTACTAAGCTTTCGAATGACACTTATTAGTTATTAGGGCAGACATTTAGGCCACATATTGCAGGCTGGTTTCAAACGAGCCTTACTGCTATCAATGATCCATTTTTAATTTCTTTTCTTAAATTTCAAAATTTATTTTGGACAAAAAGTGTTATTGTGGAAAATTCTGCAAAGAAATAAAATATGATTAATTGCTTAATGCTCCATGAGTCGCCCATAAATTCTGACCACATCAAAACACAAGCTTCCAAGATGCCAATTCATTCACATGAAGGATTGTGGAAAATAGTATTTAGATTACAGAAAGATTCCTTATCTGAAAAACCCAGGTCCCAAGCATTCTGGATATAGATCCCATACCTGTACAGGTGGGTTATGTTAGTCAGCAAATCCAACACTAGGCTTTGAGGAAGGAGTACTGCATTGCTCCAAAAAGTCACTTGTGTTCCCATATACGTTTCATATGTCTCTCTGTTTCATCACCTGATCACCTTTGGATTAGTCCACAAGGTAAGGCAGTTTAGGGGGAAAGAAATATCAATTTTAACCTGTATATACTGTATGGGAAAGCAACAATCTAACCAATTTAACCAATTACATCCTTGTTGTGACAGCGCTGCACTAACTATGGTGCATCTAGATTTACAGACTACGTTGCCCAAAATTCCCTTTTCTGAAAACCTGCCTCCTGAACCTAGAAATGAGAGCTCACAAAAAGTGAAAAAAAAAAATGACTCCACCGACACCACTAATGGCACAACATTACCTTTCTTTTTTTATTCTTTTTATTTGTGTGCTCATAAAGCCTCTTGTATAAGAGAAAATCGGGTATATTTTATTGCTCAAACAGGAGTACAATGCAGTATGGTAAGAAAATAACAGAACTGTAAGTAAGGGTTGGCTCACCTTTAAGGTAACATTTATAAAATAAAGGATTTGTGTAGTTTTCAAGGTTCTACCACAACCAAACTCACTGAATTACCAATGGAATGATAATTATCCGAGGAAACAGCAGTTTACATAAATTAGTATTGTCTTTGTAAGTTCAGTATAGCATTAGTAATGCTTTGCCCTGCTTTACATTAAGACAAGTAGTTAGATATTACTAATGCTATACCACTTTCAGCCCAAAGAAGGCGCTATAGTTCCATCAAATGATAGTGTCACAGGATCAACTCAAAGCTCATAGTATATTGCCATACTGGTACCAGCAATACGAGCACATATTATAACAAACACTCATTAATAAATAGGGATGCAACGAAGCCACTTTTTTGGATTCGCCTGAACCCTTGAATGTGTCTCAATGAATTAAGCAGAATTCTAATTAGCCTATGCTAATTAGGATTGGGAGGGTGAAAAAAAAATTCATTCAGTGTTCACATGACAAAAGTCATGTGATTTTTTGGATTTAGTTTGGCCGAATCCTGCTGAAATGAGGCTAATTAGGCTAAAAAGCGTCGTAATCAAAAGTCATTTTAGGGCTATTGGAAAAACAATGCAATTCTTACCACTGTATGTGCCCTTGCCCTAGCTACACCTTCCAGGCACAACAGGCGGCAAAGCCAGGTATGGCCATCCAGGTCTCCTGCAGGGGACTTCCAGGCACGCTGGGCGACAAAGCCAGGTATGGCCATCCAAGTCTCCTGCAGGGGACTTCCAGGCACAACAGGGGGCAAAGCCAGGTATGGCCATCCAGGTCTCCTGCAGGGGACTTCCAGGCACGCCGGGCGACAAAGCCAGGTATGGCCATCCAGGTCTCCTGCAGGGGACTTCCAGGCATGCCGGGGGGCAAAGCCAGGTATGGCAATCCAGGACTCCTGTAGGGGACATCCAGGAAGCACAGAGACTCCCCGCATAAGACTATCAGAGGCTTCAGGGGGAAAGCCAGGTATGGATACCCAAAGGCTCCCTGCATAGGACTTCCATATACATTAGGGGGGAAAGCCGGGTATGGATGCCCAGAGGCTCCCCTCATGAGACTTCCACATGCCGCAGGGGGAACAGCCGGGTATGGATGCCAGATGCATAAGGGGGGAAAGCCAGGTATCGATGCCCACAAACTTTCCGCAGGAGACTTCCAGATGGGTCGGGGGGGAAGTTGGGTATGGATGCCCAAAGGCTCCCCGCATAGGACTTACAGATGCGTCAAAGGGGGAAGCCAAGTATGGCTACCCAGAGGCTCCCTTCATGAGACTTCCATACGCCTTGGGGGGGAGGCAAAGTATGGCTGCCCAGAGGCTCCCATTAGACTTCCAGACATGTAAAGGGGGAAAGCCAGGTATGGACGCAGAGAGGGTCCCCACATAAGACTACCATACACCTAGGGAGGAAAGCCTAAAATGGAAGCTAAGAGGACATACACATGGGACTTCAAAACACGTAAGGGGGGAAATGCTAGGTTGGAAGCTAAGAGAACCCCAGCATGGGACTTCCAGACACGTAAGGGGAAAAAGCTAGAATGGAAGCTAAGGGGGCCCCTGTATTGGACTTCCAGACACATAGGGGAAAAATGCTAGAATGGAAGCTAAGAGGACCCCAGCATGGGACTTCCAGAAACGTAAGGGGAAAAGCCTAGAATGGAAGCTAAGGGGGCCCCTGTATTGGACTTCCAGACACATAGGGGGAAAATGCTAGAATGGAAGCTAAGAGGACCCCAGCATGGGACTTCCAGATATATAAGGGGATAAAGCCGGTGATGGACGCCCAGAGGCTCCCCGCATGAGAATTCCAGACGCTTCAGAGGGAAAGCCAGGTATGGATACCCAAAGGCTCCCTGCATAGGACTTCAATATGCATTAGGGATGAAAGCCGGGTATGGACACCCAGAGGCTCCCCTCATGAGACTTCCTCATGCGTTGGGGGGAAAGACGGGTATGGATTCCAAGAAGCTCCCCTCATAAGACTTCCATATGCCACAGGGGGGAAAGCGGGGTATCCCCCGCATATGGATGACCAAAGTCTCCCTAGATAGGGCTTACAGATGCGTCAAGGGGGTAAGCCAGGTATGGATGCCCAGAAGACTCCCATGAGACTTCCAGTCATGTAAGGGGGAAAGGCTAGAATGCAAGCTAAGAGGGCCCCCATATGGCTAGAATGGAAACTAAGGGGTCCCCTGTATGGAACTTCCAGACAGGTGGGGGGGGGGCAAGCCGGTTATGGGCACCCAGTGGCTCCCCACATGAGACTACCAGATGCATATGGGGGAAAAGCCGGGTAGGGATGGCCAGAGAAACACCACATTAGACTTTCAGACGAGTAAGGGGGGAAAGGCTAGAATGGATGCTCAGAGGCTCCCCACATGGGACTACCAGTTGCGTCAGGTGGGAGAAGGCTAAAATAGATGCAAAGGCCCCCCATTAGAATTCCAGACAGGGGGAAGCCAGGTATGGACGCACAGAGGCTCCCCTCATGAGACTTCCATAAGTCTCAGGGGGGAAGACTGGGTATAGCTGTCCAGGTACGTCAGGGGGCAAAGCCTGGTATGGCCATCCAGGTCTCCTGCAGGGGAATTCCAGGCACGCCGGGGGGCAAAGCCGGGTATGGCCATCCAGGTCTCCCACATGGGACTTCCAGGTGTGCCAGGGGAAAGCCGGATATGGCCATCCAGGTCTCTCACAGGCACGCTGGGGTATGGAAGCACAGAGAATCCCCGCATGAGACTATCAGCCACGTAAGGGGGGAAATGCTAGAATGGAAGCTAAGAGGGTCCCGTATGAGACTATATGGAAGCCAGAGGACCCCCCATGAGACTTCCAGACCTGGAAAGCCAGGTATGGATGCACAGAGGCTTCCCACATGAGACTTCCAAATGCGTAAGGGGGGAAAAGCTAAAATGGAAACTATGAGGGCTCCCATATAGGACTTCCAGACACGAGGGGGAAAGGCTAGAATGGAAGCTAAGAGGGCCCCCATATGGGACTTCCAGACACGTAAGGGGGAAAAGGATTGCATGGAAGCTAAGAGGGCCCCTATATGGGACCTCCAGACACGTAAGGGAAGAAAGCCGGGTATGGATGCCCAGAGGCTCCCTGCATGGGACTTCCAGACGCGTCAGGGGAAAAGCTGGGTATGGATGCACAGAGGCTCTCCACATGAAACTTCCACACACCTCAGGGGGAAAGCAGGGTATGGACAGGAAAAGCCGGGTATGGATTCCCAGAGGGCCCCCCATGAGACTTCCAGACATGTTATGGGGGAAAGCCGAGTATTGATGCACAGAGGCTCCCTGCACGAGACTTCCAGATCCAACAGGAGGAAAACCAAGTATGGATGCCCAAAGGCTCCCGCATAGGACTACCATAGGCTTAGGGCTGAAAGCAGGGTATGGACACCCAGAGGTTTCCAGCATGGGACTACCTGACATGTAAGGGGGAAAGCCAGTATGGATGGCCAGAGAGCCCCCCATGAGAATTCCAAATGCGACAGGGGGAAAGCCATGTATGGATGCAAAACGGCTCCCCCCGCATGAGACTCAGGGTGGAAAGCAGGGTATGGATGACCAGTGGCTCCCCACATACAGTAGGACTTCCAGATGTGTCAGTTGGGAAAGGTTAGAATGGATGCTCAGAGCCTCCCCGTATGGGCCTTCCAGACGCATACAGGGGGAAAGCAGGGTATGGACGTCCAAAGGCTCCCTGCATAGTACTTCCATACGCCTCAGGGGGGAAAGCGAAGTATGGACCCCCATAAGCTCCTGTAGGGGACTTCCAGGCATGCCGGGGGGCAAAGCCTAGTATGGCTGCCAAGGTCTTTTGCAGGGGACTTCTAGGTGCAACAGGGGGAAGACTGGGAATGGCCACCCAGGTCTCCTGCAGGGGACTTCCAGGCGCAACAGGGGGCAAAGCCGGGTTTGGCCATCAAGGTCTCCCCCAGGGGACTTTCAGGCATGGCAGGGGTAAGCCACATATGGCCATCCAGGTCTCCCGCAGGGGACTTTGATGCGCACTGGGGAATAGAAGCACAGAGGCTCCCCGCATGAGACTATCTTATGCGTAAGGGGGGAAAGGCTAGAATGGAAGCTAAGAGGACCCCAGCATGGGACTTCGCGGCGTTTAAGTGGGGAGAGCCGGGTATGGCTGCCCAGAGACCCCTCGCATGGGACTTCCAAATATGTCAGGAGGAAAAGGCGGTATGGATGCAAAGAGGCCCCCCTGCATTAGATTTCCAGATGTGTAAGGAGGGAATGGCTTCCCTCATGAGAATTCCATGCACGTTAGGGGAAAGTGGAGTATGGATGCCCAGAAAGCCCCTGCATGAGACTTCCAGACTTGTCATAGGAGAAACCCATTCTGGACACCTAGGGATTCTCGAAAAAGACCTCCAGGCATGTAACGGGGAAAGCCAAATATGGACAGAGACTCCCCACATTGGATTTCCAGATGCGTCGGGGAGAAATCCTTATATGAATGCCCAGAGGCTCCCCAGATGTGACTTCCAGACGCAACTGTGTGTGGTTGCTCCTAGGCACCGGCAAGGTACTTCCAAAGAGCCACCTCAGCCGTGGCTCTAGCACCGGCCAGCCCCTGAAAGAATTCCTTTCCCTCCCTGTGACCCATCTCACGTGTTCCCTTTCAATCGCCATGGTCGATAGAGGCGCTCCATTTGTTAGAATCTACCCGCGCTGACATACGAGTTGTTACATAACTATTGAGTAACATCCATGGTGATGCCTATCTTATACCGATGGCAGTTCCACGACCTTAGGAAAGAGGTGAGGTATACCAGCCTCTTGGGCCCCCTGCACGGCACCCTAATGCTGTGTATTATAGGTATGGACGGGTACCTCTCCCACCCCTTGACACTCATCAGTCCTCTCTCCATCACCATGGTCCATGGAGGCTCTCTGAAATGGAGCTTCTATCCATGCTGACATACAAGTCGTTACATGATGATTGAGTAACAACTTGCGCAAACCATTGTCCATTGAGGCTGAGACATCCATGGTGACGGCCACTATGGAAGTCCCTATGAGAACAGATTTGTAGGTTTTATACCGATGGCAGTTCCACGACCTTAGGAAAGAGGTGAGGTATACCAGCCTCTTGGGCCCCCTGCACGACACCCTAATGTTGTGTATTATAGGTATGTGCTGGCAGAATGGAGGACGGGCACCATGCTTCATGAAGGTCTCCAATGTGCAATAAAGAATAATAGGTTATGCCCGCTGTCTCTACTCCTGGGCTGCCAAGGCATTAGGGGGTGAAAAGCTCCGTTCTTGTGAACTTAGGTCCCCCGCATAAAACTTCCAGGTGCGTTAGGGGAGAAAGCCGGGTATGGACGCAAAGAGGGCCTCCAGAAAAGACTTCAAAACACTTTATGGGGAAAAGCCAGGTATGGATGCGAAGAGCCACCCCCTACCTCACATGGGACTTCCAGGCACTTCATGGGGAAAACCAGGTATAGACACCCAGAGTCTCCACGCACGGGACTTCCAAATGTGTCAGGGGGGAAAACCCGGTATGGACGCCCAGAGGCCCACCCCCGCATTAGATTTTCAGATGCATAAGGGGAGGAAAGGCTAGAAAGGATGCTCAGAGGGCCCCCGCATGGGACTTCCAGACACGTAAGGGGGAATGGCGTGTATGGATGACCAGAGACTTCCCTCATGAGACTTCAAGGCGCGTTGGGTTAAAGCTGAGTATGGAAGCCCTGAGTGCTGCTGCAAAAGACTTCCAGATGTTTCATGGGGGAAAACCATTTATGGACACCTAGGGGCTCCCCACACAAGACATCCAGGGGGGAAAGCCGGGAATGGATGATCATAGGCTCCCTGCATTGGACTACCAGACTCGTCAGGGGAGAAACTTTTCTATGGATGCCCAGAGGCTCCCCACGTGATTTCTAGACGCGACTGTTAATACCATGTATGGTACTTCCAAAAGAGCCACCTCAGGCGTGGATCTAGCACCGGGCAGCCCTTCAAAGAACTCCTCTCCCACCCCTTGACACTCATCAGTCCTCTCTCCATCACCATGGTCCATGGAGGCTCTCTGAAATGGAGCTTCTATCCATGCTGATGTACAAGTTGTTACATGATCATTGAGTAACAACTTGCGCAAACCATTGTCCATTGAGGCTGAGACATCCATGATGACGGCCACTATGGAAGTCCCGATGAGAACGGATTTGCAGGTCTCATACCGAAGGCAGTTCCACAACCTTGGGGAAGAGGTGAGGTATACCAGCCTCTTGGGCCCCCCGCACAGCACTCTAATGCTACGTATTTCAGGCATGTCCCGGCAGATCAACAAGAGAGGGTTGACACTTAGTGCAAAATTCATATAATTACGAAAACTGTTTACTTTGGTCAACAAATGCTAACTATGTGTATGAGGTCAACAAGTCGGAGGCCTCCCTGTGATCGTGTCACATTCCCCATGATCGATTTGGCATATTGTGCCCAGGAGTGGAGGGTCCCCTGCTGGTTAACTCCCTGGTGGGTTGGCTGCATAATGGCAGGATGGTTTCTCCTTCATTGTCCCTGACGCACTTCCAGCCCAATCATCTGTGGGTTGTTCCAAGAACACCCTCTTTTACCAGTAGAGGTATGTTGGCACCCTTCATTGTGTGAGTTTGCCCTGCACAGTCTGTTTCCACCATGGTTAGGTGCCTAAAGCTACCTGGCCCTATCAAGGAGCCCTTGTCGTCCTCTGGCTTATGCTCTTCTCTTGTGGCCTGGTTGAGCACAATGCTTCGCCTGGAACACTGAGTCCTGGCTTCCGCCTCCTGGCAAGACTCTGGGACCTTCTCTGCCCCTTTCTAGGGGAGCTGTTGTAAGTGCCCCATCTTGAACAACAGGTGTTTGAAGATGGTCAGATACCGTTGTAGTTCTCACAATAAATGATGCCCACTGCCGAACTGGCAGCATTGATGCCATGAAGTGCCGAGCAGCAGGGAGTATGGTTGCAAAGCTGTGACTGATGGAAGGGCACCACCAGGAGTGGAGTCTTTGACTTAATTTGACACCACACGGGAAACCTCACCCTGAGATGGATGAGGAAATCCTAGTAAGTGTGTCATAACTCACGTTGAAGATCTCCCTGCCCTTTGTATACACCGCCCGTTGTTTCCACCAATTGTAGGGTTTGTGGGCTCCTTTGTAAGGCTCAGTTGAATTTAGTTATGGCCCTGGCTGAGTGCTTATGAGACCCACAAATGTGGCTACCTAGGGGAAGTATGCCTCTTTATGAGCATACCCTTGAGTCTGGGTGGGCCTCCCATCCTTTCTTGGGGATGCTGCCTTAGCTCCATGAGGAAAACCCAAGATGGTGTGGGGTGAGAAAGGTGAGGAGGGAGTGAGCATGCTCCATGACTCCACTTTCTAGCCCCTGCCACAGGCCAACCTGGGTGCCTAGCTGGGGAGGGGGAAAGGGAAGGCGGTGCACTTGTGCCCACCCCTCTTAACCACCCCCTTGGGTGGCTTCAAGACTCTTCCTGCTGTATGGGACGCTAACGTATGTGGTAGGAGGATGTGCCAGGTCAGGCCGGCCACTGGCTGTCATCCTTTCTTGCACAACTGGCTGACCACTGTGGTGCTGAGCGCCCAGGTGTAGGGCCCATAACGTAGTCTGCTGACGATGTGAGAGACGCCAAAAGGGGTTTCCATATATCAATCATCACTGCTGGTTCCTCACTGGTTTGTGGTGCAGCTGGGGCTGTCACAGGGAGCCTGTTTCCCTTTGTCCCCCGAAGGCCAGACTGCTGGCCATCCCTTCCCTTGTCCCCTTCCTCCTTCCAGGAGAGTTGGATGATATGTGTGGTAAAGGCCTGTTTTGGTTTGGGTGTTTGTGGACCTTTCACAGTTGCCATTCATGGCAGGTGCTAGCCACACTGTGGGGAAGGGCATGTGAAGTTTTGAAATCTGTACCAAGGAGCCTGCCGTGCGCGAGTTAGAGGGAACATTAAACCCTATGGCATGATGGCTGGGATGTTCTGGCTTGTGGTGGGAACCTGCTGCACCCTTCCAATAGGGTTTCTCAGTGGGTGTACCACCAGCCTGTCTCCCCTGCTCTGTGGGGGAGGTGGAGCATGAGCGCACGTGATGGACCCTGAAGGATGGTGAAGCATTGTAGGGCTGGGGCATGCTTGTGGAAACAGTATTTCTGGAAGGTTGTAGTGTGGCCTTGAATAAGATGTGCCCCTTCATGTGGTGGGTGCTGGCGTCTAGAGACAAAATGAATAAGAACTGGAATGTGATCGAAAGAGGGTGGCTTAACTTGTGTGTGCACCAAATGTTTGTGGGGAACCTCATGTGTATATGACCTGATTCCGTGGTAACGTTTTGTGAGCAACTATCTTGCAGTGATCAATAAATGTCATGCCTTGAGACAAGCGCTTACTTAACGTGCGAAGGGTGGGTTCCCTCTGGCTGTGTTTCCTGTCCTCCCTAGACCTCTCTTTCCACGGGGGGAGGGTAGGGGAGGCAGGTTCCTGTTGGAGGGTTGTCCCACCCCCAGTGTGGTGAATGATGATTGATCCTTCTCTGACACCTACTGGAAAACTCCTTAAGGGGGGCTGAAGGCACCTTCACCCCGGTTCCCCTTTGTAGATAGGTACAACTTGCAGGGACTTGAATTGGTTTGGAAGAGATGTCATAAGCTCAGGGTAAAGAACCATTGCCATCTCAGGAGCTGCAAACTACAGTGTATGAGGGGGGCAGCATGAGCAAGGAGGGTCCATGATCTGATGGGACCACTTCGGGACAGCTCACCACGATGACAGGCGTGCGGTTCACCGACTGAGTAGTAACTACTTGATTGTCCAAAGTGCATGAAGCCAACAGCAAAGAGAGCCTCGCTGTGTACTAGGCGTTATCCCCTGGGTCTAGGCAAGGCTCCCTTGTGAGGAATCCATACAGCATGAGAGGCAAGTAGGCACTGCACAGTCGTGGTTCAACTTGCCCGTCACCTCGGTGATAAGTCCTGGAAAGTAGGGCCTCGCCAAGCCATGCGTGCGAAAGGGGGCTTCCTTGCTGGTTCCTGGGCATAGGTGGGGGCTTAGGGTGGTCTCCCCGGGGCTTATTGGTCAGGCTGGATGTCGGAGGCCTCCTTGCGGCTTGGTGGTCGGTTCATTCAAACACTGAAACAGACAAGTAGTAGTTCCCTGACTGTGGAGTTGCTTCTTGGCTTTTCCCCTGTACACCTGGAAGCCCTCCACATTAGACTTGGGCGGCCATACCCGCTTTCTCAAATGCACTAATACTCCCTAGAACACTGCCAAAATGTAAAGGCAGCAGCCATCTACTATGGCTGCACACGCTGCAAGAGGGCTCAGTTTTAAAATTTGGCTACAGAGGGGCCAGGTGAGTCCGTGTGGAAAGCCGGGTATGGCCACCCACAACTTCTCACCAAGGTGACAGGCAAGTGACAGTCAGGAAACTTCTTGTCCCTTGCAGTGTTTGAATGAAGCGACCACCAAGCTGCAAGGAGGCTTACGACATCCAGCCTGACCATTAAGCCCCGGGGAGACCACCCTAAGCCCCCACCTATGCCCAGGAACCAGCAAGGAAGCACCCTTTCGCACCCATAGCCTGGCGAGGCCCTACTTTCCAGGGACTTCTCACCATGGTGACGGGCAACTTGAACCACGACTTTGCAGTGCCTACTTGCCTCTCATGCTGTGTGGATACCTCACAAGGGAGCCTTGCCTAGACCCAGGGGACAACTCCTAGTACACGGCGAGGCTCTCTTTGCTGTTGGCGTCATGCACTTTGAACGTTCAAGTAGTTACTGCTCAGTCAGTTAATCGCACGCCTGTCATCGTGGTGAGCTGCCCCGAAGTGGAGGGTCTCGTCAGATCATGGACCCTCCTTGCTCATGCTGCCCCCCTCATACACTGTAGCTTGCAGCTCCTGAGATGGCAATGGTTCTTTACTCTGTGGCTTAGGTCATCTCTTCCAAACTAATTCAAGTCCCTGCATGTTGTACCTATCTACAAAGAGGAACCGCGGTGAAGGCGCCTTAAGAGAGAAGGATCAGTCATCATGCACCACACTGGGGGTGGGACAACCCTCCAACAGGAACCTGCCTCCCCTTCCCTTTCCTCCGTGGAAAGAGAGGCCTAGTGAGGACAGGAAACACAGCCAGAAGGAACCTAGCCTTTGCACGTCAAACAAGCGCTTGTCTCAAGGCATGACATTTATTGATCACTGCAAGATAGTTGCTAACAAAACGTTGCCACGGAATCAGGTCATATACGTATAAGGTTCCCCACAAACATTTGGTGCACACACAAGTTAAGCCGCCCTCTTTTCATAACATTCTAGTTCTAAGGCATTTCGTCTCAACACCAGCACCCAACACACAAAGGGGCACATCTTATCCAAGGCTACACTATGACCTTCCAGAACTACAGAGTTTCCACAAACATGCCCCGGCCCTACAATGCTTCACCATCCTTCAGGGACTATCACATGCGCTCATGCTCCACCTCCCCCACGGAGCAGGGGAGACAGGCTGGTGGTGCACCCACTGAGAAACCCTATTGGAAGGGTGCAGCAGGTTCCCACCACAACCAGGACCTCCCAGCCATCATGCCGTAGGGTTTAATGTTCCCTGTAACTCGCGCACGGCAGACTCCTTGGTACAGATTTCAAAACATCACATGCCCTTCCCCACAGTGTGGCTAGCACCTGCCATGAATGGCAACTGTGAAAGGTCCACAAACACGCATACCAAAACAGGCCTTTACCACACATATATCATCCAACTCTCCTAGAAGCCAGTGGCCGGCCTGACCTGGCACAACCTCCTTCCACATACTTTGGTGTCCCATACAGCAGGCAGAGTCTTGAAGCCACCCAGGGTGGTGGTTAAGGTGGGTAGGCACAGGTGCACCTCCTTCCCTTTCCTCCTCCTCAGCTAGGCACCCAGGTTGGCCTGTGGCAGGGGCCAGAAAGTGGAGTCATGGAGCATGCTCACTCCCTCCTCACCTTTCTCACCCCACACCATCTTTGGTTTTCCTTGTGGAGCTAAGGCAGCATCCCCAAGAGAGGATGGCAGGCCCACCCAGACTCAAGGGTATGCTCATATAGAGGCATACTTTCCCTAGGTAGCCACATTTGTGGGTCTCGTAAGCTCTCAGCCAGGGCCATAACCAACTTCAGCTGAGCCTTACAAAGGACCTCACAAACCCTACAATTAGTGGAAACAACGGGCGGTGTATACAAAGGGCAGGGAGATCTTCAACGTGAGTTATGACACACTTACTGGGATTTCCTCATCCATGTCAGGGTAAGGTTTCCCGTGTGGTGTCAAATTAAGTCAGACTCTACTCCTGGTGGTGCCCTTCCATCAGTCACAGCTTTGCAACCATACTCCCTCCGGAACCCAAAGGCATGGATTTCACAGAAGCTGCTCGGCACTTCATGGCAACAATGCTGCCAGATCGGCAGTGGGCATCATTTATTGCCAGAACTACAACGGTATCTGACCATCTTTGAACACCTCTTGGGGCACTTACAACAGCTCCCCTGGAAAGGGGGCAGAGAAGGTCCCAGAGTCTTGCCAGGAGGAGGAAGCCAAGACTCAGTGTCCCAGGTGAAGCATTGTGCTCAACCAGGCCTCAAAAGAAGAGGATGACAAGGGTTCCTTGACAGGGCCAGGTAGCTTTAGGCACCTAACCATGGTGGAAACAGACCGTGCAGGCCAAACTCACACAATGAAGGATGCCAACACACCTCTACTGGTAAAAAAGGGTGTTCTTGGAACAACTCACAGATGCTTGGGCTGGAAGTGCTCCAGGGAAAATGAAGGAGAAACCTTCCTGCCATTATGCAGCGAACCCACCAGGGAGTTAACCGGCAGAGGACCCTCTACTCCTGGGCACAATATGCCAAATCAATCATGGGGAATGTGACACTGATCACATAGAGGCCTCCGGCTTGTGGAGTCAACCCTTCCTTGTTAACTTGCCGGGACATGCCTAAAATACATAGCATTAGAGTGCTGTGCAGGGGGCCCAAAAGGCTGGTATATCTCACCTCTTTCCTAAGGTTGTGGAACTGCCATCGGTATAAGTCCTGCAAATCCGTTCTCATCGGGACTTCCATAGTGCCCGTCACCATGGATGCCTCAGCCTCAATGGACAACGGTTTGTGCAAGTTGTAACTCGATCGTCATGTAACGACTTGTACGTCAGCCTGGATAGAAGCTCCATTTCAGAGAGCCTCCATGGACCATGGTGATAGAAAGAGGAATGATGAGTGTCAAGGGGTGGGAGAGGAGTTCTTTGAAGGGCTGCCCGGTGATAGATCCAAGGCTGAGGTGGCTCTTTGTGGAGGCCCTCTTTGCGTCTATACCCGGCTTTCCCCCCTGATGCACCTGGGAGTATTATGGGGGGACCTAAATTCACAAGAACGGTGCTTTTCACCCCCTAATGCCTTGGCAACCCTGGAGTACAGACGGCGGGCATAACCTATTGTTCCTTATTGCACATGGGAGATATTCATGAAGCATGGTACCCATCCTCCATTCTGCCAGCACATACCTATAATACACAGCATTAGGGTGCCGTGCAGGGGGTCCAAGAGGCTGGTATACCTCACCTCTTTCCTAAGGTCATGGAACTGCCATTGGTATAAGACAGGCAAATCTGTTCTCATCGGGACTTCCATAGTGGTTGTCACCATGGATGTCTCAGCTTCAATTGATAACGGTTCGTGCAAGTCGTTACTCAATAGTCATGTAACAACTCGTACGTCAGTGTGGGTAGATACTTTCAAATGGAGCCGCTTCATGGACCATTAGGGTTAGTGAGTGTAAGAGCTAACTGTATGGGTTAGAGAATGTTATGGGCTGGTAAGGTTAGGGACTGTCGGTGTGTTCAGATTAGGGTTAGTGCTTTTAATGTTAGGAGGTGATAGGGTTAGGGGGTTTAAGAGTTAGGGGCTGTGTAGTGTTGGATTTAGATAATGTTAGGGAGTATTAGGGGTAGGAACAGGGCTGTTTGAGTACAGCGTACGGAGCGTGTTAGGGCTGGGACATGTAAGGGGCCGTTATGGTCATGGGAGATGCATATCAGGGATGTGATTGAAAGGCTTGCTTTTCCTTTGTTCCCTAAAAATTGTGGACATTTGTCCTTGTTTTCAAAAATTTGGAAGCTCTTTGCACCCTTTGCATGGGTAGAGGCACCCTTAGAGGTAAAGAGCTAGCTTTTACCCCTCTACTCTGTACTTGGACATTGAGGGCTAGATCCTTTCTGTACAGAGCGGAGTCACTCCTCAACTTACATGCTCCAAGCGACCAGGCTCTACTGTCTGTCCTCCGTAAAGGGGTAATGCCTTCTTCCCCACAATACAGTCGAGCCGGAGCTAGCAGACGGGACAGTAGCGAAGGGCTTATCTCCTGCCATGTTGCTGATAGACATTCAATGCGTGTATGCTGTGGTGCAGGGGTCCAACGTACCTTACCTCTGCCACAGATCAAGCTTCGATATTGTCCCGTTGTTTGAAACAAATTTTCGAATCTTTTGTAGAGCAGAGACGTGGCTACACTAAGGCAAGGTGAGAGTCTTGCCTCAGGCGGCACTATCCCACAAGTTACCAAGGGCAGCAAAAAGCTGGGGGAAAGGGGGTGGTATGAGAAAGGCCAGCTCTGGGTGGCCAGGGCCCCAGAATTGGCCCTGTAATAGTACTTTTGCCAGAGCAGTAAAAATATCTGCAATGCTGCCCACTAGTATTTTCAGCTAGGACATGCGATGAATTGTTGTTATCAAGAACATACAATAGGGGCACAAAGGCTGCCCATCCAGGAATGCTATTTAAAAAATGTGCAACTAATAGGCATTACTAGTAACTTACGTTTCTAAAAAGATTACATAATATTTAAAAAAAATCATCTACCTTACTATATTAAATGCTAATGGTAACAGAACCAGCAGACAATGGTCAAGATTACGTGGCTCATTGCACATGAGTGTGTATTAAACGTGAACAATCACAAAAATATATATTGTTTAATGCAGGATTTTACATTGGTTATGTATAAACTGATGCCTTCTTGACTCAGCAATAAGCTCAAAAGAGGCTAAAACAAAGGAAAACAAAGGCCCAGAGCTGCTGGTATTTCCACAGCAAAGAGCACAGTTCCTGCCAGGGCTGTGGAGTCGGTAGATAAATTCTAGATAAATGCTAATGTATTTTATACATCCAGGAAGGGGCAGGGGGGAAAGGGCACTTAAAACACAACTGAACTGATAATAAACTGATAGACAATTTTATCTATTTTACCCTGGTGTGTAGCCATGGGGGCAGCCATTCAAAAGAAGAAAAGGCCCAGGTTACATAGCAGCTAACAGATAAACCCTGTAGAATACAATGGTGTCTTATCAGTTATCTGCTATGTAACCTGTGCCTTTTCTCCTTTTTTCCAGCTTGAATGGCTGCCCCCGTGGCTACACAGCAGCTTATTTATATAAATTATAGTAGTGTTAATGTAGCAAACACACCAGCTGTACCAGTGCAGGAATGGCTGCCCCCGGGGCTACACAGCAGCTTATTTATATAAACTATAGTAGGGTTTCTGTAGCAAACACCCCAGCTGTACCAGTGCAGGAATGGCTGCCCCCGGGCTACACAGCAGCTTATTTATATAAACTATAGTAGGGTTTCTGTAGCAAACACCCCAGCTGTACCAGTGCAGGAATGGCTGCCCCCGGGCTACACAGCGGGGTATTTATATAAACTATAGTAGGGTTTCTGTAGCAAACACCCCAGCTGTACCAGTGCAGGAACGGCTGCCCCCGGGGCTACACAGCGGGGTATTTATATAAACTATAGTAGGGTTTCTGTAGCAAACACCCCAGCTGTACCAGTGCAGGAACGGCTGCCCCCGGGGCTACACAGCGGGGTATTTATATAAACTATAGTAGGGTTTCTGTAGCAAACACCCCAGCTGTACCAGTGCAGGAATGGCTGCCCCCGGGCTACACAGCGGGGTATTTATATAAACTATAGTAGGGTTTCTGTAGCAAACACCCCAGCTGTACCAGTGCAGGAACGGCTGCCCCCGGGGCTACACAGCGGGGTATTTATATAAACTATAGTAGGGTTTCTGTAGCAAACACCCCAGCTGTACCAGTGCAGGAATGGCTGCCCCCGAGGCTACACAGCGGGGTATTTATATAAACTATAGTACGGTTTCTGTAGCAAACACCTACTGTTTGCTTATGCACTGCGTGCATTGGGCTTTATTCTTATAGCAGAGAAGTAATTAATTATGACTGTTTGTGAATTGGGACATTTAAACTTGCTTTATTTTTTTTTTAATTCCAATTTAAATTTAGTAGGAGTCGGTTCATTTTTTGCCGACTCCGACTCCAGGTACCCAAAATTGCCTCCGACTCCTCGACTCCGACCCCACAGCCCTGATAGATATTCCCCTGTAACCAGCACTATTCCTCTAGAAGACAAAAGCGATAACAAAATGTAAAATGGAAGTCACAAAAGATAATTTATAAGATTGCAAAACATTTAAAAAGCTCTAAATTTTGTGCCTAATCTCTGTCTATTTTTGACCGTGGTAGCCATATAGGTATCCATACACTCTAAGATCTGCTCGCTTGGCCCATCGCTTCCCATAAATACGGTGCCAGGGCAGATAACTATTGCACAATGCATTCTGCCCCCTAGTGCTCCACCAATGCACCATGCAGCTTGCCGGTGTGCCAGGATCAGTGGGGCCCAACAAGATCAGGGCCAACTGGATTTTCTCCAGATACACTGGGGGCCAGTCCCACCCTGCCTCCCACAGGCTCTAAGTGGGATGTTATTTTGCCCTCAGCTGTAAATGATGCCCAAACTGCCATGCACACTTTTAAGCTGGAACTTAAGTAAGAAAGGCTGTATATAGAGGGATTTCTCTCCATACTCACCCCTTGCAGCTCCTCTCCGATTCTCCTTCTCTCCTGGTCATGCTATGTGCCCGCACCAGTACCGTCTGCCCAGAAATGGGCCCCTACCCTGATGTACCGCTCCATTAACTCCACACATGCTGGGAAGATATAGCTGAAAAATGGGCAATAAGCAATTGCAATTCTTTTCTTCCACACGGGCTGATACGATCCTTGGAAAATGGACAATAAGTGTTGTATTAACTCCGCACATGCCGAAAAGTTGCTGGAAAATGAGGAATAAGCACTCCATTGACTCCACACATGCTGGAAAGATAACTGGAAAATGGGCAATAAGAATCCCATTAACTCAACACATGCCGGTACAATCCCTGGAAATTAGGCAAGAAGCACTCCATTAACTCCACACATGCTGGCGCAATCCTTGGAAAATGGGCAAGAAACACCTCTTTTAATTCCACATGGGCTGATATGATCCTTGTAAAATAGGCTATAAGCGCTCCATTAAAGGAACAGTAACACCAAAAAATGAAAGTGTATAAAAGTAACTAAAATATAATGTGCTGCTGCCCTGCACTGGTAAAAGTTGTGTGTTTACTTCGGAAAGTCTACTATAATTTATATAAATAAGCTGCTATGTAGCCATGGGGGCAGCCATTCAAAAGAGAAAAGGCACAGGCACATAGCAGATAACAGATAAAACACTATTGTATTCTACAGAACTTATCTGTTACCTGCTATGTAACCTGTGCTTTTTCTCCTTTTTTCCAGCTTGAATGGCTGCCCCCGTGGCTACACAGCAGCTTATTATATAAATTATAGTAGTGTTACTGTAGCAAACACTCCAGTTTTACCAGTGCAGGGCAACAGTGCATTATATTTTTATTATTTTAAAGCTCTTTCATTTTTTGGTGTTACTGTTCCTTTAACTCTGCACATGCTGGCACAATCCTTGGAAAATGGGCAAGAAACACCTCTTTTAATTCCACAACAGCGGATATGATCCTTGTAAAATAGGCAAGAAGCACTCCATTAACTCTGCACATGCTGGCACAATCCTTGGAAAATGGGCAAGAAACACCTCTTTTAATTCCACATGGGCTGATATGATCCTTGTAAAATAGGCAAGAAGCAGTCCAGTAACTCTGCACATGCTGGCACAATCCTTGGAAAATGGGCAAGAAACACCTCTTTTAATTCCACATGGGCTGATATGATCCTTGTAAAATAGGCAATGAGCGCTCCATTAACTCCACACATGCTGGAAAGATAACTGGAAAATGAACAATTAGAATCCCATTAACTTGGAAAAGTTGCTGAATAGTTGCAGAAAAATGGGAATAAGCACTGCATTAACTCCACACAATATACTGTACATTAAATACACACAGTGAGAAGCAGTGAGAACCTTATCCCCAAATCTATTAAATACAATAAAAAGAAAATGATCTCTGAAACCCCAGACCCCTTACCCTTCCAAAAAGCAGGTCTCCTGTAGGCTGCCTTAAGGTTTGCCTGAAGATCTCAGAATGATAGAGTTCAGAAACGGGTCAGAAATCTTTTGTGCTGCCAAATGTTGTCAGTAGCCCCACCTTGTGGTCGGCATGAGAATAGCACCCAAGTAAGAGAAACCCTGTTTAGCTCTTATGAGACTTCGGACCTCTTGCCTATTGCTGCCTACATCCCAAAATTACGAATGGCTGTTCCTGGATTCCTGTTGCTGGCATTCTGCCCTGTTTAATGACTGTTCCTGGATTCCTGTTGCTCAGCATTTTGCCTTATTCCCAGGCTGTTTCTGCATTCTTGTTGCCCAGCATTCTACCATGATGACTGAATAAAGTGACCAGGTGTATTGTCTGTGAATTTCATGCCCCCTCAGTCTGAACTAATAGCATGTGAAATGTGACTGATAATTGATTTGTACCCTACACCATCTGCATTATGTTCACTGAAAAAGCCCCAACCATGTAGTTAAAGCCCCAACTATGGGTGTCCACAGAAAATTAAAAAAACAACCTGTTTTACTAGACTAAGCCCGTATATATTAACTAGGTGGTGCCAGGTATGACAGATGATTTTTAGTAATTACATTAACAAGCAGGGGAGTGTATAAGTAAACTGCAATAGAGAAAAAACATATCTTTGTCTGCCACTATGAAATAAATGAGCTAACACATGGGGGGGGGGGGCCTTGCCAGAAGTTATGCCAAATTACCCACCTTAAACACGCACATAATGCTACAATAAAAGAAGAGTCACATGCGTGGCTTACCCCAATGAAAATAATATAAAGTTCTTTATCACAGAAACAGGGGGTTTTTGAACCCCACAGAAGTTTTACTCTGGTTCAAAAATGTTATGCAGCTGAGTGAGTGAGACACGGGAGAGTTTTTCGGTGTCGGAAAAACCCCCAGGCCTCCCCAATGAAATGATCTTTGGTGGCCTTTAGTCTATATAAAAAAGTGTATTTGCAATTAGCATACTAGATGACACAGCCCACAAGTTAGTCACACCTGTGCTTCACACAGTTACCACCAATAGCTGGGTATACATGCCCCAGAACAGATGTGTTTGGAGAGGGTACAGCAATAGCAAAAAAATATCAAAACGGACTCCTTAGAAAGCAACTTACTAGTGTCACTTTAATTTATTGCTATACTCCCAATACCAATTAACCCTTAGTTTACAAAATATAAAAAGAGGCCAAACTCACCGTTCATACCTTACAATTAATAGACCCATGGCAAATATTACACCCAATAATGAAAGACTATAGCTATTTTGCACCCCATCACTGCCAGTACAGTATTGATGTGCGGGCCATCAATACTGTACAAGTTTGGGACGACCGTGGCACATTACTGGCGGGTTCCGTATTTATAGGTGATGATATTGCGGTACAGGCGCGGGTCTATAAATACAGGGCATAAGCCGGGTCGGGTAGAGTGGGTGGGTTAGGGTCGGGTGCTTGTCAAGTTTTCTCACTAATTGACAGACCATCTCCCAGACATAAACAGACTGTTATCCTAGATGTACGAATTACTAGTAAAATCTATAAATTCTACTACTAAATCCTCCAGCAAGGCCCCGAAACAGAAACTGTATATCTTCATCTCTGATGGACCACGGACAAAGACAGTGCAGTAACAATAAGGCACCATCCCCACCCCCCCACACAAGGAAATATTCATAGGGGCCCAGCGCGCCTGCAAACCATGTCCCCACTTCCTGCTACCAACTTCCCGGTAGAAGAGAGGCTTTTCTTGACTATAGAGAAAGCAGACCCTGTGACCGTGGGGTCTGCTTCATCTATAGCTACGCCATTAGACAAAGAGCTGTCAGAATAAATGAAGCAACTCACAAACTGACCACTGCATGGCACGACACACTAGCAAACCTCCATAAGGCCTCACCTCACTTCATTTGGCCAAAGTATTGATCCCAAGAAAGAGGAAATTGATCTCTCCCCTGACATACTTGGAAGGGTATATAATACAGATGGTAAATGATATAGTAAGTCTAGGACTTGGCCATACACAGTCAGATCCAATTGCTTTATCAATGCATTAAATAGAGCGACTGTGGGTGAAGTCTGTGTGTTTTTATGGCTTGAATGTAACTCTATACATTTACATTTGAATAAGGACTACACCAAAGCTCTGCTTTGATTAACATTATGTTTGCTGTGGCACCCACTTTCTTTCTTTATAGACATGGGTGCCTTTCAGAGATGCCAACTTTCTAATGAGGTAGCTGCAACATGTGGACATGGCCTTTCTGGTGTGGGGGGCATGATATACTGGAAGGGCCCTTCTCACTTTAATAAAAGCTCACTGCCCAAGCACACAACTTACTTGTAGGAGTAAATTCTGAATAATGATGTGAGTGCAGGAGTACATAGTTGCATAGGGTTGAAAAAAGACCATCAAGTTTAACCCCTTCAAGTAAACCCAACATACACAAACCTATACTTACCTCTCTATACACGTGTGGGACCCTAAAGTGGGTTACATCTTTTTGTAGAAAATGTTTTTAAAGGCAAAGCTCAGAAAGTCACTCACAACCTACTTAACTGTTAACTAGGGGAGCTGTTTAAGCAGAGATCAGAAATTCTGAAAATATGTTGCACTATACATAACATAATAATAGGTAAATTATTAGGAAAGAAAGGTTTCATCCTTATGCCCCAGTCTTGTTATTCATGGGGGGTCTGAAATCAATACCCATATCAGGTACTTGGGAATTCTTGTAGTTTTCCCATGTGTTCTCTGTATATCCACCTACACATAAAAGTACAGAAGGGAGAGAAGCCAAAGGACTGGCCACTGATATTTTCAGGCAGCCAGAAAACAAATAATACAGATTTCAGAAACATCAAACTAGGAAAACAGTGGATCAAAATAGGTTATGGCCTCCTATGAAAAAACTATTTCTGTATACATGGATATATCTCATTATGCCTCTGCTAAAATAACAATAGCACATATGTGGGTCTGCTTAAGGGAGCAGATTTGTTTGTCTCAGCCTGAAGAAAAGCACAGTGGAAAGAAGCTGACCAAACGCTCCATGCGCCCAGGACCTTATGGCCGTATACGGAATATCCAGCGACTACTGCGGCAGTGACAGCGAAGCTGATCATTTTTAAGGAGAAGGAACGGTTCAGTCACTGGGGGGTGCCAAATGTTAGGTACTTCAAGTGATTGTAATCACTTACCTAATACCCGGTGCCCTGTTAGCAGAAAACTGCCCCTGCCCAGGGTACATACTTGCGAGCAATCCCCTTCCTGCTTCTTCTGCCTTTGTGCAGGTACACATGCACAGTAGAGTGAAAAGCAAAACCTTAACCACAAAAAGCTAACTTTTTTCTCTCTACTTCTTGGGATTTTGAAGAAAGAAAAAGGGACAAAGAAGTTGACACGTACCCTGGGCTGGAGCAGTTTTCTGCTAACAGGTCTGACCTACATGTCTCAGGCTGCTGTTCAACTATAACATTCAAAACTCTCCTTAGCATGATACACCCTTTAAAATAACACATAAAACGGAGGAACATTTTCTTCTTTAAATTTCAGCACCTGAGAGAAATCTTTTTTAAAAACATTTAATCAGAAGCAAAGGGTCCCTTATGTGGTTACTGGAGCTGGAACTAATATAAAGACCAAAAACCCTACTATTTGAGCTATAAGGCCAACTGTACATAGATGGCTGGCCAGCCACTATTTTATAAAGATATTTGATGGTTAACAAATATTTATAGTGAGACTTATTTGGAACAAAACTACCTTTTCAAGAAAAAAAACAGATGAGGGATTTGGTGGTTCCCTTGGTGCAGCATGGAAGCACAAGCCTGCATTTTGCCCCGTGTTCCCCTGTGGTGGAGAAATCCACTGCAGGGGAATGCAGGGTGAAACAACCATGTGTAAGATGTCCACAGGAAGGAGAAAGGGGGGTGTTTAGGGCTCTATGTTTCTGGACCAGGTGCAGTGACAAAAGCCCCCCCATTCCCACCCTGCCAATGGGGCTATCTGGGATAATGTCAGTTCAGTGGCAGGGCTGAAAGAAAAGAGTAAAGAGAAGGAGGGACCAGGGCCCCCGAGGTACAAGTTCCATTACTGTGTGCTTCATGAATAAAATTATTCCAATGCTGCTTCTGTAGTGAACTGTCCATTACTCAATTACTACATTTAATCCAAATTTCAGTTTAAATGAACTTCAAACTGTAAACGAAAAGGTTAAAATAAGACGCAAAATAATCAGTATCACAGCATTTATCCTCAACAGCCACTAACATCTAGCTAGATGATGCCTACACACCATACAACAGATTTGCACACAATTAAAAGGGAGATATGGCTGTTTTAACCCAGCGGGTGGATTTCCTGTTAAACAATGGAGTACTGAAATCTTTAGCAACACATTATGTGTTTTATAAGTCTCTTAAACAGAATTATGCCAGGGATTAGATGCTGCAGAAATGTTGATGTACCACAAACTGCCCTTTTTTTATACATGGTATTGGTGTGAGCAGTACAGCACAAAAGTAAATCAGAGCATAACAATTCTACAGATAAATGATACAGTATAAGCATTTAGGTTCAGACAGAGCTCTGGTATTACTCGATGGGAGCTAGGAGTTAATAAGGCTGTACACCCCCTACAGGAGGGCTGCAGGCAGGTGGCTATGTTGTCAAATGAAATTGGTGTTGAGGTAGTTGTAACCCACAACCAAAACTGAGATGCATGTCAACATTTTATAATGAATAGTTCCCAGGTAAGTGAAAAGAAAACAAAAAGGTTAACCTGATATTTCCATAGTGTCAGTGATGGTGGTGTGTGGGCTTTCCAGTGCAATTCTTAGCAATTGTGAGAAGGAGATGGAAATGTCATAAAAACCGCCAAAAAAGCTTTGCGGCTTGGAACTTTGGAATAGAAAGACATGAATTTTGAAATCAGGGGAATGTGTACTTTAAGAAAACATATAGTTTTTTTAAGGTGGGCATACTTTTTTGTATTTTTATCCTACATAAAATTATGTAAATGTGTTGATTTTGCAGGAGCTGAAGTGACAGAAATGATCATATGGGGTATCTTTATCTTGGGGCCCCCTAAAAGCCAAATACTTAGGTAAACCTATGCACAGTGGACACCAAACTGTTCAGTGGACCCCTGAGGTGTTTTATCTGGTTATCTTATGACCTTAAAGAGATAAGATGCTATAGAATGGAAGATTTGAAGCCATTTTTAAAAAATTTCACAATTTTTTATAAAAACTGATAACTTTAGAAAAGCACTGCAACTTGGTAGTTTGGAGTATACAGACAGTTTTACCTATTCTTGATTTGTCAGAATCTGTTCTTTCCAGAAATGTATAGGTTTCTAGGATAAACCTTTATTTAGTGGAATTTCTGGCCTTGAAATCTAAAGTATGCCGCTTTCTGGAGCTGTGCTTTGGAACTTTGGTAGTGCGCTGCTGGGAGTTTTTGACCTATACAAGTGAGAAATCTCCATAAAACTATATATATTTGGTATTGGCACATTCAGGAGACATGGGACTTTCCAAATCAGTTGTATTTATGTGCATAAAATAATTTATGTTTCTGATACATGTGTTTATGGAATATATATTTCTTTCATCTTTTAGCCTGTATCTTGTTACATAAGTGGAACTTAGCATTTTGAAACCTTGGGTTGTCTTGATATCGTTTTCCTGCGTATACTAAAATCAAAATGTTCAAATGTTATTTGGCAATAAAAGTTCCAGGAACGTCAAATAAGCTGGAAGTGGAAGGGTTAAATGGCGGTTTTAATAAAACAGAAACTGTGTATTAAAAATTTCTCTTTTATTCCTACACAAATTATGTGAGCCATGTCCCAGAATCCAGGAAACGTCTCTATGCATTTCCTAGTAGCATTTATGGTTTTGCTTTTTGCTCTGCAAGAAGCTTTATTTTATGCACAAAGGGCCAGTAACACAAGAATTGTTCCTACACATTTACAATTAATGTACTGTTACCTGACATTTATTAAGACTGTGAATATGTTTTTATTCAAAAGTTTTTATACAAACTATAAAAAATTGCTACTTGACAATAGTGTGTGCTTCGACAGGCCCTGCAGGACTCACTTTTTATAGCAAATCACTATATATATATATATATATACATATAGATATTGAAAACACAAGGGTTCAGTACTTAATGAAGTAGTAAAGCAAGATTGTTATTATAAATAATGCACAAGTGCACGTTTTATTCCTTACTCAATAGCATGAGGAGGTTGCTTCATGAAATAAAGTAATATGGATATATGGCCATGCTTGAAGAGTAAAGCGGTGATATAATTAAGGTGATGAAAGCTAACATAGATTTTGTGGACTGAGTAACAGAGGGTATTAAGAGTCTGACTATAACAAAGGAGGATGTAAGTGAAAACAGGAGTGTGGTAGAGAGAGAAAGGATTAATGAAGGTTAGAATGGAGATTTATGATGATGTGTGCATAATTAGCAGCTAGAAGATGAACCCAGTGACCTAAGTTGGTAAATAAAGTGTAAAGGTAGAAGCAATTCATGCAAAACTGTATCAGACCAAACTATCTAATTAATACATTAATGTACTTCCCTTAACAACATCGTAATGCTTACTTTTAACCTAACAGAGTATATAGATACTATTTAATCCAACCAATATACATATATGTAGGCCCTATAGTTTATATTATTTGCTTTCACACCCTAAAACTTCTAGTCTTAGGGCAATTCCACCCTTCCAGCTCTCAGGATGCAGTCTTAAGAAACGCGTTTTAACTGGATTGTCCAGGGTGATTGAGAAAGGTGTTTCAGGGTCCTGGTTACCAGGAAATATCTTTAAAAAAACAAAAACAAAAAAAAAAAGACAATATAGTTTAATGAAATGCATTGATGCAGAGGGGAAATGTAGCATATTCACAGATAGGAATGTTCATCCCACATTGGCCAAAAAAAGTTCTATACCTAATACAGTTCACCTAAGAAAAATATTGGAAGCAGTGCACTTCTCACAACTGGAATGTAAAAGTATCTTCCTTCTATGTGATAACATTTGTATTATGACATTATAAATCATAACAGTCTGTTTTGGCAATGTTTTCTTAAAGCACTGAGACCATAAACTAGAAGACGATTAAATAGAGAGTATTCAGCTGTTATCTTGCATATAGGGGTGAGCACTTAACATTTATTATATGGTTCTAGTTTTACCTTGCGATGTCCATTGGTGTCAGATAAAGTCTCCCAGGTATGACCATCATTGCTGAAACTCAGAGAAAACCGAGAAATGAACATGGGAATAAATACTGAACGTGCTCCTTGGACAATTAACCCAGTCACCTTCTTACGACGACCAAAGTCCAGCTGAAGCCACTGACCAATTGCATCCACCTTTAAATGAAGTACATTTAAAAACAGCTATAGTAATTTGAGACAAAAGATCATCTGGAATATCAGTTTAAATCAGATATACGGGCTGCACCGATTAATGCTATCCAAATTCTACCCAGGGGCAAATGGTCAGCTGTTGTACCACTTAATCAAGGGAGAATAGCAGCCTTATTTCTAGAACTATGAATCCCCCATGATCTGATATGTTGTCAGAAGACTTTTGATCATGAACAATACCCAATACATGACATAGATGGTCACGTAGGAATACCCAAAATACTCCAGACTGCATTGCAAAATCCTAGGCCACAATTAAAAGTAATGTACCCTTACCTGTCTAGTAGATTAGTATTACACAAATCAGTATGTATAACTATATACTTCCCCCCACCTCACTCACTTGTGGTCTCCATGCATTTACACGGCCAGGCCGATTTAGTCTTGCTAAGGCTGGATTCCATGAAGCAAATATGGAATTTAGGTAAGAGGTAGCAGAAATCTGATGATCAGGGAGGGTACCTGACTGTAGACCAAGTGGGAGAGAGCAACCTGAGGGAAATAGGATAAATAAAGCTCATATAAAGAATGAAACAAAAGAAAAAAAAAATTTGTACTGAAGGAATAAGGTGAATTGCACCTACTAAGATGGTGGGACTTATCCTTTTGTACTGGAATAAAATAATTGAAGGGGTTAAGGTCTCACTCACTAGTAATATCACATCCATAAATTTCCATTCGCAAAGCTGCTTGTCCTTTTATGTGAGTTGGGTGGAGTCGAATCAAGCGAGCAATAATTGGAGGGTCAAAATTATTCTCCTGAACACTTGAGGAATCAACGTTCCCAAAAAAGACCTAAAAGAAAAATAAAGGGGGAACACACTGGTTATAACCGATAATATAGTAACAATCTGTACTTAAACATGATTTGAACATCTAAAATAGCAATGTCAGGCTTCTGTATCAGAACTTAGTGTCCTAATATGATAGCGGTGTATCTGACTGCCTATCTACTTGTATCTAAGAGGACAAGGGAAGGCTTAACTTCTGAGTGCTTTGTTAAGCACCCCAGTAACAATAATTGCTTAATTGTTGCCATCTTGTTCCCTGTCGGGTATTTTTCCTGCAGTCTACTGGGTTTTATTTTCTTTTAAGAGGATATTGTTAGATTTACCAAGCATACGCTTCTTGGTGACCTCTGATAACTTTTTGTAGAACTTACAAATTATTCTGTCCCCATTTTCTTACATCAAATAAACTGAAGTAAAAACTAATCTAGCCAAACTCATTATTATGTTGCCAACCATTAGAGAATGTGTATGTAGAAAGTGAGCTACAGATTGACAAAGCCCTAGGATATACCCTGTGCATATAAATCCTATAATTAAAACTATACCATTTGGTTACTGCTGGCATTTCCCTGGTACTGGATCCAGGACTTCCCATTCAAGCTGTAGGAAACAATGTACTGGGAAACATACAGAGAAAGCAATCTCTGGCGAGCACCCTGCGTCTGAATGCTGTGTATAAGGGTTGGGATGTGAAGATCAACCTGAAAGTAAGCAAAATAATACTTTGATTAACTCTGTTTTATGAAATATATGGAGAAAACAAAAAAGATTGGTAATACAAACATGCAATGCAATAATAACTGGCTAGCAAGATTACACTAGAACAAAAATATTTCTTAATTTGCTTAAAGGGGAAGGAAAGGCAAAGTCACTTGGGGGTGCCAAAATGTTAGGCACCCCCAAGTGACTTTAACCGCTTACCTTGTACCCCGGGCTGGTGCCCCTGTTAGGAGAAAATAGCACCAGCCCGGGGTACCTGGAGCGCAGCACTTCCTCCTTCCGCCTTCCACTTCCTAAACTGCCGGTGGCCGGGCATGCACAGTAGAGCGAAAAAGCCGACTTAAATGTTTAAGTTCGGCTTTTCACTCTACTGCGCATGCGCGCGCAGCGAAGCCGGAAGGAGGAAGCGCCGGCAGCTACCCCGGGCTGGTGCTGTTTTCTCCCGACAGCGGCACCAGCCCGGGGTAAAAGGTAGGCGGTTAAAGTCACTTGGGGGTGCCTAACATTTTGGCACCCCCAAGTGACTTTACCTTTCTTTTTCCTTTAACCTTAAGCCTTTTCATTACTTTTATCCCATTCCTCCAAGACATGTTATAGATGTAATCTATTTTATGCAAGATAATGAAATGTATTTTTTTTATATATTCCCTTTCCCCGTGTTATATTTACCTGAATCCAAGAATTTTGATTATTCACACTCCAGGCATTGACAGATCCACTTTTATGGAGTCTTGCAAGAGCTGGTGTCCAGGTGCCTGTAACATTTTCCAATAAATACAGTATATTATAGTTGTTTTCATGTTTTAATGGATCATATTTACAATCAGCATTCAGTAATAAGTTTATCATTTTAATGATCTGTATTAAAAGACAAAACTAATGCAGCAACATGCAGCCACCTTATACCCCATTCTCAGTTGTCCCTAGGGCAGTAGCAAAATTGAAAATTAGTATTCTACTCCACATGCGTGAGTATGCCAAAGGACGATGCCTTAGACAGTCACTATTCATTGGGCTGGTGGGGGACTGTTTGGGCCTCTGTGTACTTAAATTGCCAGGGCCTATTTAGAAACCCAATCCGGGCCTGGAAGGATAGAAAGGTCAATCTCCATTATGGATTTGTCAAATGCAACCTCATTAAGGGTATAAGTGACATGCATATTTTTACATTCCAGGCGCATTACCTTCTCAACACTGAACCTTTATGTGCCAGATTGCCAATCTTATCCTGTTGCAAGGACGCAAAGTCCTGCTTAGAATTGATTGTACAGTATGTCCTCTGCAAATACCGATACATTACTTACAATACCCTCCCCTTAGTCATTGAAAAATAAATAAGTGAACCCAATACAGAACCCTGTATTTTACTTAACTTAGTAACACAGAAACATAAAGATAGACATCTATACATTCACTGCTCATCATGGGTGCCCAAACTGTTAGGGCTTGACATCTTAGTGAAGTCTGGGGGTTTGAGATACATTAATTCCCTTTTATAGGCCATTCCAACTGCACCACCATTGCACCATGCATTCTCTTGGTAAGGTGCTGAGTAAGATAAGGCTAAGGAACAATGGTATTTTATGCAAGTTAAACTGCCTTCACAGATGTTCAAAGACCAAGCAAGAAATTAGCTGTACATTACACAATACAAACAAAATGAAGATATATTGGCTTCATAAAATAAAATCCCAATCGCAGTCTAGAGGTGTAATTCTAAAGGAGCTTTTATTAAAATACAATTTTTTTCCTCCAACTATTACTCTAAAGAACCAAGGGGGCTGCCTCTTTAAAGTTAGTTAAAACCATCATTGGACACAAATATTGTGTTTTTAACCAAACTGTGTTCATGAAAAATGTCTTCATTCCTTCTAGCAATATATACTCACCATAATGTCCTGATGCAGAAATCTGGGAATCTTCGACTTTGCCGCTTGACAACCCTAGAGGCTGCCGACACTCTGTAGAAGAGAGGAGAGGAAGTCACTTTCATAATTAGGATCGCTGGAGCCACACTATGAAGCAATTTATATAAAAGCAATGTCAATATGGGCCACTATGCAGCCACGGGGCAGCCATTTAAGCTGAAATTGGGTTATAGGGCAGATGTTTACACAGCAGACAACAAATAAGGCTGATGCCACACAAGGCATATGGCGTATATTTTTGGCAAGCGGAAAACTGCTTGCCGAAAATACCGCCATACACCTCCTACCTGTGCCTGCACCCGAATGAATGAGATATGCTCGGGTGCAGCCACATGTAGCCAAAATACGCATAGAAACACAAGACTTTGCATTCTCTCTCGTTTTTATGCAGATATCTTTAAGTATGTTACAGAATGGCCAATCCTTAGTAACTTATCATTTAGTCTTCATGTTTTATTTTTCATAGCTTTCAAAAGGGGGTCACTGACCCCCGCAGCCAAAAAACTATCACTCTCTTAGGCTACAATTTTATTGTTATTTTTTATTATTTATCTTTCTGTTCGGGCCTCTCCTAGCAAATAGATAGGTGCTAAAATTCCAAAATGGAGAGCTGCTGAACAAAAAAGCTAAATAACTAACAAACCACAATAATTTTAAGTTAATTTTGGTGAACAACCCTTTAAATCCTCTGTGACATTTGTGATACAAATAACATTTTTATTGAAAACAAAATTCTTATGTGCTGAATAAACAGACATACCAAATGTTAAAAATCGTATATAATTTATAGCACTAGCCCTTTCTGTGCCAAAAGAGAATTAAATGATCTGCAAATGATCCTTCGACTCTTCCAAATATGTACAACATCTGAATCCCAAGCTCAAAGCTTTATACAGTATAAGGCCTTATTTACAAGGCCACAATTGGGCCATTTTTTTCACTTTGCCAACTGCATGGGGCATTGTGCAAATAGGCGCAGGCTTCTGTCCTTGGAGCACAGAGACTGTAATATTTATCACTCTTTTAGTTGTTTAATACACTTACGTGGATCATACACAAGATACAGTGCCATCATTTCAGAAACTGGATATTCAGCTTCTGTTTCCACGTGCCAGAGACCAGTCGACTGAGGCACCATTTCTAAGGAAACTGAGACACCTGGAAAGAGTTAAGAGTAAAGAATAAAGAACTTAAAATAGGCATCAGTAACACAGCTAAGGTCTTGTTGGCATATATTTAAACATGCAAAATCATGGAGGTTCATGGAGGACCACTATGGGAGCAAGTGGAAGAACCCATTTCATTAGAATGGTAAAACAAATGTGACATTTTCCAACAACGTCTTCAATCAAAAAGATAAATAAAATACTACTGTTCAATTTATTTGGGAATTTGACAGTGTTTGCTTTGTGCAAGAGTGTCTATATTTAAGTAAATGCTTTATTGTGAAACCCAGGTACAGTGACATCTCATATTTGTGATCTTTTCTTAGCATGTGCCATAGACACAATTTGCATTCTAACTTCTTTATATATACAATGTAAAATATGTTATTTCTTACCAGGATACAAATTCAACAAGCTTAATTGATGCTCTTCTTTACCATGGTCTGTGAGTATGTTTCCATGGAAGTGAATAGGAAGGATATTGCTGCTACCAATACTAAGAAGGTGCCATCGTATTTTTTGTCCCAGGGGCATGACAAGTCCAGGCAGAGAATCCTCTGTGTATCCATTGATGGCTACGGTAAAGAGTTAGCAGACCAATAAAATGCATCAGACAATTATACAGCGCATCTAAGAGCTATACAAATTCAGACATATTTACTTTTCATTACAAACATCTCGTGGGTGGGGCTCAGTGTTGGACTGGGGTACATGGGGTCTGCAAGACAACCTTACCCCAGGGGCCGGGGTAGCACATTCTAATTTTTCTTGGCCATGTCCACTTGTAGTCACACCGGTACAACTCAATTTACAAACGCACTCCCCACGGTTGAAGGGTGCAGTGTACCAGCATTTTATGACTGACACATATTTTATGGCCCTCCATGCATTTCATGACAAAGTGATAGCATCTCCAATGCAAAAACAGAAGAACAATTAAAGCAGAAGGAAGTCACCATTAAGTTAGAGCTCTCTTACACCTTTCAAAGCACAAACTCCTAGCCATGTACTGCAAAGTACTGTACATATAAGCTGCAACAACCTACTCACATTCTATATATTTGTTCCATCCTCCTTACTCTAAACTTCATTTTCCCCTTGTCCCAAGTATTTTTGTATTTTACCTTTTGCTCCTATTTACGTTCCTTTTTGCCTTAATTCACTCTCATTACCTTTTCATTTCCTTTCATTGCCTTTTCATTCCCTTGTCTGCCTCCATTACATCTTCATAATCAATCATTCTGCTTTCCTACAAACTTTCTCATTGTATGCACCCTTCTTAGTTTCTCATTCCTAACGTCCCCTTTGGATTTTTTTTTTAACTTACCCTTGCCCTCTGTGTGTTCTGCATTTCTTAGTATTTTCCTCTCCCCTTGACACTGGTACTGCGATAACATTCACAGCCAGGCCATCAGAACACTGGAATGTGTTTAACTACGTGCAGTCTGACATCCTTCATATACTTTTGCTGGAAAAAGCTGCTGCTTACGATCTCTGTGCTACTTTTAATGTGCTTTAGTCTCAGTATGGTGGTTGGTTCCTTAAAGTGATACTGACACTAAAAAATGACTTATGACTCAAAATATGAATGTACATAAAAAGTTGCCTATAGGTCATGTTGATTGATTTTCGCTGAGAGATTTGCATTTGTAAATAATTGTTACTTAAAGTTACTAAACCTGACTGTTTTGCCAACCTGACTGTCCCTTCTCAGCCTGTCAGTAATAGCTTCTTATGCTAATGGCCTCCTGCTGGACAAATATGGCAGCCCACTTATAGGGGAACATGGGGGATCAGATAGGTAATATAAAAGCATGGGGTAAATACTTTTATGGCAAAAATGAAGGTCATGCAAAGACAATGTTATGATAGATGTAACAAAAAGGTTTAATTTCTGGTGTCATTATCTCTTTAACAGAACAGGGTGATTGTGAGCAGCACCTTTTCTTAAGTTTCACACCAAAAGTAAATGAAAGAAGCAAAAGTAAAGTGTACTCTGTCATAGTGCAAAAGATGAATAAAAGCCATTAACTGCAAGCTGTGCATATTGCAAAAGCTCACAATATTCACTCCCTTCTTTCTGACTGTCCTCCCTGTGGACAGGAGGTTGAAAGTTGAAGCTTCTGTATCCATCCAATCGGAGAGCAGTTTCTGTGCATAGAGACACTTGCTGCTGAAGGCTTGCAGGGACGCTGCCACAACATCACTTTTCTGCTCACAAAGCTATCCTGGCAAATCAATTCAGCACACAACAATCTTTTGATTGGGAAGTCATTCAGAGATCATTGGGGCGGCAGCATTTGGGGACTGGGAGGTCTCCTGGCCCACAAAAATCTAAGGCAGCGGCATGAAACCTGGTGGGCCAGTCTGACCATGGTGAGAGTAAAAAAAGGGATAAGAAAGGCCCCTTCTAAAAATTTGTTTGCCGATTCTATTAATTACTTTTTATAATATACAATTTACATGTCACCTACAACAATTTTTCCAACTGTCTGTAAGATTATTTGAGGTGAGCAGAATAGATATTATCAAGTGTCAAAATATCAGAAAGTTCCCTAACACATGTTGTCAAAACCCAACAGAAACATTTGCTGGCAATCCAGGAAATATTCTGATTTAGGATGCAGGGATTCCTAACATGTTTATAATTTACCAATATTTCATTCACACATCTCTGTCCCACATATGTTGGTATGGTATTCTGCTCGACGAATACTTTATTTTTGCACAATTTAAAAGGGCACGCACTTGGGATAATTCAGTACAATCTTGCACTACAGTCAGTACAGTTAAACACTTGATGAGAATTGTGTTCATACCATGAAATGTGTGTCGTTGCTGAAATTCCAGAAGAGGGATCTTGGTGCAAGCTAACGGGCAGGAAGCAAACGTAGCCCCACCTTCCCTGCAGCCTGGAGGGCATTGCTTCTGTAGGTTCTCACTGAAGTACCAACTCTGGGTCTCATCAGTTTTCATAAACATAAGTGAGAAATCTCTTACAGAAATCTGGCGATTAAAATGTCTGCTGAGAACGTGAGAATGACAGACAATGAACGGTCCCAGGAGTCCAGAATGTAAGTCTTTTTCCTACAGTGGTGAAGGGGGAGAGGAAAAGGACATTGTGGACAGACACAAAGAAAGGAATAGGATATAAATGACGATAAAAAAGGGGAGGGGGTCAAATGATGTGGCTAACATAGAGAGAAATATAAGACCTGTTTAGTTTCTGGAAGAATAGTGATAGGGAGGTTACAGATATGTAAAATCATGTATGTATTAATCAGGGACAGTTGCGAAGCTGAGCAGAGTTTTTACATGCTATAGGAAGGCAAACATGCACAGCTTGGGAATCTTTAACATACATATTTGTTACAATGCTATACTGTATGTATAAAATTTAGTTAGCTACTGGAGGGGCAGTAAAATAGACAAAAATAGAACAGTGGGGTCTGCGATTTATTGTGACAAAAGGTAAAATGTACTGGGGTGTTGTAACATATATACGATTATGGTAGATACATTAGAACAAAATGCATGAGAACATAAAAATACAGTTTTTATATAACATTTATGCATATTATTGTGGCTACATATAAATGCTTACATACTGAATTAACATTTGATGAGTAAGGCCAGATTCTGCACTGGACTCCAGGCTCTGTAGGCCCAAATTGTTTGCTCACTCGCCCTGTGTATGTACGGGTGCCCTGAGGAGAAACACCTTCTTCTGAATCATTCTGCACAGACAGTATGTTGGAATAGAAGTTGAATGGGCGTGATGCCATATTCTTAAAGTGTATCTGTAGAAGAAAACAAAAATTCACTTACCCTTAGGAAATGTATCCCATTGTTATCCAATGTTTTAAACAAATATTCCCAAGTTATTGGCTTCATGGCAGCAGTCACTTTCATCTACTGCCATGGTATAAATGTAGATCCCCTTAGGTTGCATGAATGTATACAAAGTGAGAGTCAATATTTTCATCCATAAACTTTCTTTTGTTAGAGGACTCAAAGCAGATTTTATGTAAGTGCTTATGGCTGTATTTACATAGACCTTTTATATGAAGCTTACTTATTTCTTAGCTTTCCTTCTCCATAAATATTTTATGAAAGGGTTGGATGACTTTTTAGCAAAAGGTAGATCAGCCGTAATGAAATAATATCTTGGTTCAAAGTTGATCCAGCGACTGGCCTTACAGAATCAATAAATAATTTCCCTTCTGAGGCAAACTGGAAAGGCTTTAGGAGCCCGGACTGTGGGGTTTGTTTCACCTGCTGCTCTCTTACCTACTCTGCTGAGAGTGACCGGGAGACATAGGACGGGCGGATGAAGAAACAGGTAGGGCTGCTTTGCATGCCAGACTCCTCCAAAGAACTCATAAATATAGGTCATGGAACCCATGAACCTAAGGTGACTTGGGTAACAGGTGACAAGGTAACAGGGGGTACATTATTAATTATATAATTAACACCAGTTTCAGTGAGTCATGAGACAGAAATGATGACACTTACTATTATTTCATCATTGATTTCTGCCCGTATATGAGGTCCCAGTAACCCAAGATGAGCATCTCTCTCTCCCCGTAATGCAGGTTCCATAAAATTAATGTCTAGATACTCCCGAAAAACCACTTTCTTGTACAGTGGGAATCCATGTGAATCACGAGGTCTGATGCAAGAAAAATAAGTAGCACTGAACTAAGAATTAAATCAAAAGTATAGAGCACTAAAAGCTTTAGAGTAAAGCTGGCTATGGAACTAAAAATCCACCTCTTTGACCAAGCACATATTCATTTGATTTGGCACCCACAAGCTAGGCCAAATTAATCTGATCTATTCACTGTCCCAGGGGGCAACAATAATCTTGTGGGTTCGTTTGGTGACCCAATCCTTGTCTGATGGCATTTTCAAACCAGCATGATAGATATCTAGGCAATTTTCTTTAAGATTGCAAATAGGCAGGCAATTCAAGAGACCCAATACATGGGCCAATAAGTTGCGAACTTGGTGTGGAGGTGCCTCATCAGCAACTATTATCAGCCCATGTATCCCATGTATGGCCACCTTGCTTGTGGGGGAAGGCCATGAGTATAATCACAAGCTGTATCAGATGCAGACGGAGAGAAGACAATGTAAACGGTTAATTTGTTTTGGCATCAAAATAAGCAAATCTTATTATAAAGCCCTTATGAAGCATGGTTGTACTGTTCTCTTCTTTAGGGTGAAAACACACAGAGCTACTTAGTAGCAGCTAATTGTCACGGCTTCTAAACACAAGAAAATAACTAGCCATAGACAATACTGAGAACTGCCTCTACTAAAACACACAGAGACAATTATCAGTAAATTATTAGCATTGTATATTTTTGTAGCCTTGACAAGTAGCCGTGTGTCTCCACCCTTAATGCCCTAGCTACACAAATGTAATATTACAAAGACTACCTCTGGATTAAGACCATTTTAACAGGATAGCTCAACTTGCAAATATATTTTTCAGTGTCACTGTTTACAAATGGACCAAAATAATTCTTCACTGAAAGAAGTTTATAGGAACTGTCCACCTTTTTCAGAATCCTACCTGTAAGGCCATAGCTAACCATTGTGCATCCATGCTGCCCTGTAGAGGCATAGGTTGTTATGTAATAAAACAATATCAAATGTAAATGTCAATAAATAAGTCAGCTACAATGCCTTACTAACCTGCTCAAGGGGAAAAATGGGTCACAAATACAAAATTTAAAGCAATTAAAATCATTATTTCTAGAAGATAACCAGCCATAGACAATACTGAGAACCGCCTCTGCTAAACACACAGAGACAATTATCAGTAAATTATTAGCATTGTATATTTTAGAAGTTCTGACAAGTAGCTGCTACTAGTAGCTCTGTGTGTCTTCACCCTAAATCCAGTTCTGTGCAGACTGCTATCTCTGACTTTTGATTTACTGTTAAACCCTATAGACAGATCTGGACTATCCACTCACTTCACAGAGAATTTTCTAAGCACATAGCACCATAGGAAACATGTGCAAGGTATGCTAAATACCTTGGTTAGTATATGGTTTGCCAAAGCCATGTACATTAAGCCACCCAGCAATTTTATATTCTGAAAGGATGCTTATTCTGCATGCCCCTGTGAAACTGCATCATAAGAGTATGAAGAAAACTAAAAACTTTTTTTTTTTAAAAAGCTTACGTTTTAACTGTGAAATAAGGAGATATCTCTGACCCATAATCCCACATCACTTCGACAGCTGCAATGAAATAGGTGCGTAGATGCCCGTTACTACTGCGAGGGTCCTGATCCCAGTGCTCTTCCTGTTCATCATCATACATATCAATATCTTCCAAGTCATCATTGTAATTTTCATAAAACTCATCTCCCCTTATTCCATGTTCCATCATTTCAATGGTGCTGTTACTGCCTAAATATTTCTTCTTCCCTTCTTGATTCATGACATTGTTTTCCCACTTTTCACTGGACAGTCCATCTGATATTTCCTCTGGAGTCTCTCCTGAAGTCAGAGCAACCTGTTCGGTTTGTGGAGTTTTCTCACTGAGTTCTGACAAACTTGCAAAGGCCCCAGAGTTTTCAGTTTCCAAGTTCTTGTTTTCAAATGTTTCTTCCTCTTCTGTGTCGTTTTGCTTAATGCTCATAGGCTTCTGAAGTTTGTGATGAATGCCTCGTGGGCTCGGGGGAGGTATGTCATGCAGCAACTCCTCAGTAAAGTCTTCATATTCATATACATAGAATTCATCCTGCTCATTTAGACATTTTGAAACACTTAGCCATACCGTCATACCCTGCTCTTCTACAGTTGAGTCCAAAGGGACTATAGTCCAGTGCCCTGAAATAAGTAACACATTTGAAAACCTTTATTGTAATTTACTGAACTATTATAATGACTACGTAAATCATAAAAAGATATAAAATACAACATAAAACACCTACAAAACACCTATGAACCCACTCTAATTACTATAATGTTTTAAAATACTATGGATAAATGCTCTTGTTTAAAGGAGAAGGAGAGGTACAATTACTGGGGGGTTCCAAATGTTGGGCATCCACCAGTGATATTAATCGCTTACCTTATACTCTGCTTCTTTCAGGAGAAAACCGCACCGGCCCAGGGTAGCTGTGAGAGAGCGATCCTCTTGCTTCTTGTGTCTTTGTGCCGCTTGCGCGGTACAGTGAAAAGCCAAACTTTAACACAAAAGAAGCTTTTTCACTGTACTGCGCATGTGCCGGTCCCAGAATTCCGCAGATAGACAAGAAAAAGGAGAGGATTCTTCTAACAGGAGCACCAATCTGGGGTATAATGTAAGTGATTACTGGGGGACGTCTAAAAACCCCCAAATAATTTTACCTTTCCTTCTCCTTTAATATGATAATTAGAATACATGAACAGTTTTTATATATATCACCCATTTTCCCTAAGGGTAATGTTCCACGGGGAGATTAGTCACCCGCAATAAATCTCTGTTAGAAAAAAGTTTTTTGTTTATGTTTGATGGCACTGTCATTAAGCCCTTTCCAATCACTTGTACTTCTTTTTACAGAAGTGAAAGCAAATACTTTACCTTCCTGGCACTGCTTTAGCACCTTGAAAAAACTAAAATAGACTAAAATGGTTATACATCTCAGTGCTCACCTGCCTTCTCCATGTCCATATTTATAGTCTCTCCTCTCATTGGAAAAAGGGTGAGGGTATCTTGATAGCCAGAGTCTGTTCTAAATGTGTTGCCTCCAAAACGAATAGAGAGAAGGTCTGGTCCAAGGCTAAGAATATGCCATATGCTAACCTCATTTACACACATAGAGAGGTGCAGAGAGTCCAGAAGCCCATTCACAGCTAGGACAAACCAAAGGTTGTGTGAAACACAGTGCAAAACTTTTTACTTACAGCTGACTAATATAGCAAGAAACGAAAAAATGGGTTTGAATATCCAAGAAAATGGCTTTCTATAGGTAACCTAAATAATGTTTTTAAAGGGGTGGTTCTCCTTTATTAATCTTTGGAAATATAAAAAGATACAATCATTTAAACAATATATTTGCAATTTAGTTTATTTAAAAAAAATGGATAATTTTCAAAATAGCTACCTGTAAAAGGTAGTGCTGCTTAGATCTCACTGCCCAAGCCGCAGGGATCGCAGACACCCAGGCTGTATATATCCTGTCAATGTCATTCTGACGTTACAAGGAGTGGAGTAAGGAGGTGAGGAAGAGCAGGCATAGGTCGTTATTGCACATGCTCAATACATTTGCATATCTGTGATCTGACTGGCTAACGTAATGCAGCCAACCGGATCAATGAAGGCGAGCGCAAAGTACCAAACATTTACCTTGCACCGATTTTAAACTGGGTACATGCGCCATTCAATCTGCCCCTTAAAAGACACTTTGTCCTGCACATATATCCACCCAGAGAGGTGCAATGGGTACCTGGGAGCAGGACTGGTGAATTATTTAATCACTGATTGGTGCCTTACAAATTTGCACAGTGTTCTCAAGTTTTGTTCTCCTTATGGGTGAGGACACACTAAGGGGGGCATTTAATAAAACTTTTTTTAAAAAATTTTGTACCAAAATATGATTTTGTTGTGCGGAAAAAAACAACATTTCTCAAATATTATGCAACAAACCCACAACTCTGAAGGCAAAAATGCTCCATCTAAAACCTGTCGAGATCATGTAGAAGTCAGTGGCAGGTGTCCCTAACAACTGGAAGATTTTTCTTGGCTTCATGGTTTTAGAGGTTTTTTAATGCTGTCATTTATGTTAGATTTACCAATTTAAATATAGATACGAAGCCTGAAAATCTGTAACACACCCACTTTTCTATAATGCAGTAATCTTTTGTAAGAAAGATCTAAGTTACAGCACACACTGGCTTCAACATAACACCTGCCACACTGAGAAGGTGCCTACATCTAACCTACTGTAAATATGCCAGAGAAAGCTGCAATACAAAATATGTGTTCAATTTTAATCATATAAAATACTTGTTAGTGGTTAGCGCCTCTAAGGTACTATATATACATACTGTACAGAAGGTTCTGTTTCATAGGGTTCATGTTTGAGATTTGTTTTCCTGATCTTCCATTTATCCTTTTAATGTTCTTCTCCTGATACCAACTAAGGCTCTCATCGAAAACAAAGAACACCAGGATGTGTTCTTTATCTGTACTGATCTAGGATAAGAATACTGAATTATTAAACATATATAAAAAGCGTGTTTATTAAACAAAAGCCTGCAATCCATTTGCTTCAGACAGAGACATGGATTCACACAGTGGCTTAATGAAATTTACTTGCATACACAAATCAAGTATGTTTTATTATGTATATAGAAGTTTGGTATATTCGGGTGAATTCAGTAGCTACATGTAAAAACCCAACGTGACCAGTTTGTTCTTTATCATCTCCGTATAGGCCCTTGATGCAGCTCTGTCCTTCTATAGGTAGGCCCTTTTGGCAATCGTACCCTAATCTTTGTGCAACTGTGTCCTTATGTGTGTGTGTCTGCTCTTGCTGCATTTATTTTGGAAAACCAAATTCCAATGCAACATTGGTGGAGTATAATAATAATAATTAATAATCTAGATGGGCAATGACCCACTTGTTTATTTTATTTCAAAGAACAATAGTTGCAGCCAAACTGAGTGTCTTGAAAAATCAGCTTATTTGCTACTCCATGTCCTAGAAAGTTACTTTAAGAGAAGTTGGCAGACCTCTCCCAACTACCTCCTATTCAGTTTTACCCAGGGGATAAATATGTATTCAGGATCATTCACATTACCTGGTTTCCTCTTGTGTCAAGAGTCTGCTTTGTACAGATGAGAAGAGGTCCAAAAAGCCCAGATGCTAAATCTTTTTGTGTATTAAGGGAACTTGAATACAGTCTTGTTAGACAACGTGGATCAGATGACAATGGGGCATCTCCTTGTGTCACTCTCCAAATATATGTAATGGTCTCATTTGGATAAATGGGATATTCCATCACTTGTTCCCCTTATCAAAATAAAATAATACATTTAAAATGTTGCATTCATTTCTAATTTTTATCTACTTTTTTTTATTTCTATATCTGTATCACTATTCATGATGCCACCTAATGCGTCTTGATAACGCAGACTACTGCAGTGAGCAGTCTGCCAATGTTGTAATGCACCATGACTAACAAAACCAATAAAAATTGTCAGTTTAAAAAAAAAAATGTTGCATTAAACCTAACATTCAGTTTCGAACTGGCCCACCAGGATACCAGGAAAACTCCAGATTGGCCCAGGTGTCAATGGGCCCTCCTGCTTCTAACTATTTGGCCTATATCATGGTCATTCCCTATTTCTGTATGGGAACAAGGAAGCTTGGTAGATGGAAGAATAGAGTATAGTATGTACAGAAAAGAGACTAGGATAATAAAGAGTATGAAATTGGAGAGGAGGAATTAAAGTTTTGAGAGTGGGCCTATGGTCCAGGGTTTTGTGGTGGGCCCCTGCCATCTCAGTCCGACACTGCTAACATGCTGTGCTTTCTTACTCATTTATACCATTAATGAATGACTGTAAGCTCTTTTGGGCAGGGCCTTCTTCCCCTTGTATCAGTTATTGGTTGCTTTATATATTACTCTGTATGTCTAATGTACGAAACCCACTTATTGTACAGCCCTGTGGAATATGTTGGCACTTTATAAATAAATGTTTATAATGAATGATATGGAAAGCCCCATTACAGTTGCAATAACACACACATATTTATTACCCCTATACCCTGAACCTATGCCCTGATACTGTGCACCTATGATGTTAACAAAGGCGTAGGGTTCATAGAGCAAATTCCAATTTATTGCAACATCAAAATATTACACCACAATATTAGAAATGGCAGACTTGTTTACTATTTTAATTTTGGCCCAAAAAACCTGTTGGCTAGATGAAGTATGCATTTCTTATTATAAATGTTTCATCTAAAGGGTTTCATGCAGGCACAGTTTGATTGCCCTGTCATTAGGCACAAAAGTCAGGAAATTACATCCTCACTATTAAAAAAATCCACTTCATTCTAAAACATTAGAGCTCCTACCTTGTAACAAGAAGGAAAACCTTTGTGTCCACTGGACAGATCTACCAGTGAATATGTGAAGAGTTACCTGTCATGTAGGGTTCTGCGGTGGACACACTTCGCAATCCTTGGGGGTGCATATTATATGGATGACTAGCCAAATTCTTGAAGATAATCTAAACACAAGAAATAAAACAAAATACAATAGGTATGTGTGGGGAAGGGGGTCTGTATGCTACGCACCTTCCCGGCCAGTCACTTGCTCAGACCCGATCTTCGGTGCAGAGCCATGTAGCGTTGCACGGGCACGTTGTTCAAGGTGTGGGTGTGCGCCAGTATCTACATCATTGAACCTTGCGGTGTATTAAACACCAGTGCATCAATCTTGGTGCTGGTACATTAATTTTGGCACATGCACTCTCACTTCCTTGGACCTATAAAAGGACGCTGAAAACAATCCTCCTTGCATGGTTATCATGTTCCCTTTGATCTGCATTATTTCTATGGTATTAGTCTTCACCAAACAAAATCTCCTCCCAATGCTGATATATGGGTCAGGAAAAATTAAACCCGCACCCGACCCTAACCCACAAAAGGCTGCTATTCTAGGACCTGCACTCAATCCATATCCGCGCGTTTCCGCTCTTTATGCTACGCCTGCACGCACCTTTGGTTTAAGGAATGGAATCTTCTGTCTCACCCGCACCTAACTTAAACCTGGAATGAATGCCCAAAGTTCAACCCAAACCCACAGGTTTGGTTAGAAGGTTTTGCCAAATGCATAAGGTCTAGTATTAAATCTTTTTTGAGTATGTCTGAAAATGCTCATAGAGGTACTATCAGCTCTTCATAAATCCAAATAAGTAAATGTTTTATTACACTTGAAAGTTAGACCTCAACTATTTAGTTCCACTGGCCAGTACAATATTGATAAAGTAGTTAAGCAATGACCAAAAAGGAACATTTTTACTGGTGATGGCGACTGCTGTATACTGTGTGTTTCAAGGCTTCTACCAGTCCATCACTACTTATTTTAAGATGTTATGTGAAGAAATCAAGCAGTATTTGGCATGGTGCACAGCATTGTAGTCACTGATTGACGTCAGTTGTCAGCACATGTTTTACAGGTTAGTGTTATGACTATACCATTAAACGATTCATGTGTATGGACTTTTTATTTTTACTGTTTGGGAGTTTGAGAGTTGGCTTGAGTGAGCCATATATCCTCTTTTCTAACATATTATTTACGCATCTCACTTCACTCTATTTATAAGCCATCATTAAGAGATACAATCTGTAGTATTTATGTAGCCATCAAAGTTTAAGGCATACTTAAGGCCTTTTCTTCTATTTGTGAGAAAGCCCCATGGGCAGGACTAAAACACGGATGGCTAATTAAATAAATACAAGTTTTGAGTTATAAAAAAACACTTTCTGCCTTGTGATACACGTGAATCTATGTTCAATATTTTTTATACAATTTGCAAAGTAATATTAAAAAAGTGGCAAAATATATTTATGTAGATTTTGCTCACTAGCAGCACAGTGATTTTTCAAACATTTATATAGGAGGTTTCACATGAAACATGAAGATACCACAGACCCGTTGGCTGGCAGAAAGTAAGGAGGACTTACCTTGATCTCATCTCCAACTTCTCCTCGCAGCACTGGCCCCAGGATCCCTGTTCCAGCATGCTCTGATACTTTGGGATGAAGAAACTGAGCATCTGTAAACTCTCGGAATACTGCCTTGATATAACTGGAGCTAGGAAAAAAAATATGTGAAATGATAATAATAAACAATTCAAACATATACCCAAGAAGCTTCTAAGTGAATCAGATGTAATGTCTCTGTTTTAAAGTGACCCAACAGTGAATTTTTCCCAGGTGATTTCACTGCGGGTCATTTCAGTCACTAACTGGATGAGTAAAGCTCATCAAATTTCTCATCCCATTTGCCAGTTAAATTATGATGTTGATACTGTAGAAATTATAGTCTAATTTAGAACATTTTAGGTGTAATTTAGCCATTTATGAAAATATATCTTTGCAAGGGTTACATTGCTTCACCAACTCAAATGGAAAACGTTACTTATATATGGTATTAACCCCTTATTACCTTATTAACCCCCTTATACCTCATAATGGCAAACAACATGGATACATTCAATGTTAGTTAAATATCAAAACTAGAAATGTAATACTGACTGTACAACTGCATACTGTACCTTTTTTTACTTTTATTCAAATATGTTCAAAACTCTTTCTAGCCCATAGAGCAGCACTGGAACCTGTCACAGATCTTGCACTGCCTACTCTGATTTGATTATAAGTAGAATCAAGAACAAAATGCTAGTGACTTTTCACAGGTTGTTTTTTCCAAAGGCAAACAAAAAAAAATATGGGCAAGGGAAAATAAATAACATTGTTAGAGAATATTCCCAAAGCCTTATAAACAACCTTGACAGATTTACTTGCTGTGTATCTTCTGGTGAATTTTTCTTTAATAAATCTTGACTATTTGATTTCAGAAAATACTTGCATGTTTTTTTGTGTCTGCATTTTTCTTGAACTGAGATAAATAAAGCCAACTTGATTTTTGCTAAATCTGCCCCTTAGAGTGTTCGATACATACCAAATCTGCAAGCAGAACTTGGTATGAAAACTTTTGCCCTGAAAGCCAAAGGTCAGCCCGAATATGGCATGCTATAGCATATAGCATGCACTGGCTGATTCCAGGGGATCTAGGTCTGTGGTTTCCATAAATGTTCCTCCTATGTCTCATCCTATCAGACCCAAAAGCTGGGCTTGCAGGTGTATCTAAATCTAAAAGATTTATTCTCACCAAATCTCACTATAACTGCCCTTCAGTCTGGGACCATCTCCCATAGACTCCATTTTAATCAAATAATTCAATTTTTTTTAAATTATTTCCCTTTTCTCTGTAATAATAAAACAGTACCTTGTACTTGATCCCAACTAAGATAAAATTAATCTTTATTTGAGTCAAAACAATCCTATTGGGTTTAATTATTATTTAAATAATTTTTTTAGCAGACTTAAGGTAGGAGATCCAAATTACAGAAAGACCCCTTATCCTGAAAACCCCAGGTCCCGAGCATTCTGGATAAAGCATCCCATACCCGTACCATAATTCAGCTGAAGCGTCTCTATTTATTGCTTTTTGTTTCTTTGCACTGCCATTTGTTTTCATTCGTTTCAACCTTGCTCTCCACTCTGCCTACATTCTCTTTCTCATGATTATGGTCTACTTATCCTTCTTTCCGTAAGTACTCTATTGGCTGATTTATCTTTAACCTACTATAAACTTTGTCACCTGTGCCTACATTATTCTTTTCTGTCTGTTATTTCTTACCTCTCATCATCTTTAGATGGAACATAGTCCCACTCGACTTCCACGGCAGCAATGTAATGTTTCCATATGACAGGATTAAGTTTTCCATGAGACCGAACATGGCTGGGTGACAGATAATCTGTAATCTCTATAATATCAGACTCATAATAATCATCATCTTCATCATCGTGTACATCCATAAAACGCATTTTTTTCACAGATTCTTCAGCACAATCTTGTACCATGGCAACAGCCGACATCCTGCCTAAGACACAATATGATTTCAACTACTAAATTATGAAAAACTGTACTAATAATCACTTGTCCTCCCTTCTTTTAATAAAGAAGTATTAAGCAAATCTGGGTCACTTGTCTACCTTGTTTTCCTTTATCGCTCCTATGAAAGTCATATGAAAACACCAGCTAAGGAAATTGTCTTGCATGAAAATGAACAAAAAAGTCCAGCATGGCTTTATTCTTTGTTGACACCAAAAAAAAAAACCAAATGAAATGTTTTTTAGTTTGCATTTGCTTAACTTTGGCAGCTCGCACTGAAATCACTCAGGATCTGCTCTGTTCTAATTTTTAAAACATCCATCTTTAGTTGTACATCTGTTGAACAGCCAGCAAGTGTTGAATTTGGGCAGCGCGCATCAATATCACTCAATTCAACAGATGTACAAATAAAGATGGATGTTTTAAAACTTTGAACGGAGCAGATCCTGAGTGATTTTGGAGCACTGCCAATCTGGGGCACTTGCTGGTCTTCTTTAGCGACAGACTCGAGGTAGAAGCACCCAAGTCACAGGATCCACTGGGTAAGCACATACTGAAGATGTATATTCCTTTTTTGAATGAGCAGATTCTAATCTAAGCACAGGGTTTGGGCTGGGATGCTCCCAAACTATTATTCACAAGCGGTGAGCTACTTATGATCTAGCGTCTAGGAACTTTCTCTATATGCAGATTGATGTTGTGTCTTAAATTAAATGAGATTATTTGAACTCTCTGTGAATCCCTTTCAAGTGCTGTAAAAAGTATTTTATGTGCATGTGTCTTACTCCCAATAATGCATGGATGAATGTACAATTATTTCCATGTTATCTTGTTTTCTTTTCTGTGAATACGTTATATATTCATCTTGCAGATCGTAATGATCGGTACTTTCGGAAATTGACGCGACTTTTTCGTAGCCATTACGATTGCTTCGCAAAATGTCGCAACTTTTTCGTAGTGTTACGACTTGCGCGAAAAGTAGCGACTTTTTCGCAGCTTTCGCGCTGAGTACGAAAGTTTCGGATTCTTTCAAGCTTCAGTATGGAGACTTTTCTTGGGCCAGGTTGGAGCTGCAGAGTGCCATTGAGTCCTATGGGAGGCTTCCAAAATCATGTCAAGTCTGAAAGTTTCGCCCGCCGCTTACGAGTGCTCAATACGAAAAAGTTGCGACAAGATACGAGCAAATCGTACTGGCCACGGAAAAGTCGCGACTTTTCGCGCAAGTCGTAATGGTTACGAAAAAGTTGCGACAATTTACAAAAAGTCGTAACGGCGACGACAAAATCGCAAAAAATACGAAAAAGTCGCAAAATGTTCGTTTTCCAATCGGATTCGGATTCGTGCGTTAGTTAATCAGCCCCTTAGGATATGACAAGGTGGACATGGTAAAGAAAAACAGCACCTAAGTGTTATATGTATGACAAGTTATTGGATATTTGTGTATGATATACAGTACCTGCTGGGTGCAAAGGATTCTGGCAAGATATGTTATATTTTCCTCTTTCTCCTGGCTGAATGGAGGCAGTGATGAAGGTGAAGGCAGTAACTGGGAGAGAAATGACCCGGTGTCCTCTTACTACAAAGCTATGTCCTTCAAGCGAGATGGTGTGAACTTCGTTGTGTGGGCCAAATCCAATGACATGAAGGGAAAGGGGTTTTTGGCGACAAATTACAAGTACTGAGAAAAAGAAAGAAAGAAGATATTCATAGAGCTTCAAAAGAGTCAGATAAATCACAGCAATTAGTACAGTTTTATATTGTTCCTGAAAGAGAAAACTAGCCTGCATTTTCTACCTACTAAGTTAGACAATGAAAGGTATAATTTATGCTATATTTTCTTGCCTTGAATTAAGTGATTATACCCTCCAATATTTTACCTCTTTATAGACATCTCTCAGCAATTCAAAGGCATGGATATATTACTTTATTATTATGTAACAATGTATGAACTGCCTGCTAACAAATCAAAATTAAAGACAATAAAATATATTTCTTTGAACTGTATTACCAACTATTTGCATACCAGGCAAGGAGCTGTTTGTGTATCCATTAATTGTGTGGTGTGGTTCTTCATCCTTTGTCATTGTATAGTGACTCTTACCTGTAAAGAGAAGCAGAGAGACTTTAATAAACTCACCCAATATAATCTGATTAAACCAGGCACAGTACCTACCTTGCCCTTCATCAAACAAACACTATTGCCTTATGTTGCAGCAAATTGGTTCCAAATTATTATTTCCAAATTATTTACTCAGCAACCAGCTACATAGTAAGGTATGGAATATGCTATGCGCAAGCCCATTAAGTTCCTGTACAAGACAGTTCCCTTGTTTACATTTGAGTTAACTTTTAGTATGATAAGTAATATTCTGAGACACTTTGCAATTGGTCTTCATTTTGTATTATTTGTATTTTTTTTTTAGTTATTTCAGTTTTTGCTTGGCAGCTCTCCAGCTTGGAGTTTCAGCAGATATTTGGTTGCTAGGTTCCAAATTACCTTAGCAACCAGGGTGTGGTTTAAATGAAAGACTAATATATGAATAGAAGAGGACCTGAATAGAAAAATAAATAATATTAAGTAACAATAACAATTAAACTGTAGACTCACAGAGCAGTCAGACTCCCATTTAAAAGCTGCAAAGAGTTGGAAAAAGAAGGCAAATAATTCAAAAACTATGAAAAACAAATAATGAAGACAAATTGAAAAGTTGCTTATAATTGGGCAGGTTAAGCAAAATCTTTTTTTTTTTTCAGTAATGTTGCACTTAATTCCAGATAGCATCAAACTTTTTTAACTATTAGCGTTAGTAAATGGCTCCCTTAACATTTAAATGTTTTTTTTTAAATGACACTTAGCTTTTGGTGATCCATCATAGAAGACCCCTTTTACAGACCCCAGGGGTATACAAACCCCAGGTCCCAAGCATTCCAGATAATAGATCCCATTAGATTTGTTAGCAAAAGCAGACTGTATCACAGCTACAAACTTATAGCTTATAGAATCTATATACAGAATGATATGTTTGATTAGATTAGATTTATTACATTACATTTAGAGAAGTCATCATCCATGGCAGATGCTAAAAACTGAACGAGAGACTAACCGCAATGAGATAGGGTGCCAGACAGAAATCTTTAATTACTTACTTTCATCAAATATGGCAAAGAGGAGGACTCTCTCCTGTACTCCAAACTGAGATCCATCGGCAGAGAGAGAGCCTGCAAGAAAAAAAAAGCAGCTTAAAACATTCAGACAATAGTATATGTACAGGGTTGGACTGGGCCACCGGGATACAGGGAAAAAACCCAGTGTCCTCCCCTGACACATTTAGCTTACACGTGTTTAGGGGAGGATGTGTGGTGGGGTGTTAAGGGGGCATGGCGGGGGCCTCTGCAGGGGGCGGAAGCGCCCAGCAGGAACACCTTGGGTGGTGAAGGGCCCCTAGGGTGGCAGCCGCAGTGGGCCCTGCCCCCCCCAGTTCGGCCCTGATTGTAGAGAGCATTATGTGTGTATATTTATTAACTGGATCATCGTGTGATATGATTTGCAGTCTGAACCAATCACCTTTACTAATATATATTTCCTTCAATTTATATATGGGCATCTTCCCTATACATACATTACTGAATACATTTTTTTATATTTTTTGAAACAGACAGTACTGCATTCTGGTCAAAACTGCAGTTACATGAAAAAGCAGCAACAATTTTGACTGGAAGCAGCAGGGTCCATTATTTGCTGAGAACTATACCGCCCCCCCCCACAAGAACAAAAGCCCCCATCCTTTGACCTTCATCATCCCTGCTCTCTCTCCTCTGAGTCTAGTCCATAAAATACATCCAATTTGTGAACCTGACACAGATGCAAAGTCTCCAACTGCACATGTACCTGCAAGCTCTGTGTCTGTGAACCAATTCGAAAAATACAGACGATGGAGCCTATAAAATATGCTGAGCTGGTCTGCATCTATAGGTCAGGTTCACAAACTGGAATTCTATTCTACGAAACAGACTCAATGGGAAGGGAAGGCAATGGATGGGATTTTGGTATTTGGGGGAGTTAGATATTCACATAAAAATATTCCCTACTTGGAAGTACCCTATATACCTACTCTTGTCTATTTTGCTGTTCTATGATAATATTGTACTAAAATACTGTTGATGATACCAGTAAAGTAGCAAAGGTAGTAAAAATTGTAAAGGTATAGAGTCTGCTTTCATACTAATTTCCATTTTAAAAAATGGTGTGCAACTATCCATAAGCTGTTGGTTTGAATTTCTAGTAACCAAGTCCACATGTTCAGTGTTAACAGCTTATATCTATCAACTAGACTAAAACACTCCCTTCTAGTGCTTTTTAATTTTAGTGTCATTTTTGATGGTATTTTTTTTCACAAATTATATTTATGTAAAAAAAAATCCAAAGATATTTTTCATAAAATTATTCATGTAAATAACTTTACCACAGTGGTTCTGAGCTTGCAAAAAGTACTATACATAAAAAAACTGTGTTTTCTCCAGGACAGACAGCATCAGTTCTCTTACTTGGTTTTTCAGAAAATCTTTCACATTGTTTATTGGTCAATAAAAACTGTACCAAAGTGTGTAAACTATGTGAAAAATTCACTTTTGCTATAGGAATGATTTTTACCTGGTTTACAAATAAGCATAGCACCCACAAGACCAGCATTTGTGTCATAAGAAGTATTACTGTGGGAGTAATAGGCAGAAGTCACACATGGTGGTTCGGATGCTGTTGGTCCATAGCTTAAAGGAATTTCCCAAACATAAATGTACATTTCACCAGGTGGCACGGCATCACCAGCATTTTCCAATGGACTGGTCCCATCTTCATATTGCACTCCTAAATAAGAGGCAAACAAAGGATAAGATTATGCAAGAGAGCCTGGGACCATTCCCTTCAGCCTATATAAACTCTGTATCATTTGGTACTGTCCATATCTAATTATATTGGTGGACCCTAGTGCAACAATGGTGGGCCAAAAAAAGCCCTGCTCTGTTTGTTAGCATGGTTGTTGCACTAGCCAATACATTAAGAAGTACTTTGTCTAGTGACACCATGATTACAGTGCAGAAAAAAAAAAAAAAAAAGATATTTGTATTATTATACACACTAACATTTTTCTTACCCTCTGAGCTTTTTCCATATGATACTCCCACTCCATGAATGCTGTATGCAATGCTGGCAAGATTCTTAAAATAAATGACAAGAGTATCATATGTTTCTGCACGGATCGTGGGACCCAAAAGACCTAAAGTACATAAAGCACAAAATTTGGTAATCAGAAAAATTCAAGATTTAATTAACATTTAGCTTAAAACAATACAACTTGCAACACTTAGGGCAGATTTACTAATCCATGAACGTTTTCGTGACTTTTTCGTTTTTGCGCCAAAAAATCGGAAAGGTTTTCCCGCTGTTTACAATTGTTCGGTATGAAAATTTTGTGACTTTCGGATCGCCAATACGATATTATCGTGACTAATACAATTTTTTCGTAAGCATATTCGTGATATTTGCGTATCCAATCCGAATTTGTCCCATTTGGGATTCGAACTTGCGTTTTCACGAATGTGCCCCTTAGTATATACTATCTTACGCAGTGCTGCCTAGCATACTGCGTAAGATACATTTTACACAGCAGTGCTATTTTGTTCCCTTACTCCCACCAGTGTTTAACAGCGCCCATGTTATGGTGAAAACTGGCTCACAGAAAATCACATGCCATGTTATATTGCATACATCCCTGATCTTCAGGAACTGTTTCCTTTTCTATTTCACCACAAATCCGAAATTGTATATAGCTCACAGGTTCCTAGTATCTATTTTATACTGTAAAACCTGCAACCTTACAATTTGCTCTTTGGAAGCTTTCTGATTCATGTTAATCTTTTTCATAATTCTATTGAGAATTGTAGCAAAAGTGCAAGCATAAAACCTCATGCAGCAGACGGTGGGCATACAAAAAGGGTAGATAAAATAATGGAGAGAAACAACAAAAAATATGGCACAATGGGTATCAGGCTTACATATTTTTGGTATGTTATAGAATGTCCCATTTCAAGCAAGTAGTCTTTATTATCTATTTCTACTGAAATTGCCCCCCTTCTGCCTCTCAGGGCCAGAACTAGGGGTAGGCAGAAGAGGCACAATGGTGGGGGGCGCTAGGCATGTACCTCTTCTCTCTGCTTACCCCTCATCCGGGCCCTCATCCCCCACCCATCCATCAGGTACCTTGTCCCCTGCAGTTACCCGTCATTGCCCCTTGCATACGTATGCTCCAACCCCCTACAAGTCACACCGGCCGTCTGGCCCGACACTGACTGATGCACAAAAATGCAAAAAGTACCAATGTAAATTACAGAAACTGCATTCACATGATGCCCATAGTATGTTCCTAACTTACTATACTTTTTTTCCAGAACCTGAGCTTTCCACTTCTGGAACAAGATTTAGAGCTCTAAATACCAAAAAAGGGATTTGTACCAGAAAAATATTTTATGCCCACAAATATTCAACTGATTTGTAAAGTGTCATGTCTCCCGAACATGCCAATACCAAATATGTACAGTTTAAGGGATATTTCTGACTTCTATAGATCATAAACTTTCATAAAATCACCAAATTTAGACAGCACTACAGCAGAATACGGCATAGATTCCAAAGCCAATAATCCTGAAACAGGAAACCATATATTTTTGGAAAGTACACATTCTACCAAATTTAAAATGGGTAACCATGTCTTTCAACTCCTAATTACTAAGTTTTCTGAACTTAGCAGTTTCTATAAAAATGTATTAAAATTCTGAAAAATCACCTCAAAACTTTCAGTTGCAAATTAGTATCTCCCACAAAACATTAGGTATCAAGAAAAAAAATCCTAAATATGAATGCGCAATGCTAATTGGTTTTAAAGGAGACATATCATCTAAAAATTATAATGTACCAGTGAATTATACTCCTCTAGATATAGAAGGATTGTGCTTAAAAAACTTGTGTTTCAGACTGATCTATTGAGAAATTCCACCAAAACCCCACTGTTCCCACCCATCTGTTCCACTTCATGGTGGCTGAATTCTCTGGATGTGCAGGGGAGCCAGCGGCCCTTAGTACACTGCAGTGTAGGATAGGAACCAATCAGCAGCTAGGCTGACCTGAAAGGGAACTGAAGCCTGTCTGTGCTTGTGTGAGTGCAGGGCTGTAATTGGCTCCCCCCCTCCTACTGTGCTTCTGGCAGGGTCATACCAAGCTCCGATAAAGGCATACCTCCCAACTGTCCCGATTTTGGTGGGACAGTCCCTCTTTTTGACAGCTCAACCCCCAGTCCCGGATTCTTACTGAAAAGTCCCTCATTTCCCTTTGATCCCCTGCACTGAAGTTAAAAAAGTAGCTTTTGGCAGAGAGCCCAGAAAAGTAAAAAGCCCCCCCTGCACTGAGATACAATTGTAACTAATTAGCTAAACAGGTCTCTTGGGGGAACTGAGACTTGCAGCTTAAAGGGCAATTTCACCTTTTTCGGCAAAACTGTAATAACACATAAAACAGAACCCAAAAACTCCCAGAAATGCGTTCAAACTTTAAATAACCTGCCAAATTTAGTCAAATGGGAGTGGTATTTAGGGGGTGTGGTTGCAAAAAATGGGCGTGGTCAAATAATTTGCCACGCTGCATGCAGCATTTGTTTTTGTCCCTCTTCCGGTTTCAAAATGTTTGGAGGTATGTAAAGGGGCTATTTTTACAGACTGTATTCAATTTTAGAGCAAAGTAATCAGGTCGATCTGGAGATGTTGGAGAGAAAGTAGGAAACGGAGGAGCCTCTTTTTGTCTTGATCCAGCGGGTGGGCAGGTGCTGGGGGGGAGAAAGTGCAAGCAGCAGAAGACAAATAGTTTGCATGTGTCTGCTCCTGCCTATGGGCCCCAGGGGCCATTTGCTTCATGACTCTGCTCATTATTTATGGGCTGGGGAACGAGCAGGGAGCAAAGGAGCGGCTTTAAAAGCAAGACCCAGAAGTGCAGCAAAACGCTGATTTACTAATCCACGAACCCGAATGGGAAAAATTCGGATTGGAAACGAATATTTTGCGACTTTTTCGTATTTTTTGTGATTTTTTCGCCGCCGTTACGACTTTTTCGTAAATTGTTGCGACTTTTTCGTAGCCGTTACAACTTGCGCGAACTGTCTCGACTTTTTCGTAGCCATTACGATTTGCTCGTATATTGTCGCAACTTTTTCGTATTGAGCGCTCGTAAACGGCGGGCAAACCTTTCAGACTTTGCATGATTTTGGAAGCCTCCCATAGGACTCAATGGCACTCTGCAGCTCCAACCTGGCCCAAGGAAAGTCTCCCATAGGGCTCAATGGCACTCTGCAGCTCCAACCTGGCCCAAGGAAAGCCTCCCATAGGGCTCAATGGCACTCTGCAGCTCCAACCCGGCCCAAGGAAAGTCTCCCATAGGACTCAATGGCACTCTGCAGCTCCAACCTGGCCCAAGGAAAGTCTCCCATAGGGCTCAATGGCACTCTGCAGCTCCAACCCGGCCCAAGGAAAGTCTCCCATAGGGCTCAATGGCACTCTGCAGCTCCAACCCAGCCCAAGGAAAGCCTCCCATAGGACTCAATGGCACTCTGCAGCTCCAACCCGGCCCAAGGAAAGTCTCCCATAGGACTCAATGGCACTCTGCAGCTCCAACCCGGCCCAAGGAAAGTCTCCCATAGGGCTCAATGGCACTCTGCAGCTCCAACCTGGCCCAAGGAAAGTCACGATACTGAAGCTTGAATGAATCCGAAACTTTCGTACTCGGCGCGAGTCGTAACGCTATGAAAAAGTCGTAACACTTTGCGAAAAAGTCGTAACGGCTACGAAAAAGTCGCAACAATTTACGAAAAAATCACAAAATACCAATCATTACGAAAAAAATGCATTCGGACGCTTTTCGGACGTTCGTGGATTAGTAAATGTGCCCCTATGTGCTGAGGCACTTAAATGGAGTTTTAAACAGTATACAGCTAAAATAGATAAACAAACACTGCTTTCAGGTGCAATTACTACAAATAACTTAAATCACTGAAACATTTAATTAATGCAAGATTCTTTTTGGTGAAGAGCAAGCTTAACAAAAATTATCTTGCAGGACCCTTTGAGATTAGGAACTGTTAGACAATAGTGTTTGCTCATGCATTCCCCTGCGGTGGCTCACACATGTCAGACACTGCATATTATATCTCACCTGTAGTTGGTGGTTCAGTGCAACCCTGTAATAGAGCATGTGTGGAACACATACATAACCCACTCCAAGGGAATGCACGAGGGAACGCTCGTAAGAGCCCTTACAAAGAGGAAGGAAACATGACACAACAGAATTAAACGCTTCCTTATTACAGTACCAGTAATACTCAGAGCTGTCAACTCTAAAGCCATAGAAAGTGGGAGATCTAAGCCTTGCTTTGCTGCAAATTTGGGGAACGTGGTCTAATTATGTCATTCGTGGTATCATCACGCATGTGCAAATGCTCTTCCGACACCATTGAATGTTAACTACACATGCGCATTAGTCCTTGCCCGTTTAAAAAACATTATTTTGCATACACACAAACATTTTAAAGGATAAAAACTCAATTGAATTGTTCATAGTGTTGGGTGACACTAGTAGGGGTAACTCCTGGAATAATTGGGGGTGTAATAACTGGCTCTGAATACTGCTGTAGCTTAATATTCATGAGATGAATAACAAGTCCATTTTATTTCTTCTAATGCACAAATCACAAATATATATATAAATGTATTCATTTTAGGGATGCACCCCCAAGAACATTTTTATGGCTCTGTTGCTTTACATTTGAATGTAGCTTATGGGCAAACATTTTTGTACAGAAGAAAAGAAAAATGCTGGAAAATATTTCAGCATTGTTTAGATCAAAATTAAATCAAAAAAGGTTTGCATTGCTCAACATGTTCCCATGCCCCATCTAGTGGTAGATATGAGAATAGCACCCAAGAAAGAGAAACCCGAATTGTATTTTGCCACTTGGGAAATAATATTGAATAGGGAAAACAATAGCTTATCTAAAAGCAGTTGCATAGTGCAGTACTGGCACATTCTAAAAGCTCAGACTCAGGCACAATGATCTGAGATGGTGCCTACTCACCAATATTACAGCTAAAAAAGTAAACGTATTGGTTTAAAAATAACATTTTAAATGGAAACATGAATGATTTGCAATGTGCCCAGAGTTATAAGAACTACACTATCATGACAGAATCCCTTTTGGGTGTTAGAACTAAATACCCTGGAGAAGGAGCACTTAGGGTACAGTCTCACAAGGCTGACTTTTGGTGCTTGAATCTGCTTTCTGATGTGCCTGAGGTATGCTCCCGTCCCACAGCCATGCAATGCTCCATAAAAGCAATGCATTACGATAAGAAGGTAATCACAACCATTGTGCGTTGACTGGCAGCAGTGGGGCAGATTCACCAAGCTGAACTAGGAGTAGGCAAAGTGTTGATCCCCTCCTGTTGCACCCTAGGCACATGCCTCTGCTACCCTTAGTTCTGGCCCAGGCCCAGGTGCAGGCTCACTGTGCATAGTGTGTTTTGGTGCCAAATCTGCTCCATGTCGCTGCATTTGGGCCAACACAGTGGCTCCAGGTGCAGGCAGATAAGAAAGTTGATATGAACACAGGGGCTGAATCAGCCCTGTATAGCTTTAGCCTTATGAGGAAAATTCTATCTAAGTATAAATATATAAGAAGAGCATACAATAACCTCTCAAATACTTTATTTAGCAGTAGTTCCTTCCAGCAGGCACAAGGAAATCCATTCAGATTATAAGAAAGGAGGTGAAAACAAAAAGGTTTTTTTTTTAAAATGAAACAGTTGTACAGGAAGAAACATTAGACAATATCAAGAAATGTCTGGAAGCCTTTTTAGAAAGTGAGAAAAGGAGTTACAGAAATTAAAGGGGACCTATCACACTAATAAATAATTCCAACTGTATTTATATTGTGTTTATCAAGCAGAATAAACTTCACCTACACTATAAAAAAAATCTAAATCTTGCTTCCTTCAGTCTTGGAATTACACAATCACTGCAAGCAGGGCATTTGCCATTTTGTAGACACCGTTATAAAGACAGAATGGGGTACCTGATGCCCATGCACTGGTTACACAATTAGATGGTAAGGAGGGAAAGGTGCAGTGAGGAGCGCACTGACAGAAATTCTGAATAAAAAGTCAAAGTATGCCAAGGCACAGAGTTGGTAGTTTCACTTAAACAAACACATTTAACCTGAACTGTGCAATGCCTTCTCCAGTCCTGCAGCAACTTCCTCCCATCAGCCATTGCTAGAACATTGAGGTCTTAGCCCCACAGCTACCCTTCTGTAATAGCTTATAGTCACCTCGTTATATCAGTCCAGTATTGAGGTAAGGGAAGCAATAGGTTTGCAAATGTTTGTACAAATGGGTAACAAAATGATAACTTTTTTCCTGACAACACAAACTTGAGACAACACTACTTTCACTGTACAGGGAACAAGTATAGGGTTTTGTTTTCTGCTGATTTTGTAATGCTGGGTGCTGCCAATGCATCCAGAGGCAAAATGTTAACAGAGATGCAGTTGTATATACTATACCACTGTATATAGGCCAAGGGAAAAAATCTTGTCCCCCTGTAGCCGTGCTGTATTGCTGAATAATCCCATAAATTAATATGCCAACTGAATTTGTGCTCAATTGTACTGAGCTGTATTTAAACAGGAAACAAAGTGAGATGCTTGGTTGTTGTGCACGTTGCATCACAGCCACTACAGTAGTACACATCTTGGTTTAAATTACACAAGGATATGAAGGCTGTACACATTTCAGAACAGACCATTTGTTACAGTGGGCAAAACAAATTCAGCACCATATTTGCTTTCATTTAGTGGATTACTGATAACTGAAATATGGCCCTTGATCAAATGTTAGACCCAGCCCCCCAATAACCAGAATTCTATCCAGGATAATTTGCATTCCTCTCTTTCTTTTAAAAATTATTAAAGCTGTTTTGAAACTGTAAATATTATGAATTTTGTATCTATAGCACCAACTGCTGGTTTGTTTTCAAACAGTACAGTTAGTAAAGGTAATTTGACAATTCAGATCTCATTCCTGAGTGGAGCAACATCAGAACATTTCTCTGTTTTCTGCACTTGTTCTCCCTGTCATACAACATGGCACCTCATCTCTTATACTTATTTATTGTATTTATTAAGACACTTGTCCTCCCTGTGTGTAATTGTGTGTATTGTACAGTGCTGCGTATCCTTGTAGTGCTTTATAAATAAAGTTATTACATACATACATACGGACTATGTCAGACAAAGACTGTCAATGGGGGTCATTTATAAACACCGGAAAAATTGCTCCTGGGTAGTTGCCCATATCAACCAATCAGATGTTTGATTTTATTATTCTACTTGAAGCTGACTCAAAAAAGCTAAACACTGATTGGTTGCTATGGGTAACTGCCCAGGTGCAATGTTGCCCAGTGTTTATAAATAAGCCCCGCTATAGTGACTTCTGGGGCAGAAGAAACCAAATCTGTGTCTTCTCTCCCAACGTAGATACTTTGAAGAAAATTGTTTATCTGACATTTACCTACCAGAACACACATGACAGGACAAATAAAGTGCCTAAACCATTTAAAGATTTCTGTCCTATGTTAGTAGGAAATCCAATGGTGTTAGTTGAAGGAGGCTTTCTCTTACCCCCACTCTTGCATCTCCTGCGCTCAAACTGGGGGTGTTTTTAACACAGCTGAGCCCTCTGCACAAGAATTTCATTAAAAGAACAGAAATTCAGCTCTTAAAATTACCCAGCACAGATTTTTTCTTTCCCTGGTAAAGTACCACCTGATGCATGGTTCTCAGCCTTGACCCATAGCTAGAGCAGAACTGACCCATCTACTGTACATGCTTATAGTCTCATCTATTAAGTATTTTTGCATTTTTATTGCTCCCTGTAAGCAAAAGCTTTGCCACTGCAATTAAAGTGAGAAATGTTAAGGTGAGCATTGCTTTTAACCAATACTGGGCACTATTTTGCTACTAACCAGAGTTTTGCAGTACTGTCAACCAGCCCAATGTCATGAGGGAGATAATGATCCACTTTAGCCCTTCTTGAGACCTAATTACATGTTATCATGTAGTGGGAAGTAGAATTTAGGCTTAAAAAATGCAGAAATTGATCATTATCTCCCTCGTGACATTTTTGCTTTTGTGCCCCCATGTACACAGGATCCACTGCCTGGTCCTTCCTCTTCTCGTTGTGGTATAATGTTTACTATTGAGTTTCTCAGTTTTTCCCAGTGCTTTAATTATTATTGTATGCATACAAATGAGATCATTTTCCTTACCTGTCCATTCAAGGCGTGGCTTTTCTTGTGTAAAAGAGGCATCAGTGTACTCTACATATACAGCCTTCTTGTACAGGAAAGAACCAGGGGACTTTGCATTTTGTGACCTGCTAAAAAAAAGGGGGCACATGTTAATGTAACAGCATAATATACTGAAACAGTAACCCAGAACAAGTAAAAACAAATAAGATGTGTTAATTGTGTTGTTTAGAGTGACAATAACAGAACCGTTTATGACCTGTGCTCTGAAGATTGCAGGCTGCTGTTCTTATAATCCCAGTATCGTTCCACAGCAGCAATATAAAATGTCCTAGTGATTGCTTCAGAGCTCATGAAGAAGAAGGAGAGATAAAACCAAATGACTGTCCCCATAACTGAAGCAAGACACTCTATCCCAATATTCGTTAAATATCAGTCCGTGTTGACACTCGTTGAACAATGCCCGCTGGCCACCCAATATATTTATACTGCTTCTGAGGAGGAAGGAAACCAGTTACAGGAGAGTGTTACACAGTTGATAACACTTTTTACTTTGAAGTTCCTGTGTGTCATAAGTAACTCTGGGAAAAGGCGCCCAAGGGTAAAGAAAAAGAATTAAATACAAAGAAATGACATTGGTTCCCAGAGGTGTCAATGTCAAAAATGTAAAAAAAAAAGTTTATTATAAATTATCACACATGCTCCTGCTAAGGACATAAATACGATCCTATGGTTACTTCCAGAGCATAATGGAAAGCTGTAAAAAATTACATATTCCCCCAGGTCTAAAATGGGTACCCACGTCTTTCTACTGCAAAGTACCAAGCCGATTTCCTAAATTTGTCGATTTTGATTAAATTTCTGAAAATCACCTCAAAGCTTCAACTTTGCAGCGTCTTATCTCCCACATACTATTAGGTACCAAGATAAAATATCCTAAATATGAACGCCAGGGGTCCACTGAACAATGTGATACCTAATGTGCATACTGTATGTCACGTGGAGCATTTAGGGAAGCAGCTTTCAGTTTCTGAACTCTATGCAATCTTTCTATCTGTGGACGGATCTCTGTTCAATATACTGTTACATATCTATAACAATACTGTGCGTATTTCCTCGTTTTGTGTAGCTTCTGGCAATCCCTGCACCCTAAAATTGTTTCTCCTACTTCTGTTCTCCTGATCTTCCAACTGTCTTTGGAGGTCAAGAATAATATTGTCCTGTTGTTGTAAATGCATATGTATTGTTTTCTGATTAGTTGTGCACTTACTTATGCATTGTTCTAGGTCGCCGGTGCGTGCTGCCAGAGTAAGCATATCTTTTTGTTATGTCTTGTATTTCCTCCTTTATAGTGGCCTGCAACATTTCTCTGATGTTGGCTTTCGAAGGTAATTTTGCAATGTATATCTGTTCCGTCATCGGCATTGCTATCAGGTTCGGATAGCTCTCCATTGGATTTGGCCTCTTCCTACCTTTCCTCCCATGAAGGCGCCATCTTGGGATCACGTGGTCTATTTTTCTCTTCATGAATAGAAGCGATACATCAAGTTGAACCGCTTGTTTTCTGCAGAGAGTTCTCTCCCTCTCCTGTTTGTTTTTGTGTGTTTTCCCCATTCCTCCTTTATCTTATTAGGGCTGGAAGGGTTATATGCACACGGAGCTCTAAGGTTAAGCTGGAATACAGCTTTAAGCCATGCCCCCAAGATTAATTGTTTAACGATATCTCTCGGTTTACATTAACAAAACCTAAATTGCTTAAAACCCAAATGGATTTGTTGAGAGAAAAAATATAGAGTAAATGTGGGGTTACCCTTTCTTCCTAACAGGAAGTAAAGATGGTGTTCAAGCTGTAATTCACACACTGAATGACAACTACCCCAAGTCAGCCTAGCGGAATGGCCTGCTGAACCTTGCAGCACACAAGCAATGGACTTTACTCTCCACGAGGAATGGCTCCAAGTGACTAATCCAAACCAAAACTGAGGGATCCAGTGAGTGCCTAAAGACCCCTTGATTCAATGCAACTTAGAAATGGGCACTTAAAGAGACACAACAAATTAAACCCTTTTTACATCTTTCATAACATTGTCTTTGAATACTATTTATACTTTTGCCATAAAAAGTATTTGTCCAATGTTTTTATATCGGGATGCACCGAATCCACTATTTTATGACCCTGCTGAACCCTGAATCCTTTACAAAAGATTTGACTGAATACTGAACCGAATCCTAATTGGCTTTAAAGACAACCATGTGCTTTGTGCATGGTAAAAATTTTTAATTTCTGTGTTTATGTGACAGAGAGTCACATGATTTTAATGATTTGTTTTGGCCAGAGGCTAAATCCGAAACCTGCTAAAAATGGCCGTATCTTGGCCGAATCACGAACCGAATCTGGGATTTGGTGCATCCCTATTTTTATATTATTAATCTGATCCCCCATGTTCCTCTATGAGGGGGCTGCCATATTTGTGCAGCAGGAATCCATTAGCATTAGAAGCTATAACTGTCAGGCTGAGAAGGGACAGTCAAGTTGGCAAAACAGTCAGGTTTAGGAACTTCAAGGAACAATTACTTACAAAAGGAGGCCTCTCAGTGAAAAACGATCAACATGACCCATAGGGAACTTTTATTGTACATTAATATTTTGAAGCATTTAACTTTTCCATGAGGTGGTGAGACTGCAAAGGATCTCAACAGGTTACAGCCATAAGGAAGAAGGAATACATAAGATACCAAATAGTTTTGTCTGTAAGGTTTTACACTTTGTTATTGGTATGGTTATTGGGTATACCTGCCATATGTTGTTTATTCCTCCTTCTCTCACTGACTTAAATAATATTCCTGTAGGGAAAGCTGATTGCAGCCTGGCATTGGCTCCTGACGCCCATACACTTAAGTGCCACGTCATCCTGAGAAGCAATCATTTACCCCCCAACTGTAACTGCAGCCATTACCTGCCAGCCAAGGGGATGAACCCCATAAAGTCTGCAGCAGCACGTTACTGAACCCCTGTTTAACATATTAGCTTACCCCTTTATCCCACCCTTACCTCTACCTGAAAATCTGTAAGATAAGAAGTCCTACTGACAAAGGGAATGTTATTAAAAGAATGGTTCACCTTTAAGTTAACTTTTAGTTTGATATATAATGTCCTATTCCTAGCAACTTTGCAATTGGTCCTCATTATTGTATGAGTCTCTCTACTATTCATATTCCAGTCTCTCTTTCAAACCACTGCCTGGTTGAGTTAACTTTTAGTATGAAGTAGAGAGTAATATTCTGAGACAATTTACAATTGGTTTTTATTTTTTATTATTTGTAATTTTTTTAATTTCAGTTTTTGTTCAGCAGCTCTCAAAGTATCCAGAAACTTATATCCACTGCAAAATTGATCAACTTAACTCAAGAACAAAGTATGCCCTGAACTGCGACCATGTCAACCTGGCAACTCATGCAGAATTCCTGCCCACTGGGCCAGAAGTGATGGGGCACTTCATGTGTGTCAGTCAGAGAGATAACTTGCATTTAAATTGAGACCTCCTGCACTCTGCACCCTATCCAAGCTATAACTATAGGGTCATTTAGACAGAAAAGTAATGGCGCCTTAGGTCAATGTCCCATCTTTTACACTGCCCTAAAACAATAACTGAATAGTATAGGAGACCCTCACCCTACACATTTTGAAACCTCTCCATCCTAAGAGAATATATTTCTGTAGGGAGATGGGCTATTTAGTTACAACAGGCTGGTTATAATGATGTAGCAATGCCCTTTCCCAGAGTTACACATTTACAAATAGTTGAAACAAACGCTAAACATATTTAGAATCACATTACAAAGCGTCGCTAGTGTCAGTAGAAATTACGAGCATAAGAGCAATAGAAAGTACTCCCTTTCCCAGTACTGCCTCTAGGTGGCACCCCTGGCTGCAGCCTACATGAACTGAATTAATATGAATGCTGCGGTGGCACAATTTTGGTCCAAAGTCTGTCAGTTATAGGGCTCATTCAATATCATAGCTCCTGAATGATACAAGTCCAGTTACCAACAGCAATCAGTCAGTAATTAGCTTTGAAAAAAAAGGAAACTGGATCAGAAAAGGTGCTAACCCAATCCTAAACCTGAATCACGAGGCGAGGCCACAAAGGCTCCAGCCTAGGGCAGCAAGGAGTCAGGGGCGGCATGCCGCCCAGCCGCATCCGAGTGGGTGCTGGGGAGCTATTGCTCCCCAGAAACCCACAGATCCCCCTGCGCACGATGAAAGCGTGCCACGTGTTTCGGCGCATGCGCGCGGGGGGTGGAGGGGGATGTGAACCACGTGACATTGCGGGGGTCGAGCCGACGCATGCGCGCGGGGGGGGGGGGGGGGGGAGAGACACCTTGCCGGCACATACACGGAGGGGGTGGCCAGCCTAGGGGCGGCAAAATTATAAATCCGGCCCTGTTGGTATGGTAAGGAAATATGGCTATAAAGGATTAGAGTTTACAGCGGGTACAGTTTTCCAGCCCTATGAAATGCCAAGACACATTTTCCAAAACTGGAGCGCACATGCCCATTTTGTTCGTCCGTTTAAAATGGCTCAGGCAGAGCATGCTGAAGGAATGTCTGTTCATTTTGCATAACTCCTAATAGCTACAGGACCAATTCCTGGAAAACAGTCCAGGGCCGATTATACTGACCCAAATGTGTGCCTCTGTGCCATCAAATATATAAGCTAGAGATGCTTAGCACTGGGATTAACTCTAGAGGTTGGGTACTAGCTGGCTGGCAGCATCCACAGGCTGATCAAAGGGGCATGGAGACCCAGGGTGCCCTATAGCCACAATGTATAAAATCATTCTAAGAACTACAGTGTGAAGGGGCCAACTCCATCCCACACGCTCTAGAGGAGGGATATGGGATACAGGGGGACAGATAAAGAAACTGCATTACACGTTTTTACATATAATAGTTCTGATACAGTCAATCTGTTGTGATGAAAGAAATCATCATGTCAAATATTCCCTTTGTCTATAGCATAGCTCAGTGTCAGCAACATAATAATGTGGGACCGGGCCCTCCCACCGAAAAATCTTCTGAAGGGCCCATTGTGCACTGCAAACTATTTGCTTCCCCTCCGTGCCCACTTGCACGTACACACCTGCTTGAGCAGGCAGCAGGTGCACTAATTTCCTCCATCAAAAAGTATCTATAGAGGAAACTTACACCGCGGTGGGCACCCTTTATACCGCCCCCCCCCGTCCATATATTACATTTGTCCCTCTTCAGCTGCACCAATACATTCAGATCATGTAGGGAATGTTGTGAAATTCTCTAGATATCCCTTTCATTCCACTACACTGTGTATTAGCCCCACCAATTATTATTAATTATAGTCAGTATGGCATTCCTAAAGTAGTCAGGGGCAGCACAAGAGAGAGGAAGAGCCCACTGCCGATCACTCCCTCACAGACACATACAAGGTGAAACAGGAAAAATCCAAGCGGTCACCACTCCCTCAGCCAGCTGTCACTTGGAGTTACTGAAAGGGGGAGGCAGACAGAAGAGGTACTACCTTAGCGCCCCTCCACATTTGCATCCTAGGCACGTGCGTCTTTTGCCTACCCCTAGTTCCAGCCCTGCTCATAAGTCCCACTAGCAACATACATTATTCTGTGTCTCACAACAATTTGGGTCCTTCTTATGTACATACATCTGGTCACTGCTAATAACAGATGTTTGTACTCTAGCCTCATCCTCTACTGACTAGGGTTCTATTGTCTTCCACCTTGTGCAGAATTATGTCTTCCTAAGACACAGTCTGGAAAGGGTGTCTTTATGCTCACACAAGTGGGTGCTATGAAGGCACATCAAAAAGGAGGGCAGAATGCGCATGTAGTATCATTGTTAAAGTCCTGACCTTAACTGAGAATTTTCCCCAATAAATACAGAACTGACACAGCTGAAATAGTTCAGGGTTACAATTTAACAACATTTAACAATTTTTACAATTTAATAACATACTAAAAGCTAACTTAAAAGTGAACCACCCCTATAATGCAAAGAACATATTATATACATTCTTGCCTGCCCGCATGTATTAGATATGTGAGATATGAGATTCTAAGCATTAATTCTTATATTTATTTGGTAAACTAACTGGCCATTAGGCGGGGGTAGAATTATATTACGGAAATGGGGATTGGGAAGAATTTAAAAATGGTCTCATTTCTTGATGAATTACAATTCCCAGTGACCCCTACACACACACCCACCAATGTGGAATTGTCACAGCAACATTTATGTCACTCACATACAGTAACAAACCAAAAGGACACAAATGAAGATCCTACTATGTAAGCAAAATATTTGATCAAATATTTTAATGAGCTTTTGAAAGCACCCAGATGAGTGAGGTGCCAGGGTGTTTGTACTTACCTGCAGGGGGCATGTTGGTACAGTCTGCTAGAGGTGTTCCTCTGTGAGCTGCACGGCCCAAGTATCAAACAATACGACTTGCTCACATGGCTTCTTCTCGCTCGTGATTCAAATGTGGGAATCGGTCTCTTTCCCATCATGCACCTGCGATTCTGTGCCTTTATCTTCCATAGACAGATTCCACCTGGAAGTTAAACAGACAGTTCATCTTAAACTTTACCCAAATTATCATGCAGACAGCAACATTCTAACACAATTTGGATTTACTCTTCTCTGGAACTGCAGCCGCCTGGTTGCTAGAGCTTAAGTACCCTAACAACCACACAGCAGTTTGGAAATAAGAATGTGATATGAATAGTTGATGGGCTGAAAACAAAAATTTAATACAAATAATAACACTATTATAACTATACAAACTAATGAGGACAGCTGAAGGCACAAGGGGGGCTGTACAGAGTAATGGTAAAGCCCTGGTTTATATGCAACTGCCCAGACCTGAGGGCCAAGTGACAGTGGCACAGCAATTCTGTGGATCCCGGTGATTGCCATAGAGATGAATGGGGTTGATATTGAGCACAAAATCACTTGGCAACAAAATATCCTAAATCCCCCTCTGTGCCATTACCCTAAAGCTGTATGTTACTGGCAGGGTGTAATGGGGCAACAGACCCTAACACTTTAGAGAGCCCAGGGGGAGCGCATCTCTAACAAAATGGGCTTCAGTATAGTCTGAATGAAATCCATCCTTCCTATACACATTGCGTTTCTCCCCTATTAATAACATTGGCATCAAATACCAACTTTACTGGCCAGGTGGCACCCCCAGATACAGACATGGGGGCACAATGAGAGAAATCAAAATAGAGATGGAAAAATGACATAGAGACTTTATCTCCAGCCTTGTTTCTTTGGTACATTAATGTTTTTCCTTCCTCAACCTTTACAATACTGTGTAGCTCCTGGGGGTCAGTGACCCCAACAACAAGAAGGGAAATGCATTGGCTGCACATCTATTCTCAGCCTCCTGCCATATGAATAGAGCCGCATATGAACCGGCATTTGGCTGCAAGCTGCCAGGAATACTATGCCTTGCAATGCCTATGTAAGCCAATTCCCTGGTAGCACGGGAGTAGTGTCTTCAAAAAATGATATTCCGAATATAATACTTCTATCTCCCTCAACAAACGATGGGCCTGATTCACTAAAGGGCGATAAAACGTGCGCTATTCTTATTGTGCGCAAAAATTTTTACCGCCGCTTAATTTTGGCGATTTTTCGCACAATTCACTATAAGCATACTCGCGCTTTTTTACGCGCGATATTGCAAGCGTTATTTAACTCGCGAAAGACTATTTCAATGCGGTATTTGCCTGTACATGCGCTAAATTACGCGAATAATCGCCGAATATGAATGGTAGCATAGAAATAGTGTATAAAAATTGTCGAAGCATATAAATGGTGTATATAAATATTAGCCACATATAAATAGTAGATGCTTATAAATAGTAGCCACTAGTGATGAGCAAATGTGTTCTGGTTTCTTTAGTGAAAAATTAGCAAATCTTTCGAAAGATCCCCGAAACGGCAAAAATGTTGTGCGGGCAAAAAAATTGTTGCCCGTGACTATTATTTTTTGACACTTTTATCAATTTGTGGATGTGCGGTGAATTTTTGCGTGGCGAATTTTTTCATGCGTTTTGCCATTGGCGGATTATTTTGCGAAACACATGAAAAAATCCGCCGCGAAAAAATTCAACGCACGTCCAAAAATTCGCTGCGAATCCATGCCTGGCGAAACATTTCATCACTTGTAGCCAAATAGAAATAGTTGCGCAAATGAACGCACGCCATGTTAGCCATACACGCCAATACTTGCAGAAAATTACTGTATTAAAAATGAACATTTCGCTGCAAACTGGCGGCTGCGTCACTCTGGGGGAAACACAGACTTGAATAAATAACACTGTAAGTCCATATTTTATTGCAAAAAATCATTTACTGTACTTTTGTATAATTTTTCGCCTGCCTGTAGTAGGTGTTAATTTTCGTATAGCCGAATGCGATATTTAGCGCGCAAAAGTTATAGTGAATCATGCGATCGTATTCTTTTCAGCGCGGAAATTAACACAAAACGGTAAAACTAGTGCGAGAAATACCCCATGCGAAAATGGCGATTTTTCGCACGCGATAATACTATGGTGAATCGCGCGCAAGTTATTTTGTGTTTTTTAACGCGAAAAAGCGTGCGATAATTTTTATCGCCCTTTAGTGAATCAGGCCCTATGTCTCCAGTCATTGCTAAACTACAATTTGCAGCATTCCCTATGATAAACAGTAGCTGAGTTGTAGTTCACGTAATAGCTAGTGGGCCCCCAGTCAGAGGAGATCTAAGCAGGGCAATCATCAGTAGGGATAGGGGAGCCCAGTCAGTGCAAGCTCAATTGTTCCCAAGTCTCACTATACAGCCAAACACAGTCCTGTATGTATCTGAGTATGTGTCAGTTTGGCAGTTATTGTGCTTCAGTGACATCACCAACGGCTCTCACAAACGGCAGTTATACCATTTCTGGATTCAGAGGTAAGTGGAGCAGATTAAGAAACTGGGGAGGGGGGACATATTTAAGACAATGATACAAGGGGCAATTTGGGGGTTTTGGCAACCATGATTTATAGTAGCTTTATTAGTGGGGTCAACGCTCCCAAAAATTGTGCCCTGGACCCAAAGCTCCTAAAATTGCCACCCCATTGCCTCCTATTGGTATTGCCTGGGGAGATGCTTGTCTTAATGTTGTCAGTTGGATATGTCTGTCATCTTAACCAATAACATTTGCCTGACAAAAAGGGGGGGGGGGGGTATTTTAGGCAACTTTTTTATAGTAGCTTTTATAGTAGCTTGGGCAGTGGAGTCAAAGATCCCAAAACTGTTCCCTGGCACCAAAGCCCCTAAAATTGTACCCATTGCTTGCTCTTGCTTGGGGAAATGTTTATCATGTAGAAAATAATATTTTGTGTTTGCTTACTGATGCTTTTAACCATTAGACCATTTAATCTACCTCTCTTTAGCTGTAACTGCCAACTGTCATTTGGACGCTAGGGTCCCAGTTACCGTAGCAACGGTCAGTAGCCTTAGCACTAGAGTGGATGATGGATAAGGAAGAGTTAGTACAGTTAGTAGAACAAATGCTAAAGTGTTAGGATCCCTTGTATTATGGGTGCAGGGGCACTAATCAGAGTAGAGCAGGTTATGGGGAGCAGACATGTTGGGTATGTGCAGGGAAAAGCAGGTTCTTTGAGAATATATGTACTCTGTATGTCCAATGTAATGTCATGAGCCAACTCTGACATTATAGGCAAACCAATCCTAACTACCTCTTATGCCTGACATTAGAGTGCATCATGGGAGATAAAGGCCCTTTACAAGAGCCAGTGAGGAAAGTCTGCATCCTGGATGACCATCATGTTTGTTAGCTAAATAGCACACACACACGAGCTGTCAGGCTCATTTTCTTCTAATTATAGTCTGAAAAAGTTTGAAAACCTCACAGTGTATTATGCATTCCCATTTCTTTTGGAGTCAGTGTAGCTCATATTCTTATATACAGTGGCTTGCAAAAGTATTCGGCCCCATTGAACTTTTCCACATTTTGTCACATTACAGCCACAAACATGAATCAATTTTATTGGAATTCCACGTGAAAGACCAATACAAAGTGGTGTACACATGAGAAGTGGAACGAAAATCATACATGATTCCAAACATTTTTTACAAATAAATAACTGCAAAGTGTATGACAGAGGGGGGTTATGTGCTGTATCCCTGGTTAATACTAGTTCATTTTAAGGCCCCCACATTTAAAACAGGAGCAGTTTTGCAACTTTGTATTGATATTGCTTATCAGTCTGGTTCCAATGGGTTTCCTACTCTCCTGGGGTTCCAGAGGCGGCAGGGTCCACTGCCCCTAATATTCTCATGCTCACAATCCTTTATTTTCTTTTCTTCCCATAGCGGTAAGTATTGCAAGCGACTTTGGTGAATAACAACAATATCAGCGATACCAAAGGGAGAAGAACAGCAAAGGAAAGAGGAGACTCGAGTGATTCCCTGCCCAGAGGATATTTTCATCTTCCCATTTGGGGTCCTCTGGACAAAGGTACTGGTCCTGCATTTTCCCCTCTATAATTTGAGTAAGGTTATCTTTCCCTCTTGGATGTACCAAGCTGTTCATTATTTCTTTAGCGCCAGCTATTATTCATAATTCCTACCTGTAGATTTGTAAGCTAGGGGCTTAGAGACCCCGGAGTAAGATTTGGGGCCTGGTTCCCACAGTGCAACACTGCTACAGTTCCAGGGGTTTACCAACTAACACCAACTGGCCATGTAGGGGGGAAGAATTACAATATGGAAACGTAAATTGAAATTAGGGCTCATCTGTTGAGTTACAATTCCCAACATCCCATGGAAAGGGACATTAAGGAAGGTAACACTATGTGAGCAAAATATTAAAGTAAATCACTTCACTGGTTCTGATGAGTGAGGTACCAAGGTGCAAGGGGTGTTCCTCTGTGTTGCACTGAACTCCTCCTCTGCTGCAGATACAGTGCTGCACGGCCCGAGCATCAAACCCTCACTCACATGGCTCCTTCTCACTCAGGATTCAAATGTGAGAAGCTGTCTCTTTCCCATCATGCACCTGTGATCCTTTGCCTTTATCTTCCATAGACAGTTTAACCAGAGCTGGAAGCAGAAAGAACAAAACAATTCTCATCAAACTTACAATTCAGCTTAAACTTTACTTTTCATATCATACAGACAGAAGCGTTCCAACAACCACCACAGAGAATAAAATGTCATTTAATCATAAACTTCACTTTTAAAATTAAAGAAACATTTATAGAATAAATATGCTGGAAAAATAGTTATATTAGGTCAGTGATTCAGGGTTATAACAAGTGGGTGGAGCCATCAACAGACAATATATTTCCACCCATTAAATTTCATTGGTTTATATTTAAACTGATGCCATTATTTAAGTATTAATTCCAGGGTTTTTGAACTTTCCAAAGTTAGTCACTGGGTATTTGCCATTCAAAGTTAGAACAAGTGGGTGAAGCCACCAACAGCCAATCACATTTCACCTATTTACTTTCAATGGTAAAGTGTCAAATGCTGTCAGTCTCACAATTTTTAAGCCTGAGTCCCCAAACTTTGCTAAGTTGGTCACTGGGAGACTCTAGTTCAAAAATAGGAAAAGTGGATTGGGCCACTAACAGCCAATCAGATTTCATCCATTGAATTTTATTGGTTTAAATTTAAAATGCTGCCATTCTCACACTATTTATGCCAGGGTGCCCACTGTTTGTCACTGGGTGACTTCCACTCAAGGTTAGAAATAGTGGGCAGAGGTAACAACAGATCAGATTTCATTCAGTGACTTCAGGTTTTTCAACCCAACATAAAGTTTGTTCTTAAACTTCCCTTTCTAGTTGCCACTTGAGCTTGTAGTTTACCCGCAGCTACAAACAGTTGTATTTTTTTTATCTCCAATAAAGCAGTGACTAATACCGACCTTTCTTTCCTGATACAGGAGATTCAAGATGGGTGCCAAGCTGTGTAACATCTTGCACCAGCAGCAAAACACTGAGGTAAGGCTGATGGAAATATAAAGCCATTGTTTCCTGCCTGAGGGTGAGGCCTTGCCGCCAGATATAAAGGGGAACTGTCACTGCAAAGAGAAATTCCTCCGCTTATAATAAATATTTAGTCAAATAGCTGTTCTTCATGTGTTTATTAGTTTAACATTCACTAAAGTTTGAGATGATTTCAAGCCCTTAATTTTTTCCATTCTCTATAGGCTGAGGACACCAATCAGTGTTTTGATTATTTTGAGCTTGTAGCTATGAAACATCAGCTGGTAAGCAGCATTCAAAAGGAGATGCGTGTAGCAGCAGGGGCGGAAAACCTGTACCGGGCCACCAAGAACAGAAAGACCAAAGCCCAGGTGAAGGAGCTGAGGAAGAGCAGTGAGGAAACGGTGAAAGCCCTTTACTCCTCTCTCCTCAAGCTCACTCAGGAGATAGCTAGGAAGGAAGCAGACAACACTCGAGGTGAGCTATAACTATCTCTGGCCTCTTTCCGTTCCTATTTTCATTATATGTGGAAACTGCGTGGCACCATAACAGCACACCCACTACCACTTCATGGGCATCACACTTAGCCCTGCATGACTATAGATTACTTTACATTGACTTAGAAGCATTTGCATGTATATTTGAAATCAAAAGTCATAAAAATCAAGAAACAGCCCTTAAGCCTTAACCAGGTACAATTCTGCAATGTAAAGTGAACCATGGGCATTTCAAATTGTCCTCCTTCGCATCCTCAGCATATCATGTATTTGAAACTCCTTATGTCTATCAAACTTGTTTTCTATAGTTTCAGATGCTGTACTGGAGACGACTGAGACTACAAATGACATCAATGTAGTATTCCCAGCAGAGAAGGTCACTGGGCCTGAGGTTCCGGTCATTTCAGACCCTGCCAGTGACTCTTCCCAAGTGAGTACATTACATTGACATTACATTTATGTATTGGGCAGAGCACAAACATTTCCCCTTATCTTATCCTTGTGATCCTTTTTTGTTTGCAGCACCATCCTGATGATTCTGCTGAAGAACCGGGGCCAGAGATAGAGCAGCCCCAAGTTCCACCTGACAGGTAAGGATTTATTGGAGTTTCTCAGAGACCAGATTAAATCCCTGCCCCATTCTTTCAAATAAGAGCAATAGAATATTAACAATAACTGCGTTATTCTTCTAATTACAGTGAAGTACCTGCAGAGGAAAATGAAGATGCAGAAGAAGAAAAATGGTAATATGCACATGCATTTAGCTGGGAGATTCCATTATACACAATATTATAGAGGACCTCTATAATACTGTGCCCTCTATGAGATATGGCGGGGGTGCTACAGTATTGGGGATTATGGAGAATGAATCAGCTGAGGAAAGCAATAGGATAGCTTACAATTAATCAATAACTAAGCAAGGGATTAAGAATGGACATTAACCTGTATTATACTTATAGTGACTCACCTGCAGACGATGAGGAGGATGAGGAAGAGGCAGAAGTTCTTATTGCCAATCTGGAACAGCCTGAGGAAGACAGGTAAGATCACTCTTTAAAGCCGCAGGTTAGCTTGCTTTCTATTATTAACTGTACATTTGCATTATAATGATCTTTTACCACAATTACCTTATCCCAATAGCGACGTGCAAGTGCATGAAGGAGACTCCTCGGGAACATCACAGGGCCCTCACCCTGGTGATTATAGTCCAACTCAGAGGGATTGCCAGGCAGAGGAGCCATTAGAGGAGACCCAAAGCACTCAGTAAGACAAAACCTCAATACTGGAAATGAATAGTGTGTGTGTGTATATAAATACTACGTTGCATAAGACACAATTTCTGTTTCTTCCCTTCCAGAGAGCTGCAGTTCTGCAGTTTTAATGCAACAGACTTTCGTCGCATTCAAGTTCTAGGCAGAGGAAGCTTTGGCAAGGTAAGTGATTAAGTCTCTAATTAGAATTTGGCAATATATACAAGGGAACATTCAGTGTCACTAAACTCACTCTCTTATGCCAGGTTCTACTTGTTGAGTACCTTCCGGCAAATATAATCTGTGCCCTGAAGGTGCTCAAGAAGGACAAAATCAACGACAAAGAGGACATACAACGGTAAGTGCATGGGGAATGATTGCATAATCTGATAGGCCTAAACTTTTAATTGGCAGTCACTTTCTGTCTGACAGTCTTTTTCATTTTATACACTTATCTCTTCACTTGCCTTCCTTCCATTCAGTTGCTTTTCTTACCATTATATTTTACTTATATTGGACTTATTTTCTCTTTCATTTTTCAGCATCTTAGCCGAAAAGCAGATTGGGCAGTTGGTGAATCCGGACAGGTTTTTAGTGGATTTATATGCCACATTTACTAGCAAATTTCATCTGTTTTTTATTATGGAGTTTGTTGCAGGAGGGACTTTAAGAACGCACCTGGAGAGCTGTGGGCACTTTGATCTGGAGAAAGCTACGTAAGTATAAATTAGGTGAATATTTGGGCTTTTATACATACAGTCCCAGAGTTACAGGAGACTGAAGAGTAGGGGAGGATAAGAGAACTGGCAGTTACGCTACACTAAATATTAAGTTTAATATATGAAAGCAGCATATAATGATCAAATGTATTTTCCTTATGCTTGCAGGTTCTACGCTGCCTGTATTACCCTAGGTCTGTCGGCGATCCATACCAAAGATGTCATACACAGGTAAGAGTTTATAAAGAGCTAGGTACCTTTAGGGCTCTGGCACACGGGGGAGATTAGTCGCCCGCGATTAACTCCCTGTTCGCGGGCAACTAATCTCGCGAGTCTTTTTCAGCGATTTCCGGAAATCGCCCCGCCGCGTCTGCCATCCCGCCGGCGACTTACATGTTCGCCGGTGGGATGGCAGGGGTAGGCAACTCGGGGAGATTAGTCGCCCGCGAACAGGGAGTTTTATCGCGGGCGACTAATCTCCCCCGTGTGCCAGAGCCCTTAGGGTGAAGACACATGGAGCTACTAGTAGCAGCTACTTGTAGTGGCTACTAAAATAGACAATGCTGATCATTTACTGATAACAGTCTCAACATGTGTTTTAGCAGATGCAATTCTCATTATTGTCCATGGCAGGGTATTTTTGTAGCTTTTAGGGCTCTGGTACACGGGGAGATTAGTCGCCCGCGGCAAAACTCCCTGCTCGCGGGCGACTAATCTCCCCGAGTTGCCTTCCCCCTGCCATCCCACTGGCGAACATGTAAGTCGCCGGCGGGATGGCAGACGCGGCGGGGCGATTTTGGGAAATCGCCGAAAAAGCCTCGCGAGTCTTTTTCGGCGATTTGCGCGAAATCGCGCCGCCGCGTCTGCCATCCCGCCGGCGACTTACATGTTCGCCGGTGGGATGGCAGGGGGAAGGCAACTCGGGGAGATTAGTCGCCCGCGAGCAGGGAGTTTTGCCGCGGGCGACTAATCTCCCCGTGTACCAGAGCCCTTAGTAGCCATGAAAAAGTAGCTGCTACTAGTAGCTCTGTGTGTCTTCACCCTTAGTGGCGAGTACAACCTGGAGTTTTAAGCTGTTGCAGTTTAGCAGCAGGACAGCTACAGCTTGAAAGTCACTATTTAGAAGGTTATGGGAAGGAAATAGAACAAGAGGCAGAATTCTCTGGCAGCAGTTTTAATGTGTCATTATAATGTCTCCATTTTGTTTCAATGCAGAGATTTAAAGCCAGGAAATCTACTCATAGATGAAGCCGGCTACTTAAAAATCGCCGATTTTGGCATGGGCAAAACAGGTAAGAGGGCCTTGTATAATTATCCAGCACAAAGTGGACTAATTTACGGTTTACACTGGCATTAATGCCTCAATAAATATCACTAACAATTTGGCTTTTTTTTTAAGGCATTGGATATGGAGACAGAACAAGCACCATACTTGGCACTCCAGCTTACATGGCACCAGAGCTCGTGAAGGAGGAGCAATACACAAGAGCTGTCGACTGGTGGGCTCTTGGAGTTATCGTGTATGAAATGCTCCTTGGAACAGTAAGTAGAAATTGCCACTGGTCAGTTATAGAGGGAGGTAATACAGAAATAAATAGATCTACTGTTATTTATCTAACCTCATAAAGCACTCTCTCTTTATAATAATCCTGGTCCCCTAATACATTCTTATTATACAATGCAGAGACCCTTCACCGGAAAGGACATCGACTACATGTATGAGTGGATTGAGGAGGATGAGCCACACTATCCCGACTCCCTGGAACCACAAGCACTGAGCTTTATATCACAGGTAAGTAGCACAGAGCTATCGGTTTATTACAACCAGCTCTTTAGCTCAGCGACCACTTTATAATTTAACTCTTGAGTCTCGCCGATGCTTCTGTACATGTAACTGCCATTTTCTGTTCTTGTAGCTCTTGATGAAGAATCCAGAGGAGCGACTGGGTTCTACCCAGGATGATGCAGAGGATGTAGCTCATCATCCATTCTTTAATGTAAGTTCTCTGTCTCTATTGTCATAATAATTCTAATATCTTCTGGGAAATACCCCTGGATACTATCTGAGAGGTACAGTCCTTTCATATCCTCAGCTTCTAAAAATGGCCGTAAGGTGCCATTTTCTGAAGAACTTTAAATAACAAGCATTTTTATGGTTCCTATTTGCAGAACACAGCCTGGGATGACATCATTGATGGGAAGGCAACAGCCCCGTTCGTACCCAGCCTCAACGGACCGGAGGATGTCAGCTACTTTGATGAGAAGTACACCAAGCTGCCAGCCAATCTAACGCTGCCCAAAGGACCTTGTGCTGAAATGGTAGATGACATCGAACAAGCCTTTCAGGACTTCAACTTTTCAGCATTTTAGGTCCTAATGGGATAATAGGTAAGAAAGGGCCTGGGTTAAAAAACAAGTAGCACAAATCAGAAGAATAAATGCCCAGCATTAGGATTTTTTATGTTAAAGGTGCAGGGGAACTGATCAGAGCAGAGCTGGTTATGGGAATCAGGCACATTGGGGATTCTATGGGAATACTAAGGTGACCTCTGAGATGATTGCTCTTATGCATGAAAAATAATCACAAAAAAATCCTGCACATCAAAAAACTTGTTGAGATAACAAGGTAACCAATAGGGAGTGCATCCCCTAAGTGTTATAGAATATCTACAGGAATATCACTTGTAAAAATGTGTGGTTTTAATTCTAAGTTTATTGTTTGGCTTTTGTAGGCTGGTCTCAGAAGCGTTTAGAAATGGCACCTACCAACAGATCCATCAGCAGTTTCCAAAGTACCAAATACTGCAGTACCACCATTTAGGTATCATCTGTTTAAGTAAATGCAGTTCCATCAGCAATGACCCTTCCTCAAGCTACCTCAGGCCACCACCAATAGTGTGTTCAGGTAAAACCATCAGTGCATCTCCTTCTATCCACCATATTTCCACCAGTCCTTTTATCCAACTCTGTTCAACCAGCAGTGCCTCAACTTACATCTGCTGTAATTCCACCATCCGTGCTCCCCTAATTACACAGCAATACCACCAGTAGTGCTCCCATGCACTTTCACCAGCGGTGCCTCCTCTGACAACCACCGCATTTCTACCAACGATGCCACCCCTGCCACCACCAGCAGGACCTCTTCTTTCAAACAGATATGGAATCATACACAGAAGCGCCCTAAAGCATTCATTAGACCCTGCATTCCTTTTCACTCCATCCATCAGACTGCAGAAGCCGGGGTCTGCAGACTGCCTGAGGTCCAATGGAATGGAAGGGAATGCAGCAGCTTAATGGCACTCATGTGTATGCTGCCATATCTTGTTTTTTTTAACAACAGTGCCTCCTTTTTCTTCCTCTGCAGCAGTGTCTCCTCTTACACTCACTGCAGTTCCACCAGTGATGCCTCACCTGCCACCTTCCGCAGTTCCACCACCAGTACCTCCTGTTTCAACCAAAATCTGCCACCATAAACAGGAACACTTCTTAAGCCACATGCAGGGTAGACCCTGCATTCCTTCTCACTCCATCCATCAGACTGCAGAAGCCGGGGTCTGCAGGCTGCCTGGGTTCAATGGAATGGAAGGGAATGCAGCATTCACCTAGCAGCTTAAAAGCATTTTTGTTATGCGATCACATCACTCTTTTTGCCTCCCTCTCTTTTCACTGTAATACAACCAGCAGTCTCTCCCTTTATAGTTTCACCAGCTTTGCAATTTTTATGTTATTACATTTACCCCAGTTCCACCATTATTAGTTAATAATAGATATAATAGATAATAATTAGATATAAGTTATCACCTCTTTCAACCCAATATGGCACCATAAACAGGATCACTCTTAAGCTACACGGTAGACTCTCCTTTTCACTCCATCCATCAGACTGCAGAAGCCGGGGTCTGCAGCGAGGGAATGTAGCCTTAACCCTGCAGCTTAATGGCAATCATGTGTATGCTGCCATATCCCTTTCCCTCACCACCACTGCCTCCCTTTCCTTTTACTACAATAGCACCAGTAGCGCCCCCCTTACACTCACCCCTGTTACACCCACGTTACCTTCTCTTTCAACCCAATATGGCACCATAAACAAAAGCACCCTTAGGCAAACTCGGTCAGTCCTGAATTTCTTTTCATTCCATCCATCAAACTGCAGAAGCCGGGGTCTGCAGGCTGCTTGGAAGGAAATGCAGGATTCACCTTGCAGCTAAATGGTGCTCGTGTGTATGCTTCCATATTGCTTACTGTTTCCCCTACCCTTGGTTTTATAGGGCGCATTTGATCCTGGGAGAAATCCGATTGCCGTTAAGGAGTCAGGAAGGAATTTTTCCCTCTAATGAAGCAGATTGGCCAAAGCTTCCAGAGGTTTTTGCCTTCCTCAGGACCAAAATAGCCCAATCTATTAATTTTAATAATTATTAATCATATTTTCTATAAAATCTATAAGTTTCTAATTATTATTAATAAAACTATCTAGTATAAATAAATTTGAAGCAACTGGACTTGTTTAGTAATCATTGAAGACGTTTCACTACTCATCCGAGCAGCTTCTTCAGTTCAACTGACTGGTATGGGAAGTCCTCAGCATATATACTCTTCCACTAATCCAATCACAATGGCACTATGTAACTCTTCAGAAAGGTGACATCTGAAACTCACAGAGGTGTGAATGCTGTGGAGTTACTTTGAAAGGATTACCAAAGTATCATGCAACTCTTCAAACAGGTGTTACTTGTTAGAGTTGCATGAATGGATGTGTGAAGAGTTCTGAAACTGCCGGGGTACAGATGTTAGAACAGCATTGTATGTAGCAGACAGATGGTGTCGAAGTCCCCCGCCTCTGTTAAGGGATGGTTTCTCCACTTTGACATGAATGGCCTCTTTTACACCTCTTTCAAACCAGCGGTCTTCTTTGTCCAAAATTTGGACATTGCTATTTTCAAAGGAGTGTCCCTTGTCTTTTAGGTGTAGAAAGACAGCAGAGTCCTGGCGGGGGACTTCGACACCATCTGTCTGCTACATACAATGCTGTTCTAACATCTGTACCCCGGCAGTTTCAGAACTCTTCACACATCCATTCATGCAACTCTAACAAGTAACACCTGTTTGAAGAGTTGCATGATACTTTGGTAATCCTTTCAAAGTAACTCCACAGCATTCACACCTCTGTGAGTTTCAGATGTCACCTTTCTGAAGAGTTACATAGTGCCATTGTGATTGGATTAGTGGAAGAGTATATATGCTGAGGACTTCCCATACCAGTCAGTTGAACTGAAGAAGCTGCTCGGATGAGTAGTGAAACGTCTTCAATGATTACTAAACAAGTCCAGTTGCTTCAAATTTATTTATACTAGATATACCATGACCTGGATGAATGAAAATCTTCATAGACATATTAATAAAACTGTGCTGTCACAGATTTACCATCAAGCCACTGTGTGTGTGTGTCTTTATTCTGGGTATTGTGTCATTTTGAAGGAATAACATATAGTAGGTTAGAGAGAATGGATCAAATGAAGAAACACTGAATGGTTCAGTACCTGCGAGTGACAGGTGCCCTCCTCCTGTGGGTATTGGCTGCTCTACCAAGCATTCTCACACTGGCCTAACAGGCTGAAGATTCTGTTTATAATGGTTATTCTTGGCATCCTCCACCATTCCCCATCATGGCATGAAGGCTGTATGCTTAGTGCACCCACTTGGATATATATCTGCATTCAAAAAGCTGGGGGTGAAAGAAAAAAATAATTAATCAAACTGAAACCAGGATTTAATGTGATACGGACACACTTGAATCTATCACAGTTATGGCATATCCTTATAAAAGGGAACACAAAACAAAACAATGTTTTGACTGCATTTCAGTTTAATTAGGAATAGATTCTATTCTCCCTTTCATAGTCTGGGTTATCAGGTGCCCCCTCATAGGGAAAGTAATGCAGATGCAGTTGATATTCATTGGGTAGATGAGAAGATGTGGGTTTTTCATTAACCAGGTAAGGAAATCTTCTTGGGATTTGTGAAATGCTTCCATGTCTTTAGCAGGTGGGAATGCTCATGTCTTTAGCAGGTGCCCATTGTACTGCCTGTAACTTCTCCCCTATCCTATCCTGGCAGTTTTGCAGTCCAAGCCTGCCTAGGTCAGTCCAGGACTGTCCTCTCACAGAGTGGGATGTCACATCAATATAATGAGAAATCTAATTATAGTGGCATAACTATCGGAGGGTACAGAAGCAGGGTATAGCACAGGTTTTGCAATCCCTGGCACTATATATTGGAAAGAATGGCTCCATCTATACTCATCTGGTATCTCTATGCTTAGCTCTACGGGTGTAAGTCACTGAGCCAGAAAATCCCAGCAGCACTGCATACATAAATAATACAGATTTCGATCCCTGTCAATCAAGCAATCAACAAAATAATTCCATTTACAGTCAAATAACAGTAGACCTGGGGTCTTAAAGGCATGTATGGCCCAATATTGAAAATCTATGGCTAAATACACCCATATATCTCAGCAGGTCTCTGTTATACCAAAAACACATTCTGTCACTATTAAATACCTTGGCCACAAGCAAATTGAACTATACACAGACCTGGGGCATAACTTTGGGGGGCAAGAATCCCAACCCCTGCCACACCAACAAAATCATGGGCAACCCACTACCTGCCAATGTCAAGTGATTCCTAAAGTGTAAAGTGTCTGTTAACTATGGAAAGGGTGACAATACAAAAACAGAACAAAGGGCACAGTAGAAAAAGCGTAAGATGATTGCTGTGGCAGAAAAAGTCAGTCTCCAGTGTTTCCAGTACCAGTTCTTGTGCCTTTAAGGTCAACAGAACAAGAAATTACTGTATTTGGTAATTTTGTGAAGGCGTAGCAGACTATGGGGTGCGGAAACAAAACTTCTGTTGTAACCCATAGCAACCAATGAGCAATTAGCTAAGATAAGTCATCCTCTTATCTACAAGAGCTGAAATGTATGACTCTTGGATAGAGAATCTGAATGATTTCTAGCTATGCCCATACATATCCTGGCCAAGGTCCATTATGTACCATTCACAACCGTTGCTTAACTAACAAGCTCTGCTACAATTCAACATCATGTATTTGATCCCCCATTCAAAAATCTACATGGGGCCTAGTGTGCACTCAGCACCTGGAGTTTGTTTCACCTCCTTACTAGGCTTTATCAATGGCCTAACTGACCTTCTAGCTGAGCTCCCCCTGCTGCTGCAAGTCCCCACAGCCCTTAAAGTTTGGGAACCAAAGGTTTATTGTGGCAGGGACATTACTGTGTTTTCATTTTAATACTGTGGCACATTTTGCAGCTGTGTACATGAATAGCATACAACACTTGGCAACATGACGTGGTATCAGCTGGGGGGGGGGGCGTTATACACAGAGGATTCAACAGTTCCCCATAGGGAGATTAATCACCAGTCGTTAAATCTCCACTACTGCGGGCGACCAAAATGCCTTCCCATGTTCAATAAAGTGAATACCAGTGGGAAGGCATATGCAGAACTTTGTTTTCCAGTGACGCCCAAAGTTATACATTTCTTTCTCCTTTAAAAACCTGACTCTGATTATTGCCCCCTTACTGTCTACAACATGCCCATGATTTTCTCTGCAGCCTTTCCCTTACCCCTTTGGTTGATAACAGACAGGGAAGACCCACTGCGGGTGACTCACCTCCCGAAAATGCTTTTCCAGTGTCAATAATGTAGATCGACCAGGGGAAAACCATGCAAGTTGTTTTGTCTTTCCCAATTTGCTGAAATTTGCCTGTGGCGACTACGGAAAACGAAACAATGTGTATGTCTTGCATTCCGCAATTTACATTATTGCCAAAAAATTTGAGAGATTTGTCACCTGCGGTAGCGAAGATTCGAGCAAAGGCTACAAATCTCCCCATCGGCCATCACCCTTAGGAGTGTTCTTACTGCAACTTTGCAACTGTGGTCAGCAGAGCTAGGATTCTGTGTCTCACAGTCTTTCACCTGATTGCTGAAGGCCAAGGGTCTAACTCTGAATACCCAGGCCCCCTGCCACCCACACCAGAAACCTCCAATCAGCACTGGTGTGCTCTGTGGTAGGGGGGGTCTCAGTTTCTCCTTAGCCCCCTCACACTGTGCTGCTTCCCCTGTAGTCACTTCTTACACGGCTCTTAGGCAGAGTTTTTCACAGGCCCCCTACACAACAGCATGCCTTCCACATCTTCTTTTGTCTTAAGCCAGCTCCATTTCTCCCCCACAAAGTTAAAAAACAATTCTAAAGTAACAACATGACAATATTTACATTGCAGCACTGCCAATAATCTGCAACCTGATCTGTTTCCCACGGCATGCTTTTCATTCAATTTACAGTCACGTCTTCACTTATGTAATGTCTTCTCATAGCCACTAGGTGGCAGATTTAACTATCCAGGTACTAAGTGACTGGGCAACCAAGGTAAAACTCCTTATGGTGCAAAATCTCCCTCCGAACAGACATTGTATTCCCACATATTACCTTCAGAACATTAAGCAACTTGACTGCTTAATGTTCTGAAGGTAATATGTGGGAATACTATGTCTTCATAAACATTAAATTCCCCCAAAACATTTTCTGAATAGCAGAAATGCTGTAAGTAACTAAAGGGATTTAACAAATATGGAGCAGTTTGCTTTTATATTCTACCTGCTAAAACAAGATGTTCCATATACAGTGGTGTGAAAAACTATTTGCCCCTTCCTGATTTCTTATTCTTTTGCATGTTTGTCACACTTAAATGTTTCTGCTCATCAAAAACCGTTAACTATTAGTCAAAGATAACATAATTGAACACAAAATGCAGTTTTTAAATGAAGGTTTACGTTATTAAGGGAGAAAAAAAACTCCAAATCTACATGGCCCTGTGTGAAAAAGTGATTGCCCCCCTTGTTAAAAAATAACTTAACTGTGGTTTATCACACCTGAGTTCAATTTCTGTAGTCACCCCCAGGCCTGATTACTGCCACACCTGTTTCAATCAAGAAATCACTTAAATAGGAGCTACCTGACACAGAGAAGTAGACCAAAAGCACCTCAAAAGCTAGACATCATGCCAAGATCCAAAGAAATTCAGGAACAAATGAGAACAAAAGTAACTGAGATCTATCAGTCTGGTAAAGGTTATAAAGCCATTTCTAAAGCTTTGGGACTCCAGCGAACCACAGTGAGAGCCATTATCCACAAATGGCAAAAACATGGAACAGTGGTGAACCTTCCCAGGAGTGGCCGGCCAACCAAAATTACCCCAAGAGCGCAGAGACAACTCATCCGAGAGGCCACAAAAGACCCCAGGACAACATAAAAAGAACTGCAGGCCTCACTTGCCTCAATTAAGGTCAGTGTTCACGACTCCACCATAAGAAAGAGACTGGGCAAAAACGGCCTGCATGGCAGATTTCCAAGGCGCAAACCACTTTTAAGCAAAAAGAACATTATGGCTCATCTCAATTTTGCTAAAAAACATCTCAATGATTGCCAATACCTTGTGGACTGACGAGACAAAAGTTGAACTTTTTGGAAGGTGCGTGTCCCGTTACATCTGGCGTAAAAGTAACACAGCATTTCAGAAAAAGAACATCATACCAACAGTAAAATATGGTGGTGGTCTGGGGTTGTTTTGCTGCTTCAGGACCTGGAAGGCTTGCTGTGATAGATGGAACCATGAATTCTACTGTCTACCAAAAAATCCTGAAGGAGAATGTCCGGCCATCTGTTTGTCAACTCAAGCTGAAGCGATCTTGGGTGCTGCAGCAGGACAATGACCCAAAACACACCAGCAAATCCACCTCTGAATGGCTGAAGAAAAACAAAATGAAGACTTTGGAGTGGCCTAGTCAAAGTCCTGACCTGAATCCTATTGAGATGTTGTGGCATGACCTTAAAAAGGCGGTTCATGCTAGAAAACCCTCAAATAAAGCTGAATTACAACAATTCTGCAAAGTTGAGTGGGCCAAAATTCCTCCAGAGCGCTGTAAAAGACTCGTTGCAAGTTATCGCAAACTCTTGATTGCAGTTATTGCTGCTAAGGGTGGCCCAACCAGTTATTAGGTTCAGGGGGCAATTACTTTTTCACACAAGGCCATGCAGGTTTGGATTTTTTTTCTCCCTAAATAATAAAAACCCTCATTTAAAAACTGCATTTTGTGTTTACTTGTGTTATCTTTGACTAATAGTTAAATGTGTTTGATGATCAGAAACATTTTGTGTGACAAACATGCAAAAGAATAAGAAATCAGGAAGGGGGCAAATAGTTTTTCACAACACTGTAGGCATCTACGTAAAGGCAATTGATCCTCACTAAGATGTTACCCTGTAGAAAGACATAGATAACAGCTTACATGTCACATTCAAGATTATGGCAACTTCCAGTATGATGTAGATGTAGAACTCCTGTTGCTCTCAATGCCTCATTCCCTGCACTTTCAGAGGAAATCTTGGGTGCCAGGGGTTCTTTAAAAAAAAACAACACAGTTATTGAAAAAGAAGGGATGTCACTTATTAGACTGAACATTGATATCACATTATGCAGCATCTATCACTGATAGATCATTTGATCTCATCAAATATACAATGGAGTGTCAGCTCCTTCACAGGTTAATCTTACCATGGGCATTTAGTCATAGTGTTCTAGAAAATTCAGTTATTGTCTCCCATAGAATATAAACCAACTTGGATCCCTCTGTGGTCTCAAAAGGAAAAAACCCACACTGTTTAGCCCTTCTCAGTGGAGCACAGGCTTGCTCATACTAAATAACTAAATACCCTGCCGGTCTCCCATACCTTTAGTGTGCCAAAACAGGAGATAGACTTACAATAACTAAAGCATGGTGATTCTCACAGTCCCCTACCCAATTCCCATTAAGGTGTTTGGTCTAGCTTAAGGCTTCTCATTAATCAGGACTCCTGCCCCCCGTCTCTCCCTGAGGCCTCTCTCTTCGAGCAGTCCAGCAGCACCCACCCCAGCTACACAAAGTGGAGTCCAAAGGAGAATCTGGGTATCATCCTCTCTTCACAGATGGAACACACCCCTCAAACAGGGCACTGTCATGGAGCTTGCGGTGCAGCAAATCCAATATTTTGGGGTTCATAAAAATGCAGAATATTCTACAAAAGATTTTGCTGAATACCAAAACCAATCAAAACTAATCTGCATATTAATATTTGAGAGAATCAAAATGTATTTCATCTGTGAACATTTGTGGCATTCAGTTGTTCAGGTTTTAAAGCCCCATGACTGGCTACTGGATAACTCTGGCCAACTCTGAACCTGCAAAATGGCTTGGCCAAATGCTGGACCAAATCATGGTGCAATGCTACAGAAAGCCGACTTGGTTTTTATTGTCATTATTATAATGTAGCTCTTTGTTTATTCCATCTTTAATTTGTGTTTCATTATGTCATTAAAATCATTGCCTGGTTGCTCAACAGTTCATACCGCAATGCTGCAGAATAGAGGTCCAAAACAGCAAAAAGTTAAATAAAAACAGATAAATGCAAATTGTCTATGTCACTGGATACTAAACTGTGATTTAAAAATAATCTATTCCTTCACCCTTTAAATGGCCATGTCCACAGAAATCCATGGCTGGGTATTTTCTATTTACATAGCACCTGGAAACATATAATCAGGGGTTATGGCAACTCTTTTGTGCTGGTAGATTCTGCATCAATGGCAGTTAAGGGATGAATTTTTTGTTACAGGCACAAGCAGCAAGTCTTTCTAGACATATGGGATTAAGAGAGTTTGGTGAGTACATGTTGGCTCAGTAGGTAGCACTGCTGACCTTGCTACACGTGTGGATCTGGCCATTTATGGCCCCCCTTTACAGTTTTAATGCAAGGACTATAACATTCCAGTATACAATTTTCCTGTTTTTTAAACCTTATCTAATGAGCATGCCTTTTTAAAATATAATCATCAGAGGTCTGGCAATGCAGCTATAAAAACAAATGTTACCCTTATGATTGGCTTGTGGCCCATACTATACACTAGCATGGATAGCTTTTAATTGTTCTATATATTTGCACTCTCTGCAGGCAACAACCCCCCAAATTCCTTCATATACACTTACAATCACAGTACTAGTGGCAGAGACCACAGAAGAAAGCTTTTTTTATGAGTCAACTAGTTAAAATGCTGTACAGGTATGGGACCCATTATCCATAATGCTGGGGTTTTCCGGATAAGGGGTCTTTCCATAATTGGGATCTCCTACCTAAAGTCTGCTAAAAACATTATTTAAACAGTAATTGATAATTAAATATCTTAGTTTGGATCAAGTACAAGATACTGTTTTATTATTAGAGAGAAAAAGGAAATCATTTTTAAAAAATGTGAATTTTTTGATTAAAATGGAGTCTATATGAGATGGCCTTTCCGTAATTTGGAACTTTCTGGATAGTGGGGTGGATCAGGGCATGCCAGGGTATGTAAGAATAAATAACATTGCAGCGAAGTCTCATTGTGCAGGACATACACTATACATGTTTACCAAAAAAAAAAAGGATCCAAAGTGAGAAATATAAATGGGTTAATCTCAGAGGGTGCCAATTTGTCAGCACTACTCTCTGGCCTATATGACACATTCATTAAATTGCAGGTACACTTTCATATATTAATAACAAACCCCTACAGGTATTATGCTAAACTAAGATTTATGGGAACTCGAGATTTTTGTATACATGTACAGTTCTGAAATCTATTTAAATGCAATGACTGCAGAAGTGGGACATGGAAGGTTCTAAACCAAAGCTTAGGAACAAGGGTGTAGCAGCCATAGACACAGCAGAATTAGCAGAATGAGGCCTGGGTACCACTCTTAGGGGCTGATTTACTAATCCACAAATTCGAATCCGAATGGGAAAAATTTGGATTGGAAACGAACATTTTGCGACTTTTTCGTAGCCGTTACGAATTGCTTGTATATTGTCGCGACTTTTGCGTATTGAGCGCTCGTAAACGGCGGCCAAAACTTTCAGACTTTGCATGATTTTGGAAGCCTCCCATAGGACTCAATGGCACTCTGTAGCTCCAACCTGGCCCAAGGAAAGTCTCCCATAGGGCTCAATGGCACTCTGTAGCTCCAACCTGGCCCAAGAAAAGTCACGATACTGAAGCTTGAATGAATCCGAAACTTTCGTACTCGGCGCGAAGGCTACGAAAAAGTCGCGACAATTCGCGCAAGTCAAAACACTACGGAAAAGTCGCGACAATTTGCGAAAAAATCGCAAAATACCGATCATTATGAAAAAAACGCATTCGGACGCCTTCGGACCGTTCGTGGATTAGAAAATCAGCCCCATAGTCTTGCACAGTTTCAGTATATGAGTGTGGGACAGCTAATTCACAAATTGCTGATTTTTTGCTGCAAGATCCTTGGGTGGTTTTATTAGGACCTCTTTCCTATTCTATATTAATCAGATTAAATCAGTTATGGAACCAGAAACTTTACTGGTTCTATTGGCCATTAAAGGCTTTTTCACCCCAGCATGGGCACATACTAGTGCAGGGATCCCCAACCTTTCATATTTTAAATGTGTTGGGGAGACACAAGCATGGACAACGTTCCTGGGGGTGCAAATAAGAGCTAGAATTGGCTATATGGTAGCCCCTATGCGGACTGGCAGCCTATAGAAGGCTCTGTTTGGCTTTTATGCAATCAGCACCTACTTTAAGGCCACTGGGAGCAACATCCAAGGGGTTGGGGAGCAACATGTTACTCACGAAGCACTGGGTGGGGATCACTGTACTAGTGCAACAACTTATCAATTCCAGCTCCCTACAGCCCCCATATGTCAATCTGTTGGAGGATGTTGAGATTTCAAGGCCTGAAAATGCTTTTTCATTCATTTCTGTCTGTCACTCCTTTACAAATGTTGTAACACAGTGTTTCTTCTTTAAGAACCCTACAGCAGCCACAGGTTGCTGATAATCTGGTGGTTACTCCCTTGTCTCCTTACAAGTCTAAGAATTCTCTAATGGGCAAGAAATAGTTGGGGGACGGAGGACTAATTCTAAGCATCTTGATTTAAAAAAAAAAAAAAAACAAGTTAGATACTAAGGAGAAGCTCCTATTTTACTTTGCCTGCACTAATCCATGTATCAGATTCGAGCAGAGTAAGTGGACGAAGCCTGAAAGAAGCAGGTGATATGAAGGGATATTCATAGTTCAATATCAGTTATGGCTTCCAACATAGGATCCCCACTGAAATAAGTCAAGTCACACTAACTATATTGAAATGAAATTTTAAAAGTCTAACATATAAATTCATACATACGTATTAACTTTTTTTCCCTACATATTAAAAGATCAGATCGAGCTTTGTCATTGTGCCTTTATATGGTCCCCCAACTCCACTTTGACATCTATGTTTATATTGTACAGTGGGGAGTATGGGATTCCCCATAAACATTATTACTACTTGTACAAATACATTTCTGATGATGATATGGCTTGCAATCCATCAACAGCTAGAGGCAAAGGGGCGAGAAATCCCTGATACCTCTTATATATATTATATGTATCTGAACGCTGGAGAACAGTGGTTACAAACTTCTCTTTGCAAAGGCACATAAAGCCTTAATGTAATAATTACCTGAACATATTAGTAATTATATGGTTGCTATATCTACAAATCAGTACACAGTAGTACTTACTGGGTACAGGAATTTGGTGCATTTTCATTCCATGGAGTTGCTTTACAGGTGAACAAATAGATCTGTAAGACAAAACATAAAACAACTTAGTAAGCACTGAGCTGTTGTACCCGTGAATCAGTGCAAAACCCGTTTATTATTACTGAAACCTTCACACTATGTTTGATGAAGGCTTTAGCTACCCTTTTATATACTTATATTAGAACTTTGCAATCATTTTCCCAATAACCCCCATCAAATAAACTAGTAGAAAATGAAGAGATTCCAAGAGAAGGGATTATATCACCATTACTTATGTTTTTTCTTGGTTACTTGGGATGCACCAAATGCCGTATTGTGAGATGCGGCCGACTTCCAACTTCCGTGTTTATGTGACAAAAAGTCACGTGAATTTAAGGATTTGAATTCAGTTTGGCCAGGCACATGGATTGGACCAGATCCAAATCCTGCTGAAAAAGGACAAATCTTGGCCGAATCCCAAACCAAATTCTGGATTCAGTGCATCCGTATTTGTTACAAAAGCCTGCATGGCTTACTTGAGAAGATCGTTTGAAAATGTGCTTCTAAACCAAGAGACTCAGGATCCTGCAGAACTACAAATTATAGAAACACCAGACTAATGCAAGTGTAAGTCACTCACAGTCTCACTGTGTAATCGTAACCCACCTCCTCGTGCCTTTTCAATCATTTCTAAAGAAGACTCAATTCTGTTTAGTTAAAAGACATACTTGAATACACTTGAAATTCATAGGAAACTATTTTGCGCTGGAAGATTTAAGAAGTTTCTTTAAAAAGCCAGATCCCCGAAGAGATCAGACCATGATTTACCCATAACTTTCGACCATACCAAAACACAAGCTCCCAGGATGCCAATTCATTTTCATTGAGGATTGCGGAAAATAGTATATACTGTAAGTTTTATAGTTAATTACTCAAGGAAGAATACAATGACAACGACCCACTGATAAATGCCTGTCTTATTAACAGTGAAAGCTCCCTTAGGGCTCTGGCACACGCGGGCGACTAATCTCCCCGTGTGCCAGAGCCCTTACTCCAAAATCAAGACAATGTTATATTTCAATTGGCCCACTACATATAATAGGTTGGACAGTACTAGTATAGAGAGAATCAAACAGAAACCAGTGAAGCAAGGCTCACCATAAGATTGCTAAGTATGTAAGCATTCCAGAAGATTAGGAGACTAGAAGTTGTCACTACCATTGCAACCACTCTACCAAGTATTCAAACCAGTGCCAGTACCATGAGAACATGAATAGGAGGCAAAGCAATCAACCCCGTGTGCCACTAATGAAAACCCCATCAATTCTGGAAATAAACTGTCTGTGTAAAATAAAGAAGATCTGCAGTGCTATATGACTGTATTTGTATCACATTTATGTTTATATTAGTTTACATTTGCTAAATATGAAAATGACTTAGTTTTGTCAGTTGATAAGTGTAAAGAATAGCATAAGTTAAAATATAAGAGCCACCTCTGGGCCCAGGACAACACTTTGCCCAACAAGGGGAAATAAGCGTAGTTGTAAGGGGAGCATCAAAATGATGGTGCAGTTGTGTGAGCAGCTGCTGGCTAAACTTGATGGGCAATGTTAGGGAACAACAGCTGGTTAGCTGCAGGTTGTCTAACACTCTGCGTATGTTTTTGGCAGAGAACACATCATCATATTGCCTATGATGGAGTCTCTCACCAACTCATTTTTGGGTGCCGGTTTATTTCTCAGAGATGTTTCTGCCTCCCAGCTCTAGATGGCTCTCACTAGACCATGCAGACAGAATATACAACTTGACTCATTCTCAGCTCTGCCACACACCGAGTGGTACAAACATTAGAACTCGTAACATGGGCAAAGGGAAACTCACCATAACACTCCGCCCTGACAACCAACTTGCTTGCTGCATAAGCAACCTAGCTGATTCTACAGCTATATATATATATTTTTTTTATATTTTTTATTTTGAAAATAACGGTGTACAAAAGGGCGCCTTTTGGGTTATCCCAAGGTGCCAGGCAGGTATGTAACAAGATCATAAACATTGGGAAAAAGGAGGGGAGGGGTGGGGGGGAATGGAGAGGGAGGGAAAGATAGAGGATAAAAAGAATAGGTACAGTCAGTAATATGAGGTGGGGAGATAGTCAATCAAATTGGGGAGAAAGATCTCGTGGGTATATATTTGCCGGACATCAGTCTTGTAGGTAGGTAATCAGGTCTTGTCTTTTAGTGTTTCGGTACTCTTATGAGAGGTATCTTTTCCAGGTTGATGTGGTTGATCTTATAGGTGTATTGAGATATTTCTGTAAGTCATCCAGGGGGCCCAGATTTTGTTGTGGGTTTTTAATTGGCCTAATGAAATGCTGGTCAGCCTTTCCATAATTAGCATATTATCAAGTCTTGTTTTAACAAGGTTTATATCCAGTGTTGCAGATTTCCAGGCTTTAGCTATTGTTTGTTTCGCCGCTGAGAAAATGTGAGTGATTAATTTCCTCAGATATTTATTGCCGCCGGGGATATTTTTGTTAAGTAAGGCTTCTGCTGGGCTCTTTCTTAGCGAGAGGCCTGTTACTGCCGTTATTAAAGTATAAGTTCTGATCCAGTAGCGTACTGCGACTGGGCAATCCCACCAAGTATGCATAAATGTGCCTTGTTGGTTGCATGCTCGGAAGCATAGTGCGGATGCCGAGGGATACCACTTAGAGATTCTGGTTGGTACCAAGTACCATTGATGTAGAATCTTTTGTGAGGTTTCCTGAGTCAGCACATTTATAGAGCATGTTACTGTATTTTTAAAGATGTCCCGCCAGGTGGCCTCGTCAAAGCATAGGTGTAGTGTGCTTTCCCAGGTTTGTACAAATTTTAATTCCTTGATTGGAGTTAGGTGGGTTACTGTATCATATAGATAGGATAGTGCCCCTTTGAGTGTAGTGAGTTGCAAACATAATCTCTCAAAAGCTGTGGGTAGAGGGAATTGTTTGCCTTTATATTGAGCTCTAATGTAACTTACTATTTGATGGTAATGGAGCCATTCCTGTTGTGGGATTTTGTAATTTTCCCGGAGTCTTGGCCATGGCAGAAGTGTATTAGAGCTGGTTAATGAGTATATAGTGTCCAGGTTGAATTGTTTCCACCAGTGGAGAGCTTCTGGTGATTGGCCTGGATCAAAGTCAACATTATTGATGAAGCTTGTGACTGGCTTGTGTAGAGAGCAGAGTTTGTAGGGTTCCTTTGATCTGTCCCAGAGCCTGACGAGGTGAGTTACTATGGGGTTTGTTTGTATTTGAGATGTGGAGTGGGTTGTCCATAATATATTCCTTAGGGGTATATTTGGCAGAGAGTCTTGTTCGATTGTTACCCATAGTGGTTTATCCTCAGGTAGGTACCATGGTATCATTTGGGATAATTGTGCTGCGGTATAATATCCTTTCAGATTAGGGATGCCTAGGCCGCCCTTGTGTCGGTTACGGCAAGCTGTAGTGCGATTAATTCGTGGCCTTTTCCCGTTCCAGACAAATTTTGTAAAAGTCTTTTGCATTTTCTCTGTGTAATCTTTAGGGGGGGAGGTTGGTAGCGTACGGAACAGGTACAACAGCAGGGGAAGGGCGGACATTTTCAGTGCGGTTACTCTCCCGAGCCAAGACAGTTTAAGTCTTTCCCATATTTAAAATCTTATGTTCTATTTTGGGATAATTATCCTTGGCTAAGGATCTGTAATCGGCTGATATCAGTACTCCTAGGTATCTTATGGTTTTAGTTTGCCATTTAAGTTCAAAATTGATTTCTAGAAGTTTTTTTAGATGGGGCTGAAGGTTTATGCTTAAGGCTTCTGACTTAGAGGGATTGATTTTGAGTCCCGAAATTTTAGTAAAGTTGGAGAGAGTCTCGTATAAATATGGGAGGGAAGTCATGGGATTAGACATTGACATTATTATATCATCAGCATACATTGTACATTTATATTCGGAGTCCCCTACAGTTATACCCGAAATCTTTTTGTTTAGCCTTAGATGTTGGGCTAAGGGTTCGAGTGCTAAGGCAAAAAGTAGAGGGGACAGGGGGCATCCCTGCCTGGTCCCTCTACTTATGTTGAATGCGTCTGATTGAAACCCCATGTGGCTAACTTTAGCTATAGGGGAGTTGTAGAGGGCCTTAACCACGGAGAGGAAGGGGATAGGAAAATTATAGGCAGATAACACTTGATACAGATGCCAGGAAACAGAATCAAATGCTTTTTCTAGGTCTAGTGATAGGAGCATGGAGGGAACATCTTTTATTTTTGCTATGTGTATGAGATTTATGATCTTGCGGATATTGTCAGTGACCTGTCGTTTTGGGATAAATCCTGACTGGTCTTTGTGGATGAGTTGTCCTAGAAACTGGTTAAGTCTTGAGGCTATAATTTTGGCCAGCAATTTGATATCTAGGTTTAATATTGATATGGGGCGAAAATTTTTACAGTTAGTGTGATCCTTCTCTGGTTTAGGTATCACAGCTATTTGTGCTTGTAGATCATCTCTGCTGAAGTTGCCTTTATTAGTCATTATATCATTAAATAATAGGTGTAACCATGGGATCAGTTTAGGGGCAAACAGTTTATAGTATTTCCCTGTGAACCCATCAGGGCCTGGGGATTTGTTTACCTTTAGTTGCTTTATAGCTACCTTAATTTCTTCTATTGAGATTGGTTCTGACATTAATGTTTTCTGTTGGGGTGTTAGTGAAGGTAAGTTTGCTTGGTTTAGAAACTGCTGTAATAGGGTTGGGTTTGGGTCTTTGTGTTTTTGATATAATGGGCCCGATTCACTAAAGTCCGAAATAAGGAGTGCTATTTATAGCATGCGTTAAAAATCTTATCACTTCTTATTTTTCGCTCGATTCACTAAAAGGACACTTGTCATAATTAAGAAGCGATGTTCTTGGCGTTATTTATCTTGCGATGACATATTTTCAAGCAATATATTACGCAGCGCACAACATATTACGCAGCACGTTGCTTGAAAATATGTCGTAGCAAGATAAATAACGCCAAGAACATCGCTTCTTAATTATGACAAGTGTCCTTTTAGTGAATCGAGCGAAAAATAAGAAGTGATAAGATTTTTAACGCATGCTATAAATAGCACTCCTTATTTCGGACTTTAGTGAATCGGGCCCAATGTGTGGTAATACGTGGCAAATTCCTGGGTGATACGTTCCGGGTTTGCTGTCAGGGATCCATCTTTTAATCTGATTTGGGTGAAGGGGGACTTATTAAATTTATTTGATAACTGGCGTGCCATCATTGTGTCGGCCTTATTAGCCTTTCTATAGAATTTTTGTTTTGTCCACTGTAATTTTGTGATTTCTTTCTCTGTCAGGAGTAGATTAAGTTCTGTTTTAGTTTTTTCAAGCTCCTGTTTGGATTTAGTGTCATTAGGGTTGGTTTTAAGCTGATCTTCTAGTTGTTGCATTTTGATGCCTAACTGATTAGTAGCTTTGGTCCTTTCTTTTCTAGCTTTAGTTTTAAGTTGGATTAGGATCCCTCTAATATAGGCTTTATGTGCTGCCCATAAGGTTGGGCTAGCAATATCTGGGGTATTGTTGTGGGTGAAATATGATTCCAATTCAGATTGTATTGTTTGTTGATGTTGTGGGTTAGATAGAAGGGAGTCATCTAGTCGCCAAATATTATTTAAGGGCTTGTGTGCTAGACTAGTGAGTGTTAGAGTGATTATAGAATGGTCTGACCAAGGGCAGGAAAGTATTTTTGTCTGGGATATGTTGGGAGAAATTTGCTTATGAATTAGGAACATATCAATTCTAGAGTGGGAATTATGCGGAACGGAAAAAAACGTAAAATCTTTCTTAAACGGGTGTTGTTCCCTCCATGCGTCCACCAAAAGATATTTGTCTATTAGCTTTGCGAAATAGTGTTTGTTGTTTTGATTACGTATGGATACAGGGCTAGGTTGTCAGTCTATATTTGGGTGGGATACCTCATTAAAGTCACCGGCCAATATTAAAGGAACAGTAACACCAAAAAATGAAAGAGCTTTAAAGTAATAAAAATATAGTGCACTGTTGCCCTGCACTGGTAAAACTGGTGCGTTTGCTACAGTAACACTACTATAATTTATATAATAAGCTGCTGTGTAGCCATGGGGGCAGCCATTCAAGCTGGAAAAAAGGAGAAAAGGCACAGGTTACATAGCAGATAACAGATAAGTTCTGTAGAATACAATAGTGTTTTATCTGTTATCTGCTATGTGCCTGTGCCTTTTCTCCTTTGAATGGCTGCCTCCATGGCTACATAGCATCTTATTTATATAAATTATAGTAGACTTTCTGAAGCAAACACACAACTTTTACCAGTGCAGGGCAGCAGCACATTATATTTTAGTTACTTTTATACAGTTTCATTTTTTGGTGTTACTGTTCCTTTAAGGGGCCTCTGCACCTTTCCTCCAGGATAGAGAAAAATTCTCTATAATATGTTTGTTGACATTCGTTAGGGCCGTAAACCGTTGCTAGGGTTATTGGGGTATCTTGTATTTGTCCCACCAGGATCAGGAATCTGCCTTCCGGGTCTGATTTTATGGTGGTGGGTTGGAAATTTAGTTTTTTGTGAATTCCTATAGCTACTCCTCTATGTTTTTTTTTCTGCACAGGCAGTATAAACAAGTTGATATGAGTAATGGAAATATTTAGGTACGGAGGTGTTAGAAAAATGAGTCTCCTGGAGGAAAAGAATGTCAGCCCCTAGTTTGTTGTAGTGCCGAAATGCCAGTGACCATTTCGTGGGGGAGTTCAGGCCTTTGGCGTTATGGGATATACATTTTAAAGACATAACATTTGAGGCAGTGAAGCTTAATAGATAGGCTCGTAGGATACCAAATAAAGAGACCATTAATTATACCCACAAGAATAGTAGCATAGAATAGACAAGGGAAAAACTTCTATAACTAGAAAACATTGTTCAAACAGATAATATAAACTTATCAGGATCCTGCAAGGATTTCGGAAGGTCGGTCGTTGACCTCGGTTGGGGGGGGATTCCTCCCGGAGGACTCCTTCTTATAGAGTAGTGGAGTGAGGCATGATTAATGTTTCGGGGCCCGCTGTTGCATTGGGTTTTTACGCCAGAGTGGTGAAATGGACCTCTCGCTTGAGCCTTTCCTAGGAGTAGTATTGGGAGTAGTTGGAGTTGGTTGTTGTAGCTTTAGTCGGGTCAGGAGTTCCAGGCCTTCTGGTAATGTCGTCGCTGAGTACGGGTGGTTCTGGTACATGAACGTTAGCTTGAATGGGTATCCCCACCTGTAGCGGACCCGATGCGAAGTCAGGATGGTGAGTACTGGTTTCATGAGCTTGCGTTTTTGGATTGTCAATGCGGCTAGATCGGCGTAGATGGAGTATTGGTGGCTTTTATATTCCAAATGGAGAGCGGCCCGGGAGGCAGACATTATAGCTTCCTTCGTTGAGTAGTAATGGAGCCGAGCAATTATGTCTTTCGGTGGGGCTCCCTCCCGTCTGGGGCCGAGAGCCCTGTGGACTCTGTCCATAAGTAGTAGAGAGTCCGTTATGTCCTATAGACTTTAGAAGCAGCGGCACTTCCTCCTGTAGATTTTGTATTGCGTCGGGGAGACCCGGATCCTAATATTATTTCTGCGCGTCCGATTTTCCTGGTCTTCCAGATTATCTTGCATGTCGGTAAGTTGTTTTTTTAGTTGCGCAAGTTGGATTTCGTGCTCAGCGGTCTTGTTGACCAGATCGTCAACTTTATCCTCGATTGCTGCTGTGCGTTGGCCTAGGTCCCGTAGTTCTTGAGTGACGTGATCAGTGATTTTTGCAGCTACCGCGTTAAGTTCCGTCTGGAGTAGGCGTTTGAATTTGCCAATTAAGATTGAGTCTCCCGAGTATTGCAGCTGGGTTTCTGGATCAGAGTCTTCTGGTGGGGAGTCTCGATCAGATTGTGGCGATGTCGTAGGAGTTGAATTGGCGCCATCCGCCATGCTGTCGTCGTCAAACGAGGTAGGCCGCCTATGCGGAGTTCCAGGTGGCTTACCCTGAGGTTGGGCTTTCTTGGCTTTATTGCCTCGGGTCATGATTACTAGCTCAAATGGTTGTACTTTGCTGTTATAAGCTTGTTGTTTCAGTGAGCTTAGTGGCTTAATGAGTCCTCCGGTAACGGAGCGATGGAAACGTGCGTCTGTTTAGAACAGCAGCATAGCCACGCCCCCTACAGATATATATTTTAAGGTACAAGTGATAAACAATATAATCTGATTGACCACAATACTATCAGCAGTTGTTCTGATTATTCTGGGTAAAACTAATAAAAAAGGCAGATTTAAGTGGCTAATTCAGACCCAGTCGGCAGCTTATCTGCCTGTGTATGGGCCCTTCCTGACTAGCTCCCCGAGTAATAAAAACTCTGTTTGCTGCATTGAGGTGGTCCTTATGATACACCGGTCTCTGTTATGATCCCATCACTGGCCCAATTTGCCTCACCATGTATGTGACCAAACCATACATAGATCCAGTGGAGTAACAACTGAAGAAGCAGATTCCATGGTCGCAAGATTTTAGTCATCAGTATTATAAAAATGGCAGCCACTTCAAGAAGTCTTATTACATATAATTAAATGAAGAAACCGTGCATAGAATTGGATTGATAGAACTGATCAGTGTAGGAATAACCAGGCTCTACCAATCACTTAACATGTTTTCGTTTAGGCAGACTAGAACTAGAATGAATTTACAATACTGAATTTTACTGAATGAATTTAAAATACTTTTGAGACAAATACAACAAAAAAAAGTCTCAACACTACAAGTACATGAAGCATGTGATATAACCACACACCCCCTGTCTCACAAGTACACTGAATAATCAATACCACACACGGTTTAGACTTTCTCATGGATTTAACCCTTTAAGTGCCAGCAGAATTTGACATTTCGGTTCCCCTCAGTGCCAGATGTTTTGTAAACATTCTGTGGTCTCTCAATTTTTTTTACTGGGGGAAGGGTTAAGTTTAGGTAGGCAAACTATATATTATTTTTTACAGGAGAACCTGAACTTTCTGGACCTGAACCTGAACTTTTCACTTCTGGAACAAGATTTAGAGCTTGAAATACAAAAAAAAGAAAAAATGCTATGGGCCTGATTCACTAAAGGGCGATAAAACGTGCGCTATTCTTATTGTGCGCTAAAATTTTTACCGCCGCTTAATTTTGGTGATTTTTCGCACGATTCACTATAAGCATACTCGCGCATTTTTACGCGCGATATTGCAAGCGTTATTTAACTCGCGAAAGACTATTTCAATGCGGTATTTGCCTGTACATGCGCTAAATTACGCGAATAATCGCCGAATATGAATGGTAGCATAGAAATAGTGTATAAAAATTGTCGAAGCATATAAATGGTGTATATAAATATTAGCCACATATAAATAGTAGATGCTTATAAATAGTAGCCACTAGTGATGAGCAAATGTGTTCTGGTTTCTTTAGTGAAAAATTAGCAAATCTTTCGAAAGATCCCCGAAACGGCAAAAATGTTGTGCGGGCAAAAAAATTGTTGCCCGTGACTATTATTTTTTGACACTTGTATCAATTTTTGGATGTGCGGTGAATTTTTGCGTGGCGATTTTTTTCATGCGTCTTGCCATTGGCGGATTGTTTTGCGAAACGCATGAAAAAATCCGCCACGAAAAAATTCAACGCACGTCCAAAAATTCGCTGCGAATCCATGCCTGGCGAAACATTTCATCACTTGTAGCCAAATAGAAATAGTTGCGCAAATGAACGCACGCCATGTTAGCCATACACGCCAATACTTGCGGAAAATTACTGTATTAAAAATGAACATTTCGCTGCAAACTGGCGGCTGCGTCACTCTGGGGGAAACACAGACTTGAATAAATAACACTGTAAGTCCATATTTTATTGCAAAAAATCATTTACTGTACTTTTGTATAATTTTTCGCCTGCCTGTAGGTGTTAATTTTCGTATAGCCGAATGCGATATTTAGCGCGCAAAAGTTATAGTGAATCATGCGATCGTATTCTTTTCAGCGCGGAAATTAACGCAAAGCGGTAAAACTAGTGCGAGAAATACCCCATGCGAAAATGGCGATTTTTCGCACGCGATAATACTATGGTGAATCGCGCGCAAGTTATTTTGCGTTTTTTAACGCGAAAAAGCGTGCGATAATTTTTATCGCCCTTTAGTGAATCAGGCCCTATTTTTAAAGATATAGGGATTTATACCAGAAACATATTTTATTTTATGGACAAAAATTCAACTGATTTGGAAAGCCTCATGTCTCCCGAACGTGCCAATACCTGATATGTATAGTTTTATGGAGATTTCTGACTTCTATAGATCAGAAACTCCCAACAGTAAATTACCAAATTTTCAAAGCATTACAGCAGAATACGGCATACTTTAGATTCCAAAGCCAAAAATCCTAAAACATTAGGTTTACCCCAGGAAATCATACATTTTTGAAAAGTACACATTCTGATGAATCCGAAATGGGTAACTATGTCTTCCAAGTCCTAAGTACCAAACGGCAATGCTTTACTTAATTTAGAAGATTCTATAAGAAAATTATGAAAATTCTAAAAAATCACCTCAAATCTTCCACTTTCAAGCATCATATCTCCCACATAACATTAGGTACCAAGAAAATACATCCTAAGTATGAAAGCCAAGGGTTAGCAGAACAGTTTGATGCCCATTGTGCATAGGATCACCAATGTATCTGGCATTTAGAGACCCCAAAGGAAAGTTAGTACATACAAATTGCTCCGGAGATCTCTTTAGCTACTGAAAATTCAACACGTTTACTGCATTTTCTGTGGGGTAAAAACACAAAAAAATACATTGACCCCCCAAAAACCATATATTTTTGGAAAGTACACATTCGGGCGAATTCAAAATTGGTACCCATGTCCTTCTACTCCAAACTACAGAGTTGCAATGCTTTTCCAAAATTGCCGGTTTTGATGCAATACCTGAAAATCACATCAAATCTTCCACTTTCAAACAACTTATCTACCACATAACATTAGGTACCAAGAAAATACATCCTAAGTATGAAAGCCAAGGGTCCACTGAACAGTTTGATGCCCATTGTGCATAGGATCACCAATGTATCTGGCATTTAGAGACCCCAAAGGAAAGTTAGTACATACAAATTGCCCCGGAGATCTCTTTAGCTACTGAAAATTCAACACGTTTACTGCATTTTCTGTGGGGTAAAAACACAAAAAATTACATTGACCCCCCCCAAAACCATATATTTTTGGAAAGTACATATTCGGGCGAATTCAAAATTGGTACCCATGTCTTTCTACTCCAAACTACAGAGTCGCAATGCTTTTCCAAAATTGCCGGTTTTGATGGAATACCTGAAAATCACATCAAATCTTCCACTTTCAAGCACCTTATCTCCCACATAACATTAGGTACCAAGAAAACACACCCTAAATATGAAAGCCAAGGGTCCACTGAACAGTTTGATACCCACTATGCATAGGATCACCAATGTATCTGGCATTTAGAGACCCCATAAGGAAGTTAGTGCATACAAAGCAATATAAGCTACCGGCATGTATATTATGTGCCATAAGATCCCTTAACAGTATGGAAACCCTAGAAAACTATACATTTTCTGAAAGTACACATTCTGACAAAACAAAAATGGGTAAATACAACTTTCTACTGCAAGCTACCAAACTACAAAGCTATACTAAACAGAACGGTTTTTGTGACATTTCTGAAAATCGTCACAAAGCTTGCATGTTGCCCCATTATGTACCCCACATTTAGTAACGTACCAACATAAAACACTCTAAGTATGAACGCCAGGGGTCTACTGAACAGTTTAATGCCCAATATGCATAGATTTACCAAACTATGTGGGGTACAGAGGATGCCAAATTGAAATACAGCAGACAAAATGTCCATGTGCAAAGACAAGTAACAAAGAACAATGTAAAATGCAATAAAATTTATAAAAATAAAAAAGAAAATCACTAAAATCATTTTTTTTTTTGCCTAATAATATCTCAGGTCTGAATTACAGTTTGAGTATTTTGGCTTGGGCAAATAAGTTTTACAGACAAAGTCAAGCGAACAACAACTATGCATAACTGAAAATGCAATAAAATAGCTAAAAATGCAATAAAATACCCAAAAATGCACCAAAATCACTGAAAATGCAGTAAAAACACCAAAATAATACACAAAAGGTATTTTTTTCAGGCAAGAATAAAAACGATGCGATCAAAAAAAATGAATATAGTGCATATAGATTTTTCTCTCCTGTCAAATCAGTTTCTGTAGAAAGAGCCCCATGGCTCCATATCATGTCATAAGACCCCCTAACGGTCCTGAGAACCCCAGAAAACCTTATATTTTTTGAAAGTACAAATTCTGACAAATCCAACATGGGCAAAGAAGTCTTTATACACCAAACTACCAAACTCTTAAAAGCTTTGCTAAATTTAGCGGTTTTTATAACTTTTCAGAAAATCACCTAAAATTGTTGCAATTTGTCGCATTTATCTTGCAGAATTTTACAATGACACATCACCCTAAATATGAACGCCAGAGGTCTACTAAAAAGTTTGATGCCCAAAATGTATAGATATATAAAATAGTGCATTTTATTTTTACTAGTTTTTGGTTTATTTGCCTTTCCCTTCTGCCTCTTTCCAGATTTCAAATAGGAGTCACTAACCCCAGCAGCCAAAAACTATTGCTCCGAGACTACAATTCTATTGTTACTGTTACTTTTTATTATTTGTCATCTTTCTTAGCAGGCTCTCCCCTATTCATATTCCCATCTCTCATTTAAACTACGGCCTAGTTTCTAGGGTAGATAAGACCCTAGCAACCAGATAGCAGCTGAAAAACCAAACTGGAGAGCTGCTAAATTAGAGTGACCAGGTCTCTGAATTTTCAAATTATCTGGCTAAATAACTGGAAAAAAACACACACAAAAAAAAAATTAAAAAATTAAGACCAACTCCAAACTGTGCAATAATATCAATATCATACCAAAAGATAATGTAGCGTAAGCTGAAAAAAGACACCTTTTATGTCTATATTAGGGGGACCAAATCATTAAAAAAATTCAGGGACACGTCTAATAACTAGACTAACCTATACGTATGTCCAGCCTTAATAGCCAATAAAGATGCTGGGTATTTACAAACTGTGTGCATAGATTGGACACTCACAGGACTTAGCAAATATATATTATATATATATTTTAGCAAATACATATTATATATATTTTATTCAGTAAATATCTCAACAGCAAACAGATCATGTTAAATTAACAACATGAGCAATCATTTTATGGTATTCACAGCAGGCAGAGGTAGATACATGTAGTTATAGACATATATAACAAATACAATCAGTAAAGACTTTACACACGATGAATCCCTCTATCACATTCTATAGCTCAAGAGATATATATATATATATATAGATATATATATAGATATATATATAGATATATATAGATATATATATATATAGATATATATATATATATATATAAAACACGTGTAGCAGCACAATCATTACTATACTATACCTATTAGATGTCTGTACATCCCAGCGAATTAGTGTAGCACCTCCCACGACCAGGCGGCGATCAGCGCAGTAATAAAAAGTTCCTCGAAAGTCTCTCCCTTCTTCTTATTGGTTAAACGTCGCCTCTTTCTTCTCCTAAGTCGCAGTTCCTGATTGGCTCACTATAGGGTTGGGGGCGTGTCCATTTGTGTGCCGTCTCAGTGCGGTCCCTCAGCCAAGGAATCCCAGTGCAGTCAGCATGAGCGACCAGTCTCCGTTCAACACCGATGTCATTACCCTGACTCGCTTCGTGATGGAAGAGGGCAGGAAAGCCAAGGGTACAGGGGAGCTAACCCAACTACTTAACTCAATCTGCACCGCTGTAAAAGCTATTTCTTCCGCCGTGCGCAAAGCTGGGCTGGCCAACCTGTGAGTACAATGCCCCCCCCAACCAGAATTGGTTTTGCCCATTGGTACCCACTATAATATTGTCATGCCCCCCCCCAACCAGAATTGTTTTTGTCCATTTGTACTATCATTTTGTGCCCACTATAATACCGTCATGCCCCCCCAACCAGAATTGTTTTTGCCCATTTGTACCCACTATCATTTTGTACCCACTATAATACCGTCATGCCCCCCCAACCAGAATTGTTTTTGCCCATTTGTACCCACTATCATTTTGTACCCACTATAATACCGTCATGCCCCCCAACCAGAATTGTTTTTGCCCATTTGTACCCACTATCATTTTGCACCCACTATAATACCGTCATGCCCCCCCAACCAGAATTGTTTTTGCCCATTTGTACCCACTATCATTTTGCACCCACTATAATACCGTCATGCCCCCCCCAACCAGAATTGGTTTTGCCCATTGGTACCCACTATAATACTTTCATGCCCCCCCAACCAGAATTGTTTTTGCCCATTTGTACCCACTATCATTTTGTACCCACTATAATACCGTCATGCCCCCCCAACCAGAATTGTTTTTGCCCATTTGTACCCACTATCATTTTGTACCCACTATAATACCGTCATTCCCCCCCCAACCAGAATTGTTTTTGCCCATTGGTACCCACTATAATACTGCCATGCCATGAGGGTAATAATTGCACTGCCAGCTGACCCTAGAAGAATGCCATGGCTGTTCTCTATTGAACAAGTATTCGCTAAGCCTGCAGCCATTTAGCAGTTCTTAATTGGCTTTCATAGCTCTAAAGCTGCGCATACACATAAGGATTTGGCAACAGTGGGTTTAGTGGTGCTAAATTGAACCAGTGCAATTTTCAATAGCAACTAATCAGCCATTTGTATTCAGCAATCTATTACAAATGCTAAATTAAAAACAAATATCTGACTGGTTGCTGGGCAAATGTACTGGTGCAATTTAGCATCTAGAGCTGGCCATACACCCTGCTGATTCAACCCCTCTACACTGAGTAGGCAGCTAATTTACCTGTGTATAGGCCCTCACCGCTGGCCTCCCTGGTATGTGAATGAATACTGGCCGATATCTATTAAAGGAGAAGGAAAGGCACCCCCTATACCTTATACCCCGTGCTGCTCCTGTAAGAGGAAAACAGCACCAAGCCGGGGTACCTGCAGCGAGCGTCTGTTCTTACTACTTCTGTCTTTGCAAGCTTGTGCATGCGCGGAAGAGTGAAAAGCCAGAGTTTACTGCATTCAGAAGACAGATGATAGAGGAAACAGCAGCTACCCTGTCTGGTGCGGTTTTCTCCTAACAGGGGCACCAGCCCGGGGTAAAAGGTAAGCGGTTAAAGTCACTGGGGGGTGCCTAACATTTGATTCCCCAAAGTGATTTTTACCGTTCCTTCTCCTATAAGCAGGTTTGAAAATCCCACTGGGCAGGGACCACATCTGCACGTTGATGCAGTCATCATTTGGACCAGCCTAATTTAGCCCAAAATGGAAGTGGCCAAATCAGACTAATCACTGTAGTGACCTCACCAAATGAGTGGATCTTAATATGTATTGCCAGCTTAAGGTGGCAAATCAACCCTAATGGGCAAAGTGGTTGTAATTATGTAAAGGAGCTTATCCCTAAACTCGGCATAAAGCAGCAATATAAATGTTGCTCCACTGAAACATATTGCTTTATAATCTTCCCTTTAAACTTACAAAGCAAGGCTTTGGCAAACAAACTGAAAAGGGCTCAGTAGCTGCTGCTGTTCCATAAACCTGTTTCAGCTGCAGTTATTTGTTACACAGCAACGATCAAATCAAAGGTAAGTCACCCCTAAAAATGTTACAAAGTGCTCTCAGTGGAGTAAGGCACATGTAAGACAGGAGCTTGAGATACCTGCTTGTCAGTTTCCTGGGCCCCCCTGCAAAAACATTTTGGAGCCCTCTCCCTCCTGCACTAAAAGCAAATAGATGTGACAGCAAGCTTGCAGGCAGGAGGGAGAGTGCTGAAAGTTTGCTGATAGGCAGTCTCTCCACTGCTCCGTGTTGCACAAAAGCTCCATCTGTTTAAAAGCAGAAAAGCCACATGGCTATTAGATGCTTGTATGTTTGTAACATAGGAAACCTCTGTCAGTATTAAAGGGGTGTTTCCCCTTTAAGTTAACTTTTAGTATGTTATGGAAAGGCCAATGCTAAGCAACTTTTCAATTTGTGGTAATTATTTGTTTTTCATAGCTTTTGAATTATTTGCCTTCTTCTTTAAACTCTTTGTAGCTTTCAAATGGGGGTTATTAATTATTTTTCACCTTCAGGCCCTCCCCTATTCATATATCAGACTTTCATTCAAACCATAACCTCGTTGCTAAGGCAATTAGGATCCTAGCATCAAATTAGATGCTGAAACTCCAAGCTGGAGAGCTGCTGAACAAAAACAGAAATAATTAAAAAAAACTACAAATAATAAAAAAAAACGAAGACCAATTGCAATTTTTCTCAAAATATTAATCTCTACAGCATGCAAAAAGTTAACTCAAAAGTGGACAACCCCTTAATGACATTGGTGTTAGTGAATGTGATTTTCTCATATGTGCAGGCTTTTTGGGTACATTTATACCCAAAACTATATACACATACGATATAGTTTTAAACTGATTAAGGGTGGTATCCCTGTCTAACTAGTTGCAGACACTAGTGCTTAAATCAGTGAAAGATGATTTTTCATCTCCTGTTTGGAACAGTATGAAGGCTATTAAACCCAGAATTGACTTTGGTTGCCACCTCCCCCAGTTTCAAATTAGAAATACCACATATTGCATGACTATTTAACAGTTTATGTAGATGAAGATTTAGGTGACTAGATCATTTTAAATAATCTGTGTTGCATTTAATGAATGCAACCTTCTGGGCTGCAGTGATTACATTACACATTTTGTGCAGCCCTTCTGCAATTATGTTTAGTTTGTCACAGTGGAATCTTTGTTTTTGAATCTAATGTGCCTATTATCAGGAATTTGACTTTTGCAGATATAAGGCTTACTACCTATTTATATTCAATTTGCTTTCCTGCTTTTTCTAGCTGTGGGATTGCTGGATCCACCAATGTGACGGGAGACCAAGTGAAAAAACTTGATGTCCTCTCCAATGACCTGGTTGTCAACATGTTGAAATCATCATACAGTACCTGTGTCCTTGTGTCTGAAGAGGACCAGCATGCCCTTATTGTGGAGCCTGAGAAACGGGTGTGTGCTTAAAGGAGAAGGAAAGTCATTTTGGCATTTTACTGCCAATAGATTTGCCACATTAGTGCTAGTTAGAGCCCCATATTTATTCTGCAGAATAAATGAGTAAAAAGCCCTAGAGACTCCCTCCGTTTCAGATAGCAGCTTCCATTTTAGCTTGGCCTTTGTAGCTTCCTGCTGCAGCTCTAGCCGTTTGTAGCTCAGATCATACATTCCTAAGGGAAGGGGGGAGTGAATTCATTTGCAATCTTATAGGAGGGAGAGCAGGAGAAGGGAGAGAGGAGAGAGCTGCGCAGACTCCGGCCCCAGGAATGAAGAATTTTCCAGAGGAAGTCTGATATCGAAGTACATGTTTACAAAAAAAAGACAATAAATCCTGTGTTTTTTTTAATTGAGGATTCAGTGCTTATGGCTGTATTTACATAGACCTTTCTGATAAAGCTTACTTAGTTTTTACCTTTCCTTCTCCTTTAACATAGTGATTTAATCTTTGAATGGAAAGTAATTGAAGGAGTGATTTGGAAACACTAATTGTACTATATTACCTTGTTAGGGAAAATATGTGGTCTGTTTTGATCCTTTGGATGGCTCCTCAAACATTGAATGCCTTGCTTCTATTGGTAGCATTTTCGCTGTCTACAGAAAGGTAAGATACTTGTTTAATAATACCGGAAGTATGTGTTTTCTACAGCTACCTCACCTCATCCTCTTTATAGGGATGATGTATAGTGTGGCCCTCCGTTAGGCCAAGGAAATGTAATGAACTAGTGATTTCTCTGATAGCTCACTCATGCATTAGACTGACTAATTGCTTAAAGTATCCTTTGGTAAATATTGCAGACTGGGTCACTTCCAGTCACAGCATGCAGTTGTTATCTAGTACAATGTGAGCATCGCTTTGTAACTGATACTAAGCTAAGTCAATCCAATCACTGATATCATGGAGGTTTATAAACGCTAAATTATAGAATTACAGGGTGGCCTGCTTCCTGTAAAGGCAAGTCCAGATATCTCGTGATGTACTGTTGAATTCTGGTGAGGAAATCACAACTCCACCATTAATCTGTAGAAATAGTTACCCAGACACACAATCTTGCAGTTCTTGGAGAAATAAGCCAAACGTCGATGCGATTTAATGTTACACTCCAGTGACTACTTTAGAGCTGTTCATTAAACCCCATGATTTACACATAAGCATGCATGCTAGGGAGCAGCAACTGCATGCAGCGCAGAATTAGCCTATTTTAATTACATCTTGCTTTAAAGGAATGCAGCTTACTAAATGTCAATATATAACTGAAACAGGAATTAACAAGTTCTTTCTTTTCCAGGTATCTGAGGGAGAGCCTTCGGAAAAGGATGCCTTACAACCAGGGCGCAATATTGTTGCAGCGGGCTATGCTCTCTATGGTAGTGCCACCATGATGGTCCTTGCCACACAATATGGTGTGAACTGTTTCATGCTTGACCCTGTGAGTAACTATAAACTGTTTATGTTGTGTACCTGCTAGGTGTTGCTTACTTGAACTGTGCTTTGCTTCCCAAACCATTCCCTACACCGCCTATCAGCACCTAATTGTAATTGAATACATGCACAGCTCAAGCCAGTTGCACTATGGTATACCATAGTTAGTTTAGTGATCCCCAACCAGTGGCTCAGGTGCAACATGTTGCTCACCACCCCCTTTGATGTTGCTCCCAGTGGTCTCAAAGCAGGCTTCCATTTTTAAAACACAGTTTTACTTCAAGCAGAGCCTCCTGCAGGCCAGCAGTACACCTGGAGCTACATAGTAGCCTATCACAGCCTTTATTTGGCACCCCCCCAAAAATGTCATGCTTGTGTGGCTCCCCAACACTTTGTACATCTGACTGTGTCTTTCTCCTCTTTGTAGGGTCTGTAGTCTTTTGTTGTTGAGCTATCCACTAAAAAGTACTGACTTGCCTCAAAACGGAAATCCAAGTGAATTCCTTCCTGACCTCAAAATGCAATTTGATAGCTATTTCTGAAGCCCACTCTAAACATGATCATTTGGTCAAGGCTTACCTTTGGCTTATCCCATATTACACCCTTATTGACATTAAATCTAAGAATATCTAGCTGAAAAAAGTGACCTTATCCCCAAATATCACCCTAGTTGGCTTTAGACTGGGTTTTTTCCAACCAAGGCACTGGATCGCGTGGCACAGTTGGGGGACTGGTGCATTACTGTATATTTTTATGGTGATATCTCTAGATACATTGGCTCATTGTTTTCCTATTCCTAAACATCTCGGTTATTCTTTGTTTTTTTATTGATGGATGTTAAATTGTACCCTTTTGTCCAGACTAATCAATGATTTATACAGTAGAGGAATTCTATTTCAAGTTCTAGAACCATCTGTCATCCAGAGAACCTTATTTTGCGGTATGAGACTTTTTAAAAACAAAAAAAAAACAAACTGTATTCCATGGTGAGATGTGCCTGCTATATTTCCTAAATTCATCCACAGCCAATAGCTCATCTGCTGTTTCTTCTTCTACATTGTAATAAAGAGGAATATAAACACACTGGGTTTTTGGCATGCATTCATGAATCAAAGCCCTTCTTAAGCATTTTACATTACTTGTGATTTATGTCTAAAACTTCTGTGGCTTGTCTTTCCTTTTAGGCAATCGGAGAGTTCATTCTAGTTAACAAAGACGTGAAAATTAAAAAGAAAGGCAATATCTATAGTCTCAACGAGGGCTATGCCAAATACTGTGATCAGGCAGTTACTGAATATGTGCAGAGGAAGAAATTCCCAGAGGTTAGTGCTTGATTCTGTTTAAAGACTTCTGCAAATGTTTAAAGTTTTCTGCAAATGTTTTATATAAAAAAAATACCATAAACTAGAAAATTCAATAGAGTGCCTGCAAAGTGGCTTTGGAAGCTTGCATAAATGAGAGTGAGCAGTTGCTTTGAAACCCAGTAAGAGTGCGTGTATTTATGTTGTGTGGGTGTGTCAGTCAGCTAGTTACTATAATGGTTAGACATGTATGATTAAGTACCTCCTGGTCAGATTGTAGAGACAGTACAAGGTATAGGTTTTATGCATTCAGTATCTGTTGACACACAGTTTCTTAATATATGATGGTGTGCAGTACCTCCAAGAGTGAGGGTCTTTGATATGGTGTGATGGAAGGAGTCCCACTTTCTTGAATGTGACGCTCAGCTGGTGGACCGCCTGGTATTTTTTAGACAGTACTCCAACTACTGTTCATTTGGTCTAGGTCAGAAAGTGAGCACCTAAAAAAAAAAAAAAAAAAAAAAAACAACCTGGCTCCGTTTCTGCACTGTCCTGCAAATCTTCTCCGGGCTCTGCAGAAATCAGCTGTGCTCTGATTGGATCTTTCTTCTTGTGGATTCTCCAATCAGAGCACAGCTTTCTTGACGGGCAGTAAAATTGACCAATCAAGGCGCAGATGCAGACAGGGATCGGGAGATTTTGCAAACTGGAGCCAGTGCAGAATTGAAGACTAAAAAAAAAGAAGAATCTGCAGGCTGTAAACTTTACCCAAAAACCAACTTTGAACTTTTGCTGCAGTTTTCATCCCACAGGTACTATACACAGGTACTATACTGTATATGTTCTAAAGACTGACCCACTAGCTGAAATTAAATTTTTTTTTTTGTCACCTGACCTCACTTATATACATAGAAATGCTATATATAGTTTTTAGCTGTGCTTTTTTTCCTTTACTAGGATGGGAGCTCACCATACGGTGCAAGATACGTTGGATCAATGGTGGCAGATGTTCATCGAACTTTAGTATATGGCGGAATTTTTTTGTATCCTGCTAATACAAAGAGCCCAAAAGGAAAGGTAATACTCATACTTATTAAGGATTATTTCACAAATAATATATATATATATACAGTATATATGTACATTATATAATGTATATATATATCCAGAAAACAGGAAGTCCGTTAAGCTGCACAAATCCATAGTTGTTGCAATACAATCCTACAGGGTTTAGTTTTTAGATTATTTTTTAGCATTAATTTTTGGTGGTCTAAATTATAGAAAAACTATGTATGTATTTCTTTTATCTAGACATAAAGTCATCCAGCCTATTTTAACTTTACTAGGTGTTTGAGATGGATAGAATTCTGATTTTAAATTTGATTTAAATGTGGGGAGGGGATGAAAAAATTGGTGACCATTGTAGTGCTTTATAAGCAGGGGCAGTAATGCAGGTATGGGATCTGTTATTCTTATAGTGTGGGGTTTTTCAGATAAGGACTCTTTCTGGAAGTTCAAATCAACCAAAATCTATTGAACATAGGTTAATTGCTATTAATTCATTAATATAGTTTTAGGGGGAGGGTGTATGCAGACTGACCTGGACTGGCCCAAGTGGTTATTGTGACACTAAGCAAATAGCATTAAGCTGTTCATTGGACAATACCTTTAGTGGAATAATGGATTTGTTACTGCATCATGGGATGGTACAGGGCGGCATGTTTCCCTAAACTATATTTAATACGTGTTAAACTGTGTTCTCTGCTCTGTAATCTGTTGGTCTGTAAAGGAGCAAAAGCTGCAATTGATGGCATGACTGTTATAAATAGAATGAACTCCTCTCATAAAGTTCTTCCTTTCCTTTTGTAGCTGAGGCTTCTGTATGAGTGTAACCCTATGGCTTATATCATGGAGAAGGCTGGGGGAATGGCTACTAATGGACTTGAACCAGTGCTGGATGTAGTTCCTGAGAGCATCCACCAGAGAATGCCAATAGTTCTGGGCTCCTCAGATGATGTGCAGGAATATATGGATCTTTACAAGAAATATGCGGGCAAGTAGGGAGCAGATGGATAGATTTCCTGCCATGGGACCAAAGAATATACTTAATGCTCCATATAATGTGCCAACATGCAGAAACATATTTTCCACACCATTGCACTAATGAACTTCTTTATATAGAGCAGATTGATTTTGTTAAATCTGTCCCTAATGGAAATATGGGCATGCAGACATACACATGAGCAGTTCATATGTAAAACCCTGATTCATCTAAATAAACTATTTTCATAAAAATGTACTTTTTTAGTAGTATTTGCTATTGGGTAATCCTAAATAGAAAATTGTCATTTTAAGAATTAATTGCCGCCTCCTGGAATCATAGGATTCACAGTGCTCACAAACAAGCCAAGGCACACATACAGTACATGCTAGGCCTCATTAGCCAATGAATGGACAGAGTTCTGTATTTTGCTTCCACACTACTTCCTGCTCCTTCTAAATTACACTGTTTACATGGCAAATAATTTGCTCTACCATTAAAATTTTTATTCTTGAACCAACAAATGTATGAAATATAAAAAAAAAATCAGTGTTTTTGAAAAACAGATTTCAATGCAGGATTCTGCTGGAGACCTCTATTAACTGATGTGTTTTGAAATAAACATGTACTCCCATGACAGTATTCCTTTTAAATAATTAATTTTAGCTTGAAAATTAATAAATTCATTAATTAGAGCTTCTAATGCCCCAGTTGTCAGCCAATGTTTGAGTTCATTTTAAGTTGGAAGGCTAATAGTGATGGTCAGATATTCAGCAGCTGTTTAATCCTGGTATAAAAATGGGCTGAAAGGAAAAGGTGGTTAGGGTGGCCATTAATGCCCAGTTTAGCTGATTTCAGTCGGTTTTAGACCACACTGCAGTCCTGTGAGGTTTCAGATCGTGGTGGCAGAGATTGTACTGAGCTGCATAAACCCTGGACTGGGCTGGCCACAAGCAGTGTAGTTATGCTACTAGTTCCCCTACTGAGGGTAAAGTATCTTATTGGTCATGGGACTGTTATACCTCTGAACGAGAACCACCATTAGAGCTAGAGCAACCTTGTCGTACAAAAACATAGTAATTGAAGGCATTAATTTTGCTCAGTTGTAGTAAATCATTGCAACATATTTGCTTGTTAAAGTGCTACGTCCAGATTGGTTGCTATGGTTTATTGTACCTATGCGACCTGAAGCTGGCTATACACGCACCGATGATATCGTACGAAACCTCGCTTCGTACGTTATTTGGTGCATTTATGGTGGCTCGACGAGGCGATCGATGCCGCAAAAGGCTAAGGATAACTGTCGACTCGTCGAAATTGCTATGTGTATGGCCACCTTTAGTGTTGTTATTGCACGACCCCACTTGAGTCCAACAGTCCTGTGCCACAAGCTCCATAGTTTGGATGCAGCAGACATATAATAAAGTAGCACAGATTGGGGCTACCACTCTGAGGCCATTACGTAACCTTCAATGGCAGAAAAGAATCTGTTCATGTAGTTTGTTGACTGAATACATTCGTTTTAGTCAAGAATTCTTTATTTGTTTATTCTTTGCATGAAAGGTAAAATGCTGCAGAAATGACAGATCAGGTTATTTTCCGACAGCCTCATCCCCCTGTGACGGAAGTTTATAAAGCTGTCACCATTCGTCACTGCCTGTCATTGCTCTACAGACTTCAATATATTCTGCTGATATATGAACTAAGTAAATTTGGGCATTTCTCCGAATCTTACTAATATGGTCATTTGTAATGTTTTGATGTTTTTGCTAAACTAAATTTGTTTTCAGGTGTATTGAGACACAAGTGTTCTTCTTTTCTCCTGTGATAGTAACATTGGGCATTGTATATCATTAGCTCCCAGGCAAGTGCCTGGCTTTACATTCGTCAGCCCCCAGATACGCATTGTGGGGCATCTTTCTTGGCAGTCTCCATTTTCATTGGTTCATCTCCTTTTGGCATCACATCTAGAAAAGATTAAAACAACAGGCATTACATTAGATGTTATGTATAGCTTTAACCATTCTCTAAAGGTGGGGATTATATCATCCATATCAATGCAATTCCAACTAATTCAGCATACCCAAGTTAAATCATCACTTGAATAAGTGACAAATACAGTTATAGCAATGCACAACCAATGTACTGTAAATAGTGCACCCCCTGGTATACTCTATAAGTATATTAGGTCAGAGAGGAGTTCTAAGGGACAAGGCCACAATAGGGAGTTACCCCTGAATAATGTATTCCCACAATTTTGCCACAGCATCAATCACTCTGCAATTTAAAATAACATTGTATTTCATGAACTGATTAGTAATTTCCCAAATTGGCCAATCACTATGAGGGGTGGCATCCCAAGGGAAGAAACACAACCTGAAAGTGGGTGGTAAGGTTGCCAAGAGAGTGAATCTTTTACCAATATGCATGCCTTCAGGATGAGGACCACCTCTATGTGGAGATAGATAGAAGTTTTAGTTCATGATTTTTCCATTTTTGATTTGATTTTTTTTTATTTGATTTTTGATAAATATGCCTCCATGTGTTGATGCCCAGAAGCTTCTTCCTGTGAAGTCTAATTGCTGGAATTGGGGAGTATTTCTATAACCTGTAAATGTTATTCTGGGCACTGACTGCATTACCAGGTGTAGAACTGCAGGTTTCTGCTGCCCTCTGGAGGCCGTTTGTGGTCTGTGCAGCTAGACAATTAAAGCTGATGCTACAAATTGTTAGATGATAAAGTTTATAAAACTTATAAAAAAGTGGTTTGTAATACACATTTTTTTATCGAGTTATGATAAGTGACCCCACTAAAGACTAATTATATGGATATATTTTACAAGATAATTATAGCTCTTTTGTATTATATTGATATAATTTGCCAAATATAAAACCTCTGAAAAGCAGCACATAATCTGCCTGTTTTTGAAACTGAAAGGAAGGATTGCAGAATAATGTCTCAGTAAGGGGAAGGGACAGTCCTCTAATGATGATCAATTAAGCAACCCCGTCAGTGTGGGAATGCCGAAAGGGCCAAGATCAGTACTAAACTCAAGCAATGTTTCATGAAGAGAAATGGATCTAGCCTGTTACAGCCGTATGCTATAAAAATGGAAGAATAATATAAAAAAAAAATTGTTGGGAGGCATCTCTTCTGCTAATCTGTAAAGGCAGTGCCTTGGAAGGAGATTGCTTGCAATCTATGTATTTGTATCTGATTTGTATCCTAATGCTAATGTCTAATGGAGCAATTTAGCCGGCTGTGATGGATCTCTGTTACTGTGGGCGACTAAATGCTCCGAAATGCATCTCTTTGGCTTTCCAAAGTTGCGCAAAGTTCTCCTGCACCACTTCGGAAAGCCATAACGATGTATAGGCCTTTCCACCGGCGACCCCTATTGTTGCTGGTGGAAAGGCATTTCGGAGAGGTTAATCGGCTGCGGTAGCAGAGATCTATCGTCAGCGACTAACTCACCATACACTATTACTATGGTACATAGAAGGTACTAGAATAGTATGTGCATATCAAGTATTCAGTTGCATTTCCATTACACTGCAAATGTTAATTACACATAATACAAGATTTAAAGACATGCTTGAAGGTATTTTTTGGGGGTAAATTGCAACATTGCACTGTGGGTTAACAGTAGGCATATTTATCCATATTGTTTTTTATTACAAACCCTCAAAAATGGGCAAGATATTTATTTGAATAGTAGTCATTTGGAGAAGTAATTTAAGAAGAAGTACAGTTAAAATCACTGGGGGGTACCAAATATTAAACTCTACCCCCCAGTGATTATAATAGCATACCTGATACCATGTGCTCATTAGCAGAAAACTGCTCTGGCTTGGGGTACTTTTGTGTGAGAACCACAGAGCGATCATCTTTTTCTGCTTCTTTATTATTTGATGGCCCGGGGCTGACACATGCACAGTAGAGAGAAAAATGCAGCTTTTTTGCTTAAAGTTCAGCTTTACATTCTACTCCACATACACACCCAGCACAAAGTAAAAAGAGAAGAAGGTTGCTCCATGGTGCTTATACAGAAATACCATGGCCAGTGCAGCTTTCTGCTAACAGGAACTCCTGCCCAGGGTATCAGGTAAGTGATTATAATGACCAAAGGGTGCCCAACATATGGTACCCCCCGTGATTGTTACTTTCCTGCCCAAGGATCACATACACTTCTGTCTAGAGACTGCTCACGCTGCCCAAGGATCACATACACTGCTGTCTAGAGACTGATCACGCTGCCCAAGGATCACATTCACTGCTGTCTAGAGACTGCTCACACTGCCCCAGGATCACATACACTTCTGTCTAGAGACTGCTCACGCTGCCCAAGGATCACATACACTGCTGTCTAGAGACTGCTCACGCTGCCCAAGGATCACATACACTGCTGTCTAGAGACTGCTCATGCTGCCCAAGGATCACATACACTGCTGCCTAGAGACTGCTCACGCTGCCCAAGGATCACATACACTGCTGTCTAGAGACTGCTCACGCTGCCCAAGGATCACATACACTGCTGCCTAGAGACTGCTCACGCTGCCCAAGGATCACATACACTGCTATCTAGAGACTGCTCACGCTGCCCAAGGATCACATACACTGCTGTCTAGAGACTGCTCACCCTGCCCAAGGATCACATACACTGCTGTCTAGAGACTGCTCACCCTGCCCAAGGATCACATACACTGCTGTCTAGAGACTGCTCACACTGCCCAAGGATCACATATAAAGCTGTCTAGAGACTGCTCACGCTGCCCAAGGATCACATACACTGCTGTCCAGAGACTGCTCACGCTGCCCAAGGATCACATACGCTGCCCAAGGATCACATTCACTGCTGTCTAGAGACTGCTCATCAGCACTGCTCGCTAACTGTCCTATCTGGCAGGTATTCCTTAGGGACTCATAGCAGGTTAGTATCTCATTATTTAGCCCTGTATATTATCTGAAAGGAATTAACTCCCCAGCCTATTTGTGTAAATTGGGTGAAAACACAACACATAGAAACCTATAAAAGTGTTTAGGCCAGAACTACATGGCACTACATAAGCAGAGAACATTTAGGTTACTGCTATGTAGAAACCCATACAGAACTGAAAACATTGTCCTGTTTCAGTGATCATTAGACAAATACAAACTAATATTATTTAGAAAAAACAAGGAAAAGCCCCTAAACGGATTATCTTAGAACGAAAAAATACAATTTAATCCAATGAAAGAAAACTTAATTCTGAGTGATGCAATATACATTCATTAAAACTGTCAGTGGTTTTGAAGTCATTTGTGGTTATCATTGATGAAGCAGTGTCTGCCTCTCCCTTGCTACTCTCTGCACTGCTGGTTCTCACTATGAAAACATTGTAGCAGAAGGTGGCTGAATAACATACCTGTGATAAAGCATGCAGGACTTTGTGGGAAATGGAGGTGAGATAAAATCTGACTTTTTCACTTTTTTAAGAGTAAAACTTCAGACAAATAGTGCTGTCAGCTGCAGTTATATTTATAAAGAACTTCAAAACCACTAAAAAGTTTTAATTGACATCTCTGTAGGAAAGTTGCTTGAAATTAAGTTTTCTTTCAATAGACAGAATGTTATCTTTGGATTTACGGCACCTATTAAGGATCTCTGAACCAGACCATTGCTGAGAGATTGACCCGTAACCTTATTATTTAGTTACCCTTTTTTTTTTATTATGCATTTGGAATGACCACAGTTAGTACTCATGGTGGCAAATGTACCATTAGTACAGGTAAGGGATCCATTATACGGAAACCTGTTATCCAGAAAGCTCCAAATTACGGAAAGCCCATCTCCCATAGACTCCATTTTAATCAAATAATGTCGAATTTTAAAATTGATTTCCTATTTCACTGTATTAATAAAACAGTACCTTATATTTGATCCCAACTAAGATATAATTAATCCTTATTGGCAGAAAAACTATCCTATTGGGTTTAATGAATGTTTTAGTGATTCTAGGGGTTTAGTTTTCCTTTAAGTAGTTAGATTTGGTTCGACTAAGAACAGAGAATTCTGCCACATCCTGCAAAACTGTACTGGGATTTAGCCAAATTTCACATCCCATTCCATCCCATCATTGCTTTCTATTTCACACAGTTTCAAGGGGAAGTTAATCCCATCATTGTTTTCACATAGTTCTAAGTGAAACTTAAACACATTATTGTTTTCCAAGAATGAGTGCCAATGGTCCTAAAATGGCCGCTGGAACACTTTATGTTTGGGAACAATAAAGATGAATTTTTTGGCTCGAAAGATAGTGATTTTTGGACAATAAACTCATATTTTCATTCGTCATTCTAGCTTTAGTAAATCTGCCCCTTAGTGAAGAATGTTATGGCTGCAGCTATATGTCTTCACCTTTACAAAGTACCAGTAAGGGGCTAAAGGGTATGGAGATTCTCAGTTTTGAACTAAGGCTGGCCAAGCAGGAATTTTACACTGCAGAAGAGGGTCTTAAGGGGGGATATGATAACTATGTATAAATATATAAGGGGATCATATAGAAATGCTTTACTCACCAGTTGGTGCTTGCAGCAGACATGAGAACAATAATTCTGATTTGAAAAAAGGAGGTATAAGGCATAAAAAGTGAGAGTTGTGACATGTCACATAGCACATGAGAAAATACAGGGATACAGGAATAATCCCTAAAATAATAAAGATGATCTAGAGCAGTGATCCCCAACCAGTGCCTCAGGAACAACACGTTGCTCCCCAACCCCTTGGATGTTGCTCCCAGTGGCCTCAAAGTAGGGGCTTATTTTTGAATTCCTGGCTTTTGGGCAAGTTTTGGCTGCCAAACAGAGCCTTCTATAGGCTGTCAGTCCATATAGGGGGCTACCAAATAGCCAATCACAGCCCTTATTTGGCACCCTTATGAACATTTTTCATGCTTGTGTTGCTCCCCAACTCTTTTTACATTTGGCTCACAGGTAAAAAAGGTTGGGGATCCCTGATCTAGAGACTTGGTCAAGTCACTGTTGGGAAGGATTTTTTTTTTCCCTTAGGAAACCTGGAGAGACTTTAGAGATATTTTTGATTTTGTCTTTCTCTGAACCAGCTAGCAGTTAGGCAGGTTTAATTTAAAAAGAAAAGGTTGAACTTGATGGATATCTTTTTTTTTTTCAACCTCAGTTATTATCTATGTGTGAGTATTACCGTGATACAGCAATTTAGGGATCTCTGGCACACGTCTAGTTAAGACTGGAATGTAGAATGCTTGTTTTAGTAATCTAATTGTGTTTATTATTAACTCAGGGAGTTGTCTAAATTTCATCCAATTTTATCATTAGTTCACATAGGTAGTTATTTACTAGACAGCCAGATCAATCACATCGTTCATGAAAATAACAGAGATATTGAGGTGAACTTGAAATCTACTCACCTACTTAGTATTATGACACGAATACACTCTCTTTATAGGGGTCGTAAAACTTTATAATATTGATTAGAGTGAACACCAACAGCAGGATATATTACATAAACTCTAGCTCTATATATGCTTTTATATCTGATGGGGCAAGAGCCATTCATTACTTGGCACAGAACCCTAATTGGCAGATTTACAGGTTCAAGTCTGGAAATTCTGTCAGGAAAAGTCCAAATTGAATTTTCCCAAATATTTTTTCTCTGATTACAATGAAATCTTTGTGAAGTGATTCAATTAACTACAATGTTTTTGAGGAAAGTCTCAAGACAATTAACGCTGTGAATTTATATCCATTATAGTCATTGGGGAAACACCTCATAAATGAAATGCAATTATCATCCAAAATATGCTTGGGCTTGGGTACTTTCATTTTGAGAACAAGTAGAAAACATTCCACAGCAATTCCATTCACTTTTATTACTGCCAAATATTTCCTGGAAGGCAGACAATCAAAATAAGAATGATTTTTATCTTCATAAGATAAAAGCATGTTTATGCTATAAAAAGAAAACTTATCTACTATCTACTGAATGGTAGTGTGTTAGGGGGTATCCTTAATGGAGAAGGATCTAGGGGTTTTTGTTGATAACAAGTTGTCTAATTCCGGGCAGTGTCATTCTGTGGCTACTAAAGCAAATAAAGTGCTGTCTTGTATAAAAAAGGGCATTGACTCAAGGGATGAGAACATAATTTTGCCCCTTTATAGGTCCCTGGTAAGGCCTCACCTTGAGTATGCAGTGCAGTTTTGGCTCCAGTCCTTAAGAAGGATATTAATGAGCTGGAGAGAGTGCAGACACTGCAACTAAACTGGTAAGGGCTCTGGCACACGGGGGAGATTAGTCGCCCGCGAACAGGGAGTTTTGTCGCGGGCGACTAATCTCCCCCGTGTGCCAGAGCCCTAAAGGGGATGGAAGAGTTAAACTATGAGGTTAGACTGTCAAGGTTGAGGATGTTTTCTCTGGTGCTTGCGAGGGGACATGATTACTCTGTACAAGTACATTAGAGGGGATTATAGGCAGATGGGGGATGTTCTTTTTTCCCATAAAAACAATCAACGCACCAGAGGCCACCCCTTTAGATTAGAGGAACTGAGCTTCCATTTGAAGCAGCGTAGGTGTTTTTTTCACGGTGAGGGCAGTGAGGTTGTGGAATGCCCTTCCTAGAGATGTGGTAATGGCAGATTCTGTTAATGCCTTTAAGAGGGCCTGGATGAGTTCTTGTGTGAGTGTATAGATTGGTAGGTGGGGGTTAGGTGTGCTGGGTTTACTCGGAAGGGTTGAACTTGATGGACACTGGTCTTTTTTCAACCCTATGTAACTATGTAACTATATGTAACTATAAATTGTCAATCAATATGGGGGATGGGTGCACCAGATTTAGGTTGCCATTTGGTGTTTCAGGGTGAGGAAGGATTTATCCTTCAACTACAGGTATGGAACCTGTTATCCAAAATGCTCGAGACCTGGGGTTTTCCGCATAAGGGATCTTTCCGTAATTTGGATCTCCATAAAAATAATTTAAATATTAAATAAACCCAATAGGCTTGTTTTGCCTCCAATAAGGATTAATTATATCTTAGTTGGGATCAAGTACAAGGTTCTGTTTTATTATTACAGAGAAAAAGGAAATCATTTTTAAAAATTTGAATTATTTGCTTATAATGGAGTCTATGGGACATGGCCTTTCCGTAATTCGGAACTTTCTGGATAACGGGTTTCCGGTTAAGGGATCCCATACCTGTACTAAGTATCTTAATAAAAAATTCGGCCCGCGAATTACCCTGTGTTTTAGATTTCAGCCCCCTTATGTGATTGAGTTTGATATCCCTGCAGTAGAGGTTAAGATTCCATACATGTATTTTTTTATACTAATGGACATATAGTATTTCTCAACAGGAATATTTCAGCCAGTGGTGAAATGCCCCATATACATTTCCTGTCAATGAAAACTACCAGTCATTACTCGTGAATTAAAAATATTTTCATTTTCCAATGACAAGAGACACTGTGGAATATTACCAATTTCTCCACTTGCTGAAATGCTGCACTCGCCATTAGCTTTGGGTACATATTGTGCTTTCTCTACTGAAGCAAAAAATCTAGCAAACACCTGTACTGCTCAGTTCTAAAGCCATTGGTTTCAATGCCTCTCATTACACACTAGTAGTTCATTTTAACCTGTAAACAATCAAGTATGAATTTTTCAGCCCAAAATGCACTCTCTGTGCACAGTGACAGGTAAATGCCATTCAGTTGAATGGTATTAGACATACAGTAAGCAGAATTGGCATTTGATTAATTGCCTGAGGTAGAACAAACACGCTACTGCTGCTGCTCTATGCTATGTGTGACATTAGCATTAAAGTTCAGTGGTTTCTTTGGCTAATGTTTAATCTCTCCAGTGTAGAAAATGTAGTCACTATAAATGTACTGTAATTAAACTGATTGTGATCTAGAATGTTCTGTGCCATAAAATAAGAGAAAATTAAAATGCTGAGGGTGATAATAAATTGTGGCAGAAAAATACACTAGAGAAAATCCCAAAGCTTGGCTACAAGATATTGTTTCATTTAATATTTTAAAAAACAATCCTTTTGCTTAAAAAGGGGCAGCAAGGTGGCTCAGTGGGTAGCACCTCTGCCTTGCAGCACTGGGATGCTATCTGCAAGGAGTTTGTTTGTTTTTCCCATATCTGTATGTTTTTCCTCTGGGTACTCCAGTTTCCTTACACACTCTAAAAACATAGAAGCAGGTGAATTGCCTTCTGAGTAAATTGACCATAGTGTGCAGGAATGTAATGTGACCCTAGATTGTAAGCTTCTCTGGACAGGGAATGATGAATAATCTGTGTAAAGCCCTGTGGAAATGTGTCAGTGCTATATAAATAAGGGGAAATAAATGAATAAGTAAAATGGGGTCTATTGTAGACGGCCTTACTAGAATTCAAAGTATTCTGGATACTGGGTTTCCACAAAAGATATCCCATATACAGTATGTACATGCAAAGAGCATTTTCACAGTGCAATGGCTTTATAGCTATCAGGTAGATGGCAGCATAGTGTCACAATTTAGACACATTTCAACAGTTAACAAAAAAGAACCTTAGTTAAAGGTGCATTTACGTACCAGGTACAGTCAGCACAGTGTATTTTCAGACACAATTAACTATGTTTTTTTTTCTCTGTCGTAAAAGCAGCCTACTAGCTTTGCTTTTTTGTAACTGTGTATAACATGTGTATACATGCATAATGACTAATACAATAAATATCAAATAGCACATAAACAGACCCGTCCTCCTTGATGGCTGGGCCTGGAACAAAATACTGGTATGGGATCCCTTATCCGTAAACCTGTTATCCAGAAAGCTCCGAATTACGGAAAGCCCGTCTCCCATAGACACTATTTTAATCAAATAATTCAGAATTGTAAAACTGATTTCCTTTTTCTCTGTAGTAATAAAACAGTACCTTGTAATTGATCCCAGCTATGATATAATTAATCAATGTTGGATGCAAAACAATCCTATTGGGTTTAATTAATGTTTTATTGATTTATGGAAATACAAATTACAGAAAGACCCCTTATCCGGAATACCCTTGGTCCTGAGCGTTCTGGAACTTTCGGATCGTACCACGATATTTTCGTACAACCACGATGCGATCCAAAATTTTTGTATCTAATACAATTTTTTCCCACTCATACTTCTTGAAGTCCGAAATTCAGACTTTGATAAAGAAGCCCCTATGATCTCACTAATTTATAAGTGATATTAATATTATTTATATTTTTTTATTATTTATATATTTATACTTCACAAGTATTACAAGATACATATATATATATATTTTTTTACACTTTGTGTCATTCCACTGACTGTGTTCAGCATTTGCCTGTGCCAAAATGAGTACAAACTAAATGAACTTACTGGGCTGCACTACTTGTAAGCTCAGGGGAACGTAGGCAAAAACATGTGTAAGGACCCTTAGCTATAGAAACCCTGACCAGCTTCGCCATGAAACTCAAGTATGGATTTTGCCTGCTTTAGATATCAGGTGTCCCATAAGCCGACTGACCAAAGGGAAGCCTGCTGTCCAATTATAACTAATTATTATTTTCTTGTTTTATTTTTTAGTAACTGGGTTCTTGAGTTAATAGAACTATTTTTTAAAAATCCTATTAAATCTGCATCCATTCAGTTTACAGTACAGGTATGGGATCTCTTATCCAGAAACCCATTATCCAGAAAGTTCCGAATTACAAAAAGCCCATCTCCCATAGACTCGATTATAAACTGATAATTTATATTTTTAAAAATGATTTCCTTTTTCTCTGTAATAATAAAACAGTACCTTATACTTGATGCCTAAGCCTATTGGGTTTATTCAATATTTAAATGATTTTTAGCAGACTTAAGTTATGGAGATCCAAATTACGGAAAGATCCCTTATCCGGAAAATCCCAGGTCTCAAGCATTCTGGATAACAGGTCTCATACCTGTATAACCTATAGGAGCTGCCAAACCACAAAAGACACTCTGTGGCATGAATGAAATAAAGTAAAAAAAAAAGTTACTTAAAAAAATGAAGAAAATAATAATTGGTTATTCTTCTAACTCTTTGCAGCTTTCAAATGGGGGTCACTGACCCTGGTAGCCAAAAAAAACTATTGCTCTGTGAGGCTACAATTTTATTATTATTATTACATTTTATAACTTGTTTTTCTATTCATATCCTCTCCTATTAATTTACCATCCTCTCATTCAAACCGCTCCCTGGTTGCTAAGGTAATTTGGACCCTAGCAACCAAACATTGCTAAAATACCAAACTGCAGAGCTGCTGAACAAAAAGTGAAATAACTACAAATAATGAAAAATGAAGACCAATTGCAAACTGTCTCAGAATATTACTCTCTGCATCACACTAAAAGTTAACTCAAAGGTGAACAACCCCTTTAATATATGGATGATGTTGCTGCAATTAAGGAAGTCCTTTACTGGGTGAACAATATGAACATTTTCCTTAGGTTCTAAAATGGCTGAAGTCATAGCCTTAGAATACCTCTTGGAATTATAGGTATATTCCGATTCCTAATGAGAGGTAATTAAGTGAGGGATAGGAAATTACATAGTGAAGTCTACAAAAAAAATCGAAGGAACTGTTGTGTAATTTGGCAGGTACCATTAGAAATATTATAATCATATACCAGGCCAAAAGCCTCATTAATTGCATTAGGAAGTGATTCAGCACAAGCATGCTCCAGGCCAGTTGCCTAAATCATTTCCATGTACTAAATAAATAACTCCATTGTGTGGAAAACATTGGCTACTTACTATAATTACAACATAGAAAGCTCTATTCTCACTGAGAAATATGTTGGTAGCACATGAGTTAGTGATTGTCATAAGTGACAGATATTTGTTAAACCCCCACCGCCAGATTATGTTTTTAATTCAAATTTTGTATTGACATTCTAAGTTTTATAACAAGGTATACAATATAATTGTAGGGACCCATGGGTTTAAGCTCCCTATGGCTTTAAATCCTACCTCTTCACATCTTTACTGTTATTGGGCAAAAGCCCTTGTACTCAGGTTACAGTTATGAAACTATACCTTATTGGTTTAGTCTGGTTGTCTACGCCCCCTGCAGACTGATACAGTGTCTAGCAAGGAGGTGTGACTTCCTGTTTGGCTGCCTCTTCTTCTCAGTGCAAGGGTCCACTGGGAGCAAAAACAGGCCCCAGTAAAGCCATTTTACCCCAGAGGACACCATCCCTGTGGAGAAGTTCGGGACAGGGCCCCGCGAACGAGGTTTTAGTAAGCACAGCAGATTTGTCATAGCACTTTCTAGGAAAGTGAAGTAGTCAGCACCTAGTAAGAAAGGGCCTATGATTAAGTGCCTCAATAGGGCACGAAACGCGTTAGGCGTTCATTGTTTTAAAAACATGAAGAAATAAATTTTGGATTTTAGCAGTCTTCACGTGTCCGGAGTGCTTTACGTTCCATATGCTAACTTTGGAGATTTTCCCCTTCAGCTGCGGGTTCGGGGCCTTGAGCACCCGGACCACCATCGGCATGTGGTGAGCTATTCTCTGATTCCTCAGTTTTTTATACGGTTTGAGCGACATATATTGTGTGATTTTCTGAACCATAGTGTCAGACCCGGGGTTTGAACACCCGGGTCCAACTTGATATTGGGTATTATTTGCTTATTTTACATAAATTTATTGTCTGGGAATCCTTTTGGGGTTTGCTTGCGTTGCATTCCTCTCTTTTTCAATAGTAAGAAAGGGCAATCTAATAGCCCCATCAAAGGAGAGATTAGATCTGGGAGTATTGGGGACCGCATCGGCTTGTTGATGCGGCCCCCGAACCGACTGCCCCTTTGCCGCGTGTAGAATTCACCTACATGCCTCCCCAATATTGCCCACCCGTAGGTGGGGATATCAGGTGAAGATCTGCTTGCTTGGCGACATCGCCAAGCGAGCGGATCTGCCCGTGTATGGCCAGCTTTAGTGTAGGGCCACGGAGTAGAGATAGTGACAGGCCAGAATAAACCCTGATCCCTACTCACCTGGAGGACTCATATGCTAGAGGTTATCAACCTGAAGGAGCAGATATCTACCCAGACTACCTCCACAGGGGTATTGGCTGACAGGTGTATTTACCCTGCCCAGACTCTACCAAGAGGTGGGATAAACCGGTGTACATCCTCTCTTCTTGCTCAGAGTGTACTTTATTGTACCATCTACCTCTGATTGTGTGAGTGTATGATAACCCTGCTTTGCATTGTCTCTGACAATAAACTAGTTAAACTGCAAGAACCTCTCTGGCGTCCATATTTACTGCACCTGCATTACACAGCTACAGTAAGTTGTAGTTCAACTACACCCTCAGCTCCATTCAGGTCTCTTCCACCTAAGCGAAGGCCCATCCTAAGAAAGAGAGTCGCATGTAACACATGCTCTCATATCACTACTACCATCCCATAGCCAAACAATCATATGGGTGCAAAAAATGGGTGAAATTAGCAAAACCAATAAACTTCTTTACCACAATAAGGAACAGGCCATTAAAGAATAGTTCCATCATCCCCCTATCCATAGAAACCCCCTTTAGGCAAAATCTAAACACCCAAGAGTTAAATGTTAGATGTCTCAAAGGAACACTTTTTTCAATTTGGAGTATAAATGGTTCTGCCCAAGACAAGCAGTACTTCAACAGATACCTGTTCTTAACCGTTTTAAAAATTCAGCTCACTAACATCAATACATGGTCATGAGGAACCATCTTTCTTTTTAACAAATAAGACAGGGGCACCGGCCGGAGATGGGAAATGACACATAAACCCTTCTCAAGATTCTCTTTTAAGTAGTTCTTTGAGTTCAGGCTGTGAAAGGTTAAAAAAAACCCTCCCTTGGGGAATTTTAGCATTGGGAATCAGATCAATAGGGAAATCATAAGGACAAAGAGGGTGACGTGTATCAGCCTTTTTCTTATTAAATAGATCTGAAAAATCATAAGACGCAGGAAGCATAGTAAGTATAGGAACGGATACAGGAGGGGGCAGAATGTTATTTGGTTCACATGAATTATTATTTATGTTATGGGACTGGAAAAGATAGAGACCTCTCAACCAAGGTAATCTTGGGATTTTTGTTCAGTATCCAAGGAAACCCAAGGATAATGAAGAGACTGGAGAGAAGAGTCTTTAGCCACCTTGACGGATAAAGGATAAAGCATGGGATCAGTAGAAAAAGGTATTCTCTCAATCAGGGCTGTTCCCTCAACCCTGTGACTGCCATGGCATAATAAGATAGCTACAGTTAGATATTTCAGGTGTGGGAGAGGAAAGGTTGAACTACAACTCTTAAATAGCAGGGACTGACCCAAGGGAGGACTAGGAAGTATTTCTCAGCTTTTTAAAGCAGGCTGGGTTGACTAACATGTGCATGATCAAGTAGATGGAAGTGCATGTAAAACAAAAAACAAAATCTAGTGCAAAAATGTTTTTTTTTTATATATTAAATTGCTAAGTAGAACAAACACCCAATAGTGCTTAGTGGCTAAAAGGTGTGATAACAGCTCATATGATCCAATGTATATGCTCACCAGACAAAATTGAAATGAAGCAAAAGGATACCCAGGACAGGCTTTGATTGTAGTGGGAGCTGGATCCGCAATGTATATAAAAGCAGAATGGAGATCGAAAATAGTGTAAAAATGTTTAATAACAAATCCCCTGCTAAAATGCAGGCTACTTACAGTGTACAGAAGAATAAAAGCAATATCCAAATGCTGGAGGCACGCTTCCTCAGGAGAAATAAACAGTTTTTCCCCCATTTATTCTCTCTGTCTCTCAATAAGACATAAGGCAATTTTAATGCCAAGCTTGATAAATTCTTCAAAATTATCTGTGGGGTCTGTTCTAGCAAGCTCATTGTTAATATTAACTTCTAACCCATTTCTGAAAACAGATTTATGAGCCCATTCATTCCAAGTGGTGTCAGATCGACAGGAGCTTCTGTTGAATGGTGTCAGATCGACAAAATGCATTGTTGGAAATCAAATGTAGTTGCATGGATCAAAACATAATGGGACTGACGGAAAAATCTGATGTGTAAACTACATGAAAGAATTTCCCATCCAACATAACATGCTGATATACAGTCTGGTGGTAGGATACCACATAATCTTGTGGTTTTGCATAGTATTGCTCTCTGTAGCATGATTAGATCAGATAAAATCTCACCCACTAAATCTGATCAAAATCTCCCATGCAGTGTAGCCCTTAAAAATGGCGCATTTCGGCTACAGTATGTTGATCTTGCGACAGACTTAAGCAGATTCAACCATTTAAATAATCTAATTAAGGACTGTGATGCTCCAACAAAGGGGTTGCTCAAGCCATTGCCTCGCCCTGAACCAAATTCAAAATGACAAAATGAACCCCACTCTCATGGAATCATCTGGGTAACAAGTGCTTTTTAATTTATATTAAGCAATGACCCCTTGGGAATAGCCCAGTCAGACTTATCTGGAAGGTGCATCTTAGGCCCATAACAGGAGGCCTGCAGCACCCTAGGCTACTTGGCCCTGTAATTGCAGCATTTGAATCTGCAGGTTTTGCACAATTTTCTCCATTGCTACAACCTGCTAAGTTAGCCCATCAAGGGTTGCTCATTCCCAGTGGAATTCAGCGATTATTGGGCCTGAGCAAAATATTACGTACAAAAGTATTGTAAGCATTCAGATTTATAGGACCCCGGTGACTGGGAACCCAGTGCAAATTAAAGGCAAAAACATTCCTGGTTAGGTACACAAAGTATCTGCAGAACTAATACAATAAACAAAGGATATTTCTGGAAACGCTACCAGAATTAGTACCAGTTTTACACATGAAGGAGAGTGGCTGTGTGTAGCAAACCTCACCTGCGGGCCGGGTCCTTTACTAGAGGACAGAACCAGTAACCAGGCACGAGGCAGAGGCAAGGTCAGAGTATGGGCCAGATCATACACAGAAAGTTAACACAGTACCAAGGGAAATACAAGAGCAAGGCCAGATCGGCCAAGATTCAAACCCAATAGTTGATTAACTGGAACACCCTGACTCCCTACATCTGAATTTTCACTTAATCACACACAGAAACCTATTTGCTCAGGCAATGTGACTGAGTGGGCAGGATCTATAAAAGGCTTTCTCTGAATGCTGATTGGAGGTGGACAAGGAGCCATTAACCCTTACCCTTGCTGGACCAAATTTCTAACATGCAGGTCACTTGTGGTCTTTCCCATATTTCATCCTTTTCTCTCTGAACCCAGGGCTATAAGGGCTTATCTCCTCTCTTCCTTCACAACTATTTGACAATTTGTGATTTCTAAATTCTCCTTCACTGTGTGCACCTTTCTCTGTCCCTTCTTTATTCCACTGTCTTTTTGCCTCTCTCATCTGACACTTGCGGAAACTGAATTACTGTACATATTCCCCATGTGGTTACTGCTGTTCGACTGGCCAGTTTGTCAAACATGCAGTTATATAGGTTGCTCTAGAACTCTCTAACCTTTACCTATAGTTCTTGTATGCATTATTGTAAAATATTAATTAAATATAATGTATAAGTTGATCTATTATAATAAAGCAACATTTATAATTCACAAATAAAAAAGTAATATTTACGTCTGCATAATATATATATATATATATATATATATATATCTATAGAAATATAGATTTGGGTAATTAAATACCATTAAATACCATTGTACCCTTTTTAATACAAGTTAATGTCTTACTGTCCTCTTATAATGTGATTTTTCTTCCTCTTATAATGTGATTTGGCTTAGCATATTATACTTTAGAAATGCTTTAAAATTAGGAAATACAGTGGCTTGCAAAAGTATTCGGCCCACTTTTCCATATTTTGTCACATTACAGCCACAAACATGAATCAATTTTATTGGAATTCCACGTGAAAGACCAATACAAAGTGGTGCAAAACATTTCTTACAAATAAAACATTTTTTACAAATAAATAACTGCAAAGTGGGGTGTGCGCAATTATTCAGCCCCCTGAGTCAATACTTTGTAGAACCACCTTTTGCTGCAATTACAGCTGCCAGGCTTTTAGGGTATGTCTCTACCAGCTTTGCACATCTACAGACTGAAATCCTTGCCCATTCTTCTTTGCAAAACAGCTCCAGCTCAGTCAGATTAGATGGACAGCGTTTGTGAACAGCAGTTTTCAGATCTTGCCACAGATTCTCCATTGGATTTAGATCTGGACTTTGACTGGGCCATTCTAACACATGGATATGTTTTGTTTTAAACCATTCCATTGTTGCCCTGGCTTTATGTTTAGGGTCGTTGTCCTGCTGGAAGGTGAACCTCCGCCCCAGTCTCAAGTCTTTTGCAGACTCCAAGAGGTTTTCTTCCAAGATTGCCCTGTATTTGGCTCCATCCATCTTCCCATCAACTCTGACCAGCTTCCCTGTCCCTGCTGAAGAGAAGCACCCCCAGAGCATGATGCTGCCACCACCAAATTTGACAGTGGGGATGGTGTGTTCAGAGTGATGTGCAGTGTTAGTTTTCCGCCACACATAGCATTTTGCATTTTGGCCAAAAAGTTCCATTTTGGTCTCATCTGACCAGAGCACCTTCTTCCACATGTTTGCTGTGTCCCCCACATGGCTTGTGGCAAACTGGAAATGGGACTTCTTATGGTTTTCTGTTAACAATGGCTTTCTTCTTGCCACTCTTCCATAAAGGCCAACTTTGTGCAGTGCACGACTAATAGTTGCCCTATGGACAGATTCCCCCACCTGAGCTGTAGATCTCTGCAGCTCGTCCAGAGTCACCATGGGCCTCTTGGCTGCATTTCTGATCAGCGCTCTCCTTGTTCGGCCTGTGAGTTTAGGTGGACGGCCTTGTCTTGGTAGGGTTACAGTTGTGCCATACTCCTTCCATTTCTGAATGATCGGTGGAACAGTGCTCCGTGGGATGTTCAAGGCTTTGGAAATCTTTTTGTAGCCTAAGCCTGCTTTAAATTTCTCAATAACTTTATCCCTGACCTGTCTGGTGTGTTCTTTGGACTTCATGGTGTTGTTGCTCCCAATATTCTCTTAGACAACCTCTGAGGCCGTCACAGAGCAGCTATATTTGTACTGACATTAGATTACACACAGGTGCTCTCTAGTTAGTCATTAGCACTCATCAGGCAATGTCTATGGGCAACTGACTGCACTCAGACCAAAGGGGGCTGAATAATTACGCACACCCCACTTTGCAGTTATTTATTTGTAAAAAATGTTTGGAATCATGTATGATTTTCGTTCCACTTCTCACGTGTACACCACTTTGTATTGGTCTTTCACGTGGAATTCCAATAAAATTGATTCATGTTTGTGGCTGTAATGTGACAAAATGTGGAAAAGTTCAAGGGGGCCGAATAGTTTTGCAAGCCACTGTAGTACCCTCTCCTTCTGTGAATTTATAACCTTTTTAACGCTAGGTTATGTCTTGCATTAAAGAGGTTATAAAGTCACTTGTTGCTAATAAGAATGAATCTAAAATTGTTAACAGACACTTACAGTTATAGTAAACTGCATATTTTTAAATCCCAAGTGGATATAATTTATCATCATTGAATCTTGTTTCAAGCTCAAGATCCCCATTTGTCAGAAATAATCATAAAACCAAGTTTATTACCTACATATGGGGGCTGATTCATCAAGTACAAGTTCGAATCCCGAAATGGGAAAAATTCGGATTAAATACGATAATTTCTGATGATTGCAAATATCATGAAAATGCTTACGACAAAATCGTAATAGTCACGATAATATTGTATTGGCGATCCGAAAGTCACGAAATTTTTGTAAACGAAAAAGTTGCGCAAATATATGTCACAGAAAATACGCACAGTGCGAACAAATACAATTTTTTTGTATTTCGTACCTGTCGTACCTGTCGTAAATCAGCCCCATAGTGTAATTTTCAGAACATGTTTTATTATAAAGTGTTAACATATTCTGCAATGGTGTTTAAATATAAAGATACATACAGAAGGTATAGACTCTGGTTCCTGTCTGAAAGCCATTGTTTACATACCTGAAGGGTTATGAGCTATAAATAGGCAGTGGTAATAAGCAGTGTGATAAGATTGGGGAATCATAGCAAGGCAGTGAAAATAACTACAAAATAAAATGAGTATAAATAGCATTAAAAATGTAATTTTTGTAATGTTTTCCTCATCTACCCAGACAAATGCAGGCTTGTATAAAAATACATTTGCAAATTTCCCCTGAGTTGACAACACATGATATAGTTTTCACTTGCAATGACAGCATGGAAGAAGGACGTACTTCAATAAACGTGTTGATGTTAAACATTCCTAAAACCTGTATTACCTGTTTGTAATTATCACGAAAGAAGGAAAGTTTGACAGTAGCACGCATTCTAACGAAACACTAAATTGATCCCCACAAGTTTACGCAAAAGTAAATTACGGGACTTACTGACTCAATTGCGTACAGTGAAATGTTTTACGTCTACTTGGTCCCTTTATTGAGCCTTGAAATCTAATATTTCTCCAGTATTGTATAATGTAAATGAAATTAGGAGAATTACAGTTCCACATACAAGCTCAAGCTGTCACTTGACAAGTCGACTATAATGTAGAGTCTGTAATAGAGTCTGTAAATAACCAAACATCCGCAAGTCACATATCAGTTAAAAAAGTCAATATATATGACAAAAGCTGTTTAAAAAGATACACTCATAGTCGTGTTATACTGATTATCTTTTAGTCATTACTGATCCCCAGGGCATAAGTGCTAGAGAACTAAGGGGGAGCAATATCATGCCCCATAGTGCTCATCTAGCAGCGCTTGTGCTCCAGGCAAAGCTGCACTTTAATCTTGTGCCGTTAGAAATCTGGTGCATTAAGCAGAGCAAAGCATCAGGAGGTGCAGGCTGGTTTAGGAATAGGGACAGGGCCCAATAGGAGCCTGAGTCTCCTGCTGCATTCAAACATGCATGTTAGGGGACCGCAGGGGGGACACCTTCACAGGGTCGGACTGTGGGGTTCAGAGACCATTGGGCTTCTGCCTCAGGACCATTGGGGCTTCTGCCCCTGCACCCCCCCAATGGCCCCACCGCTTTCTCACCCCCACCCCCCACTGGAGACCCCAACACCTTCTGACCCTCTCCCCCGAGCGTGCCTAAATGAAACTCACCTGCATTGCGTCAGGGGAGGGAGACCAGCTAACCTGGGTGGTTCCGGTCTGGGGCATGGGGCCCACCGGGTTTTTCACCCAGTGCCCCAAAGGCCCAGTCCAATGCTGCACCTTCATGTCTCCGCAGTCCCCACTCCTGCTCCTCACGAGTAGCCGACCCAAAGCCAGTGCTGTATTAGCTGAGAAAATCATAGGTCTTGGAAATGGCCTGCAACAATTTGCACAGAGCAGAATGCAGAGTACAAAAAAGGGACAATTGCGTTTTTTTTTGCACTTAGCACACTGCATTCACCTTTGCAAAATGACCCCCTTTGTATGCTAAGGAATACATACCCTGGTTATGTATAAACATATCCAGGTACTCTCCAAACTATGCCCAATCTCTCATGTTTTGTTTAAATGATTTCCTATTCTGAAAATGCAATCTGGGCCAATAAACCTGCCACCAAAAGAACAGACTAGTTTGAGTGAGGTTTTATTTCTATTTATCGCTTTTTCTTTTACGCCCTTCCATTTTTATAAGTGTTAGACTTACTCTATGCTAGGGTATTTAACCCTTACAACCAAATACCAGCTTGAATTCCAAGTGTGAGAGCTGCAAAACAAAAAAGTAGATAAAAATAATGCGAAGACAAAATAAGTTACTAATCTACACCATGCTAGAAGTTACACTAGGGGGCACATTTACTAATCCACGAATGTCCGAAAAGCGTCCGAATGCACTTTTTTCGTAATAATCGTTTTTTTGCGATTTTTTCGTAAATTGGTGAAAATTTTTGGTAGCGTTACAACTTGCGCGAATTGTCGCGACTTTTTCGTAGCCGTCGCACCGAGTACGAAAATTTCGGATTCATTCAAGCTTCAGTATCGTAACTTTCCTTGGGCCAGGTTGGAGCTGCAGAGTGCCATTGAGCCCTATGGGAGACTTTCCTTGGGCCGGGTTGGAGCTGCAGAGTGCCATTGAGCCCTATGGGAGACTTTCCTTGGGCCGGGTTGGAGCTGCAGAGTGCCATTGAGCCCTATGGGAGGCTTTCCTTGGGCCAGGTTGGAGCTGCAGAGTCCCATTGAGCCCTATAGGAGACTTTCCTTGGGCCAGGTTGGAGCTGCAGAGTGCCATTGAGCCCTATGGGAGACTTTCCTTGGGCCGGGTTGGAGCTGCAGAGTGCCATTGAGCCCTATGGGAGACTTTCCTTGGGCCGGGTTGGAGCTGCAGAGTGCCATTGAGCCCTATGGGAGACTTTCCTTGGGCCGGGTTGGAGCTGCAGAGTGCCATTGAGCCCTATGGGAGACTTTCCTTGGGCCGGGTTGGAGCTGCAGAGTGCCATTGAGCCCTATGGGAGACTTTCCTTGGGCCAGGTTGGAGCTGCAGAGTGCCATTGAGCCCTATGGGAGACTTTCCTTGGGCCAGGTTGGAGCTGCAGAGTGCCATTGAGCCCTATGGGAGACTTTCCTTGGGCCAGGTTGGAGCTGCAGAGTGCCATTGAGTCCTATGGGAGGCTTCCAAAATCATGGAAAGTCTGAAAAGTTTGCCCGCCGTTTACGAGCGCTCAATACGAAAAAGTTGCGACAATATACGAGCAAATCGTAACGGCTACGAAAAAGTTGCGACAATTCGCGCAAGTCGTAACGGCTACGAAAAAGTCGCAACAATTTACGAAAAAGTCGTAACGGCGACGAAAAAGTCGCAAAAAATATGAAAAAGTTGCAAAATGTTCGTTTCCAATCTGAATTTTTCCCATTCAGATTTGTGGATTAGTAAATGTGCCCCTAGAAGTTTTAGGTCAACAACCCCTTGGTTCCTCAGTATTATTTAGAAAATAGGGGAATCCGTGGCACTTTCTGATGTACTTTTTCAGTGTTTCATCCATGTAAAACAGTACAAAGGAAATGCATATGTTTAAAAACCAACCAACCGACAGACCCAGTACAAATGTTCTGTATAAACAGCAATGTTACAAATAAATTACTCAATGTGCGGTTCTGGATGTGTTCCTGATGTAGTAATAGTAAAAGGCTTTACATAACACATGATATTGAGAAACATGTTACAAAATATCTGATCCCCTTCAAACCAAAGCACAAAAATTCTGCGTTATTCACCAAGGTAAACAATGCTATTTCCATTGCATAATGTTACCAACTGCATCAGATACTGCTCCTTCTGTCATCTGGAATGGAAATGCTGTTTTATATGTGCTCATAAATGATAGCTGATTTTTCATGACATGTCTTGCTGGTGGCAGAGCAATGACTGCTGAGAATTGTCAAGGTTCAACAGGTTAAACATACTGGTTTTAAACAGAATCTGACATCTTCAGAATCTGTCATTCAATAGGAAAAAAAAGAATAGGGTAGGTCTGACAAATGCTCCTTGCCATTGTGTCATGTTTAGAACAGCACTACTATTTTGCATTTGTTTGTGATTTTCAGAGAAAGAATGACATATGGCAATACTGTACAAGAGTGATAGGAGCCAGTTTACCCAGTTGCCATTCAATCATTTCACATGGGCCAGGGAGTAGCACTTCTGCCCTGCAGCCCTCTGCTCAATCTCAGCCAGTATCTGCAAGGGGTTTGTATGTTCTTCTCGTGCCTGCGTGGGTTTCCTCTGGGTACTCTGGTTTCCCCCCACACTCCAAAAATATACCGGCAGGTTAATTGACTTCTGACCAAACTGACCATAGTGTGTGAATATGATAGGGACCTTAGATTGTAATCTCCTCTGTGACTGTAAATGATAAATAATCTCTGTAAAGTGCTGTGGAAATGTGTTGGTGCTATATCAATAACAGGAAATAAATGAATAGTAAAAAAAAGTCCCTTATACTATGTAACTGGCCAAAATCTAATTAAAAAAACATGTTTTCTTGAAGGTGCAATAAACTGAAATACAAACCTTTCCATTTAGATATAAAGCTCCCTAACAATGCCAGAATTCGAACAGATCCCACCTACAAATGTTTGTCTTGTTGTGTCCTGTCAGTATAGTGTAGCGTGTGTTATCAGCAAATGTGAACCAAGGGGTTGGTTCAACCCCAAACATGTTTATCTACCCCCTGAGATACTCATTTAAAGGGACAGTATACTCCCTTATTCATTAGTGCTTTGGAAACTTCCCATCCTTCATAAGGCCTTTCAATGATCTGTGTTACAAAAGAGTGAAAAGATAAAGAATATTTGGCAAGACCCAAACCTCTGTTGTCTAATGAACCTTTTGGGGGTTGCTTTCCATAAGACATTTGTTTGAGGTACTTCCCAAACTGTTGGAAGGGGAGCTAAGTCCAAATGCCAGTTAGGGAAAGGTTTGGGGTGAATGCCTATATGCTCTCTTCAATATACCTGAATAATGGCCCTGACCTGGTCTTCCAACAGTGGTTTAAACTGGATAAGTCCAATAACCACTGCCCTATTGAATAAGCAGGTAGCTAAATGGGATCTTAGGACGTTCAGCAGCATGCAACATATATTAAATAACAAAAAAAGTGTTGCGACCTGGTGCCCCTGGGGCATTTACTGAAGGCAAATAAAGAGAGAAAGTGGAACCTGCACCTACCACCCAATGAATATCACACATCAGGTGCCTGTCGAAACCTGAATAGCGTGCTGGTCACATTAAAAAGTGAAAAAATACTAAAAGGTATATCCCTAAGGGGAAAAAAGTAGAGAAACGACTGCACTGCTTATACAGAATCCCTTATAATAATCAGGTTTATAACTGCGTTCATGTCAGATTGTGAAGTGTGTATCTCTAATGAACTGTTGGTGTTATTAAAAATACAACTTTTATTGACGTTATAGATACAAAAGATAAGAGAAAAGCCTTTGTGTGCATGTCCCATGTGTCAATAAAGGTTACTTATTTTTTTTCAATGATTTTTATTGATTTTCATCTTAAACAGGATGGACAATGGTTTATATATAATATATATTGATGTACAATGTCCTTAGGGAAATAACCACGAGAAGGGAAAAAGGAGAGTTCAAAGACTCAAACCTTCTCTCAAGGAGGGGTTGAGTATGAAATGAGATAAGGGATGGGGGAAATCAATTGAAACAAATCATTTTATACAGAGATACATTGTAATTCAAATTGTTACCTGCGTGGATGTTACCATTGAGGTCCCGTAATGCTGAAGAATAGTGAAGCAATCGGCCAAGGAGGGGAGTGACATGGGCAAATCTATTCATTTACCATATACGTTCTAATATTAGAATCCATGATCCTTACATGTATTCAAAGTGACAAACCCGTTATTGAAGTAACGATAAATGTGTGGAGTTTGGAAAATCATATGTATGCCAAGGTTCCCATATTTTAATAAATACACCATGTTTATCATTTAATATGCTTGTTATTCTTTCATTGACCTTTATTCATTTCATCTTATTTTTAAAATGAGAGATAGGTATAGGGATAGATTTCCAAAATCTGGCAATCATTATTTTAGCAGCTAAAAAAATAAAAGTTATCAATGTTCTGGTGGATCTATTAATATTTGGTACTTTTTTGTTCAATAAAGCTGTTTGGATATGCTTTCTTAAGTTTATTTGTGTGACATTATATATTCTTGTCCAAAATTGCTGTACCTTTGGGCATGTCGACTAGATATGTAGCATTTCCTGAAGCAGTCTTCGCTATATTGATTATTTATTTATGTAACCATGATGGAACCATGTACCAATGCATAAGAAACTTATAGGAAGTTCCATAAGAGAAATATTTCTGGAACAGTGTGTGGTAGATTTCCTCTGTTATGTTAGTCTTTGTTCCATGCTATAGTATAAGAGAAGGGAGTTTTATTACCTATTTCAAGAAGTTGTTTGCATTGATAGTACCCCCTTTGAGAAAGGATATTTAATGCTAATTGATTCAAAATAAGTCAAAGTGAAAAATATTTCTATTTATAGATTGTAAAAAATGGGTCAGTTGTTGGAATATCAGAAGATTTCCTGATGTGGTGAGTTATGCTTTTCTTGAAACCAAGCCCAAGGTTTTAGGCCCGCTATGGAATAGAAATCGGGTCTGGGCCACCAGGGCCCACCGGGTTTTTTCCCGGTGTCCTGGCGGCCCAGTCTGACCCTGGTTGGCACGCTCATTAACTCAGCACATTGTTTACAGGTGATCTTTGACTCTTCTCTCCTTCTCTGACCTGACAGCTAGGATGCTTATGCATGCTCTTATTCTATCCTGATTAGACTACTGTAACCTGCTACTAGCTGGCCTCCCTAACTCCCATCTAATGCCCCCCTAGAGTCCTGTCTTCCATACTGCTGGGAGAATTCTCCTCCTCTGAGAGCTCAGGCCCTTCTGCTGCTAAAGTCCGTATCATGGCTTCCCATAAAAGCAAAAATAACTTAAAAGTCCATCTCTTAACCTTTCAAAGCCCTTCATTCTTCTGCTCTCACTACAACTACTACGCTCCTCTTGTGTCTCCGTACGTTCCTGGCTGACTCCTCTGCTCCTCTTAGAGCAACCGCTTAGTTGAACCCCCCCACTACCCCTGCTGTTTCCTGTCTTAAAGGGGTTGTTCGCCTTTGAGTTAATTTTTAGTATGATGTTGAAAAGTGCCATTCTGAGACAATTTGCAATTGGTCTTCATTTTTTATTAGTAGTAGTTTTTTAAGTATTTAACTTTTTTGTTATGCAGTTCTCCAATTTGGAATATCAGCAGTTTATCTGGTTGCTAGGGTGCAATTTTCCTTTGTAACCAGGGAGTGGTTTGAGAGATGGGCTAATATATGAATAGCAGAGGGGCTGAATAGAAAGATAAGTAATAAAAAGTAACAATAACATTGTAAACTTACACAGCAATAGTTTTTAGCTGCTGGGGTCAGTGATCCCCATTTGAAAGCTGGAAGAGGCAGAAGAAGAAGGCAAAACATTAAAAACCATACAAAAAAAAAAGTTCTTTAACCTGCAGCACTAAATACAATTTATTATTTATATTATTTATAAAAATACATACATACATAATGTATCACACTCCAAAACATACAGTTAGGTTAACTGAAACCTTGATATAATGTAAAAGGGACCCTAGAGTGTAAGCTCCTTTGGGCTGGGAATGATGTGAATGATTTATGGAGCACGGCAGATAACAGGGGGTCATTTAATAAATAATAATAGGGATGCACCCAATCCAGGATCGATTCAGCCTATTTCAGAAATCGCGTGACTTTTCATCCCATAAACACGAAAGTCGACAATTTTAAAGTGCTCGCTGCGTGCACATTTCTCTTTGACCCTTCTGTATCCTAATTTGCACATCCAGTTCCGTGTTTGGCCGAATCTTTCAGACTCAAAAAAGTGCCTGGCTAAAGCTGTTTCTTTTTTCTCTTTCCCTTGTTCTTTAGCAAATTACTTGGGGGTTTATAATTCCGGATTGGAAATTTGTGCTCATTCCATCGCACACGCACTGCTCGGCACATTTTTATTCAGTTTTTGGATTTATTATATAATGAATATGTTGTAATTACTTATGTTATGTTTATTTACTACATTGCACTGGTTTGTATGCCTGATGAAGGGGTACGCCCCCCGTTGCTGCTACACTTTTAATAAACAAGCCACGCTTGCATTATACTCGTGGTGCCAGTCATCACCTTTTTTGTTCCTGTGAGGGTGCAGACCGAGTTTATGATCGGAGGAGGTATGCGTGTGCTGGTGAAAGTTTACCTTAATCGGAGATCCCCAACCTTTTTTACTCGTGAGCCACACTCAGATATATAAAGTGTTGGGGAGTCACAAAAGCATGAATAAGTTCCTTAAGGATGCAAAATAAGGACTGTGATTGACTATTTGGTAGCCCCATGTGGACTTCTAGCTTTAGGGAGGCTCTACTTGGAGTAAAACTGTGTCTCTGTGCTTCTAACACTTGTCTAGGAGCCAGCCAGAGATTTTAAAATAGGCACCTATTTCCAACATCAAAATGGCTGGTAAGCAACATGTTGCTCATGAGCCACTGGTCAACGATCACTGGTTGGGGCACAGACAGCTCCCACTAACATGAAAATTTAATATGTGTGTATTACCTCTTTAAATGATATGATTAAAACGCATAGTAGTGGATTCAAAAAGCTAGCTAGGAAAATTAAGTGATATAAAAGCAAACGATTGGATTCAATCCAAGTTCCAAGGATTCAGAATCATGCACGAAACAGTCGGTCATCTGGCCAAATCTTTGACCAACTCGGATGTGAATCATAGTTATTAATGTGCAGAGCAATTTCTAGTAAAAGAAACCATATTTGTGAATGTCTACAAAACTTCTCCTTTTTTATGTTAATATAAAAAAGGAATAGGAAAGAGAAAAAGTATTTAATTTACCCTTTGCCCTGTATATTACTCAATGTTGCTGAGCAATGGGGATTACCAGAAATTCCCCTTCTTGCCTTTCTCTCACCCACTCACTTTCAGTCATGTGACAGCAAGTTTTGCAAAGGCAGATTTCAATGGCAGGTCCAATTCTCTGTCTTTATTCCAGTGGATGGTGTGGCTTCATGCCCTTTATGTTTCTTTTGTTCTTTTCAATAACCTTTTTCGTATTTGTCCTCTTAAAATAGTGCAGTAAGGTTAGAACTGGAGTCCACCAGTGACCACTAGTGAACCTAACAATACTGGTATTCCATAGTAAAAGATGCAACCTTCATAGGTAACTGCATAGTGTAGCTATGAGCTTTTTTTGTTTTGATCAGTCTACTACCAATTAGAAGAGGCGCAGCTCCCACTAATATAAATGGATTGGACAAAACAGATATTTTTTTACAGAATAACCAATGTCAATATTTTTTTTTACAAACTTTAATTAGGTGATAGATAGACTGAGACTGAGACCACGAAGTACAAAGACAGACTCAGGACTAATCACAGCTTTATGTGGTTGCTTCTCCCTCTAAATTGTAAGCTCTTATGAGCAAGATGCTCCAATCCTATATTTATTCTATATCCTGCATTTGTTAAATTATTAACACTGTCACTGTGTAATTTGCTGGCTTTATATACTGTAAATAGATGATGATGATGATGATGATGATGATGATGATGATTATGATGATGAAATGTGTACACAGTACAGATTTGGTGCAGTACTTTCGGTGCAAGCTATTGCTCCTACCTACACTCGACTGTTGAAATCCCAAAAATTGCGACAGGCATGGACTGGGATTCAGAATAGACCCTGGCACTTCAACTACACAGAGGCCCAAACAGTGTCCCATCGGCCACTCAATAGTGACTGTCTATGGCATCTTACATCAGCCCCTCTGGCATTTGCCAGAATCCACAGATTGCCAGTCTGTGCCTGATTGCCACCATGTTTAGGCTTGCAGTAGCTCCAGGGTTCCACACCAACCACAGACATGCTTGAATGTTATTCAGCAGAAGAGGCAAGACGGACACAATGGCACTTGGTGCACCTATGCATAAAGGGGCCCCGGAATTAAACGAGGCAGGAGTTAGGGCACGGGGCCATGATAAGGCTAGGAAAAGGCCCAGGGAGATATGTGTTTAAGGGGCAAAGCATTGTGGGAATTGTAGTCCCCAAGTGGATGAGAGGCGGAAGGAAGAGGCAAAAAGGGGTCTGCGCAAGCCGAAGGAACCATTTTGGTGTTAGCAGCTCCCACCCTCCCTCCCTTAGTTAAAAAGGGGGGATAAGGGTTATAGGGAATAGACGCCTAGAAGGGTCTTAGTCACAGCCGGGGTGGACTTAGCTCAAGGTTCAGGGCGGAAGGTTAGACGGAGGCTAGGGAGTACAGCCATAGGTTGGTGGGAAATGGGGGCTGTGGTGGCTAGAGAAAGGGGGTTCCTAACCTCAGGAAAATGATTACGGTGGGGGGCAGAGACAGCTTCCACAAAGCAGCCTTCAATGAGACTGTTTTGTTATGTTATTTATTTACATTAATATGTTATTGTTTAACAAATTTATAATGTTGTAAATAAACAGGCTGCGGCCTTTTCTATCCACAAGAGGTTGTCGTGTGTATATTTTGTTAGGGGGTGAGGTAAGTGAGAGGGTGAGGGGTAGTTTTGGGTGG